>NC_052054.1:34784267-35431600 GCF_903992535.2 Arvicola amphibius
TAGATTATTTCTGCTAGTAAAACCAATGCCCAGTACAGACAAGGGTCTGTTGAGAACTAATACATGCTGGGTTGAGTCCAGTCAAAGAGAGGGAGGAGGAATTATATGAGCAAAGGTTCAAGATCATGATGAGAAAATGCACAGAGACAGCTGATCTGAACTAGTGGGAGTTTACTGACTCTGGACTGAGAGCTGGGAACCTGAATAGGATTGAACGAGGCCCTCTGAATGTGGGTGAAAGTTCTGTGGCTTGGGAAATCTGTGGGACTACTGGCAGTGGAATTTATCCCTAATACATGAACTGGCTTTTTGGAGCCCATTCCCTGTGGAGGGATACCTTGCTCAGCTGTGATACAGGGGAGAGGAGCTAGATCCTTCCTCAATTTGCTATTCCAGACCTCATAGGTACCCCATGGGAGGCCTTAACCTTTCTGAGGAGTGGATGGGAGGGGAAAGATGGTGGGAAGTGAGAGTAAGGGAGGAACAGGGAACTGTGGTTGCTATGTAAAATGAAAAAAGAAACTTTGAAATAAAAAAATTTTAAAAAACGTAGTGCATGGATATTGCTTACTTTGGGTAAATCCAGCCAACAACATACAAGATGTTTTTCCTTTGAGGTCATGAGGGAATTCACACAGGGTTCTCAATGATGTAGGAGAGATCATATGCATAAATTAACCTGCAACAGCGTTTTTAACTTTCTTAATGCTGCGACCCTTTAATACAATCCCGTACATTGTGGTGACCCCCAACCATAAAATTATTTTCATTGCTACTTTTAACTTTAATTTTTCTACTGTTATGAATCATAGTATAAACAGCTATGTTTTCTGATGATCGTAGGCGACCCCTAAAAAGCCAAGACCCACAGGTAGAGAACTGCTGATAGGGTTTTCATTCCTAGCCAGGTAGGCCTCCATCTCAAGAGAAAGAGAAGAAAGGCAGCAGCTTTGTAAGAGAGGACTATATGCATCCATGCAGGTTCTGATTGCTGCTATCCCCAGCACAGAGTCTGGGGTCTAAGAGGGCATCTGCTCAACGTCAGTTCTAGTGTCATTGTCACAGAGGCAGGTCTTCAGCTTGGTGAACACTACATTCATAAAGGAGAAAAAAGACCAGCTCCAAGATAGATAGCCTTGTTTAAATACCTCTTGTCCTAACCCTGACTTATTATTGAACACAAATAAGTGGCACAGTCTGTTCCCTATATCAGAAACTGTGCCAAATCTAACTGTGATGGGTAACCTCTTTGCCAACTTCAAAGGATTTAGAACCATCAAAGAAACACACTTCTGAGTGTGTTTGAAGGTTTACCTGAACAGAGAAGACCCACCCTAAATATGGGCAGCAACATCCTATACCCTGGTATCCTGAATAGGTTTGTGTCAACTTGACACAAGCTAGAGTTATACGGGAATAAAAACCCCAGTTAAGAAAATGCCTCCATCTGATTGCTTCTAGGCAAGTCGTCAGGGCATTTTCTTGACTAATGACTGATGTGAATGGGCTCAATCACTGGAGTTGTGCTAAGGCTGAGCAGGTAGTCCTGGGCTGTATAGGAAAACAGGCTGGACAAGTCTTGGGGAACAAGCCAGTAAGCAGCAATCCTCCATGGACTCTGCTTTAGTTTTGGCTTGTAGGTTCCTTTCTTACTTGAGTCCTTGTCTTGATTTTCCTCAGTGATAGACTATGATGAGGACATGCAAGCTAAACAAACTCATTCTCTCCCAAGTTATTTTGGTTATGGTCTTTATCATAGCATCAGAAAACAAACTAGGGAATGTATGTTCCCAGACTAAATAAAAAGAAAAAAAGAAAGCACATTGGGCACCAGCTTACTCTTCGCTCTGAGATCTGACTGTGAATTCAGTGTTAGAAACCACCTTCCACCCTGCCACCCGGCCTTCTTCTCCCCTCAAGGATGGGTCTACCCCAGATCATGAGTCAAAATAAACCCTCCTTTCCTTAATTGTGCTTTGTCATGTATTTGCTCACAGCAACCAGAAGAGTAACGGATATGTAAGTCTACCTGCATCTAGCAAAAACGGTAGATTAGGATGATTGAGAAAAAATATGAGAAGATGGTCACAAGAAATTGAGGTATTCTGGTTACAGCTTTAGTTCAACATTAACAATATGCATCTCTTCCTAGTGCTGTGACCAAGGCCACAGATGTTAATGAGAGAGGTCCTTGGAATGCTGTCAACCAACATCTGGAGCCTCTTGTTGACTAGACATGGACCATCCTGCTGTGGCTTCTACATGCCTTCTCAGTCTTCCTCCATCCTGAGATGCTGCACTTGAGAAATCTTCTTGCTCATTTGTGTTCTAAGCAGTAAGATCACTGAGTGAGTACTTGTGGTTTTGGTTTCATTGTTGGGTGCTGGGAGACTGGGAACTCTTTGTCCAAATATTTCTTAAGGTTTTTAATAGATATCCTCTGTCTATATGCTTTTTTATTCCTTAGGCTAAATTTGGCCAGATAGCCAAATTCTATCCTTAGGCCATCCTTAGTTCTTGCATTAGTGACACCTGGATAATAAAACAAATGAGCTTGGGCCTGGAAATGTGGCTCAGTTGGTAATGTACCTGCCACAAACGCAGTAGAACCTGAATTTGGATCTACAACACCTACACAAAAGTCAGGCAGGACTGCTTACTGTAACCTGAGCCCTGGTAGAGATGGAGAAGGTGGAGAGCCATTTTGGAAGATACCCAATAGCCACCTTTGGTTTGTATACATATATACATGCATGTGTGTATATAAACATACTCATATGCATAAACACATTTTATAAATTTTCATATATTTTTAAACACAAGGTCTCACTTTTCACTATGCAGTGAAGCATAAAGATTAGGGGTGGTGGCTTCTTACTCCATGTTCAGATCTAATCCCTTTCACTAATGACTGGATAACATGGTCAAAACTTTCAAGTTCTCTCTTCTTCAGTCTCCTTAATTATGAAATAAGGATGATTTTAGTATCTACCCTGCTGTGACCTGAATGTCTATCTCCTTCCCAAATTCCCATGTTGAACATGTTACCCTCAAGCCAGGCATGGTGGTATTTGCCTTTAATCCCAGAACATGGGAGGTAGAGTCAAGTGGAAATCTTTGAGTCCCAGGCTAGCCTGATCTATGTAGTGAGTTCCAGGATAGCCAAGGCTAGGTAGAGATATCCTGTTTCAAAAATCAAACAAATGAACCCGCAAGGTGTGGGAGTTTGGGAAGTGGTTAGACTATGAGGGCAGGGCCACCATGAATGGGACAAGTGACCTTGTACAAAAAGCCCAAGGAAATTCATTTACCCCTTCTCATATGGAGCACACTACAAGACAGAGCCTTACATGCCGAATGGGCTCATATTAAATAACTGCCTATTGGTACTTTGATCCTGGACCTCTCAGTTTCTCGAGCAGTGGGAAAGTTGTTCATTGCTTACAGACTGCTTATTTCTATGATAGTTTGTTACAAAAGCCAAAATCTCTTAAGACATTTTGTTATGCTCTGAATAGTAAATAAATCACATAAATTGATTAGAATGCAACTTAGCACATAGTGAAGATCATAACATGTTATCAAAGTTTCTTAGTGTATCTATTAACATGCAAGTAAGGCATAAATTCTCACTGTTCTTCTGTAGTAAAGAACCCTGGAGCCCTAAGGGTTAAGTGTCTTATCTATGGACATATTTTATGGGCTGTATAGAGAAAGAAATGCAACACAGATATAATTCCAAAATGCATGGTCTTGTTCTACTATGTATTGCCCTATTTTTTTCTTTGAGGGGGCAGAGAAAGTTGTCAATGTGACTACATATTACTACGTACTGTGTATATTCATAAGTAGCTCTATTGAGAGAGGATGGTTTTAGTGTGCAGTTGTGGAATCAACTCCTATATTTTAGAGTCACATCTTTTGCACAAAGTAGACAAATTAGCTTCACGCTCTATGAAAGTTGAATTCTCAAGAATGTGGTGTCACCCTGCCTTTTTACACTCTCTGGCTAATCTCACCCCAGGGTGATTTTGACAAGCCCAGGATTATCCATTATATTCGGTTGTGTGCCTGCATCTCACCCACAGGTCGATTTTCAACACCTAATTCCATCTAATCAACATAAGCTTTTTTCAGATGCGAGCACTTTGCAATTTGAAATGCACAAGGACCTGCCATGGAGCAATTATGAATATTAAGTGTATTGCTCTGAAGGATGAGGAGAGGAGCAACTCAGAAACTTTTTAAAGAAGATCATGATCTGAAAGTGCATGGCCCCTATGATATTTCCTGAAGGTTCATAAATCTTTTAATTAGATGTATGAGCTTTATAGCACTTCACTTTTATAAATCATAAATTGATTGCCAAAATGATGCATATTTAAGAAACACTTTGCTTTTCAAGTGACTGAAAAAAAAAAAAGAATGCCAAAAATGGATGCCACAGTTAAGGAATCAACCACTATCGAAGGTTTAGAAATATGGCACTTCCAGATTTGAATGTTCACAAGTCAAAGACGGAAGTTCTGTTGGGTGTTATGACACATGCCTGTCATCATAATAGCTGGGAAGTTGAAACAGGAGGATTACAAGTTCCAAGCAGGCCTTGGCTACACTATAAGACCATGCCTCAAAAAAATAAATAAATAAATAAATAAAGCAGATCAAGGAGAAATAAAACATCAAAACAGAAAGTTCTTTAAATGGATGGTTTCACAAACACAAGTTAAGAAAACATGGGCAGCTGTTTTTAGCGTTCTCCACACCTTCTCTTAGTTATCTGTAAAGAAGAAGGAAAGGATGGGGAAAAGTTCGTTACCTTTATTTTCCCCGTCAGGCCGCCAACAAACAGCATTGCATTTGCATCCACATCCAGAATTGTGTACCCTGGAGGGGCCACTGAGTGGTAGGTGCTGGGCACAATGCTGGCTTTGGGCCCATCTAGAGCTCTCACAGAAATGGAACCATTTCTCCCCGTTCTTCAAGCATCCATGAGTGTTGAATAAAAGGGAAGAAAATCCAGAAAATGAAATATGAATCATATTTTATCACCGGCAGATTTCAAAGACATAAAATAGAAAAAAAGTCATCTTGAAGAACTTCACAGCACTGTGTGTTTAGGTCCAAGCGAAGTCAGCACTTCGCAAGCCACTTCCAGATTTGATCTTTGCTAAGCACTTACCATCACATTCAAATAAGGAAAGAATAACATAACCCAGTTCTGGATATAGCCATTGATAAGAAAGGGCAGCAGCAATTAGATGATGGAATTATTATAGAGCAAGAAGAGAGCATTTTCCTTTTGCTGTTTTATAAGATATGAAACTCAAACAAATTTTCTAACTTCATTTAGTATTTTGTCAAATTTAATTCAGCAAGTGGAGTCCTAATGAGCCACCCTTTTGCAGAACAAGCTGCATAATTTTGCCTAAAATTCTTTATAATGGATCTTAATTTGTTGAAGTAGTCTTCCCAGAACTGTAGGTCTCATTGTTTGTCATATCAACTTAATGTATAGAGCAAGTAACTAGTCTGCTGAGTTGTGCATACAAATTTGTAGAAGTACACTTTTAAATGTAGTTTAAAAAACTTTGAAAGCTATTATCATTTTATTCCATTTTCTTTTTTAAGTGATTGATTTCTATGAGTTGTTAAATATGAAAATCTGGTCTCTTCTGAGACAAGCCGTCATAACACAACTTCCCTAAGTCCCTCTCCCTTCTGTCTCATTTTGGTAAATTCTCTCTTGGAGGAGGCAGAGCTAAGTGGAACATGTGGGAACAAAGAATGGATTTGATCAACGAGAGTTCTTGAAAAGAATGAATCTCTTCTGATAGAACTCTACTTTGTGAGAATATATGTCCTTAAACTGAGCAAAGTACTCAATCGCCCCAACTCTCACATGGGGGTGAGCACAGCTTTATCCTTTTTCTTCCCACCCCCATTTAAAATAGCATGGATGAATCTCACAATTAGATATGGGACCCAGTATATTGACGTAGAATAGGTCTGGAGTTAGTTACTACAGAGACTAGAAGGGAAACTGAATACACAATGATAACAGTGAAGATTTATTATCCTCTTTTGTATGTTTAAAAAGAACATATAGCTGTATTTTTTTTCTCTTCAGGTGAGGTAAGATGTCTGAGATAGCTTTTCTCTCCCCATTCCTGCTCTTAGCAGAAAACAGATTAAGGATTTAGAATTGAAATAGAGTCTCTGGTTTATACCTTGAAAGCAGGTCATTACCTAACAGGATGACAAATGCATTTTGTCACACATTTATACACATAGGATATAACCTCTGCACAAACATGGACACTTACACACAGATATGTTATTGAAATTGCAGCAGAATTTTTCTCATAAACTAGGAATTTACTTCAAAACTTTGCCATCCAGTTATCTTAGTCTTTATTGAGAAGTTACCTTGAGGCTTCAATACGGTACCAATATGAGTCATCAATGGTCAAATCTGGATACTCTACACGGCCAACTCCAGATCCAACATCCCAGAGGAAGCTGACTTTGCCTTTACGCATTTCTATAGCAAGAAAGTCAATCTAGATCAAAGAAATATGGAAATGACATGCTTTAGAACAAAGCACTCTGAAAGAGGATGTTTGGGTAGTGTTTTCCAATGACAGGTAAAATAATTGGATTGAGAATTCTTCCTAGTTAGACACAAGGTGTTGTCTTTTCTCTCAGAGGCAGCTGTGGTAATTCCTAACACAAGGCAAGACAGGCTCTCTCACATGGATAGCAAATGCTTACTTAGGACACAACCAGTGTGTTTAAACACCTTATCTGCTTTGGAAGATTTGCATACATGAGAAGACAGGTTAACTATAGTGGGTGAGTGTTTGCAGGAACAACTTGAGTAACTTCAGTTTGAGTCATAGATTCAATGCAATGCAAGAATTTGCCTTGGAGGGGAGAGGCAGGAAGGGGAGCAGAGAAAAATGTAGAGCTCAATAAAAATCAATTAAAAAAGGAGTTTGCCTTGGTTAGAATCTATGTGCAAGTTGTTATTTGCACTTCATTAACATGAAAGGTTATTATTATTTCTAAATTTGAGAATAGGAAAAATCTTTTATTCTCATCAGTTTTTTTTCATTAAATTGATAGATCTGAAAATATAATGCAAAATAAATATTAGTACACTGATACATAAAAAGAAATGTTCCCAGAAGTGGCAAAGAATTATCACCTGTTTATCTTTCTAACTTAAATGACAGCGCAAACATTTGACAGCTAAGATTCTGAGATTTCAGACGCAAAAGGCTACATTAGACACTCTAGGAACCCTGTTGCTAGATTCAACTTATTTTCCCCATTTATAAACTTCCTACCTCTACACATACACAGTAGCTTCAAGAAAAGTTTAATATTAGACTTACAAATTTGGCGCTTCCAAGATAAAAAAGGAGGTTGTCGGCAACAGTAGTCTTGACATTGACAACAATGTTATTGTAACTTCCTTTCTTGATTTCTGGTTTGTATGTTCGAATACAGTCACCTCCTGAAGACACAGATACTTTGATCTTCAAGAAAAACAAGACAAAAAATCCTGTGAAACCTTATGACTAAATCTTTTTGTAAGTTTGAAGTTCATCCCAAACCACTGCAAAACCATCATTACTCTTTTCTTTGAAGTAATTTTTCAGCCACCAAATAGAATCATCAAATGTCCATAAGCAGGCATCATTATGTAGATTAGGGAGGGCACAGATAATTGGTTCTTCACTCGCTTTTTTCCAATGATTTGCTCATGATTCTTTCTATTACTTGTTAGGGTGCCATTATTTTTGAAGCATGAAGCTAACCAGTTCTTACCTTTATGCCATTCTTTAAGACACTTTTCCAAAGGGGGTTTTATGCAGAACAAATGGAAATGATCTTCATTGAAGTTATGTCATAAAGAATTTTAATTAAAATTTCAGTGATTTTGGTATCACTTAAAAAGGAACCCAGGTTTTATTCAGTCTTCGAGAGGGCACTGCAAGTCCACCCATGCTCTCACAGTTCAAAGAGGCCAAGAAGAGTTAGTTCTAGATCTTCTAACAATCAGAATATTAATCATTCCTCTCAGAATATATATTTCAGAATAAATTACACTTATTATTAGGTTAGCAGGAAATGAAATGGAAATAATTTCCAAATGTCTATCACTACTAATACATATAACAGCTCCTTTCCCTTCTCAATAGTACTTCAAAAATTACTATAAATTGCTAAGAAAGGAATTCTTCTGTGAATAGAATGGCAGTGTTCGTGCCAATTTTTACTTCTATTAAAGGAGACTTCGTTCAGTCACAAATAGCACTATTGGATTATTAGATTTAATTTCTTTGGGGTCAGGTGCAAAATCACCATCAGTAATTGCTGCTTTGCTGGCTGATAGTGCTTGGCAGGGAGAAGGGAAGATGTGAAATCTACTTTGCCCCCTGTTCAGATGTCTATCACATTAGAGGTCTAGCCAGCTAACTTCAGGATGCCTACTGTCCTTCCCTAGCCATCAGTTCCCATTTGTTCTTTTGTTCCTACACCTGTTGCTACTCACATAGTTTTCACATTTGAGAAAAATCAACTAATATTAGTGTTATCCACATAAAAACTTGTTTAGACCTTGAATAAGGTTGACTAGGCTACTGAACTGCTCTCCATAGTTTGGTAAGGTAAGAAGGATCCCCAAGAGGCTCACGTTGGGTATTGAGGGTAGGGAGCGTTGTAGAATTTTTTCTATGGAAGGGGAAAAGTAACTGAAGGAGATCCTAGATGCAAAATGATTTATCTTGAAAAAAAGAAAATCAAGGACTGTTTGGCTCTGACAAATAGAAGATTCACATTTGTTTCTGGGAATTTCCAGGGAAAGAACAAATCTAATGGCTCTCCTGCTGACTCAACAGTGGCCTGTATTTGACAAGTGTCTCCTCATCTGGTCTCTAAGCATATTGTGTCTCTACATAGAGGAAACTGTTCTGCAAAGGAACTGGCTTTCTGTGGTCACCTGAACTTGCAGTGATCTAGGAAGCCACCTGTTTGTGCCTTTGCCTCCTGCAAGGATGTGATCTAACCTGACAATGGATGGTTCAGAACTAGGGATCACCTTGGATCTCTGGATATTTGCTTTGTGTCCCTATAAGCTGGCCTTGGCTGTGTGATTTCCAGTAAGGAAATAGATTCTTTGTTTCTCCTATGATAGAATTTTCCTTTTACATGGAATGCTGAGAGTAGTCAAATAAAATGAATTCTAGAAATCCTGAGGCAGGGGATGTACAGGCTTTACTCTGGAGCCAGTACTATGAGGCAGATGTGCAGCGTGAGTGGGGAAAAGTCATGCAGCAGAAAAGCAGCTAAGCAAAGAGGTATCTGGGGTCAGAGATTAAAGGATAAAACATCAGAAGGGAAAGACCCTATAATAGAGGGTGGTTTGAAAAAAATGCAGTCGTCTGATATTTTTTAATGTTGAAAGAAAGGTATAATACACAGTGAGTTTTGAGGAATTCACAGTGAATGAACCAAAACCTTCCTGAGAAAAGACGGTGGCACTGAACAAATTCAGAATCTGAGGAAGGTTATACCTCCATTGATACCTTAAGAGGATCAAAGAGAAGAAGGAGTAAAAGATCTGACTGGCATACATGAATAGAATTAAGTTGTAGATGCAGTCATCCCTGGTGGAAAACCATATTCAAAATCATAGAGGCTTTTGATTAGCCTTGAAAAGTAACTGTGTGTCGTTTTTTATCATTACATCATACATTCATTTATAGGTTTAGCTCTAAAGCCATGCTATCATTGGTTGAATCAGAAATAAATCACGTTTCTTTAAAGAACACAATAAAATAATTCTTCTTGGCTATGGTGTGGGGATACAATGACTACGTGAAATAATAGGGTGACTTTCAGACCTTGTCTACAGTGCTGAGGCTGCACTTGATGATCATACAGTTGTTGCACTAGAAAGGGTGGGTGGTGGCGCCAAATGTGCAGACAACCCCAACTGAACTGACAAATCGCTGATTGAAAACCCAGTCATTGAGTGTACTCATTTCAAAACCAGGCATATTGAATCTTACTAGCATTTGCAGCCAAGGTACTCTATCGGACACTTTCCATATCCACAAAGTTCGATTCGCTGAAGAAAAGGACAGTGTTATACCCAGTATGCCCGATAATTTTACAAAGTCACCTGTTGCTCAGGTCTTACCTACTCTTATAGAAACTAACTAGTCTTCCTGATTTTTCTTTCTGAATATACACTGAATACCTGGAATATTTCAGTAGCCCAACTGTTTACAACTAGATCATAACTACATATTTATTTTTGAAAATACCATGTTTCGACTTCCAATGGGTGTATGTATGGCTCAGTGGTAGAGCATTTTATTGCTTATGAATAACTTAAACTAGTTCAGTCAAAACACAGCATTTATGCATTGCTTTAAAAGAAACCCCTTGGACACATCACTCTTGCAAAGAGGCATGAAAGTTCGGAACTGCAAATATTCGGTTGGGATGTTCAGTTCTGCCAATTACTACATTCTAGTGTAGCTTCTTAGTAAGGCTCATGAAATTACCACTAAGAAGTCAATGTCTCCAAGGTGTTCCTGGCACGACATTATTCACCAGTTAATCACCATAAACACAATTAAACTTTGTTGGATGTCTCACTGCTCGATGGACTGGATTTGCACTGCGTTTTTCATCCGGTAATTAGGCCATTCATTTAAACACAGTATGAGTTACTCAATTATGCAATCAACAAGCTGAAATAAACCACTTTAAAATAATCACACTTAGTTCCTTAATTGGGAAACATCTGACTGGGCTGGCAAGATAGGTCAGTAAGTAAAGGTGCTTGTTGCCAAACCTGACGACTTAATTTTGATTCCCAAGACAAGTCTTGTACTATGTCTCCAGAGAGCTGCTGAGGCTAGACAACGTATGGCAAGGTTGGAGTTTGGCAAGGAAGCCCTAAGATGTTACTGCTTGGATCTCTAGGGTAAAGCCTAAGTTACATGTCTCTAAGGAGACCTCAGGATGTTAGCCATGTCAGAATCATGAGATGTCCACCAAGAGAAGCTCCTGGAATGCAGAAGAGCCATAAAGAAAAGCTGTGCAATGTAGGCTACAGAGCTGGAGGAGAAGGGAGTTACCCATGCCTTTGTAGATCAGAATATTCCATTACAAATGTCAGATGCTGGACATGGAGCCTCAGGATACACTCTTTGCCCTGCTGTGTTTCTGCCTTGCATTAGTCCAATCATTCCTGCTCAATCTTCCCTTCTCCTTCAGAATAGAAATGCTTATCTTGCATCAATATTTACTACAAGCATGTCTTTTTTTCCCGTCATTTTATTGAGGCTCACTATTCAGAGTTAGTATTGTGTCACAGAAAATTCTTTATGATATAGCTGGAACTGCCAGAGAATTTGAGATTTTTGAGTTTGGGTTGAAAGCATTTTATCTGAGAAAGCAAAGAACCTAACAGGTACCTGGGTGGGTAAAGTGATGGATTTGATCATCAAGCTCCCAACGAGTAGAGCTGTGATGCCTCACACTGGTTTTCAATGGGAAAAGATGTAGAGTCACCGAATTGAAAGTGTCTAGCTTGTCTGTGAGTGATCACCTAGCCTAGGTGAAGTGAGCAAGACCAACTTGAGTGTGCGTGGTACCGTCCATGGGCTGGGATTCTGAATTGAGCCAAGAGGAGAAACAAGCTGGTCACACGCATCCATCACTCTGCTCCTTGACTGTAGACTGTGTGTGTGTGACCAGCTGCTGCCTGCTTCCAGGATGAACAATGGTTCCCTGCTCCTAATGTGACCAACTGCTGCCTGCTCCTGCTATCCTGTCTTCAATGCCAAGATGAACCATATCCCTGGGGAGTATAAGGCAAACAAACCCTCCCTTCCTTAATCTGCTTGTGCCAGGTATCCTTTTGCAGAGAAAAGACAAGAAACTACTACAAAACTCCATTTTGCTTACTCCATTGTCAACTTTCTGAGTAGAATACCCAACTAGTTCATCTTCGCAAACTTCACAGGGAAAAGCGCTGAACATAAGAGGTGCATTTTCACTGTGTAAGTCTCTGAATAAGCTTGTAACACTGGGCTTTATTTTACCATAAAAGACATAGTGACCTCTTGTCAATCACACTACACGGTTTTCATGTTATAGTTGAATAGGTGTCTTCGCAGATAGCATTACTGCTTCCTTATATTACCCCATCATCTCCAATCTGTTGGCTTCTAAGGTTTTTTCAATAAATAAGATATTTTTCAGTGTTCATCTGGAACATGATTATCATGGCCTTGTTTAGATGTCTTAGATATCATACAAAGAGGGACAAGTATATACTATCACTCAGACAGATTCTTGCCCATTACTAAAAATATAAATTGATAAATCAATATGAACTTCTTTCTGACCATCTAGCTACCACATTTTCATGTAAAAATATTTTATGGAAGGTTAAGTTAAAATTGACAATATTTAAAGGTATCTTATTAAAATTTTGCATCTCTACAGTCATCATGGGTTGACTTTACATATCTAAGGTTTCACATTGGCATTTCAGTGTTCCAGTTCAGCGACAGTGAGGACGAGTCCTTGCCTCCAGCCTGGCAGAGTTAAAATCCTATGACCTATGGGGTGGAAGAAGAGAACTGTCTTCTACATGTCCTCAGACCTCCTCGTGTACACTGAGGAACACGCTTGCACACAAACAAAACAAATAAATAGGACTGGAGAAGTTAAAAGCACTGGCTGCTCTTTCAGAGGTCCTGAGTTCAATTCCCAGCAACCACATGGTGGCTCAAGCCATCGATAATGAAATCTGATGCCCTCCTCTGGCATGTAGGTGTGCATGCATGTACATGCAGATGGAACACCATATACATAAAATAAATAGATCTTTAAAAATAAACAAAATCAAAGAAGTAAACATAAAATTTAAATATTGCAGTCCTTTAGCATTTTTCTAGAGAGGTCTATCTGTCAGAATAGTTTTCTAATTGGGTAAATATAAAGTAAAATTCCAAGCCAGATATTTCCTATTTTTACTTCATAAATATAAAAAGAAATACTGATGTGGGAGGGTCTTCTGTTTGAGTTGATTTCATTGGTTAATGAAGAAACTGCCTGGCCCATGTGATTGGCCAGCCCTTAGGTGGACGGAGTAGACAGAACAGAATGCTATGAAGAGAAGTTAATAAATCGCCATGCCTCTGCTCTCTGAGCCAGACTGCCGTGCCTCTCCTCAGTGAGACAGACACAATGAAGCTCCAGCCCAAGATGGACGTATGCTAGAATCTTCCCGGTAAGGCACCGCTTTGTGGTGCTACACAGATTACTAGATATGGGTTAATCAAGATGTGAGTAAGACGCTGAAACTAATGGGCCAGGCAGTGTTTAAATGAATACAGTTTGTGTGTTGTTATTTCAGGTGTAAAGCTAGCCGTGCGGGATCCAGGTGGCAGGGAGCCGGGCAGGATGAAAAACAGGCCTGCCCGCGCCTCCCCACTACAAAATACTACAACAAAAGTAAGTTGTTGAGGTTTTTTTTTTAAACAAGCAAAAGCTATATTGTACCTAATTAAAATAATGGTTCTATTTCTCCTACTATTGTTTGGGAATTCTGGTAGTAACCCACTCATTGAACTGCTTATATTTTTCATGAGTAAGGCACTCTCATTGTTCCTTTAAGTATACAAGAATAAGCTTGTTTGTGTTGTTCGTTTTAGTATATTAAAGCACCAACAAAATATTACAGGCTTCCTAATTTTCAAACGGTAAGTACAGTCTATCATTTTTCTTAAATAATTTTGAAATTTATAGGAAAAGGGGTTTTGCTTCTTTCATCCTACCTTCCAAAATAGCCTTAAGTTCAAGAGGCCAGAGATCATTTATTCAGCAAATTCACTGGGGAAGACTTTCCCTCTGGGAATAATAGTAACCCTTACTAGTAGCTCTTAATTCTGAAAATAAGATCTTACGGAATTGGCTTGTTTCCGGGCTTGGTTAATCAGTTCCTTTATTTCAGAGATGTTCTTCTTTAGGTTATCCTCAAGTTCCTTGATGGGCTTGAGTTTGTCTATCAGCCGATCAGCTTCCTGTTCTAAATTTTTCACTGTGGCATCTGCATCTGCAACTGCATAGAACAAAATTAGCATTTGCATTTGTGGGCTGTGCATGTACTGCTGCCCCCACAGCCATAGGTACCAGAAGAGCAGTGGATTTATTAAGTTATTTCATTTTATACGTGTGACCAAAGCAAGACCATGATGGCTGGCAGGGTGCATGAGGCCAGCTGTGAATGTTTTAGTTGAGATTAAAGCAGGCCAGAGATGTTAGAGGAAGAGCTTGGCTGTGCGATTGAGATGAAAATTGGCATTAAAAATAGAAGATCTGATAAGCGTAAGCAGTGCTGGCCTTTTAGCCTCCAAGCTGACCTTTACAGGATAGAATTTATTCATAGAAAAATGAAAATGGGGTGTCTTTAAAATATCACCTGCTCTGCCTCCACACAAACCACATTCAAATCCAGGTTCTTGTGCAGAATTGTTTTATTTTTTTTTCTTTTTCTTTGCAAGTGGTCCTGAGAAGGAGGCTGTGGAGACACAGCTTGACGAACATTACCTTGTTGAACAACACTTAGACTGAAGGCCTCTGTTACACCTTAATTAAATCGTTCAAACTTCATTTCAATTCAACTCTATATTGGTTGAATTCATATTACACTGTCTTTTTAATGGGTTATAAAATAAAGTTGAATACTTACAGCGTTGAGAGGCTCAGCCTGAAAAGGGTTGAAGGTTATCTGAGCCATAGACATCTAGTATGTGCTCACATGACAACGGGGTAAGGTGGGGGTGGGGGTGTCGGGTATATAAAATGTGGAAAGCCCAATATTCAACTTCTGCGATGCTGGCAGTCTTAACCAAACTATGTCAACTGTTATCTAACCGAGTTTGCATTATTCAGCTCTCTGCTATTGTAACCCTGAAGAACTCTTCAAGTTCCAAGGCCATCAGCCCTGCTAGACTATGACGAATCTGCTGCCCACCTGGTGTTGGGCCACTGAGAACTAGTTTTTAGGATTGAACTCAATATGTTCACATGGACAGAAATAACCATTCCATTTGCTTTGGTCCATGCTGAAGCCACAACCCAGGGCCCAATGCTTGATAGACAAGCAGTGACCACAGAGCTCAGTCCTCATTCCACACACCAGCATCTTTAAACTGTATTTTGAGGTAGGTGATTTGGACTCAGGCACATTAACACGGGCTGTATTCTCAGTGGAATTTAAAAAGAATGTGCAACTATTAGCATTTGTAGGGTTACTAGATCAAGATTCCAGTGTTTTGTTTGTTTGTTTTTTGTTTATTTGTATGTTTGCTTTTTCTGGAATTGCAGGTTGCCTGGGTCAAAGCCTTAGTCATATGGGTAGTATGCCTTTGCTACCCCCGTGTTTTCTGTAATTGTCCAGTGTTCTTTTCCTTCTAACACTCTAGTGTTATTTTATATTCTACAAATTATTCTAGAATTAAGGAAAATGTAGTTTTAAAGCTAGATTCACATAAAGAGAAAGAGGGGTTAAGCTAAGGCTACTAGGGCTAAGATAAATATTAGATCCATTTCTCCTAAATCTCCCAGAAGCCTTTTTAAATGCTTCAAAATGGAACTGGAGGTTTCCCTTCCTTCCTTTGCCTCTACTTTCCATAACTGTTTAAGCCATGTGGAAACTCTCTTCCCATGTCTGTGAGAACTGACTTGTCTGTGATCTCAAGTCTAACGCTTCTTGCTTAGTAATGTTTGAATATGTTCTCATTTTCTTCCTTAATTGTTTGGGTAAGTAGATTTTAAATAGCTTCTCCAGTTAGATTTTAATAAATGGATGTTTTTCTGGAAGATTATCATCTGTATATTGTAGCCTCTAAAATTTACCAGCATGGCGTTTTCCCAAGTAATCTCTTTTCTATTATATTTTCCCGTTTATCCACTTCGATTGCCCTTCGGAGTCACCTATTTGTCCTTTATTTCTCAAGGTTAAGCTGGATAATTAGCTGTCTTATTGTTTTCCATACTCTAACTTATTAATTGGTTAGCTGTTTCTTCATGTCAGTTTTATTTTTCTAACACACTGAGCAAAGGCTTGAGACCTTTCTTCAATGCTTGCACAGTAATGCACTTCTTCTATAATATTTTCCACAGAGGCCAACCTTGATCATATTCTTCAGATTTAGATGTTTGATTTTATTATCATTTTCCCTACTTATTTGTAGTGCTGTGATGTTCTGCCCAGACTCTGAAATGTTCAAGACACAATATTTTTAATAGTTAAGTGAGTTGCTCACTTGTTTAGAAACAGTTTTATTTCAAGAAGAACTGTTTAGAACCCATTTAATTATGAGAATAATTACTTAAATGGAGAGAGGGGGAGTGAGCTTGGCGGGTGGCAACAACGTAGTCGATCTTAGCTACTTTAACTCATGTGCAGGGAGGACTTTTGAGCCCAGTGGCTGAATCTGTACTATCAGAGACACTGTAGTTTTTCTCAATCTGTTGCAAAAGTGAATTTTACACTTCTATGTGGATAAGATTCAAGTATTTCATTAGGTTTCTATAGCACTAGTAAAACATTTTATGCCAAATATATCTGCATATTAGTCTCACTGGAGGGACATTCTTTTCATGTATCTACTATTAATTGGTGATAGTGGAAAGAACAGCTGTGCAGTGTTTAAAGCAGCCCCCGTATATAGTCACATGCAAAACTGAAGCTTTTTGCAATAAGCAGAGAAGCATTAAGATTACTAAAAAGCATACAAAAACAAATACATACTTATTTCTGCAGGTAATTTCATATGGAAGTAAAAGAAAAAGAAATTAGAAAATTCCTGAGGAAATATTTTCTACAGGTATTATAAAGTACCAAAAAGTAGCACTTTAAATTAATGTTCTTTATAAATACATTTTTAATTCAAATAATATTATCAGATAAAAGCACATAAAACATGATTAAAATAAATTTCATAGAAACAATTTAATTCTTAAAAAATGGGAAAATGCCCTTTAGCAAACTGTTCACAAAAAGGAAATGTTATTAAGATAAAGAAAATATTTAATTAATATTTACCAATAAATGTTTCTTTTAGTGGAAGATACAGTTAAACCAGTAACAGGGTTATGACAAAGGTATCATCAGCTGAGCAACCTCAACTAGAACCAAATGATATCTTAAATCATAGCCTAAGTGAAATAAAATTGCTAATTTACTTTTAAATTTTTAAATCTATGTTCTTCTGATTTGGAGATGTTGTGGTGTATCAGAAGAGGTAATCCAGGCTGTTGCTGAAACACATGGAACTGTTTCTGTGTCTACATAAAAGAAAAGTAAAATTTATGTTTTTCCCCTATCTTCCTTGAAGAAATGGAAAGGAGTCAGTCTTTCTTCGTCCCAGATCTGAAGTATATCATTTTTTGTGCTGATTTCCCCCTTGCCCAGGAAGCTGTCACGAGCATCCTCCTGTGTGACCATCATAGCATGGTCTCATTCATTATGGCATTGTTAGCATCTGAGTTGAAGTGGAGACACTCAGATCTGCCTCCACTCTATATCTGTCACCACCCTTCTGATACCACTGCTCCTGTCAGCATCCTATAAATGTTCTTATACCTTAGAAAAACTCTGCTAGAAAGTCTAGTGTTTTTCAAAGCATAACAACAACAACAATAATAATAATAATAAACCAAACCCAACAACAACAAAACTCCAAAACACAAAAACAGAAGCAAAACAAACAAAAAAGAAACAGTCAGCTCCTTTAGGGAAATCATATACCAAGATGCTATCTTATCCTGAGATAAAAAGAGAGAATACTCTAAGTACCACCAATATTGGGTGACTAAACGTAACCAATAATATAAATCATTACACTTAATTCTTTCAGAGTTCCCAATAAATTCTAACTAAGTAAATGGATTTGATGCCATATCTGAGCAATGTGAGGATTCAGTCGTGACAAAGCAGCTAAATGCTTTATTTCCTGGAAATATTAGTTGGCTGGACTCTAAATAATATATATGGAGAAGTTTCAGATGTTGGTGCATTTTTAAGGTGATGACTTTCTCTAACGGGGCAGCTAGTGAATGTGCCCCCTTAAACTCTGTGTTCTCTGCAACTCCAGTCCCAAGCACAGTCACCTGTGCGTATCTGTATTTTCAGTTACACTAACAGATTCAAATGGGGCATCCACATATCAAATAGCATGTGAACCTCGAGAATTTCTAGCCTCCTCCTGACTGAGTGAAATGAATTACAAAGGCTCCCACGCAAAGCTCAAAGACCTGGGTCCTGGAATGGCAGGACCTACATTTTTCACACCCATACCAGGAAGGAGAGGGCATGAGCTTCAGGGTTTCATCTGCCTCAACCACTCATGAATCTAGGCCACTTTCACGGTGAGACAAAATAAAAGACAGTATCCCAGCGAGAAAGGACATCTTACTGTTTCTGGAAGGGTCTTTCACGACGGCATTCGTTTTGGCCACACTGTCTGCGAGTTTATTGTAGTTTTGCCTCAGGCCACCGAGGTTCTCCTGCAGATCTTTAACCTGGGCCAGGACAGCTTTCGCTGTGTCGTTAGCTTGTCTGGCTTTCTCTTTGACAGCCTGCAGCTTAGCTGTCGTGTCTGTTGGTACAAACGGGCACGAGAAAGAAAACAAAGAAAAGACATGGGACGTGGCATCCATGCTCGGCAGAGAGAGGCTGTGGCTGGATGACCTCAGGGACACATTTACACAGGGTAAAGGCTGAACTGTGTTTCAATCAGCTGTAGCAAATGAAGCAAATTCTTTAGCTAAATTAAATTTTCCCAGGGACCTTTGTGACGAATACGTGATTAGTCTTTAAAATAGCAAAGCGATTATTCTCTAAGTTTGTACTTTATGGGTGTATTGTGATTTGCTGCTGAGCATATTAAAGGGAGGAAACCATACACATGGATCATGTAGTTTCATCAAAACTAGAATTAAGATTTAATCTGTATATCTGCAGGAGGAAAATGAATTTGTTTTAATTTGGGGATAGAATTTTTGGGACGGTTAGAGTCTATGAGTGTTCAATTTGTTTTTTGTATTGACACTTCAATAGATCCTAAGTAGTCAAAAGGTTCCATGAAAAGTTAATAAAAGTAAAATGCATTTAAATTTTAACCTTTCCTACGTTGTATACATATTTGTTCTTATTTCTGGATCATAATTTGAATGTAACATAGATCTGGTGGTTGGAATATAACATGATTTTGAAGGTTCCTGTGTTGAAGGACTTGTCACCAGAGATGAGACTTTGGGAAGCGTTTGAACCGTGAGGTCTCTGCCTTCATTTACGGATGAATCCACCGATAGATTAATAATTTGATGGAATATTGGGGTTGGTGGAAATGTGAAAGGCGGGAGCAGACCAGAGGAAGTGAGTCACTGAAGACACGTGTTTGAAAGGTTTGCATGATTCCCCGTCTCCTTCCTCCACCACTCTCTCTGCTTTTTGGCAACCGGTGAGTAAGGTGCCCTGTCCTTGGCCTTACATCCCCACCACTGTGATACGAGGTCTTACCACATGGCCGTATTTGAGGAGTCAGCTGCTGTCTGTACACGGAAACCATAAGTCAAAGTCAATCTTTTTCTTTAAGCTGTTTAAATCTGTTTTTTTTTTAATTTCAGAGATATAAAGTGACTAGCACAATTGTACAAATAGATCCATGGTTGTGTGTCTGTACTGCTGGGGAAGGCCATAGGCTGTGAAGATAAACTGTAAAGTTCAGATCTCATAAACATCACTTTAGACAATGGCCTTTAGGATTCTGTTTCTCAGCTTCTCACTTGCAAAGTGAGAGTAAAAATTCTGTCCACCATGGAGAATAAGCATGAGAGATTAGTGTGAGAGATTAGACATGCTTACCAAATCATATTGGTTAGTAAGTACTTATAATTCAGTGTAGCCTAGTAGGAAAATGTAAAATTAATATCCCTAAAAGAATTTGCACTGTCTAGGACAAATAATCAAACAATAATTTTAAATAGTTTTAATAGGCTGCATGATATTACAGAAATGGATTAACCACTACTGTTTTTGAAATCTGGAATAGCTAAGGAGGTCACTTTAGCCAAGCAAGACATCAGAAATGGCTTATGCTCTTGTCTGTTGTGAAGAGACTCTCATAAATTGTGACTTTATAGTAGTACACTAATATAGAGAACAATCCATGTATGATTTTACTCTTTCCCACTCACTGCAACAAGCATGGCAATATAATAATATGATGTGAGTATCTTCCTTGATACAATAGATTCCTATGCACACCAGCTAAAGGTAACAAAGGTTAGCACATCATCTTGTTAAATTGTGAAATGTGGTTCTGATTCTCAAAAGAATAACTCATAATTAGGAAAACCTGTATCTGCTATTTCATGAGAGTAGAAATGGAAAGGCAGGAAAGTGGTCAAAGCTACCAGGACTCTTCCGTCGTTCCAATCACCTGATGCCGAGTGCAGAACTGTAATGCTTACCATTCGAAATGACTGACAACTTGCCCAAAGTGTCATTCAAAGCTCTGAGGAGATCACCATTTCTAGCATCAGCAGTTTCTAATCTGCTTTTCAGGCCATTTAGATCATTATGGTTTTCTGTGAACAAAAGAAAAAATGACTTATATTATCCTTGAACATGCAAGTTCAGTTAACTTTAACACACAAATAACAAAAAGCAAGAAGAAATATATACTTCATTTATTGCCATCTATCCATCTATATGCCTCTGCATTAAGTATGGATATTGTGACCATTTGGTACTTTAGAATGTTTAGCCATGCCATTTTCCTTTGTGTCTGGTTTTTGTGACTTAATTTTACGGTTTCCTATGGGTTAGAAACCTTCAACACTCAGCCTTTAAGTGCATTTTGATGATATTCTCTTGACCTCCCTCCTCTGATTTTTACATATTCAAATTATATTATCAGAAATGGATCATTGGGTTAGCTTTTCAAAATCTTATATATATTCATAGATAAGAAATCCTATTTCAGAAAACATCACTGAGTATTATTTTGAACAGAAAAAAATTAGAGCAAAGTAAAGCAAAACAACCCAGATAAGCCTGTCATTTTTCATAGATAGCAATATTTTTACAAATTCCCTCAAAAAGACTTCAGTAAAGCTTTTTCGTCTTGCTACATTAACTTATGTTATTTTATATTCAAAATAGTATTTTCAAGTGATGATTTAATATTAAATGTGTACATATTGGCTTCTGAATCTTGTTATTTATATTAGCACCTTTTAAACTTTAGGTTAGCTTTTATTGTAATAAGAACTATGAGATTTAGATTTTAGTAATGTCAAAAACTTTGAAATCACTTAGGGGGAAATATTAATTCATCAATATAAAAAAGGTGGGCTTCAAATCTTGCTGAGGACCCATAGAAGTAAGCATATGTGGTGGTCAGAATGAGAATTGCACCCACCCTTCCCAGTCCAATAGGTTCAGGTATTTGAACACTTGGTCCCTTGCTGGTACTATTAGTGAAGTTAATGGAACCATTAGAGAAGCAGCCAGGCCTTGCTGGAAGAAGTTTGACACTTGAGTAAGGCTTTGAGAGTTTTTAGCCTTCTCTGACTTCCCGTTCATTCTATTTCCTGTGTGTGGATGGCAACATCACGGCAACCGAAAGAGTCACTAATGCAGCATCTGAAGACTGAAGGAGTTACCAGCCCTCTTTCCTTTTGTCATTTATAAATGATCAGTTCAACTGGAAAAGCAAATTACATAAAGTTGGCTTCATTCAATAACATTTGCCATATTTGGAAAGAAAATTGTGTTTATGTGTGTGTGTGTGCACATGCGCAAGTACCTATATGTACATGTGCAAACCTGCAGAAGCCAGGTGTTAATATTGTATGTCTCAATGAACCTGGACCTTGTCATTTTGGTTAGACTAGTTGTCCAGTAAGCCTGGTAAATCTTATTTCTATTATCCCATACCAGTATTAAGGTACAGTAGTGTTGCTACACCCCCAGGGCTTTACTTCAGTACTAGGGTCCCAAACTGAGTTCTTTAGGTTTATTCTTTATCGACTGAGCCTTCTGTTCAGCCCCTTTAAATATATTTTTGATGGTTTATTATACCATAATGTCCATTACCTTTGGAAATGCACACTTAATTGTTCAAGATAGCTTAATTGAGATAAAAGGCAGACATTCCAAAAAGGAGGTACAGTGAAAAAGGACAAATAAGAGGGGGTATTATAGTCTTCTTGAAAGGACTGTCCAGCATTCTGTAATAATGATAGATAGCTGTCTGTATGTTTGTGATATATACCATATGCAATGCCTGTCAGTTCTAGCCAACCACTTCCCTCTCCCTCGCTTCATGATTTCAGGAGCAGGGACTGCCAGAACGAGTGCAGCATGAATCATGGCCTTCTTGCCTCTGCTCACACACCAGCCTTTCCTCATGCCTTTCCATCTATGTGTCTCCATTTCCCTATTCCTTTTTCATGACAGAGTCACATGGGAAAAGTCTATGTACAAAATGATAGACTAATAGGCTAAGTCCTCCATGTAACTGAAGATAATGGAAAAAATGCAGGAAAGGTAGGTTGCAATCAATTCAAGAGGAAGAACCAGTTGTGAAATCAAAATACTCAATATTATCATGATAAAAGAACCTTAAGCAAAAGAACCAAATATAATTTTCATCTATCAACCTAATGACATCCTGTGGAACAAAGCACTTCCAGCACTATGATTATTAGACAACAGAGATGAAGGTTCAAGGTCAGGATCAGCTTTATTTCTACAGGTTATATGAATGAAGGATATGGTGTCATAAAGTCCTGGAGGTGATCAAGACTCAGCAATAGGCTGTAATGTTTGGGAGCCTATGGAACTTCCCTTGCCAACAACTCTGAAAGAGGAATACACTCTTGAAGCTAGGATTTTAATTTGTTAGACTCTGGATCTAGTAGGGGCATTGTTACTCCATTATTACCTAATGCCATTCAATTTAATATATATCTCAAACACATATTTCATAAACATATATAAAAGTAAATAGAGTTACCTAATAACTCATATACATATATGTATACATGTACATATATGTATATATACACATGTATGTACACATGTGTTTAGGTATACATTTGTGCTATGAAGCCTCTATATTAGCAGGTTTCCATATGACTTTTTCAAAAGGACTTTAGCGTTAGTTATTTCTCCATGTATTTCCTCCCCTGAGCAACTTTCCCCAGCCCACATAACCTTTCTTGTTTCACTAGTCCTGTTTAACTATTCATCTCACTACATTCTATCTTTCCTCCCTTGCAAGCCAAGCCATGGCCTCTTACTAACATTCTGGCCTCTATGGGTATTTCAAATAAAATCACATAACTAAAGTTCCAAAGTAATCATCAATCTTGATCATCTGTGAGCACCATGAACCACAGTTAACACCTGGCCTGGCAAGACAACCTAGTGCAAGAGTGACACAAATGTCAAGGTAGTAACTATCTACCATTTGCTTAGATGTAAGGCCTACTTCATGCTACACAATGAAGCTCATACCTGGTACTATTATTGAAACCAAGATCATAGCCCTTAGGAACAAACTTACTATTTTTATTCTACTAAGTGGATATAGTTTTAATCTGGCTACTAATGACTAAATTGTTATACCAACAGATTATTGTACCTTTTAGCTCTCATCAAAAACCACTATAGGTTCTTTTTTGCAATGGATCATAATTAAAAGAGACCCTTAACTTGCTGGTTAAGGTACAAAGAATAAGAGACTGAAGAATACAGGGACATCTACATCAAACCCCTCTTCCCAAGTCTCCAGAGTCACTAATGAAGAAGGGTAAAATAGATAAGAGCTAAATGTGGTGGAGGGGTGACTACAAGGAAACAGAGTTTCTTACACACAACACAGAAGTTGCACACATGAGATCACAGTGGTTGTGATAGCATGCACCAGACCTACCCAAGCTCAAGCTAGATGAAATTCTAGCATGGAAAGAAAGGATGAGCGAAAAGTCTCATGCTAAGGAGCTATTGGCAACTTAGGGAGACAGAAAAACGATTTTATTTATGGGTGTGGCTCTTGATAGGGCAACCATGCTCCACTGAATGGTCCCACACCCAAGAGTATATGGCCAACACAAACTGGATTTGATGTGTTTTAAAATTATGAGGATATAAATTTGGGTAGGTGAAGAAATGGGTATAGATTGAGAGAAGTTTGGGGAGGGGATGAACATGATCAAAATACATTGTATGCAATTTTTATGAAACTAAGAAAAATAAAAAGAAAGTCTGATAATATCAAGTGTCCACAAGAGTGTTGGAAGTGAAAAATGATTAACAATGCTGCTTTTTAAAGAGCATTTGAATAAATTTATCAGAATTTTAAAATGGAAATGGATTTGATTTTGCAATCCTTTTTTCAGCACTTGGCATTGAATTAGGGCCACATACAAGCTGCGGAAATGCTCTACCACTGAGCTTCATCCCCAGCCCTACGATCAGCAGTTCTACTGCAAAAGTTACCCCATCATTATGTGTTTGGCATAAACCTGGCACTGCAGAGACTGAGGTCGGAGAATGGTAGATGAGTCAGTATAAAATATACAGAACAAAAACTGAAGTCTGTTAATGTATATCATCTGGGATAAACAGATCTTTGTCATGGAAAACAAGAAGAAAATATTAAGTAATTCAGTCAAGAGTATTTTTTCTTACATTATTACACCATGCTCATACAACAGTGTGGATGTTGCAGCCTGGTGTAATAATGTAAGGGAATCACATGAGTATGTGTGGGTGTATAGTGATCCTTAAAGTTGTTGCATGAATAAGTAAGACACACTCTGGTGGTTTGGATAACAATGTCCCCCAAGGCTTATATATTGGAACGCTTGTTCCTTTTATGGTGGAACTGTTTGAGAAAGATTAGAAGGGGTAATGTTGTTGGAGGATGTGTGTCATTAGGGGTGAGCATTGAGGTTTCAAACACCCACACCATTCCTAGTGTCTCGCTTTCTCTGCTTATGGCTGTGTCTCATGGTGTGAGCTCTCAGTTACTGCTCCAGCACTATATTTGCCTGCCCATTGATATGATTGCTCATTTTGATGGTGATGGATTCTAACCCTCTAGTGGGGGACAATTCTGTATTCTGTCAATTATGTTTTAAATAAATGCTGATTGGCCAGTAGTCAGGCATAAAGTATAGGCAGGACAACCAGACGGGGAAGTAGAGGTGGGACAATGAGAACAGGAGTATTCTGGGAAGAAGGAAGCTCTCTCCCAGGTCTGTCCAGACACCAAAGAAGCAGAATGCGACCTGCCCCGCTGCAAAAGGCAGATGATGATGTACATGCAACAATTTGGTAGGACAGGGGTTGAGAACTAGGTAGGAAAGAATATACTAGAAAATCTTGGCTGCATTTAGGATAGGAACTAGGAATTGATGGAGTAGCAGTTGGCAGCTTCAAAAATAGGAAACTAAACCTTCTTATTTTGTATCTGGTTGTACTAGTTAAAATTTTCTCTGTGTGTATATTGTTGTTTTTGATTTTTTAAAAATGTATATTTAAGTGCTAAGAAGATGGTCAGTTTGGTAGTACTAGCCAACACAAAGACTGTTATTTTTATCATTCCCTGTACTCAGAGTGATCAGATCAGGGGAGAATATACTCCTCAGAAAAGAGCCAGTTGTTTTAACTGAACTGTGCCTGCTCTTCTCATGGCTGTGCATAGAGCTGTTGTAGGACCTGTGCCAATAGCAAACAGCTGAAGAATCATCACTCTGTCCTCCATTGACCTTCTTCTGGAAAGAATGCAAAAGGAAATAAGACAGAGAATTCTGAGCTTGCAGTGCTCTGGACATGAACGAGTACTGGACACATTAATGATCCACTCCAATGCACATAAAGGCTCTTATAGGCCGCCCAATTAAGCCACAGCCATAATCCACAGCAGCCACAACTATAGTGCAGATTATGCTGGGATAATCACATCATCTCATTTAAGGTGCTCTATTTTATGGTCCAAGCCAAATAATGTTACAGAAAACAAAACATAAACCAGCCCAGCAAAGCACATCCCTAAACCATCAATATGCTCATTTATTGCTGCTAATATATTACTAGTTTCAGTTTTGGTCTCTCAAATTCTCTTTCCAAGTAATTGAATTTTCTTCTCTGCCAATTACAGCTCATATTTTCTTTAACACTTCTGCTGTTTATACTGCCAGTACTAAAGTAAAGTTATTGAATGATAACAAGCCTTCTTTGTGAAATAGATCTAATCTGGTGATGAGGGCACTGTCAATGTGGATTCCTGGGATTAAGGGGATTTTCTGTTACTGAGAACCTATCTATCCTCTATCTACTTACCTATCTATTAATCTTTATCTATCATCTCTTTACAAGTCTATTAACTATCAATCTATCATCTATCTATCTATCTATCTATCTATCTATCTATCTATCTATCTATCATCTCTCTCTCTATCTATCTATCTATCTATCTATCTATCTACCTAACTATTTATCATCTATCTATCTATCTATCTATCTATCTATCATCTATCTATCTCTATCATCCTTTATGTGTCTATTATCTATCTGTCTGTATCTATCATCCTTTATGCATCTATTTATCTATCTATCTATCCCCTATCTATGTATCTATCTATCATCTATCATCTATCTATCTATCTATCTATCTATCTATCTATCTATCTATCTATCTATCTATCTATCTATCATCTATCTATCATCTATCTATCATCTATCTATCAATCAATCTATCTATCTATCATCTATCTATCTACCATCTATCTATCTATCATCTATCTATCTATCATCTATCTATCTCTATCTATCATCCTTTATGTATCTATTATCTATCAATCTCAGTTTCTCAGATTTTATACAAGCCTCGCCATTCTTTGAGTTATCAGGAAGTTAAAGGTTTATTTGTTTATCTACATGATGTCTAAACTAATTAGTAAATTTCCTCCGACCCCCTGGAATCCTAGATTCTGTTTCTGAACATGGGACCAAGCCCAGGTCATTTCCAGGGAGGATACCCATTTGGTTTTTGCAGGCCCTTGACTCTGGCCAAGATAGTATTCATGAACTTCATGTTGATTTGCTAACAAAAGGAGGCAGAGACTTATCTGCTAAGTCACACTCTTAGGGAAGATCATTCTGTGGCTAGTGCCTCCATACTGGTACTATTTTGCGGTTTTTCTTCTAACATGACTTCTACTCAGCCCTATTCTCTTGCTTTTCATTGTCCATATCCGAAGCAGTGGACAAATTCATTACAACGGATTAGCAATTTAATGGGAAAAGATGAGAGAGCATGGTTGACAGGGGACAGAGCCTCAATTTCATCTACTTATTGCCAAATCAGTCAATGGAGCAGGTTTGTTTGCTTTCACACATGCCCCCACAGAAAAACTGATGCAGGCAAATGAAAGCATGCGAATTCAAAAAGGTGATAACTTTCATAATTTATGGATTATTTAATAAAAATCAAATTCTTATGTCATATTTAACAGTCCAAAAGTATTTCCATTTATCAACAAGTGTATAAAATAGACAATGAGGGTTGGAGAGATGGCTCAGTGGTTAAGAGAACTGACTGCTCTTCCAGAGGTCCTGAGTTCAATTCCCAGCAACCACAGGGTGGCTCACAACCATCTGTAATGAGGTCTGGTGCCCTCTTCTTGCCTGCAGGCATACATGGAGGCTGAACACTGTGTACATAATAAATAAATAAATCTTTAAAAAATAAATAAAATAGACAATAAAATAAAATCTTTTAAAATATAAAATAATAACAGAAACTATAAATAAACCATATTCATAGCATACAGAGGGAAATCCCACATCTTCGATGGGAACATAGTCTTGCCCTGTTTCTTCATGCTTTGCCTTATGCATATGCTAGGAGAACCTCAACCGGTTATTTTATTGACAAAACTTCTTGTTCCTCTGTGAAGTGGTGTTCACTTGGTGACATTAATTCATCCCCTGAGCCTTTCAATCATCAGTTCGTCTCCCACCTCAAATCCATCAACAAAATGATTTTTATCTCCACAGATGCTCAGCAAGTGCATTGTAGATTGCCGTCAAAGCTCAAACATGTACAAGGGCAAATTTACTTTTAACAGATGTATATTCAAAAATTAAAAAGCAAAACAAATTGCTGCTGGCAAGTTCAGACTCCCTCAAGGCAAGGACAGCATAAAAATGGCAGGGAGCAGCAGTAAGTCATTTGTGACCAGAGTACAGGAACAAACGGAGCTGCACTGACTTGAACAAGCAACAAATTAGAAATATGGAGGGCATGCTAGCCCACCATTTTTATTCCATCTAACTCCAGGCGCCACAGAGAGAGAAATGACTAAATCTCTATTTTAATAGCTGCTGTCAAGAGTTTTGCTCTGCAGGGCCTATTTCAGCAGTTCCTCGTGGTAATATATGGCATTTCCCTGATTAACAGCCATTTTATAACCTGTGTAATTGGCCACAAATCAAGAGAATGTCATAACGTAGCAAGAAAACATTCCCATTTCCGTCATGGCCTTGGCTTGGTTTTCTGTGGGAATTATTGCTTGAGTAGTTGCTGGGTTTTCATTACTTTAAATAATGTACTACCTGAAGTACAAAAAAAGACATTTAAACTAATGAACATTTCTGTCTCCTAACCCTTTCTATCACCCTAGTCCTCAGATTTTCCAAAAGAAACAAATGAAATTGTATCCTTTTATGTGTAATATTAGGATTTAGGGAAAAGAGAGTCAAGAACAGGACTGGAAACAATGTAAAGTATGTAAAGCACTCAGTTTAGGAGTGAAATCTGAATGAGCACCCACAAATTCACTACTCAGAATTATTTTCATAGAATAGATATATTTTGAAAGCAGGGTCTCATGTAGCCCAGGCTGGCCTCAAACTTACTATGTAACTAAGGATGGTTTTGAATTTCTGATCCTCCTGCCTCTATGTCTCCCCTGCTGAGATGATAGGTGTGCAATCCACAATGTATAAGAATCTAGGGTCTGAATCCACGGTGTCATGAGCAATACACAAGTGGTAGTTATCACTAGTCACCCTAACTTTTTTTTTTTTTTTCTCATGGTTTTTTTTTTTTTTATATTTAAAAATTTCCATCTCCTTCCCTCCTCCTCCCCCCTCCCTCCCCTCCTTCTCCCCTTTCTCTCCCCTCCTTCTGCCCCTTCCCTCCCCTCCCCTCCACCCATACCTCCCCTCCCTCCCTCTCAAGGCCAAGGAGCCATCAGGGTTCCCCACTCTATGCTAAGACCAAGGTCCTCCCAACTCCCCCCAGGTCCAGGAAGGTGATCGACCAAGCTAAGAAGGCTCCCACAGAGCCCGTCCATGAAGAACAATCAGAGCCCAGAGCCATTGTCCTTTGCTTCTCAGTCAGCCCCCGCTGTTGGCCACACTCAGAGAGACGGGTTTGGTCGCATGATCCATCAGTCCCATTCCAATGGGAGATCATCACCCTAACTTTTATAACATCAAAATCAATACAAAGAAAATTCATGAAGAATAATACATCAAATGTTTGAATAAAGACAGAGTCTGGCTCTGTATTTGTACATGAACTTTAATGCCCTGGGTAAAATTCTAGCATCTAGCATATGCATTAGATAGCAAAGAGTGGCTGCAAAGGGATTGGGTCCATTCTACTTGTGCAATAAGAAAACAGTCCATGTCTCTTTACAGTCATCCTTCTGCTGCAGTAGAGGTATCACTACCGCAAAACTTTGTAAGAAGAAGGAGCCTGTGTAATGCACAGTCTAAAGCATTTTATTATCAAAGTGAGTTGTAATAGAGATGGCTCTTGTAATTCTATATCAGTTGCTAAGGAAGTCCAAGATATTTAGCTTTAAGGCATGCCAAATCTAGACAGTTTCACACTTCATGTTTTCTAACACAGTGAAACATAATTAAAAATCTGTGCTTATTTACTTATAATTTATTATTTACCTAAAATCAGTAATTATTTCATAATTTGAACTAGGCAGGATGTTATACATTATAAGTTCAATGTTAAAAAGATTTTATGTCTTTCTTGAGGAATATAAAGTCCATAACAGCAATGGTTTGACAGGTCTATGAGAAATATTGAATGAGCAGGTTAAGTGTGAATCAGATATTATTGTTTCTTAGAAAAGACATCTAGGCAAAGATTGTTTTTATTTTTTCATTCAGAGTCTCAGAGTTATTTAATTATTGATTGATTGATTGATTTAATGAGGGAGTGAGTGAAGAACTGGGGATGGAACCTAGGATCTTGTGTACATTAGGTGAGTTCTCCATCAATACCCATGTCCCCAGCTCAAGTACTTATATAGTCTGGCCTTTGGTGAGGTTGCCATCCTCCTGCCCTTTCTACCCAGTATCCATAAGATCACAGAACTAAAATGTGATGCTCTGTTATAAGGTGTGCAGATGAAGAAATACAAGATAATGAGCAAATTTAAGGAGAGAGAATATCACTATGAACACATGGCACTTTGGGATGGCAGCATTGTGAGAGTCCATATATAGCAACACTTGGGTGGTGGATTAGATGATACTAAGGCTCATGCTAGAGAAATGGGAACAAAGTTTTGAGAAACAGGTGATAATTGAATAAAATGATAACTACAATAGCTTACACTGACAGCAACCATGTTTACAAACATTAATAATATATCAGAATAGAAATTGCTTTGTGCACTTTGATGTTTTCAATTAAGAAGAAAATACACGATTATTTTGTAAATATTTCAAGACTTCAGAGCCATTGACAAAACTGAAGGTTTCACTAACACATGTATGCCACATCTTCTTAGCTCACTTTTCTTGAATTTTATTTCTAAAACCATATCAAGTGGGGTTTGCAGTTTAAAGTTTTATCACACCTAAAATTTCTCTTTAGATAGGAGAAGCAATACTGTAGGAGCTAGGTTAAAATTATAAAATTTTGCTTGGTGAAGCTTGAAGACTGAGTGTCATCAGGCCAGTGAGAAAGGTCACTTGTATTAAATATATAAGTCATGGCTCACAGTTTCATTCTTTAATAGTATGGTATAGTATTTCCCATTATAATGCTATTAACCTTAACATAATAGAAACAATGGCCACACTAACCTTTCACATCATTTTCTAACTTCTTGGCCTCATTAAGGATCCTGAAGCTTTTCTGAAGGGAGCCTTTGGCATCTTCCTTTAATAAGCCCTGAGGACTTGTTGCCTGTGGAGAGAAGAAAGGGTGTTACATATTAAATCATAGAGGGGTAGGGCCTAGAAGGCAGCAGCTATACAGAGCTTACTTTAAGCACTATGCATTTAGAGTTGCAGATTTTCAATGCATATTTCATGACTGGAAGCTGTTTACTGTGTGGGCTGAGAAATGTTGGGACAGAAACCTGGCTGTGCTGTTAAGATAGGTAGAGAAAGTGGGGCTGATGAGGTGCTTGGGATTCCATAAATGAAAGCTGAAAACGCTGCAGCAGCATCTCTTAGTAGCCAGGACTATGAGTGAAGCAAATTAGGAACTAAAAACATCCATTGACTTTACCTCTCATCATGTTCTGTTTTTGCAGGCTAACCAGAAGGCTCTGCCTACATTCTCAGTGTTGAAATGGAAACAAGAACTAATCTCTTTTTAAACACATCTCCAAGCACCACTGCGAAACGTGAACTTCTAATTGAAAATTTTAGAACCTGAGGACCTCTAGCCAATATATATTAGCTCAGGATTAGATATGAACAGAGGAACAGGGTGACACAAAAATAATATGACTGGAAAGGGATCGCTTAGCTTCCTGTCTAGTTATCCATTTAACCAGAGTTTGCTTCTTAGAAGCCATTGTGCAATGCATATAAACCAAGAGGTGAATCCAATAGGATCTTATGTGTAAATTTTAAGTGGGAAAATATTTCAGAGTTCAAGGGGTTGGAGAGTTTTAACTGCCTACAGTTAAAGCATCTGAATTGGTTTATCCTAGACATGATACTCTTCAAAGGCACTGGCAGCATCCTAGAAATGCCATTTTTCAGTTGGGTTGTTTCAGCACAAAACTAGGAGAGGTGACAGCATGTGGTAGTGCTGTGGTCAAATTAGTTTTAATGTGTTAGTGCAAGTTTTTCTTTAAATCCTTGACTGAACATGAGTCAGATCAATGATACAATGTTAAGATACATGGCAAAGTATATGATAGAAACAAGAAAAACTGAGTTGAACTTAGTGTAAAGAGAAATTGACAAATATGTATAAAGGAATTTTATGTAGCTATAAAGAAAAATGAGATTATGAAATTTGTAAGCAAATTAATGGCTTATGAAATCAATATGATAACTGAAACAAGTCAGAGAGGACAAATATAACATGCTTTCTCTCATATGTGGATCATATATATACATGCATACAAAATAATACTATATATAATATAAATATACAATATATGTATATACCTACTATATATGCATTTATATATCTAGTATTGTGTGTGTGTGTGTGTGTGAGAGAGAGAGAGAGAGAGAGAGAGAGAGAGAGAGAGAGAGAGAGAGGAGAGAGAGAGAGAACTAGAGAGACAACCATAAGATAAACAATCTTAAGAGGAGACGAGAGTAAGGAAAACAGAGGGTAGTGTCAGGTACTGACAAGAAAGAGGAAGTGGGATTATTAGGAGAATAAAGGGACCAGCATGAGAAAGGGGAAAGAATGGGGGCAGGGAAATAGAAACGAGCTAGAACAAAGTAGCTGTGAAAATGCCACATTGAAGCCCATTACTTTGCATTGTAACTCAAAAATTAGTAAATAACCATGAAAAAGAGAAAACAAATAAGTTATGGTGGCACAAAGGGTAGAAAATGCTGACATAGATGAGCAACAAGGCCAGACTGGGCTGTATCTTTAAAAAAATTAAAATTAAAATAACAGTAATAAACTGAATTCCATGTACTTAATTAAAATTCCATGTGCTTTACTGAAAGAAAGCAAACCTCAGGTTATCCAACCATGTTCTATATTTATTATAATGTACATATTATTATTTGCCTGATTCTATGTTTTCTAACTCACACAGATTAAACATAGGATATTACAAAGGGAAACTGTATGGTAAATATCTAAGGAGACATATAAACAACAGAAAGGACAGCTGACAATCTATTTGACAATGGAGAACAAGACGAGAAAGCTAAACAGAAAAGAACATTTTAAAGCTTAGGATTTCAAGGCAATTGGAGAGGGTATATGACCATACCATCCCGGACACACCTAATCTTGTCTAATTAACCTCTGAAGCTAAGCAGTATTGGGAGACAATTTGGAGAGGGGTAAAATGTGTGGGGTTAGAGTAGTTCTTGGGACATTAGAATATTATTACAAGATATCTCAGGCTGATAATCCTGAATCATGAAGATAATATGGGTCATTCACAACTTAGATAGAACTTGGAAAAATGAAAAGAAACCAAGGAAAAATAAGAACATTTTTTCGATACTCAGAGACAGAAAGAGAAAGAAAGAGAAGGAGAGAGAGAGAGAGAGAAAGAGAGAGAGAGAGAGAGAGAGAGAGAGAGAGAGAGAGAGAGAGAGAGAGAGAGAGAGAGAGAGAGAGGAAGAGAGAGGAGGCTGATGAAGTGCTGAAGTACAACTTCTGGTATCATAGATGTCATCCCTAGATACTGTCACTATTTGTCTTTGAGTACAATCTCCCACTGGCTATGAACTCCCTGACTAGGGTTAGGCTGACTGGCCTGACTGCTAGGAGTCAGTCAGGATCTGCTTCCTCAACACTGGGAGCACAAGCAACTATTCTCACCTAAGGTTTTTTAAACGTGGATTCTAGGGATCGAACACAGGTCCTTCTGTACAGACTGAGGAAAGAAATATTTTCATACACATACCACCTTGAAACCATCACAATAAAAGTAGCAAATACACTGTAATTTTATTTCATCCTTTTCCTATTTCCCCACCCCTATCTTCTCCCCCATCTTTCCTCTATTTCTAATCATTCATCTCATTTCAAACATTATATTTGCAACTCACACGATCTTTACAAAAGTTAATAATTTAGCACAGCCTTTAAAAATCTAGCTTCTTCTATTTGGATGCATTTGGACATTCCCCGTGCTGTTTATCAATATTTGATTGCAACTGGTGGGTGGCATTGCTACACAGATATGCCTCGAACCATTTATTCATTTATCACCTGATGGTTATTGGTATATTTTCTGCCCTGGACATTCTAAATAGAGCTTCTCTGTTCATTCTTGTGTGATGTTTTGTATTAACATGTGCTTTCATTTCCCTAGGAGTAAATACCCTGAAGTAGGAAGACTGGATCACTGTTTAAGAAATAACTAAGAAATTAGAGATTGACAAAGCATATAAACAATTTTAAATCCTTATCAATAGAATGTTCTACTTCTGTACATTCTTTCCAACACATCCTTATAATTTTGAAAAATTTTACATCCTAATAAATAGCCATTTTGTTTTAGTTTCAATTTTTCTGTTGTTGCACCATGCTAAGCATCTTTTTATGTGTTTATTGGCCATTTTCTTTGGTGAAGAACCTGGTTAAATCTTTGTTTTAGAGGCAGGGTCTCATGTAGCTCACACTGGCCTAGAAATCACTATGAAGCCAAGACTGGCTTTGAACTGCTGATCAATATGTCCCAAATATTTGGAATATAGATAGATATTCATGATGTTTTAATTTGTTCAATTTTTTATTGAGTTATTTGTTCTTATTCAGTTTCTAAAAATAGTAGCATGTTATTGATAAGAGTCATTGGTCAGATATGTAATTTAGTAATAGATTTTACTATTTTTGGATTTGAAGTTTTATTTTATTACAATTATTTTATTAAAGGCAACATCTCTAAACTTTAATGAAGTCTATCATTTTTCTCATATTAAATGTCGGGCTCTGTGTCCTAAGAATTTTTTGCTAATAATTCTATAATTTATCAGTAGGTCTATAGCTTTTGGGGGGTTACTTTTAGATTATGGTATGAGATGTTTTTAATACAAATACACAATTCTTATGGAGCATTTCTTGACTTGACATGAATTGCTTTGGTCCATTGGAGCATGTAGTCTTGTACCTCTGAACGCTTCTATTTTAGTGGTCTACTTGTTAGTATTGATCAACACCACATCGTCTACACATCCTAGTTTTGTGGAAAGCATGGAAGTTCAATTAAGCCTTTGTGTCATTATTTTGTCCTTTATCCCCCAGTGACTTCCTTAACAGATGTGTCAGTTTCTAAAGAATAACAGCTAGCACGGTTTTATTAGGACTTCTTTCATGGTATATCTCAATTTTTTTAACATTGTCATTATACAAATAATGGATTTTCTGATCCATAAACATTGTATATCTCTTGATTATTCAGTATTTCTTTATTTATTCCAAGAATATGCAGTTTCTGTGTATTTTGAACTCATATACAATTTATTTCTACGATCATTATTGATGCTATTGTCCATTTTCACTTTAACTTTCAATTCCTCATTAACAGAATCTACAAAAGATTGATTTTGTATATTTTTGCCATACTCTTGAACACTGATCAATTTGTTAGTTCTAGTAACATTTTAACAGACCATAATGGCGGTCACACTCAGACACTATGAGCATGGTTATACATTGCCTTCAGTGTGGATGACTTTTATTTCCTGTTTTTTTCTGCCTGTTTTTGAGCTGACTGCAGTACAGTATTGAATGAAAGTACAGTGTTGAATGACAGTAATGAAAGCAGAGATCCTTTCCTTTTTCCTGAACTAGGAATAAAACTTTGAAACACATTTTACTCTGAACGAATCTTGTAGAAAGGTTTTCTTTTATGAAATTGACCTTCTTAGCTAATAGGGAGAGAAGTTCTTTCAGTTTCAGTATGCTGAGGATATTTTTAGGAAATGACCTTAAATTCTGTTGCTTTTCATTTCTTTAATATTTTAAAATGCATAGATTGATTTTGATCTATCTTGTTTCTATAATTAACCTCACTTAAAAACATTGTATAATGTTTTTAATGAATAGTTGAATTTTATATGTTATAATTTCATCAAAAACTCTTATAATGCTTTCATGAAGAAAATCAGCTTATACTTTGGTTTCTATTTGATGATGTCTGGTATTTATATAAGAGTAACACAAGGGTGATAAAATGGTGTGTGTGTATATACGTGCGTGTGCACGCATACATGTGTGTTTGTGTGGTTTTAAAGCACAGATCTGATTTCCTTGTGAATATAAAACAATTCTAATTATTTGTTTGTTTGTAGGTGAAATTTAACAGTTTTCAAGTTGTAAAATTTGTCTACTGCAATAACATTACTGGATTATTCGTACAGCATCGCTTTAATATTCCGAGTTTCTTTTCCTTTCTGCAGAAGGTACAGTGACATCACACCTTCTATTGCCCGCATTGGTGATCATCAATCTGGCTGGATGGTTATCACCTCTCGATCCTCCATCTCACATTGCACCTTTGTCCTGTGACAAGTCTCCATTCTTCCTCGCTGGCTTCCTTCCTGCCAGTGGGTTTTGATTTGTTTCTTCCTTCACTTCTGCCTTTTAAAACACCATATGCCTTTTTATTCCAATAATCTTATTTTTCCTGAATTTTAAAAATCTAGGGTTTTCTCTAGAGCTATAGTTTTCTATTCCCCTGTGACACATAAGAAGATAAGTGTTGTAAGAAGCACTCAGGGGATATGGTAAAAAACGGTGTCAGGAAGGCAGAGTAGCAGGGAATCTGGATGCATGAATGAATGAACAAATATTTCTGTGCCATAGGCCTGTGGAGTGTGTGAACTTACCATGAAATAGAACTGCTAGGCATGCCCTTTCCATAGCATTTTGAATTCAGATTAGGGGTACTGGGAATGAGCAATTGCAGCCATTAACAGTTTCAGAGTTGGAGAGTAGGATCATTACTATAAGGAAAGGCATGGGAGTGGGCTGTTACAGGAGGGAAGGGCTCCTAAGCTGGCCATTGTCATAGGCCTGCAGAATTGAGAGCTTCGGATTTACAATTAGAGAAATAAAAAAGACCTTAATGTTTTCAGACAATCTTCAAAATGTTAAACAGCTGATGGCATGTGACTGTCAGTTATAAGCAATCTGCCAACACACAGGGTTAAAAGAGAAGCTTTCCTATGATAAGAAGATGGGAAACACTAACATCTGATAGATGAACAGAACTGTTTCAACTCATTGGAATTTGGAGAGGCCCTCTCCAATTGCTTAGTAAGTTACTGAAGCACAGCAACAGAATCAAGACAGGTGATGAAGCAACATTCTCCAAGCTAATTATACCTCATACATATTCATGAGCATTGCATCCGAGTTTCTGAGCTGTGTCTACAGCATATGTGAAATACAAGGGAGTCTGAAAGTTGCAGAATGCTGTTTCTTGCTCTCTAAGATTGTATTTATAAACATGTTCTTTTGTTCTTTTGGAGTGTATGATTATAAATGTGTGTATATATACACATAATTACATAAAATTTACTGCCATTTAAAATAGAATTTATTTCATGTATCTATATAAATTATGCATTCATAGTTAATATGATGTGAAAGAGTTTAAGACAAAGCAGTAAATAGATATAAAAATTGAAATGATAAACTATAAAGATTTAAGCAGGGGTTAAAAGTATTTAACACCATTTTTAACTTTGTTAAAAGTGTGTAGAAACTCACATGGAAACAAAGTACTGTGAATATAAAAATGAATTTATTAATTTGTCCAACAAAGATTTTGCTTGCAAGCACAGTGGCCAATCCTGGATATCCAAAATGGGAGGTCATCAGTTTTTCCTGATTGAATTGGAATGGAGTGGAGGAGATAGAAAAATTAAAAATCACTATCAAAAAAACAAATGATCTTTTCCACTAAAAATCGGAAACATATCATCAAGAGTTTAGTAAAGGAGGAAGAAGGGTGGGAATGTGAAGGGAAGATACGATCTACCACGTAGGTGAACTGCCTAAGTGATTTATTTCTTAAAAGCTTAAATATTGTTCATATTGCTTCCTCTGTTTTTGTGATGTTCCTCAAATAAATTTATTAGAGAACAATTTCTGAGTTTTTTGGAAGAGCTGACTATTTGAATACATGCAGAATACTCATTTTTATTTTTTAAAGGAAGTAGTAGCTGACAGTCTACTCTGTCTATGAAATAACCAATTTTAGAAGACAAATGACCTACTTCCGGAAGGGAACATGTCCAAGATAATACGCTAACTTATATGATTTGTAGAAACTATTTAAAATTTAAAAGTCATATGTAATGTTGGTAATTAGATGCAATATGTTTACATAAAATATGTAAAGACAAAATTACACTCATTGTGATGTTAGATTGTTGTGGAAAGTGAGGAGTAATGCACTGTTTATAATGAGTTTTCATAAAGAAGTAAGCGAATCTACTGTGATGTATACTTTAAAGGACATAACTTTTAGAATATTGTTAAAATATGTTTTTTAAAGTAGTTGCTACATAAAGTTACAGATCAGTTTCCCTGAAAAGACACACTTGTGTATGTCTTTTCATACATATGGACAGATAGATACCAGCATTATAAGGTAATCATTTGTGGTTAGTGGAATCACACACAGTTTTTCACTGCTCCCTCTTCCTTGCCTTATTTCATATTTTTATAAAGTAGACATGAATTGTCTTTATACTAATATTATGAAGATAATATACATTTTGCAAATAAGGAAATCACTGCATATCAATTTAGGTAGAGTTTTTTTAAAGCTATTTTTTTCTTCTTCAACTTCAATTTAGCATCATTAGTGTATGTATTTATGTTTGATATAAGTGAGTACAGGTCAGTGCATGTAATGACTCACAGATGAGCATAGGGGGACAGCTAGAGTCAATGATCTTTCACCATGAGACGTATGCATTAAACTCAGCTTCTCAAGCTTGCATGGCAAGAACATTTAGCTGCTGAACCATCTTGCTGGCATAGTTTTAAACAGTTTTAAAGAGCTAACAACCAAAAAGGACTAATGGATCAAAAATCAGGTAAGAAATAACTCCAAGAGATGGCAGTGGTTAAAACAAGATGATACATTTCAGATTCCTCACATCACATCATGCATTATAGGATGAAGAGGTGAAACATGATTAATAAAAACTCAGAGACAGATACTGGAGTTCAACCTGAAAACCAGGAAAGCAAAGCCACCCAGCCACTGGCTCTTATGTCAACCTCAGTCTGAGAATGGCCAGGAATTCTCAGAATGAGACTCGGTCTGAGAGAGCCCTCCTCCTGTCTTACATTCCTCGCTAGGGCGGGGATTAAAGCATTCACCATTACCACCCAGTTTCTATGGAAACTCGTGTCACTATTGCCTGGTCTGTAAGGCTGACCAGTGTAGCTGTTTTACTCTCTGATCTTCAGGCAAGCTTTATTTATTAAAATACAAATGAAATAGCACTACATAGAGGAACTCAGTGAGTCCCTGCGGAAGGCTGAAAGTAACAGAGCGCACAGAGATTCAGAGGGACACCTCCAGAATTGCTTTTGGGAATCCAAGCTCATGACTGACGAGAGAATGCTAAAATACATCTTAAAGGAGATCTTAAGATATAAAAGAATCTGCCAATTATTTTGTCAAATAACTCAAAAAAAATAACAGAAACATGAAAATACATGAAAATCGCTTTTTCCTTTTCCACTGTGCTGGCCACAATAACTTTAGGTTGTCTGAGTGGTACAGCTAAGTGTCACTAGGCAGGCATTAGGATGGCTGTACCTTTGCTAACATTTGAGGCTGTTAGTTTTTAAATACACCTACTGCTGGGTCATGAAATAGCACTGGCTTTTGTGCTTCCAATAGATAATTACAGTGTTATTGACCGAAGTGTGTGTATCCCGTATACCTGGTGGTATAATGAAGCCAGTTTCACTCACAGACTTAACATGAACTGTGGACCCGAGATCCTCACTGACATTTGTATATTTGCTGCTGTGGGAAATGCTTAGCTCTCAGACATGATGCCAAGTCACTAATGGAGATGAACAAATGCTGCTCACCAGTATCCCCGACACATTCAACTGTCACATCGAGTGTGGACTTCTACTATATTCCCATCAAATTACATGGGTCCAAATTTTAATCCCTAAAATTATCGAAATTCATAGAAATATCCAGTTATTGTTTTAATGTCTATTATGCTACTATTGAGGGACTAAATAATAGGAAAAATACCCCCCAAGAAAAACCCAAGGCCTGTTTTATGGCTCATATCATATGATATTTGGCCTTTCATCACTTGCACAGCTATTTATGTACAAAATACCACAAAATAACCTCATAGTCTTCCTTATGTATTCTATTTCATACAGTTATAGAAATAAAATTTGAATAAGGTGTACTGAACAGAACTTGTGACAACATTTCAGAATAAGCACTCATTAGTGAGGCTTTACTATTTGGTCACAAAACTACAAGAGTCACACTGATTCACTATCTTAACGATGAATCAGAGGAATTTGCCAACATGGTTCTCAGAAAGGCATAAAGCAAAGAATAAATTATTAGGAATATGAGTAACATAAAAGAAAATAATAAACGAGAGAGCAATACGAATAGGAACAGAATAAAATAAATGAGTAAATTCTATAGGGAATATTCAGCCTTATTTTTTATTAGCAAGACAAGTAATGAAAAATAGATGTTTATTCCTGCTTTGAGGACTGACAAGAATTTCATTTGTCTTTAAATATCCTGTATTTTTAATAGTGCTACTCATTAATTTTAGTAGTTTCACAACAAAAGTGACTTTAATGTTAATGAGGCAATGAAAATATAAGTATGTTTAATATCTCAAACAAATAAGTACTTTTTAAAGCACTTAACTATTCATACCATAATTTCCTTGGTAGCTGGTATGAAATTATCATCTATAATTGTAGAGGGATCATTATGTTACATAAAAAAATTAAGTTACAAAGTCAGAAGGCACTAAGTCAACCTGTGAAAACCCCCAGTGGAAAGCTACACACCCATAAACACTAAGGAAATTCCCTTGCAATGCTGTGAATGAATTTGCAGGACACTGCCTTGGAGATATGAATCAGGCGCAGACAGACAAAAGTCTCAAGACCGCACCACTGTGTGGCACCTAATATTGGTCCTCATAGAGGTAAATGGGTCATAATTAGAGGTGTGGTTGAAAACAGATGGAGAAATGTAGGCTAGACAGAAGAGATGGGGTCCCCTACTGTGCATAGGGGACTGTGGTTGATGATGGCCTATTGTACTCTAGAGACACTGTGAAGGGAACTGCTCTTACTGCAAGGCAGTGACACTTTTATTGTTGTCTTAATTTTAGTTATTCCATGATGGATATGAACTTCCAAACATCATGCTACACATGATAAAATGTAAGTCAGTTTAAAAAAAAACAGCTTTTAAAAAAATTCAGGGCACTTCTATATTAGCAACAACCTATCTGAAAAAGAAATAAAACTAATAAAATTAACAAATGAAGAAATCAAAGCTTCTAAGCAATTCTACTCCCTAAGGGATGAAACAAAATATAAGGAGAAAAATGAAAGGGAGCCTTAGGAAAATATTTAGCCGTGAAAAGGAAAGATCTGTACACTGAAAGTTTTAAGTTACTGATAAAACAAATTTAACGGTACACAAGTAAGCAGGAGATGTCCTGCCTCCTTGGGTTGGAAGAGTAAAGCAACCATATTGCAAAAGCTGATCTATAGTTTGAATACATTCCCTACAAAAATTCCAACATTTTCTACAGATAAAAAAATACTACCAGAGTTTTGCAGATATATGGCTGTTCTTCCTGAATAACATAAGAAATGTTGAACAGACAAAATAAAGTTGAAGCCATAATATTACTTGACTTCAAAATATACTCCATGGCAATAGTAGTCAAAGTATCAGATACCAGAGAGAAAGTTGGAACATAGACAAGGTGCAAGGTAGGGTTCTCAGAAGCAAATGCATAATCTGGTGGTCAGTAGAGCTTTGTCAAATGATCCGGGAACACACAACAGGGAAAGTACAATCTCTTCAAGAAAAAAACTTGTGATAACTAGATAGCCATACATAGGAAGCTAGCGTAGATCCTATGTCACGTCATGCAGAAAAATCAATGCAAAATGAATTTGCAAAACATCTTACGTGATTTGTCTGCCAAGGATTCATGCCTGGAAGGTTGGTCTATATCAGTGGTTCTCAACATGTGGGCTGAAACCTCTTTTGGATTGAATATCAGCTATCCTGCATATCATATATTTCCACTGTGATTCATCACAGTAGCAAAACTACAGTTACGGTTGGGGGGTGGGGTCATCGCAACATAAGGAAAGGGGTGCAGCATTAGGAAGGTTAAGAACTACTGGTCTATATACTAGTATTAAGAGTTTACTAGACAATTAGGAGATAGGACCCTGTGCATGATATGCATTATGAAACAAAGCGTTAAAACAATAAAACTTAAAACTTCTGGGAAGACATCAAAAACACTGCTGCAGAAGGAGTTAGTGTATTGCTGTACGGTTCTATTAGTTCTTACAAGGGGTTGATGTGAAAGAACAAGCCACACCCTTCTTTAAGTTCTTTTGTCTTTCCCATACAATCTCATTCTCTTACACATGCTCCAATCAAGATGCCACGAGCTTGTTGAGCCTCAGGACATTGTATTTATGATGGCATCTAATTTGGGAATTTCAGTCCCCAACGCTGTGAATAGATAAAACCCATTTCTCTATGTTTCTCAGCCTCGGGTACTTCATTACAGTAACAGAGAAGGAGCTAACTGGGGGTTAAAACCTAAATAGAAATGAAGTTACAAAAGAAGCTCAGGGAGCATAAAGGAAGCATTCTGCACCTGTGGCCCGCATGGTGTTTTTTAGAGAGAAGTCAGTGAAAGCATGAAAACACGATGTGAAAACAAAACCACTGGAGAGAAGCTCAGACTAAAAGTCTTTGGTGCAGAAAGGGAGTTTATTGAATGGGAGGTAATATTTGGAAACCATGCATCTACTAAAGAATTAGTACAAAAATAAAGAAGTTCAAATGTCCAAATAATAAGAAAAAAATAACAAATGAAAATAAGCAAAGAGCTGCATGTGTCTCAGAGAAGGGCACCAGCTTTATGGGAAGAATATGCAATATCATTAACTCCCAGGGGAATGCAAAGTAAAGCCACAGGCCAGTACCTCACACTTATGAGAATTGAACCCAAAATGCATGTTACATGTAAACGTTTTAGTTTTCAATGAGAAATAAGAAAACTTAGAAGTGAAGTTGTAAGTTCTAGGAACTGCACATACTATAAGAATGTGGCCAATGAAGGACAACTCAGACTGTATCGTGTTCTGGGAAAGAAATCGCCTAGTGAGAGATCACTGCCTGGACCATAGGGGTTCAGTCTGAGATGAAAATCTAATCCCCAAATGTCTTCCCCTAATTCCATTGGGAGTTTCAAGCATACCGTCTGACTGATCAATAAACATCATACAGGACAGTTAGATTTATACAGATATTCAGATGGGATCTCAAACTATAGGCAAAGAGGATTTTTTCTTTGTAATTTTCTCTGCTCAGCTTCCCTATATCTTGTGTAAATATAGAAGTTACATTAATTCTTAGAATCTGTGTCATAACTGTTCAACATTTCTAGTTCCATTGTTTGTGTTTGGACATGGAGGAGGAAGGTGGTGCTTAGCAGTCACTAATTTTCACAAGGTACCACCTACATGAAGATCACAGAACACTGTGAAAAATTAAGTAAACAGTTCAGAGTAATTTTTGATTATTCAGGTCTCTGTTCACTAAGGAAACTAATGACAGCATTAATTTTAAATCTGGAGATACTGCCTTCTGTGAAAAGAAGAAATAAAAACTGCCTTTAATAGTCAAAAAAGGAAGAGAGAGGAGCCACTGGAATAGATCTCTTAGAGCGGAGAGATGAGAGAATCTCAGAACTGCCTAGATCTACACATAAAATTTGCAGATGCTGGGGTAGCATGCCAAGCTTCCATCCTAGGGTCAAGAGAAATGGCCTAATTACTGCCCAATGCCATATGTACACTGGCATAATGAGTTAAGCAGGGTGATGTTCCTATTTCAGACCATAAGCAGTGGGCAATTAAAGGTCCCCAAATTTTCTTTTTGCAATGGAAAAAGTATAATGTAAGTAATATATATATATATATATATATATATATTCATTAAATTTTGAATTTTCACCAATGGACTGGTTATTTACGTGATAGTACCAAGACTGCAAGGCAGGCCACTGGGGAATAGCAGTAAGATGGATATCTATGGAGAAGACCAAATAAGTCACCAATTCAGCACAGGAATCTTTGCTTCTGCATGATGGACACTGGTGGCTTAAATAAAAATGCTTCCCATAGATCCTTAAGGAATGGCCCTATTAGGAGGCCTTGATGGAAGAGGCATCGCTTTCTTGGAGAAGGTATGTCACTAGCGTGTGCCTTTGAGAAGTTCAAGCCTGACGAGAGTGTGAATTTCACTTCCAGCTGCCTGTGGATCCAGATGTAGAACTCTCAGCTCCTTCTCCAGTACTATGTCTGGTTGCATGCTGCCACACTTCTTGCCGTGATGATAATGGACTAAACCTCTGAAACTGTAAGCCAGCCTCACTTAAATATTTTCCTTTGTAAGAGTTGCTGTGACTGTGGGATAATGCTCTTGTACATTGTAAAGATTTGTCACTCATATTGGTTTAATAAAAAACTGATAGACCAGTAGCCAGGCAGGAAGTATAGGCTGGACAACCAGACTAGGAAAATTCTGAGAAGACAAAAGGCAGAAATGTAGCTACAAGTCAGACATATAAGAAACAAGATGAGAATGCCTTACTGAGAAAAGGTACCAAGCCACATGGCTAAACATAGAGAAGAATTATGGGTTAGTGTACGTTATGAGAGCTGGTCAGTAATAAGTCTGATCAATAGGGCAATCAATTTATAATTAATATAAAACTCTGTGTGTTTATTTGGGACTGAATGGCTGTTGGACTGGGCAAGTCAGAAACTTCCATCTACAGCCATGATAATGGTGTCTCTTCACAGCCAAAGAAACTCTAAATAAACACCCTTCTCTAGCCATATCAACATGACTCCATGGGTTTTTCTTGTCCCTTTATCATCTACAGGTATTTATGACAGTCTTCATACAGAGAATAAAGCAGGACATGAATTTATAGAATCTGGAACACAACAGCACACAGAAACAAGAGGGGAGGTCAAGGATCAGAGTCTGCCACAAGAACAAAAGGAGATATTTCACTGTTATCTATCATTCCTTCCTGCAGAGTGCCCCACCCCTCATCCCAACTCCCATCCTGGGGGAAGGACAACCAGAGTGTCCATTAGTGAAAGCAAATGGCTTGTGAGGAAAAGTTCTTTCATTCTCTTAGAACATCAGTGGGTAGAGATAAAAATCTAAGTATTGCTTACAATGACAAAATGACAGTTAAAACAATAGGAGTTGAGAGAAGGAGCAAAGAAGTGAGCAAAGGGAAAGGCTGGGAGTATGCAGGCCATCATCCTCCATTATCTTAATGAATGTGGAATCCACCATCATGAATAGGAAAAGACACTGTTAGGATATCTGCATCATTGAAAAAGCAAATAACAAAAGATCTGATGTGGAGTGAATAAAAATGGAGATCATGTGCTGTAAGTGAACCAGAACTCACTTATCACAGTGACATTAAAATGATAATGTCCCATGCAAGGATGAAATCCACACTTTGAGGATAGCACTGGGAGATAAAAAAGAATAAATGATTAAAACATCTAGAAGTGGTAGCTCCCAAAGGTGTGATCTCAGAAGAGAGAAATGGGAGTTCTTGGGGGATTGTAGCTTGGAATGATTAGCTCCCCTCCTAAAATGTACAGATATGCAAACACATGTGCATCATGAATTTACAGGATGTAAAACCCCTTGGCTTCCAGAACCATTTTAGTCTTATCTTTCTAAATAAAAAAAAATAATTAAGACTATCTTATATGCCTGTTTTAAAATTTTTCTTTTTCTTTTTGTTTTAATTAAACCATTTAACTAGAAGATAGTTTAAACATACAGGGGAGAGGAGAAATGTAGGCATGAGCATTCTCATTCTCCGTATCAAGAGCAGGATAGTGCTGCTCTATTCATCCAGAGCCCTAGGTCCTCTCTGTTCCAGTACAAGTGATAATGTTTTATTTAAAGTTCCTTATTTCTATTTAAAAGATTGGCATATACAGATATGTATATTCATAAACATAAAAAAGAAAGGAAGAAAGAGAGAAAGGAAGAATGGAAGGAAGGAAAGAAGGAAGGAAGGAAGGAAGGAAGGAAGGAAGGAAGGAAAGAAGGAAAAGGAGAAGAGAGGAGAGGAGAGGAGAGGAGAGGAGAGGAGAGGAGAGGAGAGAAGAGAAGAGAAGAGAAGAGAAGAGAAGAGAAGAGAAGAGAAGAGAAGAGAAGAGAAGAGAAGAGAAGAGAAGAGAAGAGAATCTATTCTCTTCAGAGTTGGAAAAATGGCTGACCAGTCAAGAGTACATACTACTCTTGCACAGGACCTGAGCTAGGATCTCAGCAACCATGTCAGGTAGCTCCCAAACTCCTTGTAAATCCAACTCCATAGGATTCTCTTCTGGTCTCTGCAGGTACTCAGACATATATAGCATACATTCACAGACACAGACAAATACAAATAAACAAAATGAAAACAAATCTTAAAAACAATAACAAAAATTACTGTTTGACATAGAGTTTTGCACTTGATTTTTTTACTTGAAGGGATCCTTGCCTTCTATTGCCGTGCTTTAGGATGTTTTGTTTCTAGGGTCCTTGAATTGATGGCTGTAGTTTGCATCTGAAATAATTACACGGAAACCGTATTCTTTTAAACACTGCTTGGCCCATTAGGATGTTTTGTTTCTGGGGTCCTTGAATTGATGGCAGACTTTATCATTTGATAGTAGATAAGTTGTGGTCTACTGCTATAAATTATTTGATAGAATTCTTTGGAAGTCTGTGGTCTTGTTTTTGAAAAAAAAATTGCTTTAGATTTATTCTCCACTACTTCTGAATATTTAGATTTATCTAAATGAAGCTACTGGGGACTCTAGTGTACACATGTTGAGTTTTTGAATCTTCATGGTATCAATAGCTATGAACTATTCATTTTTAATTCTACTCCTCTGTTTAATACTCCTTGCCTTCCCTGTTTATGTTCCAATTTGTTTGAAGAATCAGCTTCTGTTTTGTTAATTCAAATGATTTTTTTCTATGTCATTAATTTCTGCTTTTATGTTTATTTCTTCTTTCATACTTTTTAAATGACTTGAACAGAACTTTAGATTTAATTATCTATCCTTTCCCAACATCTTCCAGTAATTACCAGCTTATTTGCATTCCGTAATTTGTCAAGTTATTTTTGTTGTCTTAAGTATGCAGTGATTTCAAAGTATTCTGAGTCCTTTGACTCTTGAAATATTTGGAAGTACGTTTTATATTTTGAACTTAGATTTGTCCTTTGTATATGTGCAAATGTTTGCATTTGTACTATGTGTGTATTCCTGGTAAATGTGGAAGTCAAATGCAGCCCTTGGATCCCCCGGAATGGGAGCTACAGACAACTGTCATGTGGCTGCTGGGAACAGAACCTTGCAGGATCAGCCAGTATTCTTAATCCCTGAACCATCTCTCTGGCCTCATGATGGACTTGTTCAAACAGTTTAATGTCATTTTTGGCAGTTTATAATTTTACTGTCTGTGATAACAATATGCATGCTGGATGACATCAGATCACATTGTGTTTCTGGTACATTCTTTGAGCTCTACTTCACAGTCCTTCTGTTAAATTCTGTGTGTACTTTGACTACTGAGGCATACAGAATCCATGATCTCACTGTTGCAAGGTTCGACAAAGCCTTTCACTAATCCTGTCTATGGAATTCTTCAAACCTGCATGCCTCAATTTCTCTGCCTGACCGGTCAGTGTTTAAGAGACATGCTAAAGGCCCTCATGGTAGAAATAATGAATTTTTCTCATTCTGATGTGTCTGTCTTTATTATTCTTTAGGCTCTTCTGTTAGAACCTTGGGAGATTGCGCTGCTTGACTTTTCCTGCTAAATCATTCTTTTCATTCTATTCTAGTGAGTTTGCTGTTGTTCCCTAATAACTCCTTTTGGGAACTTTAAAGCCCATGTGATTGGTACTATTAGCAGTGTGTTTCTGCATTTTTTTCTCATTAGTTTCCCTCCTTTATTATCTTTTTGGTCCTTAATTTGCAATCTTTCCATACCCTCACAGTTTAGTGGTATTTTGTGTAAGCTATAACAATTTTAATACGATATGAAAATCACTTTAACCTGACTGAAGCTTTTAGTCTTTTTTCATTTAATTATAAAGACAACTTGTGTTGCAAATTGTTGATTCTCATCAACATTTTTGTGCTTTCTTTAACCTCAGCCTCTCATATGGCTAGACTGGAGAGCTACCTATTCAGTCAATGTACTCTAGACCACATATGCCCAGGTCATGCTCCCTGCAATGGGAGTTGGAATTTTGCTTTTCCTCTCTGCCAGGACAGTCTTGGAGTCTCTGTAATGTGGTGTTAGCTGCAAGGAGGAAATGACTGTACCTTGCACATTGAACTGTGGTTTAAGACACAGATTTGACTTGTGTCCAGGCTTTGAAATTTGTGGAATTGCTTGCAGCAACTAAGGAAGCTATTCAGACTTTTGTGATTGGATTAATTAAATTCTTTCATATTTTCATCACATGTATACACATGTTCACATAGATGTGATGATTTTCCTTTTGCATCTGTTTTGCCTTTTGTGGAATGTTAAAGATTGTTCTCATCACTTTGTCTTTCCTTCTTCTTACATGACATGTTTAGATTTTTGTGATGGTTATTCTAGTTTCAGTGTGGCTCGGCTAGGGTTCTCAGGTTATTTATTTATTACGTTAGAGAGCTTGATTTTTAACTGTGCTGCTTGAATTGCTGACTTAAATTGCATAAAACATCATTATATAAAATTTTGTTTGGTACTAGGACAGAATTTCCAAAAATTTCTTAAAAGTTACTAAACATACTTTTGCCATTTTGAGTATATGCTCATGTGAAGTAGTGTTCTTAGTATTGTTAATTATAAAATAAAATATTAATTATGTCTGAAAAATATTGAAGATTTTCTATATTCTGCTATATTAAACGTTGAGCCATGATTTATCTAAAAAAAAAAGTAGGGCATAAATATTATTATGCAAATTTGTTTAATGTTTTATAATTAGTAAAATTATATGTATATAACTATAATTTTAAAATAAATTTATGATTTCCTATTAGTAAATGTTTGATATATATCACACATTTATTTTAAAATAATATCTATCAAATAATATATATCAAACATTTACTGAAAGTATATCATATATTTATTTTAAAATGAAAAGCTTTTCCTTAAAAATATATAATATCTATAAACTGGGATCATGTAAAACTTCCTCAGGTGAAAGGAATCAATAAATGTGTAAGAAGCCCTAGTTCAGATGATGCTATAGTGTTATTTTAAAACCATGATTAAATTTTTATTTATTTATTTTTAAATTTTTAATTGATTTTTATTGAGCTCTACATTTTTCTCTGCTCCCCTTTCTGCCTCTCCCTTCCCCTTAAACCCTCTCCCAAGGTCTCCATGCTCCCAATATGAAGTGGATATGGAGGAGGAAGAAGAAGATGAGGAGGAAGAGGAAAAAGAATACAATGAAAAGAGGAAGGAGCGGAAGAGAGAAAGAGAGAGAGAGAGAGAGAGAGAGAGAGAGAGAGAGAGAGAGAGAGAGAGAGAGAGAGAGAGAGAGAAAGAGAGAGAGAGACAGAGAGAGAGAGAGAGAGAGAGAGAAAGAGAGAGAGAGACAGAGAGAGAGGGAAAGAAAGAGAAGGTGGGGGGAGACTCCAGTTCTGTTTCCATGGAAAGTAAAAGTAATCTTTACAAAGGCAAGCTCCTTAGGGAAGACTAGGACTTCCAGATAATAGAGACTAAAACAGCATATTCCATTGCCTTAGAGAAAGGATGGAGGACATGTAGGCAGTGTGGTGGCTCTATTATATTTAAGACCATGGCTATGGGGTTCATATACATTATCCTTTTGTGTTCTCTAGTTAAGTACACACAGTACCTAAGACCTCAACAGCAGTAGAGGACAAGGAAGGGTTCATCCTTAGTGTCAATAAACTTGAATATTTTTTATGTGACCACTTAAGATGCTTAACAGCATGCAAAATCTGTTTATTCACACACTTTCAAGAATCTTATCTTTCTCATGATGGTACAGGTTTTAAGATTCAGTATGGTATGGAAATTTAAGATATCGATATCAATTCTTTTTTATTTTTATTTTTTGGTTTTTCGAGACAGGGTTTTACTACAGCTTTAGAGCCTGTCCTGGAGCTAGCTCTTGTAGACCAGGCTGGTCTCGAACTCACAGAGATCCACCTGCTTCTGCCTCCTGAGTGCTGGGATTAAAGGCATGCGCTACCACTGCCCGGCTTTCGATATCAATTCTTGATTATGGTAGGTTCTTTGACAACACAGCTATTGTTAGTATTTTTGGTTATGTGTATGTGTGTGCCTCTTTGTGGGGGTGGGTAGGGTGACAGGGTTGCATCTTGAATGCAGTGCCTGTGGAAGCCAGAGGAAGACATTGGTTGCCCTAGAGTTAGAGTTATGAGCCATTGTGGGTAACGGGAACTGAACCTGGGTCCTCTGAAAGAGCAACACATGCTCTAAACTGTTGAGCCGTCTCTTTAGCATCTGGTAGAATGTTTTTTATAGTATTCAAATTCAAATAATTAATTTTAGAAAAATAATTTCTAGATTTCTATATTCCTTTATCTAAAAAGTACCACAGTTCCTTTCTCTTTTTGGTTGTATATATTAAAGAGGAGTACTAAGATCAGAAAGACTGCACTGAGAGAAATAAATATTTTATAATATATAATTTATTTTCCACTTAATACCAATATGAATATATTATTTTCTGCATAATGCCTCAGTTCTTAAGTAATATTTCATCTTGATATTTAAAGAACTTATGTTCTGATACAAATGGCTGTTTTGCTTATATAATAATAGCATATTGTTAACTTGAATATGGCATCTGCCTGATTATAAAAATCAACTTCTTGGCTCCAAAGTTACAGAGAAACGCTGTCTCGAAAAACCAAAAAAAAAAAATCAACTTCTTATATTTTCATTTCAGTTTCATTCTTATTATCTCTCTATGTTGATAAATAACTTTATTCTAAAGGAATGAAGGTGATTTTAAAATGCCACCTCTTACCCAGACTCAGAAAGACAATTATCATATGTAATCACTTATAGTGGTTTTGAAACATAAAGCAAAAAAAAAAAAAAAAAAAAACAACCAGCCTACAAATCACAATCCCAGAGAACTAGACAACAATGAGATCCCTAAAAGAGACATACACAGATGTAATCTAAATGAGAAGTAGAAAAGGACAAGATCTTCTGGGAAAATTGGGCACATGGGAACCATGGGAGAGGGTTGAAGTGGAGGGGAGAGGAAGGAGGAAGGGAGGGGAGCAGAGAAAATATATAGCTCAATAAAATCAATAAAAAATTAATAAAATGAAATGCCACCTCCATTATGCCTAGAGCATACTTCAACCATTCACTTATTTTCTTCCAAAAGTATTTTCAATGTTTTCTTCTTTCTCAAATTGTCTCATCACCATCTTCTTTAGCATCTTGATGAATTCTTCTACTACTTCTTTAATAGATCTATCTCTAGTCCAAGTATCTACTCTATTTCTTTGATTTTTCTTTATATTTATTATAAACATTCTATTTTTTGTTAAATATATTTCACAGGAGTAGTGGGCTCTCCCATACTACTTTTCCTCATCTCCTTTAGAGCATATAATAAATTGGTGCCCCATTGTTATCATTATATATGGCACTAACAATAATATTAATTTTAGGTTTATGAGCTGTTAGATAACTGCTCAATTGAATGTTTCACAAATATGTTAATTTTCTGAAAGAGATAAACTATATTATAATGACTTCTTAAGATTAAAGCCTTACATTTTCTGTTCATGGAACCTGTGCCAACAAATTACCCAAGACAGTAATTTACATGTCCTGATACCTACTAAATAAACAATTGATTCTCTTTGACACACAATTTTCAAAATTTTCATTACTTTTGTAGTCTTTAGAAAGAGAAAAAATAAAAATAAGGGAAAATGAACTTTATTGGGGGTCATTAGCATATCAGATATAAGAAGTGAAAAATTTTATGTCAGCATAACCATGAGGGTTTCCTATATATAAATTAATAGTATTAAATAGTTCCTTAGCACAAAATATTAGAAAAGATGAAATAATAACAATAGTAAAAATTTTAACAATATAGGAATTATGAATATGTAGAAATATATTAATGTATCATGAAAAACATGCTACTACTTGCTAAACAATATGCTAGAGGCCAAAAATAGTTATCAAACAAAACAATGTAATTGTAACTTAGAAATTAGGTTTTTTAAAATTATAACATATCTATTTAAATGATCAAGTTATATTTAAAATTATCACTTTGTAAGGATAATTTCTTCAATGATAATATCACTATTTTGAATAAGAAACTGATAATTTTCTCATACTTTACTGGATGGTTTCACACCCATAGGTATATGTGACACTAATTTGATGGACTAGGTGATAGGACTAGGTTATAGAGAAAGGAGGAGAGGTGAAAAGAGAGGGATGCTTGATGGTAGAATATATGGTATTAGAGGGAGAAATGAGAGGTGGATAATATCACATTTCATTGTATATGTAATATATGTATATATACATATATACACATACACACATATGTATTGATGGTAGAATATATGGTATTAGAGGGAGAAATGAGAGGTGGATAATATCACATTTCATTGTATATGTATATGTATATATATATACATATATACACATACACACATATGCATTGATGGTAGAATATATGGTATTAGAGGGAGAAATGAGAGGTGGATAATATCACATTTCATTGTATATGTATATGTATATATACATACATACACACACATATATACATATATATGAGGAAACTCTTAAGAATAAGGACAATATATTAAATCTGGAAAGAGAGAAATACAGTGTATGGCATTAGTTTAGCCCTTGCCAGAGAAAACACTAATGGTAGCAATTGTGGGCAGTATAATGATGTTTTCATTACGACCATAAATTTCCCTACAGAATAATGTGGTAATTATTTCTGATGTCCCACATAGTCAAGAAAATGTTTTTGCTCAGTATCAAAGCCAGGGGAATGTCAATCTGGAAGTGCTGTGGGACAACGGTCTTTTATCCTGTCACTTGTATTATTTTTAATAAAATTCTGATTGGCCAGTAGCCAGGCAGGAAGTATAGGTGGGGTGACCAGGCAGGAAGTAGAGGCAGGGCAATGAGAATGCTGGGAAGAGAGAAGAGTAGTCTGTAGTGGTGACCTAGCCACAGAAGAAGCAAGATGTGACTGCCTTGCCAAATAAGGTACCAAGCCATGTGGCTAAAAGACAAGAATAATGGGCTAATATAAGTTATAAGAGTTAATAGGAAGTCTGAGCTACGAGGCCAATTAGTTTATAACTAATTTAGATCTCTGTGTAATGTCTTTGAAATTTAACGACTGCGGGAACCAGGCAGGACAGAAACCTCAGACAACAGATGTCTCACATAGTTAAGAAAATGTTTTTGCTCCAAAGGAAAGCCAGAGGAATGTCAATATGTCTTTTGCAAGTCATAGTTTATGCACATTTATTTCACAAATTTCCAGTAGGTGTTCCCCCCACCAAAAAAATTATTGATGTACTTGTAGATTCTCTGTAAAGCAAAAATGATTTTAGCAACTGTTCTGGGCCTTGCACTTCACCAGGAATTCCCATAAGGCATTTCTGCTCCTAAAGCAGTCTGAGGGACACTTACTGGAGAAATTGCTTGTACAATGCTGCTCTGCATACCGTGAATGAAATTTTCCATGACTGAAGATAAAGATCCTGAAGGTAGGTGTACAACATAGAATCCCAAAGCTCTAAAATATTAGCTACGTACTTTTAACACACTTTAAACAATGACTAAAAGGTAGGGCATATTCAGCTCATAAAATTAGTCTGTATACTTTAGAAACATATGATCTGATACAGTTTATAAAAGTACACCACTTGAGTCAAACCCAACACAATGGCGATTGAAAAAAAAGTGCTCTGTTCAGAATACTTTTCAAAACCAATGCCATTTAAACTAATGGTGATTAAAGTTTGATGTTTCGAGTATTATGTTTGCCTTTTTTAATTTTGTGACCTGCAGCACAAATCTGATTGGCATTGGGCAGTGACCTCTGAACTCTGAACTGACAATAGTAAGCAGTGGGTGAGTACTGTGGTTATAGATAGTGAGAAAATACTTGAGTTGGATTTTTTTTATGAGATTTTCAGCAAGGACTCAGGACACCTACTCCAACTTCCTAGGTTTATAATGTCTCATTCAAGTTTGAAAATTAATTTTAAAAAGATTTGACTAGTGTAGCTATAGACCCAACCTTAGATACCAACAGAACTGATAAAGAATTTGTGGTGCGTGTACACAATGGAATGTTTTCATCAACAAAGAAAAATAAAATTAAGTTGTTTCATGGAAAATGGCTACAACTGGACATAATAACATTAAGTGAAATAAGCCAGTCTCAGAAAAGCAGATATTGTATGTATTTCAGCATCTAGATTTTATACAGTGCTATAAATCATGTGTACACATACATATAAAGTGAGGGTTGAGCTGACATTTTCTGGGGTAACAAAGCAGACAAATAGGACAGGCAAGGGGTGAGGAGTAGGAGGGGATGAGAATGAGATGCATGCTCAGTGTACCATGAAAAAGAACTCAACTTCCATGCTTAGCATGTGAGGGGATGAGAATGAGACACATGCTCAGTGTACAATGAAAAGGAACTCAACTTCCTTGCTTAGCATGTGATGAGCTTTCTTTTCTTACCAGTTGTGTAGCTTCATGGGCAAGATCTTTTGCTTCTCTGGCAACTCTCTCAGCTTCATCAATATTGTCCTTAATGTTACTGTAAGCTCTGAACGCTGTAGTGGCATTGAAAGAGATGTTCTTAGCCTCATCCAGGATTCTGTCAGGTTAGATCGGGAAAAGAACTTTAGCACTCAAATAAAGAACAATCACGTCATAAAAACCCCAGCTTCTAAAGGATCATGGCCAATACAATCAGGCTAATTCCAAATCCTAGTGATGTGTCTATTCATTGTATCACATAGCATTGTTCTATTTAAACTTTATTCCTCAAGATTTGCTGTGAAATATAGCCACTGTGTCTTTTACATTTATTTTGTTTCTCTCTCTCCTTCCCTTCCTCTCCCTTTCCCTCCCTCCCTCCCTCCCTTCTTCTTCCCCCTCTCTCCATGTGTGTGAGCATGCACAAATGCAAATATGCACATGTGAACAGCTTGAGGGAGTCAGTTCTGCCTTGTGGGTTTTAGGGATTGAACGCAGGTCTTCTGACTTGGTGGCAAGCATCTTGACCTACTGAGCATTCTTTCTGCCGCTTCTTAAACCTCTGTGGTAGCCTGCTAAAGCCTTTGCGACCATGTGTCTAGGCAGGTGTGTGCAGGGCTACAGTACTTCCCATTATCTGGGAAGCGCACTCTGGTTTCCAGAACACTTGTATCCCATTAATCAAACAAACTCTACAATGTCTTCAGAGTAGGCACACTTCCCAGAAAGCATAAAGAGATCATAGGAAAAAAATCAAATCATGACTAACACATCCCTAATGGGAGATTTGGAATCCGGTGTACTGATTACTGGCCACTGATTCATCTACGACTCTTTGCTCTAGGTTGGGGAAAGTTTGTTCCAAAACTAATCATGCATGGGATGCTTGTGTTTCCAGGCATTCTTTCTGCATCAATGATTGTCAAAGATGAGAACACAGACTTGCATGTGGTGCATATTAAGTAGATTTACCTTGGAAAATTATTCCTAGGATGAATAGTTCCTCTTTTGGTGTGTGTGTATGTGTGTGTGTGTGTGTTGTTGTTGTTGTTGTTTTCCAATCACAAAAGTATAGAGGAAGTAAAAGTACAGAGGAAGTAAATCAGCCATACCTAGAGTGTTGTTTAATAAGCAAACCCTGAGCTCCAGTTCTGTAGTGAGGAGCGGCGGGCTGTGTTCCTGCTGCCCAGCTCCCGGCTGCCTAGCTAGCTTATGCCCCAAAATAACAACACACAAACTGTATTCATTTAAACACTGCCTGGCCCATTAGTTTCAGCCTCTTATTGTCTTATTCTCACATCTTGATTAACCCATTTCTAATAATCTGTGTAGCACCACATGGTGGTGTCTGACCGGGAAAGATTCAGCATGTCTGACCTGGTAGGTGGCTTCATGGCATCTGTCCCAGAGAGGAGAGGCATGGCCGATTGCCTGAAGCATCTGACTAACTTCTGTTCTTCCCAGCATTCTGTTCTGTCTACTCCACCTATATAAATCCTGCCCTATCAAAAAGCCAAGGCAGTTTCTTTATTAACCAATGAGAGTCCTCCATCACTGTTCTCTTTCTTCTGACCCATGTGATAATCCCAGTTACAGTGAGCTGTTGTTTATTTCATTTTATTGTGTTCAGGGTTTCTTATAGACCAGGCTGGCCTTGGGCACACTGCAGTTGAAGCTGGCCTTGAACTTGTGTCCTCCACTTCCCACGGGCTGGGATTATAGTTGTTCACAATCCAGCCTTGAGCTGTTCCTTCAGTGTGGTACACGTGCTATCTTACTAGAGGGAGGAGACTGAATGGCTGTTTATAAGGCTGCACATTTAGAGGCACTTGGAAACAGTGAAATGATTAAATTGCATGAGAAATGTAAAACTGAAGTTTGCAGCAGAACATGTTTGTGTATTATTTAAAATGCTAATAGGACAACCCCGGTGTCTTCTAATAAAGAACAAAACACAATATTGTAAGGGTAGCCTAAGGCTATGTTCATTTCCTAACCAGGCATAGTTGAATTCACTTTCAACTGTGACTTTTGATATTTTTCCAGGAGATGTATGCCTACGTTCTCTTAATTAGGATTTTCCATAGAAAAGCCATGCGGCTCTTTTGTTCATAATTATGGAAATCAAGATTTGAAAGTGATTTTCTGCCCTTTCTACTTGTCTAAACTTTTGGATGAGTGTCAAGCTCTGCAGACATTGCCAAGCACACATGGCATACCCATCAAGCACAGCAGACGACTCATTCAGCTGAGCAGCATGACTCTCAGCCTCGAAGACCTTCTCAGCAAGCTTCCTGTCCTTTATTTCCTGAGAGAGGTCATCTATTTTGTCACTAAGCTCCTCAGACATCGGTGGCAACTTAGTTTGAATGTCTTCGACATACTGGTACGGAGAGAGAAGAGACAGCATTAAGAGCAGGTTCACTCAGGCCTCCTTGAATTTCCTAATTTCTCTAGGAGATACAATCACATATGCTTGTTTTTCTCTTTAAAAAACATTTAGTCTACTAGCACAGCAAATAGAGAATAAAAACAGTTATTTAATAGAAATCGTAGAACTTTATGAAGCCCATTTATAAAAGTATTATTCTTGTAAGATTACTTCATAGCAACAACTGAATATGTGACAACCATCGGGACCTTTTAGATCTTTGTATCCTTAATCCTGCACATGTCCCAATGCAACGTGTGAGACAGTAGGTCAAGAGTTTACTTGCAGATTTTCATTTCTCTTTTAACTAACTCTATATGAAATAACAAAACAGATGGTAAGTACTGGCCTAGGAACAAGGAATGATCTGGTCACCATAATAAGAAAAATAATAAGAGAAGTAGAAAAGAAAACAACCCAAGCATGCATAAGTAAGTACTCCAATAAAGTTAGGTTCTAACTGTTAACATTACCTACATGCCCCCAACACAGTACTGCAATAATATATTCTTACAAAAACACAAATAGAGGCTTTTGTTTCTGTGACTGAGTTTTGCTGCCAGTCTGGTAAGGAATTACGTCACCATCTTCTTTCTCTTTGTTCTGAGCTTTATTCAATACTCACATCTATGACCGAGTTGATTTCATCTGCAAGTCGGTTGGCTTCCTCAAGTATGTCATTGCCCTCCTTTAAAGTGTTCTCTATTTGTCGTTTGCCACTTTCAATAGCCTCTTTCTTTTTCTATAGCATACAAAAAAAACCAATATTACACCAGCATCTGGGTAAAAACCGTCTCTACTGTGGGTTCCTATTTCCCCCGAGCTGTCTGAACAATAGGTTCACTAACAAAATATATATTGACAGTTTGGCCAGATGACAATGATGTAACTTACCCACTCAACCCTCTTAAGAATTCTTCAACACCAAGCATACATAGGTCATTTCTCTTCCCCATTTGAGAAAGCCATCCAGGCAAATAAAGTGATGTGATAGTCACTAGAGAGTTAACAGGATTGCTAAGGCAAAGTGGATCTTTATCTTAACTACAATGCAAGTGCTGATCACTAGCAACCAGGATCTAGTGTGCCAGACTAAACTGGAAAAACATGATGAGTTCCAGGATATACACAGAAATAGTTCTGTGTGAGCATAACTGTACTCTGGGGAAATAACCAGAAATTCAAAAGCTGGGATTTTTAAGGGAATTTAGAGAGAATACCTTTTAAGAAGAAATTACCCCTCCCCTGAATAAACCTAATGGATTATTTCATAAAATGAGAACAGACTATAACTTCTTTGTGAAACTTATGGCTTGTCTCAAAGCTACATGAAGCTCATTCCTGGCCTAGATGAAGAAAATCAATGGAAGAGAATTACTGCCATGCCTTCATATGCAGTTTGCCTCTGTCTGTTATTTCCTTTGTACTTTAAACTCATTTGTATTCTGCCTACCCTTCTTCCCCTACGTGTTTAATGAAATCAATTAGAATGTTAGTCTCTGGCCTTTATATGTTTTTCATATAAATAAATACTAATGATAGCTTATACATGTGTAGTTTTCTAAGATGCACAGAGCAGCCTATAAGCCTTTGATTCTATGGGTCCCATCTTCATTCACTTGAAATAAGCTAGAAACTGAGTCATTGCAGTGCTATGGTCTTAGTGCTTGTGTCTCCATTAAATTTCTATGCTGAAAGTCAACACTCCCATGTATTAGTGTTAGGAGGTGGGGCCTTTGGGAGATGATGAGAGAATGTAGCAGAAACCTCATCAATGGGGTCAGTGCCCCTGTAAAAGAGACTCAAGGGAGCTTATTCACCCATGCACCATGTAGGAATACAGCAAAGAGATGAGATTTTGAGCCAACAAATAGACCTTCACCAAGCACTAATCCTCCTCTATCTCCTGCTGCTGGACTATATGACATACATTTATTTTGCCTTTAAATTAGACAGCTCTGGATTTTGTGATGACAGTCAGAATGAACTAAGTCACTAACTGAGGAATCTTAGACACCATAACGAAGTTAAAAGTGTAGCACGTGGGGGCGGGGCTGGAGAGATACTCTAGCAGTTTAGAGTACTTGGTTCAGTTTCCAGCACCCACTTAGTAGCTCTCAACCATCTATAACTATAGTTCCAGGTGAATAATGCCTTCTATGACTTTCTTGGTCTCCTGCATGCATGAGCTACACATACATATGTTCAGATATACACATATTCACTTAAACAGAAATATTTAAGGTGTAATTCTTATCTACCTAACAGGCCTTGGATCTTGAGCTGTAAGGGAATTATCTCTTACACTAATAAAATCATGTTTCTGATTTGCACAAGTGCCAGCCTCATACCTCCTTTTCCTAATTTTATCACCAGCATTTCACCATGATCCCAGTACACACATCTTTTCAGTTCCCTCTCGCACATGTTCTTCAGTCCTTTGGCTCTGTTCCTCTGTATTTTCTGTTCATGGCCAGTTCCCTGACTATCAACCTGAAAAATCACCTGTGTTCCTTCTAACCGTTATGTGCATACTAGGTAAAGCACACCACATCCAGCAACAGCCTGCCTGAGGCGAATCCCAGCTTACAAACCTTACAAGATTTTGAGCAAGCCATGTGGCCTCTAACAAATTGCATAGTTCCTCAGTAGTCAAAGCATGGCTCATTTTCTAGCAGCCTGGGTCTCAACAGGAAGCTCGCTAGAAATGTAGCATCTCAATTCTTTCTGGGAAGTACTGACTCAGAACCAACACTGTAACAAGAACTCAAGCTTCTGTGAAATTAGATTAAAAAAAAAAGACTTGGCTTATAACTGCCAGGCACAAAGAAATGATGTGTAATTGTTAACCATTGTATTGTTGGTTTTGTTCTTAGTTCTCAATTATTGTCTATGTGTGAGTGTGAATGTGAGTGTGTGTATTTATGATTGTGTGTTAATATGTGTGTGAATGTATATGTGTATATGTGTGAGAGAGACAGAGAGAGAATAGTGTGTGTGTGTGTGAACCTGCGTGTTTGCTCTTGTGTACAGTGAATGATCATGTTTAGGTTGGTAAATGCATATCTGCAATGTAGGTCCATGTACAAATACATACATGTGCATATGTTGAAACAGATATCTTTATCTTAGTTTTGACACAGCGTTTGTCACTGAACACAAAGTTCAAGGATTTGAGGAGCTTCAGGAATCTGCCCATCTCCAAACCCTGGGGCTACATACATGGCTGCAACATAAGGCTTTTGTATAAGTTCTGAGGATGCAAACTCAGGACCTTGGGCTTGTGTGGGAGGCACTTTGTCAACTGAGTCACCTGTTAAGTCTCCTTCAAAGTTTACTCTGTGGTGGTATTTCAACAGTTGTAGACACACAAATGGCTTTCATTTTCCATACATGTTGACAGATCAGTTAGGTTTTTTTTTTGGGGGGGGGGGTCTAAAATTACTAGTTATTTAATGGACATCAGAGAAATAAACACATCACAGATGCATGTACAGGGACCACCGAAAAGACACAACCTACTGAACTGTGCACAGCAATGGACAATGCATAGAATGTTTAATGAGGAATCATAGTGTGGGGCTGCAGATCATGCATTGTATACCACTGTACATTATAGAGATAACCAACAAACCATTACCCTGTATATTAGCTCACATGTCCAGGCTTCTAAGCATTTCATATACTTGTTAATTGGAACCAAGAATATATCCTTCACTACAGCATGAGTCCCATAGAAACAGTTTCATGTGGCACCTGTCTCTCTAGTACTTCTACGAACTTCCCCAGTGAGCAGGTTTGAATGAGTGAACGAAAGGGGAGCTTATGGCTTGTTCAGTGACACTGCTCACTGAGCCACTGTGTCTCTGGAAGGTTCAGGGGAGTATTTGATTTGTGATTGCTGCCTTCTTTGCAAAAATTGCAGTAGAAGTTCCAGTGTCACTGATTTCCAGTCACACCTTTGCTTCCAAGGGTCTGGAATTCTTTACATAATAGCCACTTAGTCCCTAGCTCTGTATAAACGTATGTAAAGGGACATTGCACACAGAAATTCAAAAGTGCTCTTTTCATTGTGACTTGCTTGTAGCAAGGCACCGAGGTCATTTGAAATGCTTTGCTGGGGCTACTGAGATGGCTCAGAAGTAGGAGCGCTGGCTGCTCTTCCAGATGTCTTGAGTTCAATTCCCAGCAACCACATAGCAGCTCAAATTATCTACAATGGGATCTGGAGCCTACTTCTGGCATGCAGCCATATATGCAGGCAGATCACTGTATATACATAGTCAAAAAACTGCTATGCCAATGGGAGTGAGAGATATTTCTGTTGGTGTGTTAAACAAAGAACGATATCTATTTCCCTTGAAATAAGCTATAGAGTATGTGTTTAAAGTTTTAATTGTGTTAGATTAGGGATCCAACTGTAATGTAAGGGTCACGACATGTTCCTTATCACACTAAATCAAATGATGATCTGGAGAGTAAAGAAGTTTTAAAGGTGGACAATTTTCAGATTAGATGATAGACTCTAGCTTTGAAACAAGGAATATGGAAATTTGAGTCATGTTTCTCTGCCACAAGGGGTCTGAGAATTGAACTCAGCTTTTTAGGTGTGGGCACAGGGGCTCTTATCCACTGAGTCATCTCAAATGGCCCTAAGTGACATGTTTTAAAGGTTAATCTGGCACCTACCAGATTAGTATCCCTACTGATATAAACAAACAAACAAAAATCACCATACTTTATTCATGACAATTTACTTAATTCACCTATCTTATCCAGAAAGTATTTAAATAAGACTTCAGTTAAGCCTGGCATATGAAACAAAAACACAAAAAATTATGACATGGAACTCCAGAGCTGACTGCATAGGCACAGGCATCTGCCAGGGATGCTTGGTTTTACACATCACTAATGTGAGGGGCAGCTGAAGGCCCCATTCATTGAGCCACCATAACCCTTCTTGAAACACTTCTCAAATACTCAGTATGCTTTCCATACAAGGGATTCTAATGTCTTCGACTGCTGCCATCATACAGAGAGGCAGACCTCTGGGTAAGTTACAGCACTCGAATGTTTCAGAGCTGAGTGTGGTCATGATGGAGCCCGTGACCGCACAGCCTCCTCCTTTTCTGACTCTCCAGACGCTGCTTTATTTTGATTACTGCTAGTGTGTCAGTGGTCCCTGATTTGGTTGAGATCAGATACAGGACTTCTAGCAAATGCCCACCTTCTCCATCTTCTACCACGGTGACAAGGTTAGATCCCAGAAAAGGGAATGTCTTCCCCAGTTTTTCTTTTAATTTGTTTTCCTTAGACCCAAAGGAAAACAGATCAAATAGAAGAACAAAAACTAAAACGTGTGGCTGGTTTAATTCTCCGACAGTGACATTCAACAAACATTTTAGAAATCTTGTGCAGCGCTGGAGAATTGGGCTCTTGCTGATTGTGAAATTCCACATGAGCAGAGCTGTGGAATTTCTTGCAGCATTTGGATCCGCTGGGAAACCAACAGCAAGAGCTGGGCTGTGTGTGGAGGGAAAGGTGTTTAAACACCAGACATAAATCTGTGCCATTGTGTACACTCCATGCACTCCCAGAGAACCCAAACATTAGCCATGTTATGATCAAGGAAGACAATGAAAGGATGAAGGGGAAAAGGAAGTGAGGGAGGGATAGAGGGATGGAGGGGGAAAGGGATGCTGAAAAAGGAAGTGAGGGAGGGATAGAGGGATGGAGGGGAAAAGGGATGCTGAAAAGGACCTGTTTTCATTTAAAGTTTAGCAGCACTCTGGTAAATGGTGACTGGTCTCTGTGAGAGAAAGGAGGGGAACAACCCAGACTCATCTGTCATGTTAGACCCATTAAAAATGTCCTTATCCGTGAACTCATTCCAGAGAAGAAAGGCATGAAGTTTCCCTCATTCTGGTCTCTCAGGTCTCTCATATGCTTAGCTTCTACACAAGTAGAGGGAACTGTAGTGATTGTTTGCATCCACATCTCTGAATTCAGTTTGTGAATCTGATTGGTGACCTGCAAAATTGTATGATACTGGGGCTTCGCAATTGTCTATGCATGTTCCGTTATAATGCACTCATTGGAGAGCTGGGGAATGAACTGAGACCATCTGGAGTTCTAGGTGTTGACACACTTGTCATAGACAGGGAGGTTCCCTGTCTCGCAGGGAAGAGCTTCTTCCGTGCCATCCCTATAGACCTTCCATATTCTGGATGACACAGACAGACAGACACACACATACACACTTTCTGTTTTGATTCTTAGATGACATTTTAGAGTCATAGCCTTGACTTTTGTAAACATAGGTCAACTGCACTATTCTAGATGAAGTCGACCTGCTCCCCATTCCCAAGACTGTGGCGAGAGGGCTCCTGGCTCTCACCTCCAAGATGGTCATGTTCTTTTGATTGGCAGTGGACAAGCGATTAGCATCTCGTGTTTTCTCTGTGGCCTCTCTCAGGAGATCCCAAGCATCATCAAGTTTGTCCTTGTAATCTGCCAGTTTCTCACGGAGATCCTTTTCCCTTTCTTCATTTTGGGCTCTGGGCTCTCCAAACAGCCTGTTCACTCTCTTCAGAAGGCTTTCTGCTGCCCTGTAAACACCCCCAGACCAAGCAGGCATCATAAGGGTTTATTTATATTAAGCTATGTTACAAGGAGATGCTCACACAAATAGGTTAAAAATACGTGAAAACACACCAACAGATTCACTATGTACCAAGTCAAGGTGAACTGGTATCTGACTGTGGCAGAATTTTTATTAAAATTGAAGAGACACCTGTTAAATGTAATCTTATATTTTTAATTGTTTAGGGGTATTATGCCATAGTCACAGTGTGACCAATGAAAGAAAAATTTGGTTTTACTATACATACAAAAGCAAAGAGACCAAAATGCCAGTTGTCCCATCACAATGTGATACTTTCTTTGACTATAAAAAGAGACTGTTTCCTTAGGCAACCGTAAATAGAACTCTCGGGCTTTTGCCATTCTAGCATAATAACACAATTTTGTCATTTTGTATTTTTTTTTAAGCTGAGGACCAAACCAGGACTTTGCTTTTGCTAAGGTCTACCACTGAGCTAAATCCCCAAACCTCTTAATTTTAATTGACTCTACTTTTTTTTTTTATAACCCAGTGATCTAGAAAGTCCCTGACTTAAGTTACCAGCATTTCCTAAAACGGTAAAATGTGACTTATTTATCATTTATCAAATTGGTGGTCATTGCTTCCTCTTGTTCCTTTTCTCCTTCTCCCTGTCTCTCTTTTCCATTCTTTCTGCACCTCCTTCTCCCCACTTCCTTCTTTTTCTCTTTCTCTCCTCCTTAAACAGGATTTCACGTATACCAGGTTGGTCTGGGTTAGCTATGTCGCCAAGAATGACTGTCAACTTCAGATCCTCCTGCTCTCTATCCCACAAGTACTAGAATTACAGGTGTTTCATCATGTCCATTCTATGTAGTGTTGAGCATCAAAATCGGGTGTTGTGCTTCATGAGCAACCCCCTACTAGCCAAGTCACACCTCCAGCCTTGTAAGCTTATTGATAGTTCAAAGGCTTCTAATACCAGTCATTAGCAAATCAAGCCTACCGGCCTACTTATAAAAGACAACACCAAAAAGTTCCTTTACTTATTATTTTATAGACAGGAAAACATGATTTTAATTAATTTTAACGCAAAATAGGGAACTAAATGAAGGCATGAAAAATAAATAATAGCAAAGATCCCTGGGGGAAAATGCTATGCTCACCTATGGGATAGAAACATGGGATGGTCTTAATAATGCTCACCTATGGGATAGAAACATGGGATAGTCTTAATAATGCTTACCTACGGGATAGAAACATGGGATACTCTTAATGCCATTCAAAGGATGAAATGAAAAGATCGCAGAACATCTACTCACACCAGCTCATCCTCAGCAACTTCCTTCTGTGTTTGAAGATCTTTCCTTCTGAGTTCCTTCAGCATCCGATCAATGTCGTCCTGAAGCTCTTGCAAGTTTCTCTCCACAGTCTTGTCTTGACTTCCCAATGTTTCATTTAGTTTTACAGCTTTTTCATTTATAGCTGAGTGGGGGCAGTAAGACAAGGTTTGTAAACTAAGTGATGAAAATGGTACGCGCAAAGTTGGCATTCAACATCTGGTCTTTTCCCTATCTCTAGGGTGTCCCTGCTTGAGAACCAGAGGTGGGTACCATCACAGCTGGCAGCGATGGAGAAAATGTGACATAGCTCTCTATGTTAAACTTCTGCTGAGAAACCACAGTAATGAAAGTATTGTCTGTCTAGCCTCAAATGGAGGACATATAAATAAGAAACATATTCAGATTCTCTTCGGGTCAAAGGTAAGGACAGGGGATGTATAGGTTAACACCTTGTGGCTGAATACACAAGATCATTGGCATTGGTGACCAGTCATACCCAGTCCGTTTTAGGATACTGAGAATGGAAATGCTACCATCTGTGAGGTCACTGAACATGGACCCGCCTTTGTATCTTTACAACTCCCTCATCTTAAATTTTTAAAGGAGGGAAGGAGCAGCAGTTTAGGGAGGAGGGATATAGACTGGGCCAGAAAGATGCATGACTTCGGCAGTAACATCCATCCCTGGGACTGTGTTTACTATGCAGTAAGTGGGATTTCAAACTGTGTTCTTCGGAATATTAGCATTCTCCAGGAGCCTCAAGTACTCTACAAATGATGTCTGTTCTGCCAAGAACCTGCTTGATAGGTCGGTGTTCTGGGCACAATTTCATTTGGAAAAAGAACTCTCTGTCAAATGAAACTTTAAAAACTTGGTGAATTGAATCAGTTACATAGCTCTATCATTCATTTTAGCGTCACAGTCTCTGGATGTTCTATGGGACGTTAATTTGGTGAGCTGAAGGGAGATAGTTCCTCAAGCTCTTTGTCTTTTAAATATATACTTCTACATTATTACCATGAAAATCCTCCGAGTGAGGAGTCTGGCCTGCCCTAGAGGTATTTTCTAACATTTAAAGGTTTACCTGAAGACCTCTTTAAGCTGTAATAAATCTTGAACTTTCCCTACTGGAGAGATTTTTTACTTCAGGTTTGCAGTGTGCAGAGTTCCCAAGTCAGATGCACACAGCAGTCAGGGTAGGCTTTGACTAGGTGACTCGGAAATGTGGTGCCCTATCCAGTGGCAGCAGCAGTTTTTTGGAAATGAAGAGTCCTAGGTTCTGCCACAGACTGACTGAGACAAAGAGTCTGTGAACCAAGGACGAGCATTCTGGTGCTTGACCAAGTCCTCCAGAAGTTTTTGTTGGGGTATAAAGAACACTGACGAGTGCAAGAAGCTGTGTATATCGCAACTTCTCTTTCCAAATCACTCCCTTTCCTCGTAAACGTGTTTGTTTAGAAAGTTGCTGCAGCAAACACTTGTCCCTGATTGTCAGAGCCGTAGATGTAATGTTTATTTTCCTTCTGAAATCTTAATGCAAAACTTAACTCCGTGTGACAGTAGATAGAGATGGGGCCTCTGTTATCTTAAAGTGTTTTTTATAGTCTGTTCCCAAAGATAAATCTCCTCAGAGAAGAATTTGGTAGGAAAAAAGTGACCAGAGAATGAGAATAAGGAAACACAGACCTCAGCTGCATCTTTTGGAATATATATGACACATCTTTTCAATTAAAATGTAATGTGAAGACATAAAGAAACCAATAGGGCACACACAAATGGTTGCAACAACATGATGCTGAACAGAGGAAGAAAACAAAATTTGTAACTAAGAGGGGCTGGATCCGAGGTCAGTGGTAGAGCATTGTCCAGCATGCATGAGGCCCTCAACTCAGTCCCCAATACCGAGAAGAAAGCTAGTTGAGTAAACAAGGTTTGATCCTCTACTGCTTATGTAGGTAGAATCAGAATTTAAACTAAAGATCAATGTTATTTAATTCTTCGTTCCAAGGTATGCAGTGCCCCTTTCAATACATTTCCTACAGAGCTGAAAATAAGTGCAGAATATTCCACTTGAATTGACTCTACTTATTCTGGTCTTCTTTCAGAAGAGGGTTTATGATAATTAAAATATTTTAAAGGCAGGGTAAAATCACCATGAGGGGAAACCAGAGAAAAAGAAAAAAATGAGAATGAAGGGAATGTTTCTAGATGGAAAGGCGAGCCATACTATTTGTTCTGAAATATCCTAAACCAGCTTCAAATCATGACAGCATCCCAAGTGTAACACAGAACAAATGGGGCCTTCTTAAGAAAAGCATCTGTAAAACAAACCCAACCAACTCCTGGGAGGAAGCAAATATGCTCTCTTTGTTAAATCCAAAAAACCCTCTTACCAGTAAGTTTATCCTGGAGGAAATTTGCTAGTCTGTTCTGAGAACCAGACAAGAAAGAAGATTTCTAGTATTAATAAAGTCCCGCTATAAGTCACGACATAAACACTAATGGAGTTGATCTCTGTCCTTCATTAATTCTAACTCACGAGATAAAATGCATCTCCCTCACGATCTGATCAAGAGTCACGGCATAGTAGATATACAATTACAGTAGATATAAAAATACATCATGGTTGAATGGAAGCTGATTGTCTGTGAAGAGGCCATGACTCATAATGGAAGACTTTATGATAGGTGTGCACTTCATCTATCTAAACAAAACTGAAACAGACGAATGCCAGGCTGAAGCACTCGCTTTTCCACAGCAATGTACTGCCACTAATAAAATACAAAAGTCCTCTTAATACCCCCATTACTGAAGATTAGGTAAAGGAAAAGAAAGTGTGGCTGTGTAGGATAACCCGTTTAATCTTTAGGCGATTCTTTCCCCTCCTCTCTTTTTCCTTTATTGTTTTCCCTTCTCATCTCCTTTCCCTTTCTCTCCTCTTCCCTAAACTGTTAAGCCTTCGGTAGCCAATCTCACAGAACATCTTAGCTGACATTTAGCATATTTCTGGTATATGCAAATTTGAACGTTTTTAATTGTGTCTACTGGCAGACATGAGCTGTGTTCCTATTTTCTCAGATACAGCTATCCCACATGACACCTTTGATGTGGGAGTCCCCTCTGTGTGAAGTGATAACCATTAATGAATAAAGAAACTGCCTTGGCCTGTTGATAGGGCAGGACATAGGTAGGTGGTGAAGATTGGACTGAATGCTGGGAGAAAGAAGGGCAGAGTCAGAGGACACCATGGAGCTGCCACCACCAGAGATAGACATGCTAAAATTTTGCTGGTAGGCCATGATTTCGTGGTGATGCACAGATTAATGGAGATGAATTAAACTAAGGTGTATGAGTTAGCCAATAAGAAGCTAGAGCTAATGGGCCAAGCAGTGATTTAATTAATACAGTTTCTGTGTGATTATTTTGGTTCTGATGGCCAGGACGAACAAACGGTTCCTTGCAACACACCTTACATGAAGAAAATGGTGCTGTTGATGCACAAATGTATTCAGATCATCTGACCAAAGCATAATATGAGAAATGAAAGTTACCTCTCACAATTGACAATGCTTTTTCATCTGTAGTACAGACCATAGATGTGGTTAAATACAATATTTACACTGTCCCTTGTGGCGATATTTGGTTATGATCTAACAAAAAGAGCTTGTCAGAGGATCAGAGTGGAGAGACAGCCATACTAGCCATAGAGGTCAGGCAATGGTGGCACAAAACTTTAATCTCAGCACTAGGGAGACAGAGGCAGACGGATCTCTGTAGGTTCTAGGCCACCCTGGGCTACACAAAATAGATCCAGTATAAAAGAGAAACAGAATCAAGAGGTGGTGCCTCACACTTTTAATCCTAGTATTTGGGAGTCACATGCCTCTCATCTCAGCACTAAGAAGGTGGAGACATGAAGGGCTATGGCTGGGTGGAGAGAGGACTACAAGGCTGGAGGAGACAGGAGCTCACAGTAGTCAGTCTGAGGAAGCAGTCAGTCTGAGGACAGGATCACCCCTTTGGTCTGAACGTTGGTAGAGGTAAGAACCCTAATGTCTGGCCTCTCTGCTTCTCTGATTCTTTCACACCTAATAGCTGACTTGGAGATTTTATTATTAAGTGCAATTAGAATTCACGATACAGTCCCTAGTGGTGACTTTGTGTGGTGTACAAACTGTAAGATGGTACCAGAAAAACAACAAAGAAACACCAGAAAAAAAGCCCATGCTGATCAAACTAGCAACTATACTTGTGTCTCTCTCTGAGGTGGGAGTAGGGGTTCAATCCAAAGAAGGAAGCAACCAGTGATAACCCTGGTGTTCATTGAAGCGTGTATTAGCAGTTATGTTTACAAACAAGTGGCTTTTACAAAATATATGTTTAATTTTGTTTATGTGTATTCACACCTTGTGTATTTGTATGTATACCACATGCATGCAGATGCCTTCACAGGCCACAAGAGGGAGCTTCATCTCTAGAACTGGATTTATGGAGGTATTTGAGCTGCCTGATAGGCGTGCTCAGAATCCAAGCTAAGTCTTCTACAAGAGCAGCAGTTCCTCTTAAGCACTGACCGCCAAGACAAAGCTGAAATGATTTTAACATGAAGTACTAGGAGGCTGTTGGATGTTGAGTATTTGAGACTTCAGACAGAAGATGGGAAAGGTTACTTTCAGAGATCCGTGTGCAAGAGAGTGGCTCTGTGTCATACATTTGTTGTTTGGGGACATTTTCAAACAGCATCCGTGGAAAATAATGCCAGGGAGAACACAACAGTTTCATGGACCAGACCAGGGGGCACAGCGAGTTAACTGAGATACTTTGCTAGAGAAAGTAACGTGTTCTACTTCAGAACGGACTCATTTGAAAACGCTGTTGCTCCACGCAACAAGGGAGTCGGTGGTTATTGTTGCTGGACCACCAGACAGAATTTGCCTTGAAGTTTAGCTTACATTCTCTCTGAAAAGTTTACAGTATTGTAGAGCTATGAAGAAGCTATGCTATGCTTAGCTTCTTAAAGAAAAGAAGGTACTCTTTGAGCCTTCTGAGCATGCGTGCATATTGAACATTTATTTATAGAGACTGAAGTGCTCAGGACTTCTTAGTCTGGGCTTGTGCCCAAAGAAGCGGCTTCCACTTGAATTCTCAGTCATATCGGGAGATGCCAAGAACTAATTCCTGGGGAATTGTGGTCTACATGCCAGGGAGCCTCTAGTGAACTCATGCAGCCAAATCCTGAGCAACAGATGTTCTCTCAGAACCAGTACCAAGTTCTTGAAGGACCGTTTTGAGACATGAAAGAGCTGTGCTCATGTACCAAATGGATGACAAAAATAACTTTTAAAGAGAAAGGATTAATAAACTGTAGAAAGCTTTGCTTAGAAAAAATAGCCAAGCATAGGTTTTTCAATTAATTATTTAATTATGCTAGAACTGATTCGTATTCTACACCCATAATCATTAAATAATCAACCGCCATTGCTCATTTATTTTTGTAGACTCTAGATTTCAGCTAATCACGACCCCAAGTAGCTCAACGAAAATACTCTTTAAACCTAAGACTTGAATTTAGAAAGGACAAGTTTTTACGAGGGGAATTGCAGCCCCATAAAATCCTTTCTTTAATTTTTCTGTAGGGGAAAAATACAAATAAAAAATGTGATTTTTCTCATACCTTCAGCATCCCGGACAAGGCCTTTAAGGAATTCTTCTAAGGATTTTGCTCTTGTGTTGGTCCTCTCAGCATCTTGTCCTGTTTGCTCACCATCTGCTGTCACTTTGGTTGCCTAATGGTCCAAATTTAGGAGAAGTATAATTAATAGAGACGATGAAGTTTGAGCTAGATAAGCTCCCACTGGCTACATTTTCTTTCAGATTTTACTTGGAGCCAAAGGCAATCGATGAATTATTGATCAGATGTGCCGGCAATGACACCCCGCGCTCAAGTATACAATTAAACTTTATTACTTTTTCTATTAAATGGAAATCAGAAAGCTGTATTTGGTCCTATTAAAACCCCTGCTATCTGTGGTGACACAAACGTGTTAATACGCAGTTATTTTGAAGTATCTTCCAGGCTCCAATGCCAAAAGTCTTTAATGGAATCCTCAGCCTCCACATGCTACAGTTTTGTCTGTTTTTTATTTTCTGAAGCCGTGTGTGTGCAGCAATGATCTCTTGAGGGAGGAACTGGCCGTCTGTCTCAATAAGCTTGATCCTATGGATTCACTTTAGATCAATATGCTAATTAAGAAACAAAGGGGGTGGGGAGTATTTAGCTACTCAGTATTAAATGCCTGCTTTGCAACACTGCCAAGATGCCAAGAAAACACAAAGGCAGAATTAATGCTTGTTTTCCTATATGACATCACCAGAATATAGCTGTTAATAACAAAATCACACACCATGGTCAACGAAATAAAGCAAAAGCCCCCAAACAACTCTACCTTCCAAAGTGCAACCTAAAACATACTCATGTTGGATCATACTGGAAATACCTTCGACACAGTGGGATTGATTTGAAGTGTTCTTTGCAGATATAACACGGTCAAATACAAATAGACTGGATGATATATTAAAGATTTCTTTAACAATAATGCAAGGTTTATAGCACAATGGCATGGGCTTAAGCCTTATTTCCTTACATAATAGGATTTCCCTTTTGTTCAAACCTGCTGGTAATCTAGTTACTGACACTGAAACAGAAACCAAAATCGTCTCTGTGTGATATTGCATGAAGTTCAAGTTTGCTTAGCAGTAACACCATATAGCAGTGGTTCTCAACCTGTGGGTCACAACCCCTCTGGAGTTGAATAACCCTTTCATGGGGCTGCCAAAGACCATTTTGCATATCAGATATATACATTAATATTCTAACAGTAGAAAAATTACACTAATGAAGTAGCAACGAAAATAATTTTATGCTTGGGGGTCATTGCTATGTGAGAGGCTGCATATTAAAGGGTTAGAGCAGTAGAAACCACTGCACAGTCTTGCATTAGAGTGCTTGCATTCTATGGAATGACCAGAGAATTAATGTTTTTTATAAATATACATTGGATTTTAAATAGCAAATGTTTGTTTGGCTAACACAAAGCAAGGCAAGAGATGCCTCAGGAGTTGTCCTTCATTTTATTTTTTACCCCCAGGGGCAACAAGAAGTTGAGTTAATGGTGGAACCTTAACTCCAACTATTGTTACCCAATTTTTACATCTGCAAGCATTAACATCACAAGGATGAAAGCAGAAGCAGCCATTGGAACCCTCTTAAACTCTTGTATGCAGCAGGGAGCAGTGACCTGGAGAATGCTAATCAACCTACTTAAAACTCTGATTTAGTCTTCTGAGATATTAATAATGGGATTGTTTTTCCTTTAGATTTTTTACAATTCTTTTTAGAAATAAACTGTGCTCATAATTTCTAAGTATGTCAGTTGTTAAGTATACTAGTAATTTCTTTCAAATCAGGGCTCTCTAGCTATTTATACCCAATATACCCAAGGCTTAGATGGATCAAATAAAATAACTTCACACACACACACACACACACACACACACACAGAGAGAGACACACACACATACACACACACACATACACACACACACACACACACACACACACACACACACACTTTTTCAATGTTTCCTTTGGTTGCTAACTAAGTTAAACTATTTAAGATTTTGTCAACCTGAAATATACTAGAAGTTTCTGTGGTCTAAACTGTACCCTGACTCTACTCTCTGATACCACTGTGATGTTCACATGTCATGGAACACCATAATGGACTTGATCTTCAACATGGTCATCTTCCACTATCTTACAAATGAATGTATCCACAAGCACCAGTATATCCTACTACATAGAAAATATAATTTTGACCTAAAGTTCATTTTTTGCCATAACACTATCTTTTCTTTATTACCAACCAATCACATAGTCACACCAACAGGTACACTAACCTTTAAGAATTTAATACAGAAGCCGGGCAGTGGTGGCGCACTCCTTTAATTCTAGCACTCAGAGGCAGAGGTGGGCGGATCTCTGGGAGTTTGAGGCCAGCCTAGTCTATAAGAGCTAGTTCCAGAATAGGCTCCAAAGCTACAGAGAAACCTTGTGTCGAAAAAGAAAAGCTAATATAGCTAATCCTTTAAAATGTATGTTAGTATGCTCTCTCTTATATTTAGATGGCCAAGAACATTACCATTTTGTTCTTCTCTTGACTTACTCCATTTATGGAGTGTTATGTAAGAGACTTCATTAACAAACACATTCAAATTCACGTCATGCCAGTATTCCTGTATTACTCAGGTGAGAACTATGATTACAAAGGTGATCCCTAAGGCCACATGGAATGAATCTCCCTGACTCCTTTCCAACACATCACATAAACCAAGCAGTTCCCTTCTTTGGATCCCTTGGTTTCTTATTGTCTTGACCAGAATGGGCTTCTCCTTAATTCTTAGAGATTTTTACTTCCTTCATTCATCCCCTTTAATTTTTTTCTCTTTTTAGCATGGCTGTTAGCAGGGTTAACGAGGTCTCCAGATTTACTCTAGACAAGCATTTCTTCCACAGCACAATGTATTTGGGAATCTCATTTATTTTAATGAATAAATAACTGACTTACCTATATAACGACTTCCCTTCTCCTCTAGAAAGTAAGCACGGCAAGGGCAAGTTTTGATCTACTGTGTTCATCATTTTGTATCTAGCTCTTAGTATGGTGTCTAACCTCAAAAAATAAATTGTCCCTGAATGTGTTTAAATAGGTGACCAAACCATTTTTCTCACAAAACTTACCAGTGTTTTTAGATAATTTGTCATTATCTGTCTAATTTCCACCTTTGGTTGCTAGGATTCTGTCTTACTTTCTTATTCCCAAGCAAACCAGTCGTGGTATGTGGCAAGTAGCAGGGGATCTAAAATGTTGGATGATTGGCTGGTATAAAAATAATGAAACCAACCACCCTTCTGAAGTGCTAAAGCCTGCTGGAGAAATCCCAGTATCATTCAGACTGACCATATGCCTGGAGCTTTGCTTGCCAATGAATGTGGATGGCAGAACAGGTTTCTGGGCATCTCTCACTGTTCACATGGAACTGCTACTTATGAACTGCAGCTAAGTACTTGGGAGGAGAGCCAGGCAAGCATCCCTCCATTTGCAGGAACACTATATTCTACCTCATAGCTTCTTGGTATCTCAGAGTTGTGATGACACATGAGACCCCAGAATGGCAAAAACAGGGTGAAGGCTTAGGATAGTTGGAGTCGTCAGACAGTTTGGGGGCTTAGTTATGGTGAGTCCCTTCTTCAGCACCAAAGATAGTTTCTTCTCTTGGCTACACTCCCGCAGACAAGTAGATATAACGTCCCTAGCACCATGACACTGCTTGGGTGGATTGAAACACTAAAGGCCAGGTTACACAGCCAGCCTTTGCCAGACAGATTCTGTGCAGATTCACAAGGGCTTATAACACATTCCACCTCAGCTACCTTCCCTCCTAGAGAGACACACCAAAACATGGGCCCCATTTCAACAGGGTGTAAGTGAAAGTATGGGAAACCTAAATGGTCCACTTGAAATCACAGGTACGGAGCTGAGGGTGAAAGAACACAGATTTATTGGCTCTGATTTTTTTCTTTAATCTGTGTCAAGTGCTATTGCATATCTATCTAACATCCATGTATATGAAGAAACCATACAAAAAAGGCTGAGCATCTGAAGCGGGAAGAGGCCATGGTTGTACATTGTGTACAACCATTTAAAAAATTAAGAGATTTCAAAGTCCACATCAGAGCATCATCTAGATAGGCATTCCAAATCATGTGTCATGCTGTAGCTAAGTCAACATCTGGTCAAAACCCCAGAACAGATCAATCAGACAAAGGGAAGTCATCTAAAAATGCTCTGTCACTCAGGGCAGTGTACACTGGCAGAGGTGTCACTTGGGACCACCTCTGCTTTTGAGGGCTAGGGATGTGTTTTAGCTTTGCTTATTCCTAAAAGTACATGTCATAAATGGGCCTCATCATTGCAGACAAACTGCAGGGGGTGAAACTCACCAAGAGCAAGTTCACCCAGGACAGGTTGTTGGTAATGCTACCATCAGACGTGAAATATCAGCTGACAAGACCTGCCTATTGGATTCAGTCTGGGTGTTCTTTTGTTTTACAAAACTGACATTCCTCTCTTTTAGTCATCCTCTGTCTTCACGGTTGTCTTATCCTTTGATTATTTGACCAATACCTTTTACTTATTCTAATATGCTGCATACTCGTGCTTTTATCCTCTTTGATTTTTCTTTCTTTTTTCTCTCATTTTAAGGATTATCTTTTAATTTACATACAACCACAGTTCTCCTTCCCCTCCCCTCCTCTCCCTCTGTTTCCCTCCCTTCCCCCACCAAGTCCCCCATCCTCTCCTTGGACAGGGTAAAGCCTTCCATGGTAGTCACTCTTTGTTTTTCTTACTTCTACACATCCCTGTTTGTATAGTGCAATCTTTCCAGTGTTCCTTTTCAAAAATGCTCCACATACCAACACGTTTCTTTACTTTTGATTATCATTTGAAAATATACCCACTCAACTAGATTGTTTTCCCCTGACTTTTAGATTTTGTTGATTTATTTTAGAGTATTTATATCCAGACAGTATGCTTGACCATTAGGCAGACGTTAATTTACTTCTGAATGGTATGGCTTTTACTTCCCTGTGGTAACTCAAACAGGCCTCACCATGCCTCTTAAATTCAGTACCTCATTTTCTTGGTTGGATATCACTAGTGTCTTTCATTACAGGCTTCTCTATATTAAAACAAGAATCTAATGGAGCAGATCTAACTGCCTAATAGACAACATTGCTTAAATGCCATCCACCTTTGCATCTGCAGCCTTATATGGGTTCTTGCTATAATTAAATTTCAGATATAGTCATTTACATAATATTTTCAAGGGTCATATTCAGACACTACCTGCACTGTCTATCTAAGTGGCAGTAACTCACTCCCCAGGCAAGTTGTTAGGCCAACAACACACAAAGAAAGAAACAGGAAGCTGTTACCTAGCCCTGTAGAATCCTCAGAGAGACATTTCTAAGGTTATGTCTTTCTGAATATGTCCTGTGTTACTTTTCAAAGGTGCAAACCAAGTCAGCAGGATTTGCTGCATACACCCTCACCCCCTTAAAAGCACACGATGAAAAGTAAAGTACGATGCTATCAACCTGAACTTTAATTTTTGAAAAATGAAAATAAAGCATCATAAACACATGCCATTGCAGGCATTAAATATTGAAAAACTAGCTTCATTGCTTTTTATATGATTCATCTTCATTAAGCTTTATTTTCGACAGACAGTAAAAGACAAAGCAAAAAAGCTAAATTATGATATGCAGGCTGTTGCTAGCACTGTCTTCTCATAGATATAAAGCACATGGGAGTAGCTATCAAAGAAAGTATCTAACTTCGCATAAGTGCTACCCCATTTTAGCACAGTTTTAGAGAAATTCAAAGTCAGTGCTGATTTTGGACTGGTCTACATGTTTTGTAGCTGCTCTCATGCTAATCTTTTTAGCCGGGAATGTTAGGGAAATAGATCGCTCTTTCAAGGTAAGTGCAAAATATGTAAGCACTTCTAGGTGAAAAGGCAGGTGTTACACCAGTTATGTGGAGTGAAATTGCATGTGTCTCAACCAATATAAAGACTAGCCATCAGAGGAATGGAGGCTTTAGCTGAGAGGCAACTTTGGGACCATAGTGAATCTCATCCTTGGCTGATGTCGGAATCATCTTTGAACTGTTCATAAATATCCCAGCATCATGATTCTCATGGTTCTGGGCCCTGACCTGGGTAAATTTCACAAGGAAACCCTAGTCCAACACAGTAGGTATTGGAGAACAAGAAGTTGTAGCCATTGCATAGATTATGCTCTGGCCCAATCACAAGACTCTTTGCTCATGCCCTGGCTCTGTAGTCTACTATTGGATATCTGAGTCCTTTATCCCTCTGCTTATGATTTTATATGTTTCTATAAATGTTTGAATTTTCAGGGCACCTTGATCATTTTAGACTCTTCTTAGTAGAGCAACTTGGGAAGATGTGATTTCTACATGGAGCAGGGTACCATGAAAAAGGTCCCGGCAGTGCATAACACTAAGGAGAAATTAAAGATGTTGGAATAAAGCTACTTTTCATTCAAACAGCCCATCAGATATGCTGTAGTAACTTAAGATGTTAGAAATAGGGGAAACTGGAATCTGGCTAGATGAAAAACCTTTGCACTATTTTTGTAACTTCTTAAATATCTAAAAAAGCCATAAAGTTGATTTTAAAAAAGTAATATTGGAATTAAGCGCAAATGGGTCATAGTATAGAATGAAAAATTAAACGTTCCCAGAATGTAAGAAAGAAAACAAAATTATAAACACTCTTAGGTGATGATGATGACTTTTGCGCTAAAATACCAGCAGTAAGGAAACATTTTTGATAAGCTAGACTACATTAGAACAAAAAAAAAAAGGCCACCTGCACTTTTAAGAAAATAAAAAAAAATAAGCCACAGGACAGAAAACTATTACCCCTACAAAGAACCCCTAAAATTCAACAAAAAGTCAGACTAGCAAGAGGCCTGGGTGGATAAGGTTCATGCTGCATAGCCACAAAGATCTGAGTTTGGATCTCCAGCACCCATGCTAAAAATAAAAAAAAGAAGCTGAAAATGATATTCTGCCTCTATGATGGCCCCACCCCCAGAATATAACAGTACCAGAATCCATTAAGGACAAGTATGACAGCAACACTCATTCAGTGCTGCTGAGAATGTTTCACGCAGTTTGGAAGAGATGGAGACTTTCTTAGAAAGCTAAACACACTCATTTAAGAAACATTCCAGCCATTATGCTGCTTGATATTTACTCAAATGAATCGAAAACTATGCCCACACAAAAAATCTGAACGGAGATATTTATAGTCAGTTTCTTCATAGGGCTAAAACTTGGGCACAATCAAGACATCCTTCATTAAGTACATGGTTAAATCAACTGTGATGCGTGAAGACAGCAGAGTATTTATAAATTCAGAGCCAAAAAGTACTGATCTATTAAGCCATGAAAGGATGGCGAGAAACCTCAGGTGTGTATAACTCAGGGACAAAAGCCAGTCTGAAAATACCGCATTTATGTTTCCAATTACACTGTATTCCGGCTAATATCACACTATGGAGAGGCCCCAGCGTAGTGAAACTGTTCTGTAGGTTAGGATCATGTTGGATATTGACTGTTCTCCCTGTGTGTACAATGTGTACTGGCAGGAGTGAAGGTTAAAGCTGGTTAGAAACTGTGGACAATAACACTGTAGCGCTGTAGGTTCCCTGACATCGACAAATGTCCCATTCTAGCTGGGCAGGTAAATGGTGGGGCAGTTGAGTGTGGGCGGGCGGGAGATGTGCAGAAACTTCCTGCACCTTCCATTCAGTTTTCCTTTGCGCCTTTAACTGTTCTGTAAAGGTTTCTAAACGTATACAAATTGAGTCTGCTGAAAAGAAAAGAAAAAAAAAAACACATGGGTTGAGACAAAAAAGAGATGGGACACCTCTGGGGAAATAGTGCTCATGTCTCTTCATTGATATCACTAGGCTACCCACAGTCAGTGAGAGCAGGGACAGTGCCAGCTTCGCTTGCACCTATATATGCAGGTCTGCCAAAGTGCCCACAACACTATGTGAGACCCAGCAGTCAACTGGCGAGAGAGGGAAGTGCTACCCATTCCTTGGACTTTCTTTTCTAGTTGTTCCTCACCAGGTTAAACTACCCCAGTTTTAGGCATTTCTTGTGTATGTTTTTGCTCATTTATTTCATGCTTTATTATGTATTTGAAGAAAATTATAACATCCTACATATACTTACACACACACACACACACACACACACACACACACACACACACACATCCAAACACATCCGTGACTAACAGCTCCAACAGAATGGATGGAGCCTCATTAGTATTTTTTATCTGCCAACTCTTAACCTGGACTTTGGATGAAAAGGGCAAACAAACAGAAATGAGTTGATGTGAATTTAATTTAGCAAGACTTGTTTAAACTATCATATTTGGTAATATTCATGTGACTCAAAAGTTACTATCAATGTAACTTTTACTACTCAATTGATATTCAAAAGTTACTATCATTAAATTAAAAGCATCACTAACTTTAGCCTGAATCTCTGTTCAGCCTAATCATTCTGCATTGGTGTTCTGTGTCTTCAAAAAGGTATTTCTGATGTGATTTGGACCCTCAGGACTGTGGTTCAGCTCTATGTGTTTAGAAGACATTTGTTCATGGGGAACGTAGATGATCCATGAGACTCAGAACCCTTACTTTATCAGGTTGTGTGTCTATTGTTAATCTATTTCTCTGCTAAGGCTGGACAAAGTCTTTCTTTAAACAGACTAAGTAATCTCCAAGAATCTTCTAACTGCAACATCTTTCTTTGATCATTTAAATCTGGATCCTGGGATTCAGGCTAGTTTTCATGTTCATGCATCCTTCTGTCCACAAGATGGCAGACTTTATGTTATTTTCCCCAAGGGTTAAAAAGAACCTCAACCCTTTTGCAGTTTTGAAAATCTAAACCTACCAATTTCTGGGAAAAGTCAGATAGAAGCAGCATGGGTTTTACAGCCTGACTAAATGGTGTCTTAAACGCTCCAGATTCTGACAATAAAGACTTCATTTTTGGAGTAGGAGTATTACTTGAGACTGTATTTCTCTAGAATAGTAGAAACCCCACAAAGATTAAAGACACAATTGTGTTTCTTTTCCTTTACATAAACAAGGACAGAGTTTTTGAAACTTACAATTGATAAAGAAAACTTTTACAATGAAGGCTACTAGGTAAAGTTTTCAAAATACACAATTTTATTACTCTTTTTCCTTGACCCATGCCAAGTATGTCAACCTTGTTTATTTTAGTGGTGTGTGTGTGTGTGTGTGTGTGTGTGTGTGTGTGTATGTGTGTGTTTGGGAGGGGGTCACTGGGAAATAAGACTTCCTCTGCAGAAGAATTAGCCAACCATTACTTCTGGATCCCATGAACAAAGTTGAAAATTAAAAGAAGGTTTCAGAACAGCACTGCTGGTTTCTTTAGCGAGGAGAAACCTGATTTTGTGAGGTCTGTGTGCTTAAGGAGACTCGTGGCTTTTTCTACTCACCCTGCTCAGCAGCTCGTTCATTTCCATCACGAGGGTGTTCAGATTGCCCTCTGCCACCTGAATGAGCCTCTCCGGTGCCCGCTGGGGTGAGAGCAGATGCTGAAAAAGATTTCAGGCCATGTACATCTTAGTAAATGGTTCGGTAGCCATGCTAGGGTCAGACAGAGCACAGTTTTTTCTGCACGCACTGAATACTTAGCATTGCTGTCCTCAATAGAAGAGAAACTACCGTAAGAGGGCACTTACTCATGAACTGCCATGCCAGATAGTCATGTAAATACGAAGACTTGCTGCGGTTTATTGAGAAATTACCATGTTCTAAAATATTTTGTTTAACCCCTCCCCCCCACACACACTTTCACTTCTTATAAGAACTCTGTGAGGTAAATGTTACCCCATTTTCTGGATGAGCGAACTGTGGACTGCAGAGAGGTTTTTTTTTTTTTTTTTTTTTTTTTTTTTTTTTACAAAAGGTCACCAGCTGGTAATTGGTTGTATTTAGAAGGACTGTTGGATTATTAAGATTCCTGTTCCAACCAGCATAGCTGGAGTTCACAAGGGAAAACGAGAGCAGCCCCTACTTCAAGGACCTTGCTTGCAGGGTTGAACCTGTGGTCAAGATTGGTAGTAGTTGGCTTTACACACACACTGTGCCAGAATCCTTTATAATCTGTAATTTCCTTTTAGACAGGGCCAACCTGTGATAGCGATGGAAAAAATGAAAAATTGGTCCGCTCTGTAAGCTTGGCAAAGGGTTGACAGCTCCATGTCCTTGTACAGATCAGAAAAGTACCACAGTACCCGTTTCATGCCTGATAGGAGGGATCATTGCTCCTTATTAATCACAACTTTAGCTACCATTCATTCTTCTAGATAAGATTCACTAGAATTTGCATTTAGGGCTTCACTTCCACTTTCTAGTGACTGAAGGGACTGCAAGCTCCTGCATCTGGGAACTTGCTCCTAAATTTACTGAGGCCGAGCACAAGTCTAAATGTTGCATGTCCTTTTTTATCTTTCTCACCGAGATATTGCACAATTCCCCCCATGTGGTTTAATGTCAATGATGGCAATAAGCGAATAAACCCAGCTTTGGCCATCACGTGTTTAGTTCTGGTGGCCTTTGATGAGAACTTGGGAACTACAACATAATATAGTACTGAGATGTTGTAAAATGTTAAAATGGGATCTTAAGTTTTCAAATAATAGATGTATTATAGAACAATAATTGAAGTAAAGAATGAAGAAAGACTAAAATTTAAGAATTATGGAGGACATTTTCATGAACTCTGGAACATAAGGAAGAGAGGAGTCCGAAGTCTTTGGTGCTAGTGATGCTGAAGGGCAGATCCTCTTCTAGAGAGCCTCCAGGAAACTCACCATCCATCGATAACATACTATTTTTTAAAAAATATGCTTGTACACAACTTCAGTATTTGCTTTTCTAATTTGTTTTCTAGTCTGCATTCTCTCCCTGTGTTGAAAATAGCTGGCCAGCCTCCTTTACATAAAGGGTTTTATGTTCTTGAATATGAGACTATGAGATTGTGGCCTAGCTTTCAAGGTTGTCCTTTGTGTTGCCCTGCCCTCTAGAGTTCCGGCCTTATCTCTCACACGCAGGCCTGACTTCTAATGTGGCCAGACAGGCCCAACGCATCTCTCTGCCATATGCAGGTTGCTCTCTTAAGCAAGAATGGGTGGTAAAAGCATGGCCTGTGGCCAAGGAGGTCTCACTACTGGCTGACTGGATCTCCCATATGAATTATTTTTGTCTCTTCAAGGTTGTAAAAAATGTTCAGCCTCCAAGGCCCTAAAGTCTTATTGCCTCTATTCAGATCTCCCCTCTTCACTTATTAGCTGGGCAATTGGGCTTCAGACAGAACTTTACTATACCTCAGTTTTTCTACTTAAAGATACCTAACATAATACCTTTTTTTTTTTTTTGTCATTTCGGACTATTCCAACAAAAATTACCACAGATTAGGTGGCTTGAACAAAACACACAGTTCTGGAAGCTGAATGGTCTGAGGTTGTCAACTAATTTGGTTGCTGGTGAGGACCTGTGTTCTGAGATGGCTGGCAGAGAGACAGTTCCTCCTCTTGCTCCTCATCTTCTAAGGCTATTGTTGTATCACGAGGGCTTCATCCTCATTCCTCAGTTTAACAATGATCACCTCCCAAAGATTTGGTTTCAAAATGCCGCCACGATGGAAACTAGGGCTTCTGTAGCTCACAAATGGATGTGTTGAAATGCTGGTCTATGAGGTAATGATGCTATCAAGTGTGCTTTTGAGAAGTGACCAGGTGATGAGGGGAGACCCCTTCTGCTTGGGATTACCCTTTGAAATATACCCAGAGAGCTCAGAATTCTTGCCACTATAGGAGGCCAGAGCAAGAAGTCACATATACACAAGGAATGATCCCTTACCAGACACTGAGTCTGCCTTAAATTTGGGCTTTCTAGCCAGCAGAACTGTTAAAATAGCATTTCTATTGTTCACAAGCTAGCCAGTTAAAGCATTTTGTTGAAGCAGCCAAACAAACTAAGTCAAAGTTTCAATTTAGAAACTTAGGAGGACATAAACTATTTATCAAAACTCCATTTTCTTTTTTGGGTTTCTGTTGTTGTTATTGCAAGAACCTTGTGTTAACATACATGCACAATTTTAATTGCATAACTTTTCAAAGAAAGTTGTTTTTACTGCCACCATTAAGGCAGTGGTGAGGATTAATGAATATTATATTTCCTAGAAACATATCTGCCACCAGCTAGTGCATGAAGCAAAGAGGTTTCCCCTCTCCTCACCAGCACTTTCTCTTCTTTTAGAAACCTTCTCTGCCATTCAGGTCTCAACAAAACTAACAGTTTTGCTAATGGCTTAATTATTTTTTTAACTATTTTTTTGAAACAGCAGAGAATCTATGCAAGCTTGCTGAAGGTATGGGAAAATCAGCGGAGTTAAGAAATGCATGGGGAACTGAGTGCAGCTGGGGATCCTGCACCTTCTCAACAAGAGTTTGATAACTGGGGGGCGACGTACAGGAAACTGCTCCAAACTCACTCTAAACCACATTAATCTCCTACGTGCTGCTACTAGCCTTCCACAGATGGAAAGCCTTGACAATGTTTTTAGAATAGTGTGCCTTGAATTGGTACCTTCAGAATCACTTTCGAAGATGCAACAACATTTTAATCTTGTTTTTCTTTTTTCAATAATAATAAAGAGTAGTGAAAGCTTTCCTGACTCCCAGGATAAGCAACTGGGAGATGGATGCCAGCAACTGATCTTAGGATCTACATTTGCATGGGTCAAAGGTCAATTTGAATGTGTAAGTCACACCTGCTTGTCACCTTCAGGACCCCTTGTAGGGGGCTATTCAGTTCCATTGCAGGAATGCAGACTGAGAAACCACCCACCACCTGTAGAGGAGTGGGGATGTAGTTAACATCATATTCTCTTTGCGAGAAGCAATTCGCTTTCAGTCCAAATCATATTACTTTAGATTAATGCTTTTAATTTGAATTTTATTGGTTTTGAAGACTTCTGCACGGATTAATTTGTTTTGATTTTATGGAGCTATAAGTATAAGGGGGTACATACCTGATTTTATGTTTGCACATATTTAAGTCACCTAATAAAACTGATTTAGGACAAACAGGGGGGAATCTAAAAGTATTTGCTTTTTATAGCACTCTGCATATTACAGTTCTTCAGTTTGAAACACCAGTTTAGTTGTTTCTTCCCTGCATTTGCTTTCCTGGTTTGGGGGCCATAAAAGGAACATGTACTATTGACAGCCAAGAACACTTGGGAAGCCTCTGACGTTTCAGGTCCTGGCCCTGCAGCTGGGAGTGCCCCCACCTACCTTGAGTTCCCGAGTTGTATTTTCAAGACCATAGAGAATCTTATATGGCACAGGCAGCGGACCAGTAAGGTTGATATTCACAGCCATCTGCTCCAAACGAGCCAGGTCACCAAGAAGAAGGCCTGTGCACTCATCACCACAAACTGGGAAAGGGAAATAACAAATTACTCGTGCTACGCACTCCAACCAGATGTTCAAAGATATCAATTACGGAACACTTTATGGTCCAAGCACAGTTCTATGAAAGATGGTAAGATGCATCTCAGATAATTAACGCAATCACACTGATGGCAGCTGAAGAAAAATGAGGAAAACAGAAGATCAAGTTGTATCTAATCACACAGTAACTAGAGGGACCAAACAAGAAGAGCGGATTGAGTTTGCCCTGTGTGGAGGGGAAGCATGTTGAAGAACGGATAAAAGAAAGAGAAAACATATAACACAAATCTGTGAGAACATAGCAGTAACACTGCATCAGACTGTTCACTGTGGCGCAGACCTTTAATCCCAGCGCTCAGGAGGCAGAGGCAAGCAGATATCTGTGAGTTCAAAGACAGCCTGGATAGGACTGTTACACAGAGAAATCCTATCTCGAAAAACCAAAAAAAAAAAAAAAATGTTCACTGCATCCAAATGTGCGGTACATCATCTTCCGTGGTACTGCTTAGCATCGGTAGCCATTTCTTCTACAAAGGCTTTGTGTACGGCTTTGTGTACTATGAAAAATGTATATAAGCATTATCTTATTATATATTATTTTTTGTGTGTTTGTATGTATTGTATATACAGGTGCAGGCATACATGTGTGTATGCTGAGTGATTGTTGGGGGTGTAAGAGGTCAATGTTAGGAGTCTTTCTTTTTTCTTTTCTTTCTTTTTATTTTGGTTTTTCAAGACAAGGTTTCTCTGTAGCTTTGGAGCCTGTCCTGGAGCTAGCTCTTGTAGACCAGGCTGGTCTCGAACTCACAGAGATCTGCCTGTCTCTGCTTCCCAAGTGCTGGAATTAAATGTGAACCACCACTAGCCAGCTGTGGGGGGGTCTTTCTTTATTGCTCTTACTGGCCCAGGGATTACTGTTTTGACTAGGCTGGCTCTTTAGCAAGTGTCAGAGATACTCATGTGTCCATCTCTCCAAAGTGGGTGGTTACAGGAGTGTGGTGTCACAATTAATATTTCCCTTGGGTTCTGTGGCTATGAACTTAGGTCCTCATTATTATGGGGTAGTCACATTACTGAGAGAGCCCTCTTCTCACCCCCTGACTGAATTTTTTAAGGCCCCAAGAAAGAACCTTTCTTTCCATGATGACTTTTCCTTGTCTTGATGGTTACTGTTTGGGCTAGCATTTCCTCCTTTCTGCAAGTGTTTTAGCTCTCACAATGAGCTCCAGTTCCACAAATCTCTACTGTGATGATAAATTTATTTAGTCTTGCAAATACACAGTTCCTAAAGGTAGCACAAGATCTAGTCTGTAAGTAACCAGCTTTTCTAGTAACATTCATATTATCCTGAATGATCAAAAGGGGGAACTATTCAAATGTGGTAGTGGTAGAAAGGGTTGTGGTAGAGTTGGTAGAAGGAGAAATGGACTTTTGTCAGGCCATTACCAAATTAAAGTGGCATCACACTTTCTAAAGAGAATATATATCCATTCTTTGGAAAATGTAATGTGTATTTACTTAATATTTCATTTTTTTGAAACAAGGTCTATGTCGCAACCCAGACTAGTCTTGAATTTGCTATGTAGCTGAAGACAACCTTAAAATTATGGTCTTCTGTCTTCTACCTTCTGAGTGCTGGGATTACCAGCATGAATTGCTTTCCCTGGTTTACGCAGTATTGGAATCCAGGACTCTGTGCATGCTAAGTAAGTACTCTCCAAGTAAGCTTTTTTTCTGGCTCTGTACATTGAGCTTTTTAGTAAGACATGTATCTTTATACCAAGAAGCACAGACTGCCGTAATTACACTATATACATAAATCCATGTAGACAGATACAAATTCTGTCTTCTTATTTGCTGATAGATAAAACTATATCCATGTTAGAAGAGAAAAATATCTATGTCTATCTGTCCGTCATTTATCTGTCTCTCTATCTCTCTATCTATCTCTCTATCTATCTATCTATCTATCTATCTATCTATCTATCTATCATCTATCCCATGGAAAACACTGAGTTCTGGAGAGTAGGACTGGTTCATGCCCCAGACTGGCAAGAATTCAATTAGTTCTCTAAACAGCACTCCCCTGGGCACTTAATGGAGAGAAAACCATTTGCAGAAGCTTGTAAACAAAGGGCAATAGTACAGAGGGTGATTTTTTGGATAGGACAGCAGTTAGAGGTGAGCTGCCATATCCCTTCACAGGGATTTAACAGCCCCAGCAGGGCTTTTAATAAATCAGCTTCTTGCAGGTGGCAAGTACAAGCGTGACATGTCATCTGAGTTCTGATGCAAGCTGCTGACATTTCACAAGAGAGTGAACAGGGGGCTCTGGAGGCAGGAGCTAAAGTCTAGACCTGGAACCCTGTACCTCACTGTTTCATCTGTAAAGAAAGGGGATTTCTGCACTTTGGAAACACAAAGGAAGGAAGGAAGAACAATGATCTCTTCACATTCTTGAGCAGTAAGAGCTTCAGTAGACCTGTCAGCATTCAATCACTGTAGAAAACACATCGCAAGACACAATAAAGTGCAGGCTTGTATAAAGATGTGAAAACCCTGAGTGTGGTTCTCAGACACTACTGGGGTTCTGAACCACTGGGAAGGCTCTCAGATCTTCAGAGAACTAGGCAACCTTATGGGTTTCTGATTCTGGAAGTGAAACAAGGCCATGCTTCCTGATGCTCATGCTGAGAATGTATTTTCCTAAGTTCTCAAGGACTTTGATAATGTTGTTTGGGCATAACACTGTGGGCAACATGAGAATATCAGTCTTGGTAGTACCTGGGAGCTTAATAGGCATGCAGGGTCCTGCACATATTCACCCCAGTTCCACCCCAGAGACTACACAGTCTGTATTTCAGGAAGATTTCATGGAACCCACACACAAATGTCTGGAGACCAAGGGTTCTCAACTAGGAGTGCATAACAGAATCATAGAAATTCACTGCATGTTCAAGCCTGGACCTTCCCCTTTACACCTCCTGGAGACTTGGGTTCAATATGTTCATGAAAAAGAATTCAACCATCAGTATTTTTAAAAGATTCCAGTTGTTTGTTGTATCCAGGGCTTTGAAAGAATGTGCCATATGACAGATGGTGAGTATGCACAATACCCAATACCCAAACGAGGATGCTATCTTGCTTGTGGTCTCCTCTGTTTGGAACATTTCATCTTCACCCACCTGGTTCCTAATTGTTCAGGTCAAATGTGTGACTTCCTCAGGAGGTTTGATGTCTGAAGCTACTGTTAAGTGAGCTAATAAGTCATAAGTCATTCCTATATTCCTCATGTCTTTCCAATCTAACCCTTGTGATTGTAGTGGCTAGTATATTTTCTTGTTTGCATATTTCTAAATTGTTTCTCCTTGACTTTAGAACAGACTTTAAACACCTTTACTACACTGTCTAGGCCACTGTACACAGTAAAAATTTAATGAATGTTTCTGTATTATTATCTTTGTGAAAGAAGGATAGGAAAGCATTTTAGACAACAAATAGCAAGGATCAATATTTGAAGAAGTCTCATGGCATAATCACACATTCATGAACAGAGAGAAAAATAGGGAGGTAAGAATTTGGGATCAAAGAGAGAAAGATGTTCATCACACAAGAAATGTCTGAGGTGAGAATGGCATGTCCGATAGCCAATGGAGAACCCTATAGATGTGTAAGGAGCATAAGATAGGATAAGAACAATAGATAGAGAGTTGAATGAAATATAGTGGCTTTCTGACTAGAAAAGCAGAGATTGTCTGAAATCAAGAAAGATAGTTGTCTCTATTACCGTCCTGGGAGTATACCTAGAGAACTTTATATCCCGCTGCTGTACTTGCTTATCTACGTTTATTGCTTCTCAACTCACAAAATCTAAGAGATCTAATCAGCTCAGATGTCTACCAGCTGATGAACGAACAATGAAAAATGGGGTATATGTATACAACAGAACTGCATTCATCTACCAAAAAAATGAAATTATGAACTTTGAAGAGAAGTGAGCAGAAGTAGAAAAATGTTATGAGTGAGATAAGCTAGTCATCAAGACAACTAAACAAACCCTGTGTTCCCCTTCATTTGTGGACTCAAGCTAATTCTTTAATTTTCACTTCCCTTATAGGCCGGAAATCTTAAAGAAGGGGAGACAGTATAATAGAGATAATATGAAAGTAGTGCCGGAAGTGGGGAGATACTGGGAAAAAAGGTTTAAACAGGGAGAGGAGGAGAGAATAGTAGGACAAGGAGGTGAGGGGAGGGCTAACAAAAATAAAGTAAGTATGAAAAAGCCAATGGAAATCTACTATTCTAAGACAAACAAACAAACAAAACAAAAAAGCACATTTCATCTTAAAAATTGAGTTAGAAATAGACACCTTCCCATTGGGAAAATTTTTGTCTATAGACTATGGGAGTTACACAAAATTCTCAATGCCAGGTGTGGTATATTCCTTATTGGAATTAGTTCAGGAAGACCTCTAGACTTTAGATTAGAAATCTAAAGTCTCCAAAGTTCTCCAAAGCCATGTAGGTTCTTGTCATTCTTTTTGGTGACCCTCCAGAACTGGACAATAAGAGTCTATTGCTGAAGACATGACACACAATAACTGCATGAGAAAATCTGAAATTGAGCTGAAAACCCCTTCCTGATGGCTTAGCTTTCATAGTGCTGGAAGATGCTACTCAAGTGATCCGGGAGAGAAACTGAATTGGCAGTGTTACCAACTGTGAATACGCACTCCACAGGAGAGAAGCTTGATCTGGTTCTACAAACTCACTCAAAAGAACATGGCGGGAGAGATCAGAGGGTCTAAAGTAATATAAATGTGTTGTCTACATACATAGTGATGAATGTGTTTATATCCATAGACAATCACTATTCTCAGCTGTAATCAGAGAGGCCTCCGTTCCCACTGAATGTGAATGTAGAGACCTGGCTGTAAAGGATGCTGAGAAGTAATAGATGAGGGTTCAGATCTACATATATTGCATTCCTTCCAAGGGTTAGAGAACTTGGAGAAGAGCAGCCTAAAGAATGCAGGAACCAGAAGACAGAGGGAAAGGCTGCAGAACACCACCTTTGAGGTGTACAAAGATGGCATACATACAGCCATTGCAACCACAGAGTCTCAAAACATGTTTATGTCTGCACTGGATCTGCGTAGACTGAGCCCATCAACAGTCAGGCAGTAGTAGAGAAAGGATTCGGGGGCCATGCCTCACACTGATGAACTGTTTCCTACTGATAAATTCAGGGAAGGGGGAATTATTGATTTCAGGTGATTTCAACAGGCTCCAAAGGATGTTCCTAAGCCAATGGTTATGAAGAAGTCTCAGTTAAAATAAATGGTTTAAAATCAAAACCAAACCAAAAGTCTTGAATCCAGAAAAGGTCAGTGAGAGAGGAGGGAGCTTGAAGGGTAGGAGGGCGGTAAGTGAGAGCTTGGGGAGAGAGTGGCCAGAATGAATTATATAAAATATAAGTGCATGAAATCATCAAAGCAGTTAATTAGCCAAAAAAAAAAAAAAGAAAAGAAAATGAACTCTTAAAGATAGTGGTCCCAGTGAATACATGTAAGTACGGCTATTCACTGGTGACTCAGAGAAATCTAATGAAATGCAGGAGATGCAGGGGCAAAAAGTGGATACGAATTACTAGGAAAGAATGCATTGAGGTTATGTGCTAAGATGTTCATTTCTGGGTGGATTGGACAGAGCTACAACTTCTTAGTTTTTACTATCACTAAGAGGTGAGTCTATCTTACTTTCTCCCAATTCTGAATTGGTGTGCAAAACATTCTGATTCACAAAATGTCACAATGAGACAAGACACTCTTTTTTTCCCCTTTGGCTTAGGTCTCAGCCTCAAAGATTTAAAGATTTTACTTTAACATTCTTAGAACTCTCTTGCCTAGAGTATTTTGTAAGTGGAGACTGCTCTTTCATTTGTAGCCGCCCAAGGCCAGAATAAGCACACAGAAACTATATTAATTACAACACTGGTCAGTGGCTCAAGCATATTTCTAGCTAACTCTTATATCTTAAATTAACCCATTTCTATTAATATGTATTGCCAAAAGGTTGTGGCCTACCAGTAAGGTTCTGGTTGGTTGTTATCAGCTTTCTCCCTCTGCAGCTACATGGCGTCTCCCTGACTCCATCTATTCTCTCTCTATATCTCTCCCAACCTGGTTATATTCTGCTTTGCTATAGGCCAAAGAAGATTTGTTCATTAAACAATAAAAACAACACATATGCAGAAGACATCCCACACCAATAACTCCAGGTTAGCCTCATTAAGAGACAGGCAGCATGAGAGAGAAGGGTTCATCCTCATTGTCACCAGCTGGGACCCCCTCCCATGTAATTAAGAGATAAGCAACATTTGTTCCATGTTTGCCGTTATGGTTTGGGATTCACATTATGTGGATTCACTTTAGGGACTTTTAAGTCTCAAATCACAAATGAAAAACAAGTGTTTGTAACAATTCTTAATGTTATTAAGTCTTAAGCAGTTAAAGACTTGGCTCAGTGGCAAAGCACTTCCTGACTATCCCACAAATGGCCCTGAATTTTATTCTCAGAGCATGCATACACACACATGCATGTATGTACCCCACATACATGCACGTGCGCGCGTGTGCGCGCGCGCACACACACACACACACACCTATGTAAAAATATGATGATTCCTTTTCCATTGAGCTAAGTTCTATTACATTCCAGTGAAGTTGAATTTATGAAAACTATTCTCAGACAATAAGTAGTAATTTGAAGTTTTTTAGGTCTCAGAAGATATTTAATATGTTGTCTCCCTAGGCTTTTTAGGGTTGTGTATTCATTGGGAATCCTTTGATAGTCTTTTCTCTAATTTGTTTATTTTGGTATAATTTATCTATTTCCAAGAATGATTTGGCCTAGATTGTTTATTATTGTACTGCTAGAGAGCCTTATCGGTGGTTTCTGAAATTTCCAAGGAAAGAATCCACAGCTTTTTTTTTTCTGTTCACGTCATACAAGAACAACCTGGGGACTAGAATACAGACGTCGATCTGATATACTGAGATATTCCACAGAAGAAACTGCTGAGCTAGGATGCCAAGAGGCACAAAGAAGACTGAGCTCCTCCTGTTTGTTCTTCCTCCACCCATCTGCTTTGGTTCCTCTTAAGTTGTTGAAGTGAAATGTACTTAATTGCCTCTTCAAGACCCCATCCACGCCAGTTTATGTCTTTGGATCCAAGGGTTTACTATTAAGTCCTATGTTATTGTCTCTGCATTTGCTTCCTAAGGAACAAAGTAAAGCAGATTTCCGTAAGTGAAAGGTAAGCCTATAGCATGCTTCAGGTATTACACTCACATCTGTCTGAGTGGCTCAAAAAGACTTAGGAATCCAACAGTCATGGGAGATTTTTCAAAGCTTCTATCCAACTCATTGAGTTTTAAAACGCACACGTTGATGGGGGTTGTACCGTTTACATAATGGTTTGTCATTTTATCCTGGCATGGAATAATTTACTTATGCCACAAGCTAGTTTTCTTTGACCTTAAACATGTATGAAGTGGATGGTAACAGACATTGGAGATGCCATGTAAATGAAAAACAAATTTAATTCAATCTGATAGGAAGATCTGAAGAGCATAGAGAGACATGGGGTATTCCCATTCTATAAACAATGGCTCTCTGACAAGGCTGCTGTGTAAATTAATACCTATCTCATAATCAGGACATCCTCCAAACCTCTCTAAACCATTCTCCTAATTCAATAATACGGATACACTTAAGAAGTGAGAGCTTGCCGAAAATGCATGGGAGTAGAAGCAAATATTTCAAGACTATGATTAGATTTTACATGACTAAATGTTTCCGAGTCTTTGCCTATAAAAGTGTCAGGATAAATTTGTGTCTAATATTAACAAATGCAGCACTAAATTCAGATCGTTATAGCTGGGCACATGTGAGGGGCAAATCACGCAGCCGATATTACACATCTTTCTGTTAGCAATTAGTTCAAAATATTGCATTTCTACCAGAATCCCCCATGCATAGTAATTACTGGCTTACTGTCACAAAAAAAGTTCACAAAATGCATTTAAACCAAAGAAGCTGAAGCTGAAATGAGTACACTGAGCATTTGGGAAAGGCCAAACCCTTTAAGCAGTTTTAGGTAGAAATACATAAACTGTCTGTTCCAATCAACTAGGGATAAATGAATGTAAATTCACATTTTTAACAAAAGATACAATTGATACTATAATGTGTATATTTTAATTAGGAAAACTGAAAGGCACTGATAAATCTCTGGGTCTAGATTTTTTTTTTTTTCCTATCTTCCCCTTGATCCCTTGAAAAGGGAACTTTTAAGCAGGGCAGGTAGTATACACTTGCAACCTCTGTGTTATAGAGGGAAGGGCAGGAAAATGGGGTGTTCAAAGCCAGTCTGGGCTACATGGAGAATGCTAAGCTAGCCTGAGGTGATACCGTGAGATACTAGTCTTAAGAAATATAAAAACAACAAAAGGAAATTTACCAGATTTAGGACTCATTAAAACAGATTCGGCAATAATTCATTATTTATAAATCAGTATTTGATATAAGAATTAGATTTCAGTCTTATTTAAAAGGTTTATTTATCTTGTTTTACTTTGGGTTTCTATTGTTGAGACAAAACACCATGACCAAAAGGCAAGTTAGGGAGAAAAGGGTTTATTTGGTTTACACTTCAGCATTGCTGTTTGTCACTAAAGGAGGTCAGGACAGGAACTCAAATAGGGCAGAATCCTAGAGGCAGAAGTGGATGCAGATGTCATGGAGGGGTGCTGCTTACTGGTTTGCTTCCCATAGCTTGCTCAGCCTAATTTCTGAAAGAATCCTGGACTAACAGCCCAGGGAGGACACCATCCATCATGGCCTGGGCCCTCCCCTATTGATCACTAAATGAGAAAATGCCTTAAAGCTAAGTCTATAGGAGGCATTTCCTCAACTGAGCCTCCACCCTCTGATGACTAACTTGTGTCAAGTTGACACACAAAACCAGCCAGTACACACCTGTTGTTTCTTTCGTTAGAGAAAGAAGTATTTGGTAAGAGTTAGAATAGCAGGGAAGGGAGCAGAGAAAAAAATGTAGAGCTCAATAAAAATCAATAAAAAATAGTTAGAATAGCATCAGGAGGCCATTAAGAGAAAGCTGTTGCCTCCCAGCTGACCCCTCTAGGAGGAGACAAATATTGTCTGCTGGCTGAGAGCTAATCCAGTTGGTGGTCAATGACCTAGTTAAGGAAATACCCTTAGGAAAGCAGGTTCGCCTCCATGCTAAAGAGGAATAAAATTATCCCTTTAAGGAGATAATGTACTTTTCCTCCCTGAATTCCTGCCACCTTGAACAGTCCTTTCAACCACCATGGGACTCTGCTGGATCAGAGAACCTTGCTGAATCCCGATTAGATGTAACTCTTTTTCCTTCTCTTCTGTCTTTTTATTTTGGATGCCCATCAGAGCCTTGCTTTGCTTTTTCTGGTACTTTAGGCTTTCTTAGTCTTCCTCTGAAGCCCAACTCCCTGCTGTGAGACTGTCTGTTTACCTTGTGGCTAACATCCATTTTGCCTTAACTCAGACAGCAAGGCTTTTTCCCCCCTTTCTTTTCTGTATCTCTTCTCCTTGGGAAGCTGCCGGAATTTATACTTTGCCTACCATAAAGTCATCATCTTCTTCTTTTCTTCTCTCCTGCTTCTTCTTTATCTTCCTTCTTAGAAAAATTTGTCATCACCAGGTTTCCATTTAAATTTGTTTTTAAATTCTTTTATTAATGAGATTAAACATTTTAGGAGGAATCCATGACTTCTCTGGTATCTTCAGGTAACAACAATAATAATCTCCCAAATTTCCAGTAACGTAAATTTAGGAAGAGATTCAGAAATTTGTACATGTAGAAGTTGTGAAATACAAATGTGAATACTACTTAAATTAAATCAAATTATGTAAGATGGAAAGAGTAATTCTGGGAGAGAGCTCAGACAGTACACTGCGTGCCAAACATGAGGACATGAGTTTGATGCCCAGATCACACTTAAAAATCTACAGATGATGGCACAAACTTGTAACACTATAACTGGGGAGCCAAAGCCAGATGGTACTATCACTGGGACTTAATAGTCAGCCAACCCAGACTAATCAGTGAGTCCTGGGGACCCTGTCTCAAAAAGCAAGGTAGATGGAACTTGAAGAGAAATGACATTTGAAATTGTCCTCTCTTTTGCACACACATTTTCACATAGTTGCATGCACACAAGCACACATAAAGAACACATGCATAGACATATATGTATGTACATATACATACAGACAAACACATGTATGTCCACTCATATGCTTGGTGTATATGCACGCGCGTGCGCGCACACACCCACACAGAGTAAAATTAAAATGAAAAAAAGAAAAACCAAGCCTATTGCAATTCAAGGATAATATAGCTTTTCAAAAACGAAATAGAACTGCAAAAGCTTGTAAATACCACAAGGATATAGCTTCCTTTTTGCCTGCAGAACAGTCACACCATACTGAGCTATCTCATTTGATACCCCCAGTGGTTCGGTGAGGATCAAAATAGTTGTGGCCAGTGGTTAGGAATGCAAAAAAAAATTAATACAGAAAATTGTATAACAGAAATTATAAAGAGAGTCTAGTGTGGTTTTCAGTGACTTAAAGTGTCTAGAACGAGATATAATTATGAAAATGTGATTCCTAAGCCAAGGAAATATTTCATCAGAAACCGATATGATGTTCAAAATACCCTACCCTTAAAGATGTCCAAAAAGTTAAAAGGAGCAGTCAGCATCTGCCCTGACTTGCTTCCTATTGGTTTCCTAAATACTATGAGCAAAAGCCAATTGGGGAGGAATGGGCTTATTTTACCCTACAGTTCATAATCTATCATGATAAAAAGCCCAGACAGGAACTCAAGGCAGGAACCTGGAGGCAGAAACTGAAGCAGAACCCATTGGAGTATGCTGTTTACTGCCTTGCTCCTCATAGCTGACTCAGTTTGTTTTCGTACACACCTGTCTAGAAATGGTACCCAGTGGTGCATGAGGATTATAAAACAGGAGGAGACAGCTCACATACTCAGTCTCATTCCGAGATTCCTGGAGGCAAGACCACCATTTTCAGATTGGGGTAGAAGTACGAGCCAGGGGCTGGCTGTTTTGCTTTTCAGATCTTCAGGTTGAACCCCAATTTCTCTCTCTAAGTATTTATTAATCAAGTTTCAGTACGCGGAGTCTTAATTTGCTTATGGTGCAGGGTTGTCAGCGTGGCATGCGGAGTGCTTAGCCTCATCCAGAAACAGCCCCACAAATACTGTTTCACACAAAAGCAGCGTGCAATACTGCTGCATCAGCTGTTGACGAGAAAAATACACGTGTTCTACTAGTTGACCAGATAAATAGAGGAAGGCACAGAAGCTGCCTAAGTAGATTGATCTGCACTTGGATTTGAACATGAAAAAATGGCTTAAAGTTCTAGGAAGCTATGGCAAGCATGCTTTTTGAGTGAGGTAACCCAGACACAGAAAGACAATTATCACATGTACTCACTCATAAGTGGTTTTTAAACATAAGACAAAGAAAATCAGCTTACAAATCACAATCCCAAAGAATTTAGACAACAGTGAGGACCCTAGGAGCGATTTACATAAATCTAATCTACATGGGAAGTAGAAAAAGACAAGATCTCCTGAGGAAATTGGAGCATGGGGACCTTGAGGGGGAAGGAAGGGTTGAAAGAGGAAAGGGAGAGGGAGGGGAGCAGAGAAAAATGTAGAGCTCAATAAAAATCAATTAAAATACACAGAAAAATAATAAAAAAGAAAGTAGGATTTTGCAAAGATGCCTACTTGAGAGCTAAGTGATGGTAGAGAGCATGATCTTTAGGGGTGAGGGAAAAAGGGGAATCATATGAAAAGTCACAGATTAATGAATCACTTCAGGAGATCTTTTCGAATCATCTTTTGAAGAAGGAAGTACTGTTTATTTTTACAGAGATGACAGCATTCCCCTGTTTTGTTCCTGTTCCCATGTATAAGAAAGAGTAAGTGCCATTATTAATCATCTTTTATTATAATGGATCAACAGTATTGTACTGATGACAAGGGCCTGTATATTACGATAGTGAGATGCTTGCTGACACCTAGCTAGTAAGAGTAAGAATCTTGGACTGCTAAGATGACCTGGCAGGTAAAGATGACTGCCACTAGACCTCATGAGCTGATTTTGATTCCTGCAACTTGCATAGTGTCACATTGTCCTTTGACATCTACACAAATTTCATAGCATGCACAGCATCTCACCAATAAAGAAATAAATATGAAACAAGATATAAAGAGAACTACCTCAATGTGTTTCTGCAGAACTGCATAATCTACAACACTTCCCAGTTGCTGCTGCAATCCTGATAAGAGAGGCATCATTTTATATGTCATATTTTAAGTAAGCCGTGATATAAATAAGCAAACATATATCACAGATACCTCTTTTGCAGTGACTATAACAGTAGGCACGAACTTGATATTTATATGACATGAGATAGTATCTTGGGTACATTCTATGGAGTAACATTTTGCCAAAGTTACTATTTTTGATTGCAGTTCCCTGGGAGTGTTCTATATTTTACTCTGTCACTCATGGTCTATTTTAAACATTGCATAAGTTATTCTGCTAACCATGAATTTTAAGAAAATAGAACACGAACAAATCAAGTTTTGGGTTTCACCTACAAAACTTTTTGCGTTGAATACATAATGGATTTCTCATTCATTTTCAAATTTCAGGGAAGGTGGATATTCTCCTTTTGGGGGATGACATGTCAATTATAAATGAGGGTTTAGAGAGGAAGATGCATTTGTGTAATTCAGCTTACTAAACAGAAATCCTGTTATGAGAGTTACAATAAAATATTCAGAACTCACAAATACACCTAAGGAACAAAATTGTCCAGCTGTCTTAAGTAACTCCTTTTTTTCTTTGCTTTAAACTGATAAACTTGGGCTGGGATGTAGCTCAGTAGTGGAATGTCAGAATAGCATGCAAAGAAACATCTGGGTTTGATGCTTAGAGACAAGAAAAAAGAAAAGGGATGAAATTAGTCTAAGTACCAGTCTAATGTATCTTTTCCAGTTCAAAGAAGCAAGACTTTGTGGACAACTTCTGATGAATATGTATGGATCTTAATTAAATATGTGATCTCTTAAAACTTAGAGACAGCCTCAGAGAGAGAGAGAGAGAGAGAGAGAGAGAGAGAGAGAGAGAGAGAGGACCCATGGATGATAAGATGGCTCAGCAGGTAAAGGGGCTTGCTCACAAGCTTATCAGTATGAGTTTGATCATCTAGATTCACAAGGTGGAGAGAGAAAGCAATTCCTAAAAGTTGTTCTCTGACCTCTGTACACATGCTGTGGCCATTATGTGCCCACACATGTACACACAAGAACACACACAATAAATAAATAAATGGAAAATTTCAAATTCAGGGAAATATTTTTGAAAAGCATAACATAAAGCCCATCTAACACGCAAGTTAAAATAGGTTTTCTGATTGTTGTCCAGTCTAGTGAGTTTCATGTTACTCTCCTACACCTTACTTGTCTTCCACACTATGCTCTGTGTGTCTCGTCGGAATTCTTTCGATGGTAATCGCCAGGGAGCTGGGGTAAGGCCAAAAGCAGCTCTCAGTAACATGTACAGATATGCTGCAAGAACAAACAGGAGTGTATGGAGAGCTGAACATGGCAAGCTCCAAGGCAAGGTGAGCATCTACAAATTGCTACTATGATGAACCTGTTGGTAGAGAGAGAAATGCTTTGGGGGACACCTGCCATCTAAACTAGGAAGCTGAAGGTGCTAAGGATTCAGTAAGACCTTCTATGGGTTCCTTTTGGTAGAGTTAATCATTGTGATGGGGCTAAATTCAGCTTCGTGAGAGACGCTGGGGTCTCCATTTTTCCTAATGAAAAGATTATCATGTACATTTAGCATTATTTTAATGGAAATGTAATATATAAAATGATTGTATTTTGTAGGAAATTCTCTATTTCCCTAGTACTTAACTTCTTTTTGAGTCAGGGTTCCACGAAACCCAGGTCATCTTCAAACTTGCAAAGTAGCCAAGGATGACCTTGAATTGCTGATGTTCTTGTCTGTTGTCCCCACGTGCTGGGTTACACATTTCACCAGCACACCAGGATGAGGAAAGTCCTTTTTATGTACAGGAAAGTCCTATCTTGGCTTGCTGGCCAATGGTGCCCATAAACAACTAAGAGACATTTATAGAAATACAGGCAGAGACAGGCATATTATGACTACTTCATTCATTACGCTTTGTCCAGATTCTAAAGCATAAATTTATATCCTTTAATAAGCAAATAGTGAGTCTATGGATTCTTTCTACAATTGCACAACTCCCCTAAAATAACACACCGAAGAAGCCTAGCCATAACCTTGTGTGCAAACGTTCTATGTAATACAGTAGCATGTGCAATGACTCTACATGATGAAAAATTTTAGGAATGAATAAATAAACTAAAAATCATTTAAATATGTGATATGAGACAACTTTAATCATGTTTCTTAGATAATTAATAAAAGAGAAGAAAATAGATTCTCATACAATCCTTACAAATAAACTGTTGGTGTGGTACCTAGTTTCTACCAAGCAGAGCCGTTATCCTCTCTCTGCATTCAACACCCCATGCACTGACACCAGCACAGACATTCATTGTCCTGTCTCCCTCTCATGTTCGGTCTCCCTCACTGAGGTTCTTCCCTTAACTCCCACCCCTGGGCCTTATAAAAAGTCCACTGTAATCCCATGTGATGAAGTAGGCCCCACAGATAAGACACACCCAGTCAATCTATTCTTTGGTCCCTTGATCTAATTTAGCTTGGGGATAGAGAAGTCTCTTACAAAGAGAATTGAGAATGAGCCAGAGTTTTGTCCTCACCGAGTCTTGTTTTCCTAAGTCATTTTCAAAGTAGGGGTACGAGGCAGGAGCTGGGGGCTGGGGGAAGGGAGCAGCATAAGACAACCACAGTGAGTCTGTTCTAAACTGTAGAAACTGTAAAGGATGAGAAAGAAAGGAAAGTCTACAGCTGTTCTGTGTGACAGCTCTTAGGCTTAGCCTAAAGAAGGGCAGCAGGGAGGCCCAGAGGCAAGAGAGTCCACTAAGCCTGGAGGAAGGCTACAGGAAAATGTCAGCTTGCACAACACAGCTGTAAATAATGTAGAAGAGGGGTCTAGATAGCCAAACAGTTCCACAGTTTAACATTTTTATGGGATAAAGATCACTATAATATTCCAGAAGGAAATGAAAGTCTCCAGGACACAGTAATGGATGCGAACACCATGTTCAACAGGTGCAAAAGCATTGCTTGTGGGACAAAAAAAAATTGCTACTAGACATGAGAGTCATGTGCCTCTGTCAGTATAGGGTCAGGACTTCTGTTAATGAATATCAGATGGAACATGTGAAAATTGGAGATACACGGCAGTGATGAGTTAAGTTTTCTTATTACACATGTTTTTTTTTTTTTTCTTTTTTTGGTTTTTCAAGACAGGGTTTCTCCATAGCTTTTTTAAAGCCTGTCCTGGAACTAGCACTTGTAGACCAGGCTGGCCTCGAACTCACAGAGATCCGCCTGCCTCTGCCTCCCAAGTGCTGGGATTAAAGGCGTGTGCCACCACCGCCCGGCTTATTACACATGTTTTTAATATGTAAGTTAAGAACTGATCACCAGAAAAAGAACATGAACCTAACTTGACTGAAAAAAATCAGAATTCTTTTTAAAATAAATGTGTAGAAAGTAATCCTTTGATTTCATCTTTTGCTGACTTTAATGTGCTACTATTTAATTTCTACATACCACATTAAACAGTTTCTAAATTGATGTATGAATAATTAATACAATTATTTGCTGTTCAAGATTTGTTGAAATGTATCTATATATATGATTTAGCGAGTTATACCCATGTAAATAAAGTAATTCAAAAGCAGTGCTGTAGAATAATTGACATGCAATGAAAACATTTATTTGTTTGTTTGCTTGTATGTATGTGTGCCCGTGTGCTGCGGGGCATGTGGGCAGGTCACAAGACAACTTGTGACTTCTCTCCCTCTGGGTGTGTTCAGGAATCAAGTGAAATTGTGAGAACTGGTGCAAAGCTCTCTTGCTGATCTGGGGTCTACCCATAAAATTATCTTTAAGATAAACACACTTAGAGTAGATACAAGCACACACATACATGCGTGCGTGTGTCTTTCTGTCTATATATACGTGTGTGTATATAATAACAGCACTATCAAACTAACGTTTTGGTGTATTACATTTATAGTGTTTCCTCACACCAACACCCACACTTATTTTTGCTTATTTTTCCCCAAGGTCGAATTTTGCAAAGGTCGAATATGAATCTTTATGCAGGCAATATAAGGGCTCAGACACTGAGTCATAGCCATCGCCCTTCTTATTTAATTCAAGCGTTATGTGTTTTCATTAAAGAGAGTTGTACTGCAAAGAAGACCCTGTTTTAGATTTTAAAAATTCTTTGTATATCCATCAGCATAGGCTTGTGCGTTTCTGTATGCTCATACGCGCATGAGTGCAGGTGCCTGTGGAAGCCAGAAAAACGCTTTGAATCGCCTTGAGCTGGCCTTACAGAAGTTTTGTACCTCCTGACACGAAGCTTGGCATCGAACTTGGATCTTCTGCAAGAGCAGCAAGTACTCTTAACCTCTGAGCAATCTCTTCAGTCCCCTGCCCAGTTGGTTTTTTGTTTTTGTTTTCTTTGTTTTTTAATGCATCTTCCCAAACACTCCAGTCTTATGGTGTTGACCTGGTTTTAAACCCAGCCTTAGCTTTTGAGGCAGCTTTTTAGGAAACAAGCAAAAGTTCTCAAAATGCAACTCAGAGTCAGGCACACATAAGACATAAAAACAGGGAAGGCAGTCATGCATAAACACACTGAAATAGGTAAAGACTGCAATAAGATGCGATAAAACAAACATAAGAAAAAGCATAGCATGGATCAACACTCTCCTTTTAGGTTTATAAATAACTTATTCTAGATCTGAATTGGTGTAAGTAGCTCCAGTACCCAGTGTAATTTCAACACTGAATCCAGAATCAGGAGAGGAGAGGAGAGGAGACGAGAGGAGAGAGAGAGAGAGAGAGAGAGAGAGAGAGAGAGAGAGAGAGAGAGAGAGAGAGAGAGAGAGAGAGAGAGAGAGAGAGAGGGAGGGAGGGAGGGAGAGAGAGAGAGAGTAGGGAGGGAGAGGGAGGGAGGGAGAGAGAGAGTAGGGAGGGAGAGGGAGGGAGGGAGAGAGAGAGTAGGGAGGGAGGGAGGGAGGGAGGGAGTGTGAGAGAGAGAGGGGGGGGATGGGGGAGAAAATATGCCATCTTCCCACTGTTTACTCTGTACATTAAAAAAAAAAAACCTAAACACTTGAGTGCATTGTAACTGCACCTGGGGTTTTTAGTTTGAGATGAAGATTCAAAGCATTATGTAAAAGCTGGCGAAAGAAGTCAGTTGTAATTCAAGGCTTAAAGTGCCTACCCAGCCAATTACAAATTCAGGAGGATTCTAAAAGATTTAGTAGACTTGGATCTTTAATCTGCCACAAAAGGCAATGCCAACTTTAGGCAAAATGGCAAATCCTGAGAGGGGCAAAAATAAGACTTGCCTGGAGGAGCTTTGTTGTAGGTCTTCAATGAACTGACTAAAGCATGCTGAGGATTTTCTCAGCTGCTCTTAGCTCAGCGGGACAGAGACAAAAACAGCATGGTAACAGTGGAAGGTGGGTAGATAGCTTCAGAGGAGGTGCGGAGTAGCAACAGCTACTGCAAACAAGGAAATAATGGCCTTACTGGAACAGAGACCCACAAGGAAGCCAGGCCCACAGAACCAGCAGCTAAGTTAGTATACGTACAGACACACTCCGCGCCCTCGCGTGCATGCCAATGCTCGCAGCCATCACACTTCCTTCCCGTGGCTCCCGGGCGGCACGTGCAGAGGCCTGTGACTGCATCACAAGGAACAGGCAGGGAGCCATAAGGGTCACACTCACATTCTTGGCAGGAGCCTCCAGGGCTGCTTGGGCTGCCAGTGTAGCCTGGGGCACACCTAGTTTGTAAAAGGACAAAACAATGGAGATTAAGGAAAACCACATCGCTAAATGTGCTGCTGCTGCTGCTGCTGCTGCTGCTGCTGCTGCTGCTGTGTGTGTGTGTGTGTGTGTGTGTGTGTGTGTGTGTGTGTGTGTGCGCGCGCGCGTGTTTGTAGGGTGAGTCTTAGGTCTTGCATATGAAAACCTGTACTCTGAATCTCTTTTCCTTTCTCGTTTTCAGAAAAGCTATCACTAAGTTGTACAGGCTGGCCTTGAACTCAGTTTGTAGCCCAGACAGGCTTTGAACATGCCATCCTCCTGCCTCAGCCTCCTGAGGAGCTCTCATGATGGATGGGTCTGTATTCCCAGGCGTGACTTGGTCATTACCATTCTAATATCAGATAACAAGTGTTCTATGAAAATATTATTTAAATAAAACCCCCGAAGTTATTTCCTAACATCCACACCTGAAATGAGTGCATTTAAAGCAGATTAAGATTGATTAAATCTTCCAAGGGTTCATTCCAAGACTAATGAAGATGGAGCAGAGGGAAGGGCTTCTGTGTTATAGGGACAATCAAGAGGCACAAGCAGTTTTAGAGCTTGACTGCACTGGGCAGGTCAAAGGTGATTTCAATGATCTAAGAAGCTCTCAGAAGTGGAACAAATTTATCTGGAAGGTTACTATAAAAATTCAACCAAGACCTTTGCTTTAATTTAGCTGAATGGAAGCAATTTTTTTTTTTAGGGAAATATAATCTAATTGCTTCTATGTTAGAGATGATAAATTCAAAGCTATCATAACATCTGAATTGCAAAAACAATTCAAACCATTCACGTTTAATAGTATATGATCCTGCTTATCCATAAACTGCATGAACTAGCATCTCCTACTGAGTCTACATTAATGCATATTAAGATGATGGATTTCTGTGATCACTCTGCTTCAGACAGTAATTGTAATCTTGCTATACATTTTTTCTAGTCTTTCCTGCAGACCTGCTCTGGCAGATAGTGAGTGATAATCTCAATTTATAAAGTTAGCTACAGCATAAAAAATAGTTATATAATAAGTTGCTAAAGATGATACATTTGGTACCCAGGGTTTCTTTCAGTCATGTTCCTACTGGTGTTTACAAGAGAATTAAATGAATATTCAGTTAAATATAATCCCAAAGGATGTGGCAGACATACAGAAGATATAGCTTTATCATTTATAATCTATGTCCAAATGATGTATGCATCTTTCTAATAAATGAATGTTTGGGGTGTTTGTAGTATAAAGTGTTTAATCTCCACTAATTCTCAGTGATATGGGCAGTGTGGGTGCACCATTCTGTACATTTATGAAAGTGATTAATATTATGTGCTGTTATCATATACAGATCTTTGAGACTGTATCCTACAAAAATATAGATTTTATTGGAATTTACAAAACGTATATCTAGTTACTCCATTCATTTTATTGTCATTATCCATATAACCATTGCTGGTTGTATAAAAGGATCTTAAGTAGTTTATAGGAACTAACAACAAATAGTTATTTAGTTTTGAAAAATGATTAATGGTTTCAAGATCTCCTAGGAAACTCTAGTGAAGTGGGCAAACAGGCTTTGGATAAACTGTATGTAAGTATGACTTCACGTGAGTATTCCATCTTGGCTTTATTATATAGAAAATTCTAGAATCTGAAGAGGGTATCTGAATTTGATCTGCTTTGAGACAAAGGAAATAGAGTTTTGAAATCCATTCTTTGTTGTTAATCATTAGCTGTGATCCACCAAGAGAAAGATGAAGGCAAATCCACAGGCTAACCACACCTCTTTCTATTGAAGGAGCCCAGGCAGGACACCCACAGGGTCCTTACACATCCCATTATCAGGGAGACAGTGTTAAGTAGGGAGGAAAAAGGCACCCAGTTCGGTTGCTGGAACTAAACTAAACCCATGAATTCCTATGAAACTACTAAATTGCTACCCACTACTAAGATCACAAAATATGTTTATCTTGATAATGGTTAGTATCAGTTCTCTTGCAGGGTCTGAAATACTAGAGGTGGCTGTAACCATCTGAACATCTGGTTTCCTGATCTCATGTAAATCTGTTTTTGGAAGATGTGAATTTACTGCCTAAGAGATGGTCAAGCTAGGATTATGTTCCTTAGCATTTGCATGGAACTAAATTCAGTTTAATGGTGCTTTATCAGATTTGGTATTCTCTGACGGTAAAAAGCCTTTGAAGAACATAGATAGCCTACAAAGAAGGAGATCAATAACTTAACACTTTATTTTCTGGGTGGGACTAATTAACTCCCCTCATTACTACCTAATTGCAGAATACACAAAACCTTACTGGTACAAGGCCATCGTGCTACGAGCAACGGCATGTGTGAAGTTATTGCTAGACACGTTTGGCCAGTGAACTGAGAACAATGTGATCAGTTTCTCAATTTCCATAGCTACTAAAAAACTTTGAAAAAAAAAAAAAACCCTGTAGTTTGTGCTTTTAAAACCAAACCAGACTCTCTGAATGTGGCTGACGGTGGAGGAGGACTGAGAAACCAAGGACAACGGCAATGAACATGAACTCTACAGCATGGACGGGCTCACTGTGAGCCTTGTCAGTTTGGTTGCTCACTTTTCTGGACTTAGGGGGAGTTGGGAGGACCTTGGACTTAATATAGTGAAGGGAACCCTGATGGCTCTTTGGCCTGGAGAGGGAGGGAGTGGGGGTATGGGTGGAAGGGAGGGGAGGGAAGGGGGAGGAGGAGGGGAGGAGATGGAAATTTTTAATAGAAAATGAGGAAAAAATAAATAAAATTATATCTGACTTTGTTTATACTAAAACATAAATTAAATAATCATGAATTGTTTGGGATCACTAGGTCTCAACATGAAGTTAAAGCAAACAGCTTTTTAAAGAAGCAATTCTAGAGCTAAGGAAATAGTTTTGAATCATTAATTACTCAAAGAGAAATGATGATATTACAGAAACAATGAATAGAATCATGGCCCTTGGTAATCATACCGTTCACAGTACTGTCCTCCGTACCCCCGAGGGCAGGCTGTACACCGGTGGTCATCCAGACCTTCCAGCACACACGAGGGGCTGAAACTAAATTGAGGAGGAAAAACAGACATAAAATGTTAACCGTGTATTTGGTCAAATTCAGTATTTCCATCCATTATCAAGGTCACTAGGACATTTGAAGGGTGGGGTAATAAACATATTTGTAAATGTTGATATATTACTTATTTATGTCAAAGACAATTAAATACCACTAATGATAGATTGGTCCATTTTCATGAATTAATAAGGTACCACATTAAAAATAATAGCATTTTGGAATTTTTAATGATTTTAGGTAATCTGTGGAAATATTAAATATTCAGCCAAGATCTCACAAAGACAATTTTGATAGGAACTTGTTTGCATGTGTCTTATTAGATCAGGGACCATTGAATGCCTTTCAGGTTAAAAACCAAGCAAAAAAAAAGAGTAGTCAGAAAACCGTGTAATTTTTTTTTCTGAAATCTCAGTCCAACTTGCCACTGGCAGTTGAACATGTGGAGTGTGACTAGCTATTCCATACAGAACACAACAGCACATTCCCAGTCTATCCAGATTTCAACATTCTAACGAAGTCCACAAAGTAATTTGATTTAACGTGTAGCAAGAAGACAGAGCTTTCTATATGAAAATGAACAAAATCTGCTCACTATTCTGCAGGCTTTGAAGTAACTGCTAACTTCCCTATCTCACACACACACTTACCGTAGTCAGAGCACAGCTCAAGAACTGCCCTTTACCTGGCTGTGCAGGGGGAGGGAGGACTTAATAAGACTCAAAAACGAAACTACATTATCCTACAGTTTGGGTTTGTAGCAAACTTTTCTCAAACCTGTGCTTCATTCCCATTGGATAACACTTTGTGGAGCATTAGAAACTTAGGAAGAGACAATTTTCTGGCTGTCAAGCTGTGATGCTTCAGATATTCTGTCTTATTGTTTGAGGTCTTTCAAATCTGTCCATACCAAGAAGCTATAGAAAGTACAGACCACGATCCCTATGGCAGCATATACTACAACCATATTCCTGGGTTTGGGCATCATTAGGGTGGCAACTGGTTATAGCTACATGTGTCAAATTCATATAAATCCATGGTTTGTGAATGAATGCTAAATTTTAACTCATAAAATGTATGACGTGCAAAAAATAAATCTACTACTCATAGTTTTGCTATCCCACCAACTTTTGTGAGTATGTGTGTTCCCAAGAACTTGGAATCCCCAAGCTCAGAACAGGTAGATCTGTCAAGTTTTTCGTTCTTTTACTTAAAACTCGAGGCTGAAAACATATGTGTGGGAACATGCACATGCACATTCCATTGATAGTCATACACAGGTCTAGGAAGCAGATTCTAGATGTTTTAAATACAATTCTAGACTAGGCAATAGAATGAAATTACAGTCTATGTCTGTAAAATAATAAAGTCTTCAATAAATGAATATATAAGTATCTTAAAAAATAAAATATTGGAATGTGACAATCCTAGATGAGCTGACACAACCTGCTACATGATGGTTTTTGTAATGGACTTTGATTTTTACTCCTCGGGCATTTCAAAGAGCTTTGGAAGGAGCATGTAGGAGTCTCATCTTCCTAAAGTCAGTGTCCAGTCTTTCTCCTCGTATCTCCTACTCCCATCTCTCTAACCCTGACTCTCATCTCTTCTGCAGGATCACTTGGAAACCCTTGCGTGTCTCTCTTAGTCCCCAGCCTTTTCTTAATCCCTTTGGTGACCAGTTTCAAATGTTCCACCACACAGCTTGTAAAATTTACGGGGTTCATTTTGTGCGAGACTCTCTGTGGATTTCAGTGCTGACTGACCTCCTGGGTACCATTTCCTTCTGGTTTTGATCCCTGCTTGTAGGCTGCTTCTTGACTACATCTATGTCATGGTCTTCATCTGTTAATGTGATTTAAAAGATGTGATTTCTAAGTAACTCCCTTCATCCTGAGAGCTTTATCTACTGCATAGACTCTAACATATAAAGCTGATTTTCTCCTCTTCTGATAAAAAATGCACTTTATTTCCCTACGTGTAGTCAATGGTTATGCTTCTATCTCCCGTGCTAAATGCACAGTGTCAATGCTGTCCCCTACTTTTGTACTCCATCAAAATGTTGTTTGATGTACAAATGTCACTGGAGCTGCTCTCAATGGCTTCATCACATTATCCTATATTGCGCTGCCTCTGACCTCCCTGAAATTGCTAGCATTCACCTTTCTGCTGTCTTCTGCATTCACTCCACTCCAGCCACGTTTACCTGGTCTCTGCCAGTTAGGGGTCAGGCAGAGGCCTGCTGAAGTCAGGTGGTCTAATCTTGCTGCTCTTCCAGAGGCTCTTTCTTCTACCTCTTCCACATCACTCCGTCAGCCACAAATGTGTGTGCAGGTCACTGACCCTTACTGAAAATGTTGCAAACCCATCCTTTCTGGCTACTTGCTTTCTCCTGGAAGCACTGTCTTAACATATATATTCCATTACATGTCTCTTTGCTCACTGTCTTACTTATGAAAAATACAAGATCCGAGAGAGCAAGAAATAGGATTATTTTTCCTGCTTATATATCTGAACATGAAGAAATATTCTCAGGTGGCATTGAATTAAAGATTTGTTGGCCAAAGGAATAGCTAATACACCTTTATCTTCATGGAATGCACAGTTATGTGTGATCCATACACAAAGGCAGGACAGGACACATATACATGTTTTCTCTCTTATTCAGGATATAAGAATGGAGTAATTACTACTTAATAAAATTTCAGTATCTGAAAGAGTGTCTGGTTGAAGTCAAGACATGATGTACCACACATTAGTGGCCTGAAAAAATACTAAGGCATGCTGAGCTGGGGAAATAATTGTAACAGAAGTGGTCCTTCAACTGGATCCTGAGAATTGCACTTGGTATTATACACTTTATAATCTCAGGTCTTTGTGAGAACCAAGATTTCTACGATGTTCAGAAATAAGCAAGCTGCTGTAACATGGACATCACATGGAAAGGTGCTATGGGCCATAGCTCTCAAAGACAGGCAGAACTAGGTTTGTGATGCTGCCTTCACGTCTGCCCTTTCCTTGGATGTGTGTAGTAGAATACCTCACAGTGAGTAAATGGGACTGCTGAGTCAAACTGCTGAAGATTTAAAGTAATTGATTTGATATGAGAGAAAGAAGCAAACGCTGTGGCCATGAGCTGGCCTTCATTGCGTCTTTCTTACCCTTTATTTCTCATGGACTACATAAAGTTACTAGAATAAGACATTTCACCTCTCCCATCTGTAGCTTAGAATCTATTTTCACACTCTGGGGGGGGGGGAAGTGCCTCTCTTTGCCCTGACTATTTTTCTACTTTGCCTCTTAACCTTCTTACTGTCCATAGATCTTTTGGTTAATTAGGCTAATGTGTTCCAAGCTACAGCTGGTGAGATTAGTGGGTCATGAAATTGACCAGGAGTTCTCTGAAAATGTATGATGAGAAAATTGAATAAATGGTGGGATACATGCATGTTTATTTGTGTGTCCATATGTAGGCCATGATATTTAAAAAGGGTGACTTATAGTTGTGGTTGATAAAGCCTGAATGCCATTTGGGCTGCAACGATGATGTTTTGAGTCTTTAAGGTTCCTTGACATAAAATTTCTACTGAAATAGCACAAATCAAATTATGAAATAAAAATATGAATAAAATGTTTCATTGATTCTGCTAACCAACCAAGCTGGCATTGTATCTGTGTAATTTCCTAAAACTGGAAGGGTTTCCTAAAACAACTTGTATTTAACGTTCACTTCCACCATTGTCAACTTTCAGTAGTGATGTCCCCAGTTAGAAGCTGCTACATTTGCCCAGTCTCCTTTGAGAGAACAATGCTGGATGCTTGCTAGGTGTTGCTCATCTTTCTCTTGGTGCCAGTGACAAAGCTGCCCAAGGTTTTGGTCTGTCTGGCTTCTCCCTCGCATTTGTATTCCATTTTCTGGGGATGGAGACTTCTATCACTTAAAGAAGCCCCATTTTGCCTTCTTTCCATGTGCTTCCCTTGGGGAGCAACAACCTGGGAAATGCAATTTGACTTTAATTCATTTATTAACATATTTCTCCTTTCATCTGCTCCTGCAATTTTCAGATTTCCATTCCGTGCTGCTATTTGCATATTTCTATTCTGACAGACCTTTCACATCAATTTGAACCCATTTAAACCATAAATTACCTGTCTTCAGCAGCAGTTCTCTCCCCATTTCCCTGGGTGAGTTCATGGCTCCAGAATTTGGGGGGCAAGATGGCTAAACCATCAGTCCTCAATTCTTGCCTGGACCCTCCCTTCTGATCCCTAATTATCCATCAGTCCTGTAGCACTGTGTGTAACAAGTTCCTCACACTCCTCCCTGTGTTGCCCTCTTGTGATTGTTATTTGGTTTCCAGCTCTCATTATCTCTTGCCTGTACTAGTGCAACTACCCTTTGATTGGTCAGTCTCTTTGCTTTTCTTCTTCACCTGCTTCATTTTATTGGATTCAGTTCTAGCATAGCAGGCTTTTTAAAAATATATCTCCGATCAAATTAGTTTTTTTTAAATAGAAAGAAAACTTCTGTGTTTTAAATTAACACAAAAAGTTAAATAGTCATTTTATGGATTGGCCCTCACAGATTTCTTTGATACAGTCTCCGTTCTTCTGGCCATCTTCAGCAGTAATTGCAGAGTCCTTTATACCCCACACCCCAAACTGTGGCTTATTAGCTCTGAAGCATGCCTTGCATTTTGTTTTCTAAGCATTTGTGCATATAATTTCTTACTACACAAACCTATAAAAACCATTTAATCTATTCTTCTCCTGACATATCCTGGATTCTTTCACAATTAAGAATGGTATTAGTGATTTTGAATTCTGTGACAATTGTTTTTATTCCCAATATTTTATAAAAAGCTTCTCGAAGAAATGACAGGATTCTATTTTACACTCTCTGTAGCTGCTGGTATTACAGTATAACCAGAAGGGAATTATTATTGATGATTTTTAATTCAAGTGGTTCACATTTTAATAAACAATGAAACAAATGGCATTCCCTTGTTTAAGTATGGACACCAGAGGGAGAGTTGGGAAAGGGAAATATTAAACAATTTTCCATTTCATACACCTATCATTTTGTACTTGAACAATGAGATCATATATTTTATCTTCATCAATATCCACCAAACCTAACAATTTATGTTGGACATCCTGGAAAGAATTATACTCTTGCAGAAGAAAGGGGGGTAATTTGTACATAACTTTTCAGGATGCATACAAAGCTAAAGATAAATGTGTGTCAGTGGAAGTTCATTTTGTCTGCAAGGCTCCATGGTTCTTTTATACTTAAGGGATCCAGAATTTCAGTTCTAGACAAACTGTCAAACCTTCTTTTAAAAAACAAATTCTTAGAAGAAAATGACTTTCGCACGTAGAGACTGAAGTACACAAATCACCTAACAGAAAGTCCAGATAGTCTTATCAAAAAGGTAAATAAAAATGTCTCAGGGTTTGCAACAGTTGATATAAACCAAGGCAGAAGGCTCCAGCAGCATGAAAAAAAAAAGGATACTTCACCACTTTCCCCCTTGTGGTGGTGTTTCCATGGTACCCAGCTCAAACCATCTGGACAGAAAGGGGTCTGTGCTTCTAGCTGATACTGACTTTTTATAGGAAGAGCATATTAGTAAGTTACCCAAATTTCATTGGCCATGTTCAATTGCCTTTTTTGGTAATTATTTCTCAGTATTGACTCTAATATATAAAATGAAAGGAAATAGCCACAAATGTGATTTGGTATTCACTCAGGCAATCTTCCAGAGCTGAAACAGGTAAAGTGTAAGCACTTGTCTGACATACAAATATAATGTCAATATTGATATTTACATATTTATTAATAAGTATTATTTACTTGAAGGAGGGTTTTAAAAGAAAAATTAGTCATAGAATATATACATCCTGATTTTGGTAGTGTTTTTATCTTGTTTTTAACAATCTGTGGCTTGAAATATTTTTTGTCTACTGAAAAAACTGGCAAATCATAAACAGTCTATGTGCCAGGCAGATGGCATTACTAATGGGAAAAATATGCTTATATGTATCGATCTTACTTGTTGCTGGGAGAAATCAGAGGACAAGCACATGGTTGACAGTCGTTTGGCAGTCCCCTGACAATTCCGTAGTAGCCAAGGGCACACCGTTCACAGAAGTCACCAGCAGTGTGATGCTGACAGTTCTGTAATAGAAAATGGAGGAAGGGTTGCTCTTCATGTACAAGAAGTTACAGTGTACTGTATCATAAAGTTCCACAGCAATATGGACAGAGAGGGAGAGAGGGAGCGCGAGAGAAAGCTTGCAGTTATCAGTTCTTGATTCCCGTAGCTTTAAAGAGACTTTTTTTTTATTTAAGAAACTGATGCCAAGTGTGGTAGCTAGATTATCAATAAGAGCTTCTGTTTTTACCTAAATCAATTTCTGTGTACATTCAAAATTAGCAAATACAAATTTAAGTATCTCTCAATCTTTAGTTCTATGAGGAGTTGAGGAAAATGCTAAAAGACCAGGGCCCTGGTGCATGTCTGCTGGCGGAAGTCCATAGTTAAACTTAACTATAGATTAAATAGATGTATTAAGAGACAATGCATACAAAAACGGCCAGCCTTGTTACTACATAATGAATGCTATTTATCTATTCCCTGCATAATGTTGCTCATTCTTTACCAGTATAGAAAGCTCAATCTGATGCTGCTAACTTTGGTCAATATTTCCTCATCATGCTTACATAATGAAGGTATTGCACTAATACATTCAAAGGCATTTTCATAAAGAAATGTGAAGTGTTGTAGGGTAAGAAAGTTCTGGTATAAAAATTCCCACCAAGTAGAATCATATTTCACAAACAGCAATCAGTACGACTATAGGCAGAGGTTTTGATAAGGCACTGAAATCAGGAAAGAAAAGTACAAAATAAAATCCTACCTTGGTAAATTTATATCCACTTTAGGAATTTTAAAAATGCTGACAATTAGGAAGCACAAAAGTGTAACCATGAATACTGTTTAGTATAAAAAACATGACATGAGAGTTGAGAGGGAAAAATTTAGAGCTGGATTTCTAAGAGCTTAGTTTTGCACGACAGGATTTGGAGTAGTCAGAGCAATGGCTTATTCCTTAATATCCTCAAAAGCAATGCTGAGAAGCATAACTCAGTAGCAAGATATATGTAGATATACACTTTCCTCTCCAGCCTCACCTCCAGTCAGTGCTGCCTGTGTACACTGAGCTAGCCCACAGGAGTCCTTACTTATGGATCCTCTCTCCTATCTCTAGGACTTTCGTTTGTAATCCTTTGCTCAGTTAATATCATTTTATCTTTTTACCTGGATCGTTCTTGTCTGCTCATATGTCAAATGTCTTTTTCTGTCCTTGGCAGTTTTTGGTGTCCTAAAGATGGCATAACAGCTTCTTCTAGCATAACAGAGCAATTGAAACAGGATGAGCATGCCACAACTAATCTAAATGACAGAATGAAAGAGCTCATGCTCTGGGCAACATGGAGAAGATGGGTCAAGATTTTTAATATGGAAAAAGACAAGTGTCACAGCTAATAAAAACAGAAAAATGGTCAGCAGGACAAAATGATTTACTGCATTATGATGCTGATGTAAATGCCACACTACTTCCTTCTTGGCCATCCAGAATAATCTACATATCTTTGCATTCAAAACCTTTCTGTGCTTCTCGGTAACACTCTGAGAGATAATGATTCCAAAACAAAACAGTTACATGTGCATTTTGGTCTCAGATCATCTAAGAAGCCATTGAAGGAATGTGTTTCCTAGGGAAGGTAATAAGATCACATTTCATAATTACAAAATAAACATGCCCCTAAAGACAAATTATTCAATAACCATCTTGAGCATTTTGGCTTTTGCAACAAAATAATTGTGTTTTTATGTAATCTAGTTATATCAGTAACAACTGAACTTAGCTGCTTGAATGTAATGATCGATACTAAAAATACAGAGGGCCAAATTTTGGTTTTATTTTTCTTCAATCTGCAATCTTACATTATTTATTTACCAAGAAAACCAGTGTATTTTAACCTTCTCTGGAATTTCCACCCTTCACAGAAACACTGACACACTATACTTGGTTTAGTGAATAAAGCCTCCTGGCTAGTTTTGTAAACAAAGCGTATAAATCATATGACTACTTTAGAAACTTTGACACATAATTTCTCCTATATAGAAATTTTTACATAAGGAAATTTATATATTATGAATACCTAATAAGTTTAAATACATTCACAGAGTTCACACATTACTGTTTCTTCCATAGTACATTAGAAATATGTAAATTTTGCATGCTTGCCTTACATGCTGGATTGCAGGTGGTTCATGTGACTTCTACCATAGCCAATAAATATAACCCAATCATGCAGCATTTCAAACTTAAGGTGAGAAATTACTGAACATAATCTTACACTATAAGGATACTTCCTGAGCTTTTTTTTTCAGGTACTACAAAATGCACAGACCCCATAAGGGAGGTCTCTCCACCTAACACAATTGTCAGCAATAGAATTTTTCTAGTACCATCTGAACATTTGCTTGATTCTTGTCTAGTGGCAGTAATCTGAGTTCTGCTTTCTGAAGCTGGGCTGATTAAGTCTAATTCCCATCTCCCAGGGAAGATGCTCAAATATCTAAGAACACCATTACTTCCTAAATCTTTTGCTATAAGCTAAGCCTTTAGCAATCCTAGCTACTCAGAGTTTCTTTTAACACATGGGGGATTATAGGTGTTTTGCTGAGATTTGGAAACACCATAAGTGTCTTTCTGGCCTTCATTTCTGGAACTTGTACAAGCAGCAATGCCCTATATGGGTACCTAGTATATCTACAGTCTAATTAGCACATCTAGATCATACAAATTAATATTATATATGCTGCTATCATCCTCATCTTCATAGCCCAGCACCTACCATTTGATAGGCATATTGGAAATACTTAGAAGCAAAAGCCATAAGAAAAAACGAACAGGTGAACTGAGTTAATTTTTTCCCGTCTAATTTCATATTGTCAATTGTGGGTCATAAGGTCACCTGCTAGCATGTTATCTATCATTCAGAACATTAGAAATCTTTTGGGCTTTATGTAATGTAATATTGGATAGCTCTTATCCATAGCACTGGCAAACACTTTGAGCCTGTGCTTCCGAGGCTACATCATCCCATTAGTGATGTCTCTGGAGTTTACTATTGTCCATCTTCTGCAGCAATCTATAGACACCATTAATCTATCAGCTGTGAACACGAGGCTTGCATTCTTACCTTTGCTTGTAGGGATATCATGAAACATGAATTGGATGCATATTTAAGCAACCCGACATGCAAATAATAGATGCTATCCTCATTGTTTTTGACTTAAGCAAATTATTAATTCTCTCATGTCAGTTCATACATTATAAGAGAAGCAATGACACTGCCTATCTCATTAATGTATTATAAGAATAAACAGGAAAAACGTATGTACAGTGACTTATATTACTAGTGTACTATTAATATATTACTATATATTACCTGTACTGATATATACACATGGTTGGGCACATGCCAGTTAACACTACTCTTGTAAAAAAAAAAAGTGATATGATGCATCATCTTGTCCTTGGACTGTGATAATATACTAAAGTACAAGAATCTTGCATATTGTAATTTTTGTTTGTAGCAACCCTACCAATTGGCTGGATGTTCACTATGTTGAAGGAACTTTTCCCCGCTTCAGTTAACACTTTATTTTTCTACAGTTGATGAAAACTTGTTTCTGTCTAAGTTTATAGAAATAAGCCATCCTTAGATAACAATATCAACATCAACATCAACCTCTTTCCAGAGGGTTTTTTTTTTTTAAACAAAACAAAACCAAACAAACAGATGAGAAACCTGGACAGATGTTTAACTTCTTTCAAGCCTGGTATACATTTTCTATTTTCATAATTTTTTAAGTATTTTCCTCATGGAGTTCTTAATGACTTCTATGGATTCTGCTCATTCTCCAGCAGATAAGTCACCTGAGTTTTCAAAACCATACCCTTAATCAACTAAGTGTGCATTTATTCCATTTCATTCTAGAATCTTCAATTTGTAGCAGAAATAAAACACAATTTTCATACTTTTGGAGCCTGCCATTTTTTTTCTGAGACTTAACAATCGGAGCTATTATAAAATAGGAATAATCTGTATTTTGTCAAAGTTGCTAGATATATTAAAGACAGTTCACAATATTCCTTAAATACCATAGCCTTCAATTAATATCTACTTCCCAAAAGGGAGACTTTATAATTGAATTTGATTCTAATGATTTGTCAGACAATAGAGCACATTAGTGAAGAGGATTTGTATTTTTCTTTCCTTCTAAAATTATAATTAAATGGAGCAAAAATAGTATTTTTGCTAATGACATTATCTTTAAAATATAAGTTACCTGCAGTGTGTCGGTATTTCCTTGTGAAAAATAGAAGATATAATAGTGAAAATGGGTGTAGTGAGCATGAAGTGAGACTATCTATCACTTATCATTCTATGTATCTGTCCATTTATCTACATGACTCCTTGTATATGTGTATATACTAACTTAGAGTAGTTAGCACACTAACTCCCCTCTGTGGAGTATAACATCACATAGGTCTTAACCTTTCGTTCTTAGAAAAACAAGTTCTATTGGGGCAGCAACAGCCACTGAGGTTATTTGTAGTAAGAAAGAGTGCCGAAGGTTCAGAACTTACAACTAGGATGAGTCAACTACTCTATGGGAAATGTCATATAGGAATAAGAAGAGCTTAGTCACACAGTAGTGTTTGTTTGGGAGAATTGTTTAACCTTATGTTTCTATCTAATTGTATGTGCTCTCTTTATTGCTTATAAAAAGTAAAAATAAAAATAGTAAAAAGAAAAAATAAGTGCCCGTCTCTAAATACCATCACCTCGGGGGCTTTAGCTTGGTATTTGTTGAATGTCTGTGTCAATTCAATTTTTTGCTGAAACCCTAACTCCTAATGTGATGGTCTTGGGAAGTATTCCTTTGGCGATGTGGTAAAATAATTAGGGTAGAATCCTTGTGACTGGGATTTGTGTCCTAACAAAATCTTCTGTAGGGAGCTTTTATTATACTTCTTTCTAACACATAAGGACACCAAAATAGTGTTCTTTGTGACCAGGAAACAGGTGCACACCAGGCACGAAATTTGTTAATGCCTTAAGGGAATGCCAATTTTGAAACTGTAAGATGTAATTTCTTTTGTGTGAAAGCCAATGAGCTTGTGATGTGGTGTTTTGTTCCAGTCACCAAAATCAACTAAGATAGTGAGAAAGTCTTGCATAGTGCTAGACACAATAATTACATGAAGATTGCTTCGATTGTTTATTAATTACCAGCTTGTTAGTTCAAGACTATAAATGAAGACTAACCTGGTCATTATCATTATAGTGCTTTCAATTTTATTTTAATTTTTTAATTTTTATTTTATGTGTACATTTTGCTTGCATGTATGTATGTGCCCCGTGTGCATGTAGCACTCATGGAGTCCAGAAGATGGCATTGGATACCCTGGAAATGGAGTTAGAAGTAGTTGTTAGCTGCTGATTGCTTGGGTCTGAACTTGGGTCCTTTGTAAGAGCAAGTTTTCTTAACCACTAAGCCCCATTTAACCTCTTTTATGTCGTCAACCATCTGCTAAAATTATTTTCTAAGCTGTGTATCCAGCATTTTATTGAATCTGTATTAAAAAGCTCTCTGTGGAGGTACTACTACTATTGTTATTACTACTGTTTGATAAATGTAGAACCTCAAGTACCACCGAAGCTACAGAAACTGACTGTGCTCATCTAGTCCTGAAGAGGAGAAACTGGGATTAGAGGCAAGACAGTGGAGCTGAGGGTTAGCACGCCACCAAAGCTAGGGACATTGCAATATATAACATAACAAACCTAACATTAAGCTGGAGCCCAGCAGATGAGAAGTCAGTGTGCTTCTGTGTCCTCGGTTGAACCATGAGGTTATTATAGTTATTTCTATTTGCCTCATAGACCTGTTTCTAAGATAAGTAAAGTTGTCTAAATTCAAAATTCTAAATTGCCCCTAAGGACAATATAAGAATTCAAATCATAACAATTTATATAACTGTGTGTGTTTGATGGAAGTATTTATTTGTTTCTTACTTCATCTAGGGAATTCTTAGAAAATAGACTTTCACTGAGGATTCTTAAGGCAGAAAGCTATATCTGCAATACCCAGCTGAACAAAGAAAACAGCATGAAGATAGAAACTTTCATCCTAAGAAAAGTGAAATTAAATTCACATTTATGAGCGATTCTGAATCAATTATATGAATCAAATGTAATCCTTTAAAGCTATAGAAGAACAGTACATCTAACTTGTGAGTTGAAACTTTCCCCCAAATTATTTGTTGAAATTTACAGACAAGCAGAAAGTAAAACTATGACACCAAAGGCAAACACTAATTATTTCAGGAATTCAAGGATAGTTAACACTGGTTATTAATCTACTCACAACAGTCATCATTTAGTTGCTAAAACTGTACATGATCACATCTTGAATCTGACTTTACTCTCAACCCACCCCTCCACAATCAAGTATGTGTTGTATTTTTAATATCTTTGCTTTATTGAAAGAGAGAATACAGGAATAGAAAGATGTTTCATAATATGACGAGGAATGATTTTCATAAGTGAAACTCCACCACCAAGCTTTAAGATAGAAGAATGCAACACTAATATTGAAATCGGAAATTAGATAGAGTGTTGATTATTTGCCTATTTAACTTTCTGTGTAATTCTTAATCTCTAATATTTATAAAGTAGTTATTACAGATATAGTTTATGGAAGAAACAACATAATTAAAAGTATTTGAAAACAATGATTTATAATGATAAAATAAATATAAATAATTGAAAATTTATAGGTTGCAAATAAAAATGGTTGAATTTGAAGTAGGTTAAGAAACATGTTAAAAAAGTTTTTTCAATAAAGACTAATTGGTAAATGAACTGGTAACACAAAACTACAATGCTTACCAATGAAATTAAACTGTGAAATTAAAATTGATATATTCAATTTTAATATGCAAAATATATAACCTATATTTCATAACAGCTTTCTCCATGATGTAAAATGTTTGAAGAGAGAAGAGAGTAACATTTCTGGGCAGAGAAAATGCAACTGAACTGTATAAATATAGCAATTCCTTATAAAGAAGTTTGATGCAATTTCAATCAAAATTCTAGCAACATATTTTGGGAAATGGATCAAAATAGTGAATAAAATTGATCTGGAATGGATATATGGACATCTGGTTAAGAAAATAAGAAGAGGTAAGAATGATAAAATCCTTGTTTACTATATAACACATTCTAAAATGAAGGGAAGCAAAGTGTTACAGTAAAAACAAAAAGGCTAGTAGAATAAAAGTCTTAAGCAGATGTTAATATCAAAAATAATTGTATATTTAGAAATCATGAGGAAGAGACAATATTAATCAATAAAATGTGTCTTTGCTATAATATCCTTGAATACAAAAGCATTACGTTCTCACCTCACAAAAACTTCTAGAATGACAGAAAAGATTTAACGTTAAAGTGTAAGACTCAAGCAAATACTGTGGCTTGGGACGAATGCATAGCTGCATGTTGCTACAGAGAGGGGCGACAGCCACCCTCTCCTCAGGGCTTGGCACACAAAGAACAAGAGAAAACAGTGACTACTACTACTTAGGAAGGCCACAGGTCTGGCAGCCTGTAAGGGGACAGCGAGTTTTCTAGGAGCAACTTGAAGAGAAAACTAGCAGAATATAGGAATTCTACACACGATTTTGTTGATGTCTAACTGCAGATTCTACAAGCTCAGTGATCATATTTCAGAAGACTAGAAGGAAAAGAAGGGACAAATAGATGTTCAGAGCTATGAAGTTATTCAACTTTAGAGAATCAGCAATGACAGGAGAACTTGAAATCCCAAGTGCAAATGACAGAGGACTCCTGATGTTTTAAAAGTAAAGGGTGGTTCTAGGATCTGGGCATCATTAGGAAGATGCTACACTGAAAACAGCCTTAATTAAGTGAGAAGTAGGTAAATATAGCATATGCCATCAATGTATTTAAATATGTTTATGATAGGCACATGTAAAAGGCAGAATATAAAACTCTAATAGTACTGAATATTTTGTTTTTAAACAGACAAAATTAGTGGGAAATATTTAAAATATTAACATTCTGGCTTAGGTTGAATTTGGGGAAAGTTACTTTTTGTAATGCTTCCTTTCTTTTCAACCCCGACCTCCCTCCCTCTCTCCCTTCCTCCCTCCCTCTCTCCCTCTATCCCTCTCTCTCTTCCTCAGTCCTTTCGATCCTTTCTCTTCTATTTGAAACACTGTAAATCAAAGTCAAGACCTCATATATACCACAAGCTTCTCCACTATCCAAATTTGTAAAATTTGGCATTGTTTCCAGATTCCATAACAAAACTACTCTTGCTTATAATTATAAAATAACTCATGACTTAATTTTTGATGCATGCATTCTAAGCTGCTATTATTCTTATTTTTTGAGAAGAACTGAGCCTTCCCCATCATAAGTTTTTCATTACATCTTACAATGACAAACATGTTAAGCACCCTTCCCGCTGGCGTGTTCTATTTCAAGCATACGGTCACCCTTCCTGCAGATGAAACGGCCACTGAGTGGAGGACCTGCAAGTTTGGAAAGAGGAGTGAGGGCACAGGGCTTGTCCATGAAGCTGCAGGTGCCTACCTGGCATACTGAGGTCTCAGGGTCACACTGGCTGCTGTGTCCATTGCACTGACAAGGAACACAGGTTCCTAGAGTGGGTCCAGGAGTTCGGCCACCTGGCTCAGAACGCAACCGGTAAAATCCTGGTGCACACGTCTAGAAGAAAAGGAAATCCATGAGGACAGCCACAGTCACACTCTTGCTTCATCCATACTGAAGGATCTCCAGTGGTTTTAAAGACGACCTTGATCCACGCCCCTCCACGTGCGTATGCGAATTTGGGGAGCACCACTTACATAATGCTGCTAGGTCCTTCGGTTCTCAGATGCAGGCAAACCAAGCAGTCAGATTTTAGCAGAGGAAAAGCTTTCATTTGCATCTTATGCCTTGAGCCTGAGAAGGCATGAAAGTGTCTTTTGATTGTGGGGTTTATTTTTAACTAGCATTGTCATATGAAATGACGAGACAACCCCAGTGTCCTCTACAGCCAAAAGCATATTTCTCTGTGCTCGATGGATAATTGGCAAATGTCCAAAGAAACTCAGCAAAGCAAAATAATAAAAATTTCCTAGGTGCATTGTTTATATCAATATGGTTTAAAGATCACAAAAAGAAAAAAAATCAAAATAACAAAATATCTATGTATCTTGAGACCATTAGGTCATTCATAAAATTTATCCTCTCCTGATCTGTATTTTCTCAATTTGCAATAAAAATCCAAAAACCCACAGAAAAATGATGACAAAGCTGACATATGCAAATTCAAGAGTTTCATCTTCATGAAGGTTTTGTTATACAAATATTTCAGAAACATCACCGGATTTCTGCAAAAAGGGCATCGGCGTGCGAGGAGAGTGCCTCGTATTCCAGGCTCAATGGTCTCACTCATCAGACAGTGTTCGATTTTTGATTAAGGGGTAGGCAGCAGTTCTCAGATGCCACTGAGGATTGCAAAGAGGCCGTTTCACTACCTTGGTTAAGTAGAATTTTCTTTCTTCCCTTAAAAACCTTGCTCTTGTTGATGAGAGAATGACAGCTGGCTAAGTAGGGCAAACATGTTTTACCAAGAACTTCCTAATGCTTGTACATGCTTTTGATCTGGCCTAAGCAGCTCAGGATAAAATATACAGAAATCCCACAGAAGGAGAAAAAAATCAATATTCAGTACTCTGTTGGTGTTTGTTTTGATTTGTTGACTGTGTACCTCAATTAAGCACTTAATTAAAAGTCTCTTGGCTTTTATTAGCCTATAACAAATTCTGATGAGATTTAATACCTTCAAATTTGAGCAAACCAAAGGAAGACCGAATCTAGCAGTCAACATGCAAACAAACAAATAAAAAACAAACTTTGCCAGTCTTCGATCTCATGGCGTATACACACACACACACACACACACACACACACACACACACACACACACATATGTATGTATTTTTGTGAAAACATGTAATCATGTTATTGACAGTTGAGGCTAGTTTTCATCATTGTTACAGAAAAAGTCTAGAAATTACTGCAGAAGAATTCACCTAAGTGTAACTCAAGGAATTGTCGGTGTGTTTAAAAGAGGGGGATGATGCACAGGGGCTGTGGAAATGGCACATGGGTGCTGAGAGATGGCACACAGGGACTATGGAGGTGTCACACAAGGGGATGAGGAAATGGCACACAGGGGCTGGGAGGTACTATACAGGGGACTGAGATGGTGACCCAGGGACTGGAAAGGTGTCTTATTGAGCAAAGTACTCATCACCTAAGTATGAGAACAGGAATGTGGATCAGTTGAACTCATGTGAACATGGAGGGTGTGGTAGCCACTAATTAACCAAAAGCTGTGAGCTTTGAGTTAGTGAGAACCCCTGATTCAACTGTGCAATCTAAGTGCATCTCCCTCTACACTCATATGCACTGACACATGTGAGAACACGCACAAAGAAGTCAACACACACTGCAAGCACACACATGCACCTCTCCTTCCTACCTCAAAATGGTGCACGGTATAGACTGCTACAAACTGTTACTATACTGACTTGAATAAGTTTGCATTTTATTTACATGGATCTCACGTTTAAATATCTTTCTAAATATTGTTATTTTGTTGGTTTATTTGCTCAGGGTTTGCCTGTGTGTTTGTATACTGTGCATAGCATGAAAACTACGGAAATTCGGAGGAATTTCTAATCTATTTTAGATCCCCACAAATAAACAAACAAACAAACAAGACTTCGAGGAACAAAGTAAATAAAATTACACTTCATTGATTGAGGAAATTAAGTTCAGTGTCCCGGGCTAAAATGTATTGATAATCCTCTGGTGGTTTGTACTGTAGTCCACCAGGTAGTGTTTCTTATTGCTGTGACTTTTGGGATGGTAACAAGTAGCCAGCAGTGTCACAGCCCAAGTTCACACTGACTTCTCTGAAGGATGTTCTAGGCCTTTCCTTTGGTTTTCAGCTCTCTGGGGAATTTTGAAAGATTCTGATGCTTGGTTCCACCCCTGGAAATTATAATTGAGTTGGTAAAGAGAAGGACAGAGAGCTGAGTTAAAACGTTTGGGGAAGGCGTAAGTAGTGGTCATGGCTGAGGGTCACAAGCATACTCTTCATTTTGTCTTTTCAAAGTGTGTCTGAAAAGGCTATGTGAGTTTTTTGGGACTGGGCCCCAATAAATATGGGAGCTGTGGCTTCAAAGTTAGTCTCTGTGAAGGGTGTGGGTCAGTTATTGTCTTTGTGATGTAGCTTTCTCATTCCACAAATCAGCAGGTCTTTAGTTTAGTTGAAATCTAAGGTTTCTTCTTAACAGTTTAATATTGTATTCTGATGGGCTGTATTATTTGACAAAGAAAAAGAGACTGTTTTTCATTGTAAGAATTGGAACATCAAAGAATGTTTAAAACAACATGTAATATTTTTTTTTCAATCCCCTCTCTTCCTGGATTCTTTTGTATTTATTCTTTCCATTAAAAAAAAAACAAAAAAGAAAAAGAAAACAAAAGAACACTGAAGGTGTTTTTAAAATATCAAGTGTTTTTGCTTTTACTGAAAAAAAAAAGGAGGGGCAAAATTCAACAGCATTATGAAGCTTCAGTTAGGACAGAAAAAGAACTACTTTTAAATTGTCTTTAAAAGTTTTTCTGGAACCTGAAGAAGGAGTTAAGTAAAGCAACAAACTTTCTCAAACTTCATTTTATTAGATTTTCTCCCTCTTGCAGTTCAAACTTTTCCAAGATTCTCTTCTTATGTCTTTAAATTAGGCAAAACTCAGTATACTTCTGTTCTCTTTTTATCTTTCATTTCATAATATGACATTTCTCCAAAACATTGGAGTCAGATTTTTAGAAAAATGTGGGGCAGTAGAGCCAATAGAGCAAAAGAAGAGCAGTGAGCCAACTTGTCTCGGGGCTGCTCAGCATAGTCCTCTCTCCTGGGGGACAAGGGAAGAAGACCCGTGCAGGTGCCAGAGAAGACACTCTGCCGCAGACCTCAGCACGGCCTTTGCACACAGGCCAACATGGCTTGAATTTTTCTTCTGACCCTTATTACATTCTATTGCACATAGTACTTTGAGTACTACAGGTCTCAGTTTCCTGACCTGAAACGCATGGATCTTTTATATCATAATATTTAAATATAAGTTAATTTACATTTTTTTTGAAACAAGTTTATCTCGGTTCAAATCACAGCTTGGCTAATACATAGCTGTGTAATGGTGGACAAGTTCCTTTACCTGCCTGGGCCATAGTTTCCCCACTGGGACCATGGAGATCATAAATAATACTGTGGTGTTGGTATAGGTAGGCGTGAAATGTGTTTGAGATCATGCAGGATAGAATAAGTATGCAACAAATTCAGTTTTCTCTTTGTAGAGGGATGTTACAAGGATTATTTAATCCACAATTTGAGGCTTTCCATAAAATTAACATAAGTGCCTTGTCCTAGACAAAATTTAGATGTTGTTGCTAAGAATAAACTAAAAATAAAGGTCAGTTATGATTGTTCTAAGTTTCTCAGGGGGGAAAAAAGGCAATACACACCATCTATCCATAACACATCCCTTAATGTTTGGAGAGATAACCATGTGTACAAAACAATGCTTCAGTCAACTATATCCACCCACACAATAGTGGCCTCCCAGGCTACTTCGTACAGGAAAAGAACAGTCATCTTACTGCATGTACAGGCATGCCATGATGCTTACACAGGGTTGGAATTCCCTAGGGACACAGTTCTCACGTATGTTCTCATCATTAAGGAGGACAAGCCTACATGTACACAGTCTTTGGGTCTCTTTCCCACAGGTCATGCTACCAACTTGACCGAGGACCCCTCAAAGGAAATACGCATGCGGAAGGGGACAAGTCTTTTTCTACATTATGAACTTTGAATTTTTTGACTTTCTAATAAGTATACATTGGGTATTATAATGTACATTGCCCAAAGTGACAGGTCCCGATTTCCCAAATCCCAGCACAAGCCTTACTAAAATAAGGCCTGGGATGAGGGGTTAAGAGACTTAAAACTATCAATATATCAACTAGACATCATATTCAAGCTTCTGATCTCTATGATGTCATTGCAGAGTGTCATAAAGGCAATGCTCAAATATCATAGAAAATGGTGTCTGCATGTAACATAAACTGAATTTAAGTTTAGGCCACAATTTTCTCCTAAGCTAATGGAGAAAGCAGGCTAAGCAGAGTGGTTCTGTAAACAGGTATAATGCAGGAGAGTGCGCTTTCATTTGACTTCTAAAAGAAATCTATTTCCCACTGTTGATCATAAACCATAATAATTAGGAATTTTAAGGACAGGAAATAGTGATGAACAGAACTACAGTGTCCTGCCACTCCAAGTATAAGGCAAAAGTGTAGTATTTTCATAACCGGCTGTGCTATAAATGGTAATATTTGACTCTACCATTATGCAATCTCTTTTTGTCTAAAAATAGAAATGAATAGCTTACCAATGTAAATATCTATCAAATTCCACACAGTTGGTGAAGATGTTGTAAAGGAACCATTTTTGTGTATTCATAACCCAAAGCATATGTTACTGGAATGGGGTGGATTATTTCAAAACTGTGCTTAGCTCTTGCTTTGACGATAAGATTTTATGCCTGGGTAATTACAGTTTAGAATCAAAATGAATTATAAATAAGATGTATAATGGATTAGAGGCAACAGGATGTGGAGAACATGTCAGGTATCTTATTATGAGAGATCAGCTTTTATCTCCATAATCTCTCCACTAAATCCTCGCTGTGAACAGCGCCTGGAAATAGGAGCCCGAGTGGAGCTCACAGGACGCAGACAAAGCTGTGGCACACACACTTATGTGGACACAGTCTAGGTTTTTCTTACTTTCTTTCATTTTCCTTGATTTAATTTGTTTTAATTCATGTTTTCAGATAATGGCAAATCATAAAATCAACGCTAAAGTGTGTTTTACTCCATTTAAAAGCCTCTAAATCCCAATACAATCATTGAACATGAAGTATGTAGAGGCATGTAGATTATACTGAAATATTTTCATGATCTTTCAATATTTTTTGTTGAAAAATAAAGAGACTACTATTAAATATATGGAGAGAAATGGAGACATAGCATCTTTCTTCTCAAGATACTTGAAGGTCAATCTTAATCCTGAATATTTTTTATAAGAAAATTACCTTAGTGAGTTAGAACTTTCAGAACACCAACCTTATAGCTCAGGTAACTACATAACAGTAACTATATATAATAATAATGAGCTCTGTGACAGTTAAGGGATTTGGCCAAGGTCACACAGTTTTCCAGCAATGCAGTCACACAATGAAACAAAATTCTATCTCTTTAGAAAAATCGAAAGTTCTCTCTGTCCTGTATGATTTCATCTTTCATGCTTACTAAAGGTTTGCCCATTTTTATGGACACATTACCTCATTTTCCAGCCATATACTGTATATGTTTGGAAGGCCTATGTAGATAAGTATAACAGTTTTCAGTGTGTAAAAATAGATGCACAAATCTACATGGGAAGTAGAAAAAGACAAGATCTCCTGGGTAAATTGGGAGCACAGGGACCTTGGGAGAGGGTTGAAGGGGAGGGGAGAAGCAGGGAGGTGAACAGAGAAAATGTAGAGCTTTATAAAAATAAAAAAATAGATGCACAAGGGAAACTAATACTTAAGAAAGAGATGGGTTATTTGACCATTTCTGATATAAAATTGACTTATTACAATGAATATCACCTTTTAAGCAGGTGATAGAGCTACTTCAAGGCATTTCATTCACCCTATGAAGTTGTTCTTTGAACAATATGGAGCTATACAGTGGTGGCTAAGTTGAACAGCACTGAGTTTACAATGGGATTTTCTTCCATGAATTTTCTTTTATATTAATCCTTGAGGAGATTCTCTCTGCAAAAACCCTAGGACCAGCAATAAACCAGCAAAAGTGCTTGAGGCGGTGGAGTGAGGTAGGAATCACAATATTCAACTTCTATTGTTCTTTGCACATGCCATTTCATCCTTAAGAAACATGTATTTGATACTTTAATTGCATTTATTTATTTATTCATTAATTTGTGTCTATGTGCTTTAGTATGTGCATAACACAATGAGGGCATGGAGGTTGGAGGGCAACCTAAGGAAGTCTGCTCTTTCCTTTCACCATGTGAGTCCAGGGAAATGAAGAAAGTCAGGTTTTGAGGCTCGACAGTAAGGGCCTTTGCCTGCAAAGGCATCTCACCAATCCATATTCAGCATTTCCAAGATGTATTTTAACTTTGACCTGGAGTCATACATGCCATTCTCAACAAAACTTCCAGCTCATTATTTACAAAGTAAGCAGACTAAACTATTTATACTAAAAGTATCAGTACATGGACCTATAATTGGTTTATATGTCATAGCAACAACTATAATGAGTAACATTAGCTACAAATAAATGATATGTGTGTTAGGCTCACAGGTCATACAATCTTCATTAGATCCTTAAGCTGTAGGAAGAAGAGACATCAATGATATTCAGCTACCATGCAAACAGCACCAACTAATGTGACTAATGAGAAAGAATTTGGGATGTAGCAAGTCCCAGAAAACTCTTTAAGGCCAAGCCTTAAACTAGGGCTCTACAGAAGGCCAGATGTGGAAGACCAGATATGGTATCATTAGTTACTCAGAGAGTTGAGTGTTTACCATGTCCAGCTTAAAGAGGTTTAGTAGCCTATGCAAAGTCTCAGTCCTGGACCACGATAAAGTTTAGGTTCAAATTCAGCCCAGTTCCTTCTCTCTCCCAACTTCCCCAAATTGTGGTATTTTTTACAAGTTAATATTTGTAGAAATTGATTATACTACCAGATAGTATTCAAAGGAATATCTTATCAATGAAAAAAAGAAATGGTTTTAAAATTGTAGTGACTGAATGATAATAGCATCATTAGAACTAATTTATGTCCCTTTGAGACGACTATGTTGAATGGAACAGCCTGCTATTTAGTGCAGAAATTTTGTCTGTTCTATATAAAAACATTTTCAAAACAGATATAACCATATCTTGTAATCACTGCAGTTTAAATGCCTCTAACTGCTCAGAAATGGTGCCAAGAAGATAGATGAGTTATAACAGACCAGCCTTTTGAAACACTCATCCCCCAACTGTGACATAACTTTACAAATCTCTTCATTTTTATTAGATATGTCCATGCTGTTGTGATTCTTTACAAGGTAAAGATGTACTATCATGTTGCCCCCGTGTCTTGTCCTGAATGTGAAGAATCAAGTAAACAGACTAAGAGTACACATGGAAGTCAAGTGCAAAGGGGGTTTGGGAAGGACTCCCATTTGGCTCTGGAAGGGAGCTGAGCTTAAGCAAGTTAGTGGTGGCTGGTTTACCTCACAGGACAATCCTGCATAGCCGGGAGGGCAGTCACATCTTTCTATCAAGTGTGCTGGTGGGCTTGCTCCAGTTACGTGTCCTGGTTCAGCTACTTCCATAGAGATTTCAGAAATGCTAGAAGTGGAGAACAGAGTCCATGATCACACAACCACATATAGCCTCTCAGAACGACTCAAGCCTTAAGGAAGAACCTCCTTAGATTTCTGCCATACAGGGAAATTCTTTTGCTTCCTTGTTTTCAATGAACCAAAATACATATATTTATCAAGGTAAGGTGATATTATACATTGTAGAAAAGGGCCAACAAGCTAATAACTACATTGTTTTGAAGCTGCTTAGATTCCAGGGGCTCAGTTACCACATCTGATTACTATATTTTTATTTCCTCTAAGTCTGAGATTATGTATTAGGAAAATATAAATTCACATAAATTCTAAGGAGTTTAGTAAATTGGATGTCAGCTGTCCTGTTGAGAAGTTATTATAAAGATTTTTTTACCTCCCAGTTTTTCAAATGGGAGTAGTTTCATGCAGACATGGCCAATTAATTAGACATTTATATTCATTCAAACAGGCAACACAAGGTCACTCTCTCTTAGAACGGCTCCTGTAGTCACAAGTGAAATTGCTTTTAATTTACTACTTTCTTCCTCTGAAGCCTCTGGGTGTCCTTTCAAGAACTTTGGAAAGCCTACTAGAAAACAATGCATAGCATGAGCTAACTCTGATCTCTAAGAGAATAAAGAGCTCTCGAAATTAATACTTTATTAGCTTTATTAGATAAATCCTTCAAGTGACTTAATTAACCCTTCCTATTGGTGAGAAAGAAAATAATATATCCCCAGTGAATCCACTGGTACCTTTTCATTAATTTGAAATTACGCGTTAAAATATATATGCAGTCCATAAACCCAAACAATTTCATGACTGACTAACTGCAACACGAAAATGTTCTGCAAATAAACTTTTAAGTGAAACACTGAATAGTTTTGCCTCAATAAAAGGCACCTCCAGTAGCTTAAGGAGGTTTAATCCTAAACATTATAACAAGCATAGGTAAGTTTTATTGAATTATAAATGCCCATGCTGGTGTCACTAGCATTTTGATCTGCACTTGGGAGCCTTTATGAAACCAATCTTGGGCTAAAAATGCAGGTTTTGCTTTCTCTTCGTTAGAGTAGCACAATGGTTATGAGCTATAAACAACCACTCCTCTCTGAAAAGAAAACCTTTGCAAGAGAAAAACTTGTTGCTCTGAGCAGCCTTCTTGCTACTGAACCCAGTGGGGCTCCATAGCTACCTCAGGAAGATACATGCATCATCTGACCTTCATTCTCTTGTGTGACTGTGTATAAGAGAGCAGCGTTTAAAATTCTAGAGACTCTTGAATGGTAGTAACGATAGAGAGTTCTACCACAAATGTTTCCCAGGTGATTAGAGGAGCTCCCATGTGGGTGAAAGGTTAGAGATAAGATGGAAGGAAGCATAATGCCTTTGCTTGTCTGGATATGGCTTCCGTTTAAGTGAGTGTTGAGTTTTAGAAGTTACTTCCTTCCAACTACACATGTACCTCTTAAGCTCTGTTTCAAACACTGCTATGGTTCCTGCAACAATAAAAATGATGAGTTATGTTTTCCAGGGTTAGGGTCATTCTCAAGTTTTTAAACTTTTGTCAGGATTCCAATGTCTTTATTTTATTTTATTTTATTTTATTTTATTTTATTTTATTTTGAAGTGCTAAGCATGTCCACCTGCATGCAAGAAGAGGGCAACAGATCCTGTTATAGATGGCTGTGAACCACCACGGGGTTGCTGGGAACTGAACTCAGGTTCTCTGCAGGAGCAGCCAGTGCTTTTGAGCACCGAGCCATCTCTCCAGCCCCCACTGTCTTAAGTAATCAAGTGAGGTGATTCATCTGCCTCTCTTGTTTTCTTGGCGAGCTGACAACTTGAGTTTTGATGGAGTTTAGAAACGGTGATGGATAGTGTCATTCTCAATGATGTTTGTATTTATTGGCCTCTTTGGTTCACATAGAAACACTGAATACGCTCTTGAAGTATTCTCAGTTTGACTTCTATGATTTCACATGAATTTCTTTAATTCATCTGTGATTGTTTTTTTTTTAACTATAATTTTCAATCATCTTACATCATGATATCCAAGGTAAATGGACGTATATGTTACAAAAGCATGGACAGAGGGGCGTGCTCAAGAATGGAGACTGCACTAACTTGGCCTTGACTACTCACCTTTGTGTTTCAAGGTCAGTGTTCTCCATAATCTTATGATGGATTCACAACATTACAGTTGATAATATGCAACCCTCATATGTGCTGTGCTTAAGTTTTGCCTTGTGCATTAAACTTTCCATGACTAATGTAGGTTATAATATTGTTCTTATGCTACTTGTTTAGGGGCAAACTATGGTATCTTCTACCAAGTGACCAGAAGCCTTCCTTGGTTTGTCTTCTATCACATTAGTTCCAAAGTAGTCACTAGCTGATTTCTTGTCTGCTGTCTTTCTGACCAGCACAATAGACACCAAAACATGAACTTAGCTTGAGTACTTTTTTTTTTTTTACTTTACCGGCTTTGTCTCACAACATTTCCATAAGTAGCCTTGATAAGAATATAGTGAATATCATAGAGTATATCCAAGAAGTCTTCACGGGTCACAGTTCTAGTGATTCGAGGATCATCACCATAATATTTCCATTCTTTCTGTAAATAGCAAAAGAGTCTGTTGTGATAAAACTGAATTTAAAAAAAAAGCATCAGTATCTTTACACCAGACAACTACCAAGCTTACCTCTGTCATTTCGATTTCATGCCTTGTCAGCTGGCCAATGAGAGGGGCAGCCATATACCTGGTGATAATTCTGGCGTGAGTAGGAGTTCCACCTCGAATGATAACTTGAGGTTTGTATGTTGAGAAGCCTGTCTCATCCCGAGCCTCAAAATAGATTGCATACTTGAGTTTGCCTCCATAGGCCATCAACTGAAAATGGAATAGAATAAAAAGAGATGACTTAAGTAACCCCCCAAATGACCTGACTCCTCAACCTTGTTTTATATTGTTCACTTGTGAATTCAGGGTTATTTTTACCTTTTTTCCTTCAAATTGTTCTGGCAGCTTCCAGTAAAAAGGCTCCAGATGGAGATCTTGCCTGACTTCATCCATCTTTGCAACAATCTCTGGGTGCTGGAAAGCAATGCCTTTGGTGGTTGTGTGCTGCAGGGCCTCATCCACCAGAGGCAGAATGGTCTGCTCGTCACTCAGGGTCACCTGCGAAGCACAAATTTCAGCGGGAAGCTGAATATGGATATGAAGCATCGTTTTAATGCTAAGTACGGAGACACGCCTGTCTGAGTTCCTGTCCCTGCTTTGATGAGTTGTCACAGGGAAAAGAAATGAGACATAGTGGGTGAAGGCAGCAGGGAATAACTGTTTGGAAATGACTTGCATAATAAAACTCAGAATCTCTAAAAACTGCTATATTTTATCACTAATAAAAGTTGACATTAAATTCTGGAGAGATAAAGGGAAATGAAACCCAAAATAAGCATAATCCCAATGCTAATGATGGGCAACTTCCGATGGCTGATTGGAAGGCACGCGGCAGGTTGTGGTCTCCAGGGCTGTGTTAGATGACAACAGTCCCACCCAGCACCTCCTTCCTTTGGATGTGGCAGCTTACCAAGCCAGGACACCAGGCCTCCCTGGCAGGGTTTCCAGTCTGCACTTGCCATGTATTTCCTTATCAACAGTAACAGAACAATCTGCTAGGGAGAATTTAAAGGAGGTGTTTATACCAACTGCCTAATGGCACATGGAGCCTTTACCATTTCTGAACACATGCAGGGGACAAGGTTACTTAAATGTTTTGCCATTTCCTACTACCCCTCAGGGCCTGACTGAAAGATTCCTGCAGGAATGAACATTATACCATTACACGGCTCAGCGGCTCCTTACTCACCCCCATACGGATCAGACCCTTTGCTTCAGAGCACTGACTAGTAACGCCGAAGCAATAGCAGCTGCTGCAGCCAAGTGGATTCTTGGCATCAAGTCCATATTTGCCAGGCCGGCACCTGTCACAGTGGATGCCCTCGACATTCACCTGAAGAAAGAAGAGAATCCTTCAGCGTTCTTTATAATGTTGTAGGAGAAATCAGCTTAATAACGAGAAATAGCAACACATTTCTTTTCCATTTAGCAAGGTAAAACAAATAAACAAAGAGTATAAGACTGATACCTCAAATGGTATTTATAGCTCACATCCCTGTCGGGATTTCCTGGGCCTTTAAAGGGTACTTGGTTCCTAAACGCACCTGTTGCTAAGGATGCCGCATGCTGTTGCTGAGATCTAATGGTGCATTTCCGATGACTCCGCTGTGAGCAATAAGAATTTCAAACGCAAAGGTAACCAGTAATTCCTAGCTATGAAAAAAGCCAGGAAGCTAAAGCACATTTATATATTTACTCTAATATTACACAAATGCTATAATATGATATATATGCTGCAACATACAACAAATATAACATAAGGCCATAATAAAGTGCGCATGTATAGAGCATGATAATCTGCTTATCTAGGGCACTTCATGCAGAGGCTGTTGTTTTCTGAAATTCAAGGCTACTCGCTTCCCAGATTTCAATCTGCCATTTCCTCTGGATTTCTTTGCATAGTCTTTGTCTTGAGAAGCTATGTATGACACTGTTTTAACCACATTTTTCTTGGGATTGATTATTTTCCAGAAATATATAAGGCAGAAAAAATACCTCTTACCCATTTTAATTGGCTGTTTTTCTACACCATTTAGCAGTATTAATGAGGACTGAAATTTGCACATAGTTAGCCACTGTTTGTTCTGTCAGGACTCATAGGTGATGGAATTTTACTGAATCTCCAAAGCAGTAAGTATGCTAACGTGTGCAGTGACTGCGGATTAACTTCGGGAGAAATGGTTTGAGATAAGCTTGGTTATCAGCAGTGCTTTTCCTCTGACTGTGTCTGAGAGCCCTCCCTGCCCACTCCACAGACATTTATTTATGCAAGAAGAACACAGAAGAAAAATAACTCCACTCACTGTAGAAATGACACCCTGTGTACTGACTGGAAAACAAGATTGCGTTTGGGCTGAAAGGGAGTTCTTGAAAACTGGAGCACATGCCAATGATAATACATCAAGGATATCTGTGTCTGGCCATGAATGTTTGTGTTGCTTAATGAAGCAAGAATAAAACACCGAATAATGATGAAACTGAGTAACTGATTCCACCGCGAATGAGGGCTTTCCTCACAGCGTTTCAGTCCCGCGTACCTTACAGGTGCACTGTCCCGTTTGATCGCTGCAGGAGCATCTTCTCGTCTCCGAATCACAAGTGGTGGCATCTGTTCCTGGAAGGAAGCATTCACAGAGACTGCAGTGAGGGTAGTTCCAGTGACCTCGGTTGCACTCCGAGCATCTCATACCAGAGAATTTGGGACGACAGTTGCACTGGCCTGTGTTTACGTTGCATTGGGAATCCAAGGACCCCACCGTGCTGCAGTTACAAGCCTGTTCAAGGGAGAAAAACAGCAACTGTTGACACAATTGCATAGGAAACACCTGAAAAATTTAATCCTAATGTGTCTATTCCACTATGCAAATACGAACCATATAATAAGCTTTGTAATGCTGGAGTCTAGTCCTTTGGGACACATCGGTGAACATAGCATGAAAAAGTTTCCTGCATGGAGGAAACTACATGGTAATCTAGAAACTACAATGATGTGTGCTAAGAAGGAAAAGGTACTTCTTGTTTTATTTCATCCTAAGCTACCTTAAAATACATTATTAATTTTGTATGTGCACCCATGTGTCTATGCATGTATGTGTGCATGCGTGCTTACTAGTGTGTGTATACGCATGCTCCTGTAGGTACATATGGAAGCGGAGGTCACCCTCAAGTGTCATTCCTTAAGTTCTACCCTCCTTGGTTTTTGAGACAGCATCTCTTACAGGAGCTTGTGGGCTTACAAACTAGGCTATCTCTGCTGTGAGTTCTGGGGATCAAGGTCAGGACCTTCTGCTTGTGCGGCAAGTGCTATATTGACTGAGCTTACCCCCTCATCCCGGATAGACGAGTAGCCTTCTGTCTCTTCCTTGTTAAGCAGGGAAGAAGCTGTAGGAGGAATTGCCCTTAAGAGTTAGTTTATGGCTAGTGCTATGCTCACTGGGTAGAGAGCAGTGCTAGTGGCCAGGCCTGATGAATTGATCCTACAAGGGGGCAAGAGGGAACTGACTCCTGAGAATCCTCTGACTCTCATGCTCACACTTTGGCACATGTGCACCCATGTGCATGCACACACACTTAAAAAGAATATTTAAAATGGTATCTTAAACTAGTGGTATGAACTGTGGCTATTATTATATTAAAAACATGGTTTCTTTCTTCTTTTGGATGGATTTCACTTTCCATTTATTTAATTACACTAAGCACAACATTAAAATAAGAACTAAAAGTATATATAACCCCTCCCCAAAACAGAAACAAACACTTTTTATATTGTATTCCTTCCTAATAAATATAGGAGAAATTAAATTTAATTAAAAATTTAAATATAAATAAGCTATTTAGAGTTGATTATGTGCCTGAAAATATATGAACCTTTTACACACACACACACACACACACACAGACACACACACACACACACACACACACACAAGAAAGAGGGAGAGAAGAGGAGGGAGGGAGAATTTCAACAAAAGTGTAGATTCTCAGGTATTTGTCCAAGTCTTCTGGGATAAGGTGTCAGCATGAATGTTTAATGACGACTCTAGATGCCTGATACACAGTGGATGGAGAGACATCCTTCAGAGCCTGCCATGGCTGTTAATAAAACCCAGTTCCAAAAACAGACTTGGGTTTCAGTATTTTCTCTACTTCTTAATCTGGTCTGTCTACTTTAAAAACATACAAACATTGCATTTTATAATCAACACATCATCCATCATAACAATCAAGTAAAAGGCAGGACCTATGGTCCCGAGTGGGCTAACACTTGTTTAATAGAGCAGTTAGGTCTTCAGACCTATGCTTCATTTACACCTACCACTTACTAGCAATATAGCCTGAGTCAGGTTAATTCACTTCCGGATGCATCCAATGATACAGTGACCTCCTAATAGAGATGCTGTGATGAGCAGACACAGTGGATGGCACATGCTTTCAGTGGAAGTAGTTTCATGTTATTATTTCATGGATAATGAAAAAGAGGCTATAAGAGGTTTTTAAACTTACGCAGTCCCAGTAGAGTGGCAGGACATGAGTTTGAACATGTATGTTCTTCAGGAGGCTACAGGTTAGTAAGAAAGACAAAGAGAAAGCCAGATGCATCTTTGCCTAATTTAGAATTTACAGGCATATTCAAGACGGTCCAATGAGCCAAGTGGTGGTGGTATGCGCCTTTAATCCCAGCCCTTAAGGGGCAGAGGCAGGAGCATCTCTGAGTTTGAGGCCTGTCTGGTCCACAGAGCTAGTTCCAGGATAGCTAGGGCTATTACACAGAGGAAACAATGTCTCAAAAACAAAACAAAACAAAACAAACAAACAAAAACAAAACAAAAACAAAAAACCCAAAAACTCAAACAATAACAAAAACACAAAGACCAAGATGGTTCAATGGTAAAACAAGGGATGGGTTTTCAACTCCATAGGATATTTCCCAGAGGGTAAGATAGAGCAAAAAGGGGACTTATAACAGACATAGTTTCTAATACACAGGTAACTGATTACCATATCTGTGATGGCTTATCTTGATTGTCAACTAGATACATCTTGAGTCAACTAAAACCCAATATCTAGGCTCAGCTGTGAGGGATTTTCTTAGATTATTTGAAACAAGGAGACACACCTTGAATCAGGACTATGCCTTGTTGCCGTCCACTGAAATGGATACAGAAGGAGAAAGCCCTGCTCTTTGCCTGATTGCTCTCACTCTTGCTGGCAACTTGATCTGTCCTGTTGCTGAGTCTTTTCTTTGCTGGTATTAAAACCAGCTGTGTTGGCATTCCAAAGTAGATTGCCTACAAGCAACTCTCCAGGACACCAATGCCAGATTGGGACCACTCAGACATCCAGCCTCATAGACTGAGAAACTACAGGATTCCCCATTTTCCTTTGTGAGACAACCACTCTTTGAACAACCGGGACCAAATTGTGTAAGCCAATCTGTTAAATCCCCTTTTAATATGTATGTATATTCATATTCATCCTGCTATTTCTGTTCCTTTAGAGAACGCTGATTAATACAATGGCCCTCACATAACTCACTAAAGAATAGCAGATGTAGAATGAGCTTTCAGAATTGCCAATTTCACTGAGTATTTGTGGACTTGCTTCAATAAAATAATGATATGGTGTGGAAACAATAACCATGGGATAGATTTCCAAAGGTTCCAAAAAGCAACATCATTTTAGATGACAAAATAATATAAAATACTTTCTCACCAGTTTGCTGTATATAATCAAATAACTAGCTCTTGGGGTTTACTGACAGTACAAATAGACTTTGGAATCGTTCCAGATCAGGAAGTTTATTTGAGAAATTACAGTGGGAATAAATGAGACAACTAACTGTGTGTTTAGATAGCACTATACCCAACATCAAAGTTAAATTATAATTGGATGTAATGTTTGTTTAGCAACAGAGGATTTATTCGCCTTTCCTCTGCTAGTGAAGGATGGCAGGCTTGGTATTCTACTGCAACGACAGCTCAAATGATGTGTGTGCTCACACCTCAGCTTGGAGGAATTCTCCATGGCAAAAAAGAAGAGAATCTCTCCCTTCCAAATTACTGTTGCATTAAATTATATTATAATTTTTTTTATAATTAAAAAATTATAAGTTTTTAAATGGTGGAATGTATGCTTGTAAATAGTTTCTAGTAGCCACATGATTTTTTATAAATCATTCGAGTAGCAAAATGTGCAGTTACTCAGAAATTTAGGTTGCTTTAAACAATAGTTCAAAGTAATAAAATTCAATTGAGACTTCAATCAACAAAATGTTTATTCGGGTACCAGTAAAAGAATATGCCCCTTATAATAACCATAAAAAATCAGCTTTAAGTTCAAGAATTTCCTTACAATTTGGCCCTATTCAATGCTTTGTGGACAGAATGCACTCCTATGTATCTTATTTATTATTTATTTATTTATTTATTTATCTTTTAAAGAAGTAATTCCAAGTGACAGAGTGTATACTTAGGTTTGACTTTAAAATGCAAATAATAGTCATCATCATCATCATCATCATCATCACTTAGAAACCTAGAGCACTGTTTACACTCAACAAAACCTTTGAAATACTTGAAAAAAATAGTAATTCAAAATGTAGCTTTATAGAAAGTCAACTCAATACCATGAGAAGTAAGAAAATCACCATCTTGTCTAGTGTTTGTGACTTTTAGTCACATATTGGGGCGTGGTCTGAACTCCCTTAAACACTTACCATTACTTAAATTCTTTCTGAGGTCAGTGTATTCTAGGCCAGTGTTCACTCAATTTTAAATTTGTATGAATTCTCTGAGAATTTTGTAAAATGTCTTTTGAATATGTTCACCATCAACTCCTTCTGGTAACTCTTGCAAGATCTACTCCCCAGCTTTCTAAACCCCCCTAGTCTGTGTTCTCTTTTCTGATTTTGAAATAAGTCATCAACTCCAGTTTGCGCTGACAGGGCACTCTGTGGTGAGCCAGCCACCAGAGCATGGACGCCCTATGAGGAGCCACACCTTAAGTAATAGTGACTCTTCCTCCCCTAGAATTAATCCACTGTCCAGATCTCACCGCTCAGAGTGTGTGTGTGTGTGGGGGGCTCATGAACATTTTCCCTTTATCACACTTAGTGATGGTTCACAACCACCCAGTCAAAAATAGAGTCTACCTGTCTACCCAGGACAGTGTCACTGGGTTCAGGAGGCCACACTTTGTTGGCACATTTCAGTGTTCCTAAACTCAGGGTGACTGACTGAAAGGACTGTCGCCCCCTTTTAAAATGCCATTATTTACCTCTTTAAACCCAGTAGGTGCAGTGTGACTCTCATCTTACTTGGACTTGTTACATAGACACACTAAAATACCACCTAATTATTTTTAAAAACTACCTCTGTGTTTAAATAATGAAACCATAAAAGCTAAAAAAAAATGCCATCAAAAAACAAAACAAGAAGTTTTTAGACATTGGATAATAAAGTATTAAACTATTATTGCCGAGAAAAGAAAGAAAGAAATGATATTGTGAGTGGAGGCAGCTTCAAGATCGTAACACTAGAGAGAAAAGTAAAACTAAAAGAGCTGAGCTGAGAGGCAATGGTACTTGCTTTGAAAATATGAAGAAGCTAAAATTTACAGGAGCAAACCTAATGTGCTCAGAATGGGAGCTGTGCTGTGAGAAGTCTAGAGACATGCAGGAAAATGGTTGAGGCTTTGGTTGAATTTAATGTGCACAGGAAAGGAACGAAGTTCTGCATTTGGAGAAAGGAAAGCATTGAAGACATCTAGGATGAAACATTTCTAGAGGTCACAGAAACCTTAGGTCGTTTAACAGTTCCGATTATAAGGTGGGAAAAATTCAGCAATGAATCGGGTTATAAGAAGGGTCCAGGGAGACTCACTTGTCATAGATTTAAGGATATTTTTGACACCTTCTTTATGAAAACAAAAGCAAGCATCACAGGGGTCCACATGATCAGTGAATAAACAGTGTACAGGAATGCAACAGAATATACAAAGCATTTTACCCAAAGTCCTCCCAAAATACGGGGAATGAGAACTAAAGCGGGAGGACTTGTAATATGACTCATTCCTTCCTAGAAAACTACAGCAACAAAAACATAACACTATTTACACAATTATATAAGAAAATAGAAGAATCCAAGAATCATGAACATGAGGTCAACTACTTTAATAAAGAAGCCAAGCTAATTAAACAAGAAGTCTTTGCAATAAATGATGTTGGGAAAATTGGACAGCCATAACAAAGTAAATTTGATTAGCTCGAACTAGAGAAAACTTGATATTAAATGTAGAATGTGAACCCAAACTGAAGAGCTAAAATTATAAAATTTTATAAAGAAATCACAGGAAAGAAATCTTTAGACTTAGGAAAACATATTCTTCCAAGGCAAAATATAAGAAACAGAATCCAGAAAAGAAATGATACAAGAAACTTGTTCATTCATATAAAAATTAGGTAAAGATACTAAGTAAAAGCAAGTTATATTCTTAGCTTTAATGTGTGTGTGTTACAGAATGTTCACTTAGAATACGCAAAAGCCTCTTACAATTACTGTTATCAATGGGAAACAACCTCAGAATAAAAGTGAGCAAAATATTTGTAATAGCTTCATAAAAGGATGTACATAAATAGCCAATTGCTAATTAAATAAGCAACACAATTCCCACCACTGTTTAACATTAAAGATTGCAAAAGATAGGAATGCACAACCAACTAAATCATTAAAATTGAAATAGTCACAATTGTCTGTGTTGGCAAAGATGTGGAGTATTCTTAGAAGAAATTAAAATTTTTGGTTTGTGAATAAACTTCTGACTCCCACACTAATGCTCAGAGCAGAGTAATTAATGAATGTTCTGAACTGCGTATTAAATGTAAACAGGTAAGCAAATTACAGGAGAGTATACAACGTAATATTATTAAGCAACTAAATAGGACAAACTTCTGATGTTTGCAGTACGATGGATAAACTTCAAAAGTAAGGGATGGAAGGCAAATCAAATTCACTGTCCTCGAGACTAGAAGAAGAAAACAACTGAGGGTTTCAAAGAGGTGAGGAAATCACTAAGCTCAACACAGTAGCACCAGGAGGGGTAAAGGAGAGCTGATTTCTTTCTTTATTCGTTTCTTTCTTTGTTCCTTTCTTCCTTCCTTCCTTCCTTCCTTCCTTCCTTCCTTCTTTCCTTTCTTTCTTTCTTTCTTTCTTTTTTTTTTTTGTTTTTTTTGATACAGGGTTTCTCTGTAGTTTTGTAGTTTCAGAACCTGTCCTGGAACTAGCTCTTGTCGACCATGCTCGCCTTGAACCCACAGAGATTTGCCTGCCTCTGCCACCCAAGTGCTGGGATTAAAGGCGTGTGCCACGAAAGGTGACTTCAAAAAGGCGCAAGAGATCGTTAATTTATTGCAATCGTAAGTCAAAGCTCATTAGATGAATGAGTTTTAATCTCATTTAATTAGTGATTGGCAAACATCAAGCAACAAAGAACCAAGCCTTCCCTGAATGTCCATTTTCCGGAAGTTCCTATGTTCCCTATGATTCCTAAAAGGAATAAGTTATGTCCTATTCCACTTTTTTTCAGACTAGAACCTAGAAGTCCTTAGGGCTTCTCCTGTTTTACTCCAAATCAGTGGGTTCAAATAAGCATAAGGTGTCTGCACTCTGCAGCCCACACCACAACCTCACTGAAGCCACTGGGTGGCCTGTGGCATCGTTCATGAATGCCTCATGGGTGATTCTTCGCTGCTGATGCGCAGAGTGAGGCTTGATCTGGATAGGGGAAAACAGGACTTTTCTGACGAAAGCTAGTTAATTTTACTCTTCAGATTCCTTTTAATCACTTCTTGTAAATTAAAGCCAAGTTAACTTGACACAATTTTAATAGGATATTGGCAAATTAATTTTTTGGTCTCTCTTGTTTCACAGATGTATTTTCTTTTTCTTAGAATGAGATAGTTATCTGAAGTTTTAGTATAGACTTGTTTTCCCTTCCCCTTCTATTTTGTAGGCATCATGAATTCAACTAATAAGTATGTCTGCCACAGTAAAGTGGAAAATAATGATCAGTGTCGTTAAGACAGTCATTGATAATTCTATGTTATATTGTGATGTGATATTGGGCTGAAGTATCCAGTTATAGACCTTGAAACTCTTTAACAAAACAATCAGATGACAACAGCAATCCACCTACCTTACAGCCGGTGACAATGCTGTGGCCCCAGGTGTTGGGAACACACTCAGAACATTTTTCTCCAATGGTATTGGGAGGGCAAATGCACTGGCCAGTTTTCGGGTCACAGTTGTTGCCCAGATGGGAACAGTCACAAGCTTCACAAGGGAAAGAGAGAAAGCAAAGATGAATCAAAAAAAGGCAAAATTTGATGGAACATAGTGAATTCTTAACGCACTGATTTGTTCTTTTCATTTTTGACACTATGTTTAAGGATTCTTGAAGGGGGGGATGCCCGTACTTTGTTATTTATACTATAGTATATTTCACAAAAGTGTTGCATCAATAATCGTTGCATTTCACTTAGTAATTTCAAAATTTTAGCACTTTTTATTTTTCTATTTAATTTCAAGAAGGAAAAGATATCTGTTATTAAATTCTCTCCTAATTATCATCTACCCAGGTACTATAAAGTCTAATGTTTTTGTTCATGTATTTATTTCATTTATTGATAATTAGAACAACGAGGGGCAGCCATCTCGCCGGGGCAGTGGTTTCTTGTGTGTTGAGGTTCAGGGTGCTTGGGAGTTTAGAAGGGGAGAAAAGGGAACTTTGAGGTTGAAGTCCATCTTACAGTCCATCTATGGTCTATTCAGCTGCAGCCTGGAAGTTGCAAATCCAAAGGAACTTGGGATGTTGTCCCTTTTGTCTGGAGCTCTATAAGTACTTGCAGGTGTTATCAAAGAGTGACTTTCTTGTTCAGAGTTTCTTGGCTCACCAGATCTCTTTATTCTAGACCTAAGAGACTACAAAAGGACAGGGAAGCTGTGTTCATCTGGTTGTTTCCTGCTGTGTAGGGGTGGAGTCAAGCTTCTTTTGTCTTTCCTAGGACTTAAAGGGGATTTAGGCTGTATATATTTCAAGTTTATAAATACATTCCTTCGCTGTAAAAATTAATTCTTTTTTTCCTGATAATGATTTTCAATAAAACCAACAAACCCAGCATCTTAAATCTAGTACACCATGTATGTAGTTGCAAATAACAGAGTATATTTTAGTTTTATGTATCTTTTAAAATAGTTCCATCATGAAACTTTTAAAATAATTTCTAATTTCATTATGACCCAATTTAGTACTTTAATTCCAAAGTATTTTTCTCGCTAGAAATGAACTATAAGAATATGAATTTCCTACTTATTGATTGTTCTCAAAGAATATAAGAATTGGCTTTCAGAAAACCTTCAAAGCCAACCATGAGAAGTGATGCATGTCACTCAGTGTGTAGACTTGATTCAACTGGAAAGAATACAGTTAAGCACAGCACTTGATTTAAAAGAAGTTATTGCAATAAAATACATACCAAATACTTGAATTCAAATTGAAGATCAATGTTGTCAGAAAGCTTTTAGTTGGTGAACTGATGGTTAAATCATTTTAATTGAGTCTAGTTAGATATTTGATTCAGTTGAATTTTAAGGGGTCATAATTATCATTACTCAAAGTGTTTCATAGCAGCTGTGAATGCTTAACACCATGCTTGACACAGAGTAAGTACAAATAAATGGCAGTGGTTATTGTCTTTGCTATTGTTATTGTTTTTGCTAATTTTAAGATAATAGATTTATTTATATATGACATTCATTAAGAAGAAAAATAGCATTATGTCTAAATTTATCTAATAAGAAACATGATGGGACAGTTTGAATCATTATTTGGAAATAGAAATTCTCTATGTAGAATTTCAGTGTAATCATACTTGAGCAATGAATTAGTTTTCTCCGTCAATGCACAATGTGTATTACAATTTAAAATGTTAATAAAGATAATGGTAAGAAACCAGCAATACTTATAGCCAGCCTTTACTCTAAAGCTATTATTAACTCAGTGAATTCCTACAAATCCTCATGACATAGATAATGTTGATAGCCTAAAATAAAAGATGAATTTTTCAGTAAGAAAGCATAGTAAAAGCAAACATCCAAGGTCATAAAATTAGTTATTGATTGGAACACTAGATACATATAGGTTATTTGGCATGAGGAATACTCTTTTATTTATTTTGCATTTTATTAATTAACAAATTAATTAATTAATTTCACCCCAATCACATTTTACCCTTTTTCCTCCAATTCTCTCCCACAAACCTCCACTCCCCCATCTACTAATACTCCTTTCTCTTCAGAAAAGGGTAAGCCTCCCATGTATATCACCTAACCATGACATATTTGTTGATGGAGACTACTTGTTTGTTTCCTGGCTACCCAGACCCAAAATAATCACTCAGAAACTATATTAATTAAATCACTGCTCGGCCAATCATTTAAGTGTATTGCTAGCTAGCTCTTATATCTTAAATTAACCCATTTCTATTAATCTGTGTATTGCCACAGGGTTGTGGCGTATTGGGCAAATTTCAGGCATCTGTCTCCTCTGGTGGCTACATGGCAACCCTTCCTTCTTTCCTCAAGCATTCAGTTTAGGTTTCTGGCCTAGCTCTATTCTTTCCTATCACAGCCAAAGCAGCTTCTTTATTCATTAACCAGTAAAAAGCAACACATATACAGAAGGACTTCCCATATCGCATATCAAGTTGCACCTCTTTTCTAATTAATGCAGAATGAGGTTACTAAGTAAAAGGAAGTGATCCCAGGTGACAAAGTCAGAGATAGCCCCTGCTCCACTGTTAGAGCCCCACAAGAAGACCAAACTACACCACTGTAACACATGTGCAGAGGGCCTAGAACAGATCTATGCAAGCTCTCTGGCTGGTGGTTGAGTCTCAGTATGTGCCCAGGTCAGTTGATTTTGTGGATATTTTTGGATGTATGTATGTGTGTATGGTGTCTTTGGCCCCTCTGGTTCCCATAATCCTTTCTCTGCCTCTTCCATTGGATTCCCCAAGGTCTGCCTAGTATTTGGCTATGGGTCTTTGTATCTTCTTCCATCACTTGCTTGATACTTTCTGATGACAACTAGGGTATGATGGGGGAAGCTCTGTTAACCAATCACACCCAGTTAAGGCGTGGCTACATAAAACACAGAAATAAAAGCAGAGAGGCACCAGTTGCAGGCTCTCTCACTGGGCAATTCCTGCCAGACAGAGGAAGTCAGACTTCCCATTCTTGTGGCATGTGTTTCCGCTTATAACAATTAAAAATATAATTGTTATCCTTAAGCTGGCCTGGTTATTTCCTGTATCAAGCTAATTCACAACAGGGGTAGGCAACAATCTATGAGTATTACAGAATACCATTGGGAATCATTTCATTGCCTTTTTTCCCCAGTCATGTTTGGTTCTATCCTAAGTCTCTGTTCTGTCCCACTAGGCAGTGTCAAAGATGGAGTCCTTCTCATGATATGTATCTCAATCTGGACCAGTTGTAAATTGGTCACTCCCACAATTTCTGCACTACCTTTACTCTGGCATATCTTGTAGGCAGGGCTAATTGTAGGGCATAGGTTATGTGGCTAGGTGGCAGTGTCAATCCCTCCATTGGAAACACTGCTTGGTTATAGAAAAAAAGCTGATTCATGCTGGGAAAAGGTCATCCTGAGGTCACCCAGACCCAGAAAGATAAACATTGCATGTACTCACTTATAGGTGGGTATAAAGTAAGGATAACGATGCTACAATCCATAGACCCAAAGAAGCTAAGTAACAAGGAAGCCTCTGGGGGAACACATGCATCTCACTGTGAAGGGGAAATAGAGGAGACACACAGGAGGGCTGGGGAGGGCTCTAGAAGGGGGTGGGCATGGGCAAAGGAAAGATTAGGTAGGGGAAGGATGGAAGGAGAGAGTATCAGGAAAGATAGCTGAAATGGAGGCATATCTGGGATGACCCAGAGCTTAAAACAATGGAAACCCCTAGGAATCTATTAGGGTAACCTCTAGGTAAGCCACCTAGCAGGAGGAAACACAGAATATGAGGAATACTCTTATTCTTATACTCTTAATTTGTAAAGACTCCTGTGGAATATAAAAAACAGATAGCAAGATGACTACCATCATTCATTTCTCTTCTCCTGTAGTGCAGGCAGAGTGTGAACCAGCTTGCCTTATAGTCCTAACACCATGTCCACTTTATGAGGTTAGAATACAAACTCAAGCTATGAACCCAAAAAGCACTTCAGTTCCCATTGTCAGCCATTTTGTCAGAGACATGAAAAATACTAACTGATACGCAGTTATAATCATACCCAGTGTGATTTTTTTTTTTTTACTTCTCGTTATTATGTTTCTCTGACTTAAAATACAAGTAAGTTGGCATTTTGGCATGTAATCACCACTTTATAATTTTAAATATTCTTATTTTTATCAATAACTTTTGCTAGTAGAGTTCATTGAAGATATAAAAGGCCCTGTTCTAGAGAGCTTTATTTTATTTTATTTTATTTTATTTTATTTTATTTTATTTATATCAACTTGACACAAGATAAAACTATTTGGGAAGAAAGAACTGCAACTGAGAAAATTCCCCCAACAGATTGCCTGTGGGGAAATTTTTTGATTGATGATTAAGTGGGTGGATTCACTTTAATGTGGATATTGCCACCCGGAGTCTGGTTGTATAAGAAAGCAGGCTGAGCAGGCCACGAGGATCAAACCAGTAAGTTATAGTCCTCCATGACCTCTGCATCATCTCCTGCCTCGTGATTCCTGTCCAGAGATCCTGTTCTGACTTCTCTTAGTGATGGGGTGTGGTCTAAGTATTGTAAGCTGAAATACACCTTTTCTTCTACAAGTTGCTTTAGGTCAGGATGTTTTATCACAGCAATAGAATCTCTAACTTAGAAAGCTTTGCGTTAATTCATATCATGTTGAAATATTAATGAGAATTGCACTTCAAGATCAGAATATTTTAAGTGGTTCTTTATAGTTTTTAGTGCTATTGAATATTAGCTTAGAGATCACACAGGTCTTAGGTGATCTCTATCACATCACAAATGAGTCAAAATGACTTTCTTTCTGATGAAAGTCATCAGCTTAGAATTCAGGAGGTAGTCTTAAAGATACTGGTACCTTAAATACTTTGCAATATTATTTTGATTCTCACATGAATTTGCTTCAATAGTCAATGACAACATTTTAAAATCTTGCCATGGTGCTGAGAGTACAGTACAGAGGTAAGAGCTGTCAGTCAAAGAACTTAGTAAACAAAGGTGCAAATCATTTTTGTGGTTGTTGGAATACCATCAACGCTAAATTTTTGATATATAAATCAAAGCTAATTTCAATCTTTAATTTCACTCCTAGGGTGCTAATTGATTGATTAATTGTGTGTGGTGTGTATGTGTGTGTGTCACTTTAGTTCATGATTTGTGTGAAAACACTGGCTGGACATAGGACAAACACTCTTTCAAGGAATCATGTTAGAAACTACAACCTGTATTTTTCCATGAAATAAATATCAAGATACAACTCGTTTCTCTCCCAGAATGTAAAGCCTTCTAAGGCAACTTTGATACAAGCTTTGTTTTTCTATCAGACAAAAAAAAATCAAGATAAAAACAAAACTCCCTTAATTCTCCTGTCCATTTTGTGTTTGGTAAAATTGAGTTCTCTTCGTTTAAAAGGAATCTAAGAAAACAATGGCACCAAAAACCCTGGAATTTGATTTTTCAAGCTGTAGAAGTCATGGGAATAGAGGACACAGACAAAAGGGCACATCTACATCGGGATCTGCTGATTATTGCTCAATGCTTGCAAGCATAGTTACATGTAGGGTAGCATTCCCAACTGTGCTGTGTCTATTTGTTAATTATTACAAATTAGCATATTCATTACTTTAAATATTCTGCATCACATACTTGTTTTCAACTTGCATTTTCTTTAACAGAACAAACGGTTACAAGAACCAGTAGCATAAACTCCAAGAACAAATACCCAGGACAGTAGTCTCGTTTACAAACCTGTACAACCTCCTTCTTGGAAGTTGAAGTAGCCATGGGCACAACGGTCACATTTCTTCCCTGCTACTCCAGGCTGGCACCAGCACTGCCCACTCTCTTCACAGTCAAATGACTTTGAGCCAAAAGAATTACAGTTGCAGGGAACACACCCCCTTCCCAATTGCAGGCCGAAGGTTTCAGGCTGGTGTGGAAAAGAAAATAAAATATAAATCTCAACAAGTAAACTCATACTAACAAGAAGCATTGAATCTAGAGAGTAGTCGGCAGTGAGGAACCCATGAGTCACCAGGCTCTCTAGTGGCACTGACAACTGTCTATTATTCAGTGGATTTTCTATGTTGACAAAGTGAAACGTATGGTTAATTAGAAATATCATCAAAATTAATTATCAAAATAGGCACTATGTTGTCATCTTAGTTTCAAAAGCCTTTGTATAATCTTCCTTGGTTCTAATAGCAATGTAAAATAGATTATTCATTACCTTCCTGGTTTTAATTTAACATTTTACTCACTTTACTGCTAATATATTAAATTGATTACTTTCAGATTTTGTGAACTACCTATTCTTGGTTAAGACATTTTCAATAATAGTGATCAGAATTCTAGTCATTAAAGCCAGTTTGTGAGAAAAGATCAATGCACTAGATTAGAAAGGTAAGGCCAGCCTGTCCATCCAACTTTGAAATTGTGGGTCCCACATCTATATGTACCAATTCATCTTCTACTCAGTCTTGTATTACCAGCTGTGAAGATATCCTTGAAACACATGTTACCAGGCCCAGGATAACTATGATTAAAAACACTGGTGAATTCAGGACTCATCGCTACTATTAGAAAAATGAAAACCACATATCATACTTAAAGCACACCACTTTTCTTTTATAAATAAAAAGTATGTCACATTATTATGGCATTTTAATCTGGCAAATTACTCCCCGTAATTACTTCTTTGTCAAAATAATTTGTATTTTGGAAAATTAGACTTCATAATTACTTCTTGGTAAAAATTAATCTTGCCATTTATTAGGAATTACCCGAAGAGAAATGAATAAGCTTCATTATATTTTTAATATTACTGTTAGCAGTATTAGAAATAAATTTGAGAAATTAAAATTATTATGAGAATTAGACTTAATATGACTAGCTAAGAATAGTTGCATTTTTTAAAATGTACAATGAGTTGATTGAACGTGATAATCATGTTAATTTTTACTGTTCGCCATATTTTAAGTTCTATTTGTAATTCAGATTTCATCATATTAAAGTAGAAAGTATGTAAGCAGTGACAACAAATAATTTTAAAATTAAATTCACCTATATATATAAAGTAAAATTAAAACAGATTTTATTAATAAAAATATTTCAATGTAAAATCCTTAGTCTCAGAGGAATTATCAGATATTAGAACAATGACTAAATAACAAGCAAGTTCGTTACTGATTGTTTATCATAGCATGTAATTCTGGTGAGACTCAAATCCCCACTGTTAGAGAAGGTACTGAATAAATTAAATTATAGTACATTCATCCTATAAAATGAGAAGAAATTAAGAAAAATCTATTTTGAAGCAGTTTTAATGATAGGAATACCATTTATGATGCAACATCACATAAAAATTCTAAAAGCAGCATACACATTATCTAGACTGTGATTCCAATTACATTATGTACAATGACACACACAAACACACACACAGCCACATGCACATACACACCCAGAGACACATGCAGAAACAAAGACACCAGACACCCACATATACAGAAACACATATACAGAGAGAGAGAGAGAGAGAGAGAGAGAGAGAGAGACAGAGAGAGACAGAGAGAGAGAGAGACAGAGAGAGAGAGACAGAGACACTTGGATTCCAAAAGAGTCTAAATGATAATGAGCTTTGGTTTTTTTGGAAGCAAAGCAGAAACCTAAATTTTATGTGCTATTTTTCTTAATACTGAGTGTATGGTGTGTGTTTCCAATGAGTGTCACATAGGAGTGGAAGAGTCATTTTCCTGACTGGTCCTTTCCTTCCACTGTGGATTGGAGGCTGGAACTCAATTTGTCAGGCTTGCACAGCAGGCACTTTTCCTACTGAGCTCACTATACTTAAATTTTCAACTATCTGAACTATAGTTCTAAAACTTTCCATTAGTCATTTTCATATACTAAGCCCGATTGTAAAGACTGGACTTAATTATCTTTATTCCCCGAATCCTCCACATTATCAAACACAATTATGTATGTATAGATATGCACATTCCTTTAATGGACAAATCAATCAAATATAAAATGGATTTCTAAATCACAGTTGCCATTAATTATTGTAAGACTGATTATATAAAGAAATAAATAAAACAAATGGTTGCTAACATCCTTTTCTAATATTTATATATTGTAGTTCAAATAAAACTACCAAACTTCCTAATAAAACAATAAATTTTAATAAAGTCGGTACTAATATATTTATTCCACAGTTAAAGAAAAGCTCTCCAATAAATAAAGCTCAGGAACAAACTTCTAGTCTATAACTGAGATTAGATAGAGCTCCCTTCCAGAACCCACAGAAAGACTGACGCCTCCCATCAGTACCTCTCACCTGGGGTGGTAACACAGTCTAGCAGGTGCATGTTGCTTCCTATGTGCCAAGCACAGCTCTCTAACTATAACAAGTGTGAACTTCCAGGACGCTCCCCTCAGCTAGCTATAGCCACCTCCCTTTCGTGCACAGTGCTGCAACAGAGGCACATAAAACTGAGATCTGAAGCCTCCACCGACACTAGTGGCCATCAGTATCCCATATTAGTTGGATTGTTAAGACTTATTTTTAAATTGTATGTGGTGTGAGTGTGCGTATGCATGTGTGTGTGTGTGTCTGTGTCTATGAGTGCGTGCATGTGTCTGTCTGTGTGTATATGTGTCTCTGTGTGTATGTGTCTGTGCATGTGTGTGCATGCATGTGTATGTGTGTGTGTCTATGTCTCTGAGTGTGAGCATGTGTCTGTGAATGTGTGTGCATACATGTGTATGTGTGTGTGTGTCTGTGTCTCTGAGTGTGTGCATGTGTCTGTGCATGTGTGTGCATGTGTGTGTGTGTGTGTCTCTGAGTTTGTGCATGTGTCTGTCTGTATGTATATGTGTCTATCTGTGTACGTGTGTGTGCATGCATGTGTGTGTATGTGTGTGTATCTGTGTGTGTGTACATCGATATGAATGCAAATGCTAAGCATTTATATACACTGGAACTATGGCAACAGGTAGCTTGCTGTGAGCCTCCCAATGAGGAAAAATTTTGAAAGTGAAAAGTTTTCCTTACTTTGCGTATGTTCCACATTTAAAGAGGGTTATGTGTTTCTTGTGTTTGATGAGTACATGAGCAGAATCACAGGTGGAAATTAGCAAAACCTTAGTGAAAATGGTATGTCAGGCTTATGTTACTACTCCAGAAAGGTCACTTTTGATACCTTGGGTTCCCTTCAACAAAATTTCTATTTGGTTTGTCCACAGATATGCTTTCAAAAATATTTTATTTTATGTGTATGAGTCGTTTGTATGTGTGAGCGCCACATTGGTGCCTGGTGCTTACAGAGGCCGGAAGAGGGAGTTGCAGATATTTTTAGCTAGGTATTGGGACTCAAACTTGGGTTCTCTGGAAGAGCAGTTAATGCTTTTAACTGACCAGACATCTCTCCAAGCCCCACAGCCATGCTTAATGGAAACTTATGCACAAAAGCATCAATTTTTAAAAGTCAGGCTTTAGTCAGGCATTGTACAATTTCTGCATCTGAGGTTTGCATACTTAGCGAACAGTTTGCACACTTAGTTACCAACATTATTCGGCAAAAAGGTTTCCAAGCCTCTTCAGCTACAGCCCAGGAAACAGCATGCCCACACAACCATGCAGTGCCTACCGGCACAGGGGTCCGATAGGTTCCCCTGGGGCACCCGCTGGAACCGCTGGAACCCCACATCCGAGGTGACCCCAGCACCCGCTGCGCTCTGTGTGGCTGCTCCTCCGGATGGTGCACCTGCCTTCTGAGGTTGCACTGTTTCCCTACAAAGCCTGATTTACAGATACATCTTCCCGTCATATCACACTGTGGTGACACAGAGCCCAGGGGACTGCAGTCACACAGCTCACAGAATCGCTTCGCTGAGTCCCACCATGTACTGAGCTTTAAAACCCAAGAGAAGGAAAAACAAGGAAACAAGGCAGAGTTGAGCATATGGTATTATTCAAGTGATAGAAGCAGGGGTATTTTCAAACTTTCTACTAAAGGCCAGTCTGACATCTGAAAATGACTTGCTGGTTGTGAATAACAAAATGTATTATGTGAAAGGAGCCAAAACTGGCAGGCTCTCATGCGGGGACCTCAACACAGGGCTGGGCTATCACTGGAAACAGATACTGAAAACAACATTCTCATTGATGGGATATTTCATTTTAATCAACTAATAGTTCCAAAACTATGATGAAAATTTTCACTATTTCCAATGTTTATCCACTGAAACTAACTTTTAAATGACAGAACTTGAAGTGTGTGTTGTTGGGGGGTTGGTTGGAAGCAAAAGGAGTTGCACATTTAACCTCCCCCAAGGTAAATTATTTTACTCCCCACTGGCTAGAATTAAATCTATGTTATTTGTTGAGTAAATACTTAAATTACAATAATTATTATACAAATTTGTATGTGGGAACACAGGTCAAATGCAATGCACAGTCAATTTTGTTATAGTTGAGAAAACGTTTCACTGAGCACAAATATTCCATTTTCAGGAGTAAATAATTCTGACCCTTTGTTCAATATGTGTATGGAATCCATCATTGAAAGGAGGTGAGCATGGTTCTTACCTTACACTCATCACAGCGCCTCCCCTGAACATTGGGTCTGCACTCACACTGCCCAGTTCTGGTGTGACAAACCTCTGAGAAGGAGCCATTGCTGTTACAATGGCAGGCTGTCAAGGCAAGACACACAGCAAATGAAAATACAGTTTCATGAATCCCAAATACAGATCGAGTAGCTTTTAATCTGAGATGCTTGCAACCAGAGGCATCTCAGACACGAGCTATACCTTAAGTTTTGGAGTATTTGTATAGACCTCTGTTAAACATCAATACTCTGAAAAGCCAAGACCTGAAGGGCTGCAAATCTGTACAGGAGTTGTTAAAGAAAACTGTAGCTTATGGGAACGTCAACACTTGAATTCAGGGATGTCTTCTAGTGGCAAGGACACTTTCAGACAAACCGTTATGTAATCCTTGCAACAGTTCTACATACTGTAGACATAGTTCATACATGCTTGGCATGTTATACTACTAAAATACTAATACAGTTGTTATGACAATCTTGAGATTAAGACAGTGAAGTATAAAGAAGCAATAACATATACAATGCCATAAGCTTAGTAAGTGTTATGGCTGTCCAGAAATCTGCTTGAGCCATGGAGTCCCCTGCTTCCTGGTTCAATGTTGTTTAACCTTTTCATAGATACATTGGGGAAACATCTACTTATTATAATCACATAGATAAAATACATATCCCCGGAAAGTTGAAGAAATTTTAAGAAATTTTCAGTTTCAATAATCCTCTTGACATAGCATTAATATTATTTTTTGCAAACATTTTTGAATACAATGTTTATTTACTATGTGCCAATTGGACCTGGGGGGATTGGGAGGACCTTGGTCTTAGCATAGAGTAGGGAACCCTGATGGCTCCTTGGCCTTGAGAGGGAGGGAGGGGAGGTATGGGTGGAGGGGAGGGGAGGGAAGGGGGAGAAGGAGAGGATGGAAGGGGGAGGAGGAGGGGAGGGAGGGGGGAGGAGGAGGGGAGGAGATGGAAATTTTTAAATATAAAAAAAATAAACCATGAGAAAAAAAAGAATGAGTTAAATAAAAAAGTATATCCCTTTTATGCTATGAAAGAACATAAGAGAACCACAGGGACCATCTCCAAAGACTAACAATGGCAGTTATCAGCATTACCAACAGATTACCACATCCCCTGCCTGTGCTACACCCAATAATCCCCACGGAAAACTTATGATCCTTTGGACATGAGGAAACCATTCTTAGAGTCACATATCTGATTCTAAATTTCCCAGGTAGCCCACATGAACATAAGACATTTTTGCGTATCCTGATATTTCACAGAAAGGCCAAATTCCACAGTGTTTAAAGTCACTCTGGTCTAGTGGGAAATTTTGTTTAGAAAGTCAGTCTGTGATTTTAACAAATGCCAGTTACTCCAGAGAGTGGTTTGTTTTGACTTAACAAATAACCATTCTGAAAGGACAAAAAGCCTACAACCAGCTTCTCAGTTTAGGAGAAAAACATCCCTTTCTGAAAGAGGATCACTGCTGTTTACAGTAGAGATAACAGGCAGAGTTTCCTGTGGTGTCTGCAATTCCCTAGGTCCTGGGACTCACCTCAGCATGAGTCTCTGCTTACATTAATTCAGTAGAAAAGAACTATTGTTGGTCTTATAGCTCTCTTCCTGAATACTGTATCAGTGAAGTAAATAGGTGCCAATAAGATCTAGAACACTGATGTGGATTCATACTTTTGGAATTAATTCTCTTTTGCATATGGTGTTGTTATAAAATAATTGTAATGTAAGATACTATTCCATGTAAAACTGTGTTGTATGGCTAAGGAGGAAAAGATTAGAGGAGAAATGTGTTGTACCAAACTGCCTCAATCCTTTGACTAGTATTCTACAAATAATTCTGGCATGAGAATTAATAACTCAACTATCCAATGCCAGTATGTAAAATCATTGTCATGTTCTTACACTTGTTATGAAGTACAAAATCTGTATTTCTGTAAAATCTTCATATGAAAGCAAAACCAATTAATACCTGCTGTTAGATAACATGCAATAATATGGACAAGTGGATTAATTTCAATCAAACAATTAAGTTGATATTAATGAAAAAGGCCAAATAGACCTGTATCATTACCAAATTATTTTCTGTTACATTTAAAAAATTTCATTGCATAAATATGTGTATAACTTGAAAAATCAACATTTAACAATATAATACATTTTAAATGGTTTATTCTGTTCATTACTACAATGAAATATTTTGGAACATGCAGACTTTATGTCTTCACTGGGCATTCATCATTCATGTATCACAGATAATTTCCTAGTCTCCAATGCCCACTCAAGAACTCATCAGCTTCTTTGAGGTATCATACATCAATTCTGTCAGGGACATCAATAGTTCAGGACTTACGTTGACAGTTCTTTGCATCAACTGCGTCTCCAAAATATCCATCAGCACAGAGCTCACAGTACCGGCCTGTTGTACCTGGCTTACATATCAGACAGGAGCCAGACAAGCTGTCACAGCTGCCAGGGATGGAGAAGTCAAGGTTGTCATTGCATTGGCATGGCTGACATGATCCTCCAGGTATGGAAGGTTGTCCAAAATAGCCTTCTGCACACCTAAGGTAATAATTTCCAACAGTGACATTTTAGTATGTGTGTGGGGGAGGGGAGCTCAAGAAACCCACTCAGTGTTTACATATCTTTCATATTCCTCTGCCAGGATAATGGATTTTTCTCTTAAGCGCTCCTTTTCTCAAGTGCAGAACGATTAAAAAAATGCTTCTCTGTAACTGTGCTATAGATGCAAGATGAAATCTGCCAACTCCACTCATAATTAGATTTCAGCAAAAAAATAAAATAAAAATTTGTCACTGACATTGAAGATGGGTCCAAAGCATAATGAGAAATCTGTGGCTGGCATTATGAAGGAATCTAAGTTCACACTGCAAAGCTTTTATAATATAAAACATCATATGTCTCCAACTCCAATTGGCTGTTTTCTGTCCACATATATTAGGTTCATGTTTTTGTTGCTGTTGTTCTTAAGGGAAAAGCTTATTATGAGGAATTAAATGCAAGTTCAACATTTATTGAAAGAAATTGTGACTCAGAAAATACTATGTTTACTTCTGTAGGAGCTCTTGAGTATTTCTGTATTAATAAATATTTGTGTACATTTATATATTGATTAAGAGGCTATTTTTCAATGAAGAGTCTTCATTCAGGAGAAGTCTAAGTAGGAATGCCTTTCTATCACGGTAGTGTACTGACCCAAATTCACACCAGAAAATTCTAGGTTTTCATAAAATAAAACCAACCCCAAACTATACATTTATTTGGAAAAAACACCCAAGTTTGTCATTTATAAACTGTGGCATAGAAACCAATTATGAGTTATGCTACCCATCTTCCCCCTGATATACATGTTTTAAAATGGTACAGATGCTTAGATCCACCTTTGCAGAGATCTTCTATTTCTATTTGGCTTGGTCCCCTCAGTTACATTTCCTCCTGCTTTGTATCAAAGACAAAATGAAAGAGGGTTAGAAGGTGGTGACCACTCTACCTCTGTTATCTGTAGCATCTTATTAAATAAAATACTTTGTAGCAAGAATCAAGACTGAGAGGAAACATGAACACTGTAGGAGAATACATGTAGTTCATGGCATACAAGTGCTTATGCCCTTCTGTACAGATATGGTTGTATCTTATAAAAAATGTTCTGTCATGTGAAGCACAGGTGTTTTGACTACAGTCTGAGCCAGGAGAATGCACTAATAACATTATAAGGTCACAGTTGTTATCTGGTACAGATACATTCATCATTCTAAGTTTTACAGAAGCTTTCTACATGGGAATATAATGTTGCAGGTTTCAGGTTTTATCACAGTCTTTTAAAAGGTGTTTTAATTATATTCACAACATGGTTTATAAAATTATGAAAGCTTTATATTCAGAGATTAGAATACTGCTACTAATTATTATTGCCAATAATTACTTATTAATTCTGTATTATAGACCATAAAATAGCATGGCAGTATATAGATTTTTTAACAATTCCTTCTGGGGATTTTTTGGTAATAAATAAGAAGATAACTCTAAATTTTAACCTGACTATACCCTATTTGATCTTCGGATATTGTAATAATATCCACATATTATTACATCCAGTTTCATTTCCCTTAAGATTGTCTTTGGCCAGTTAGACTAATAGTTGTACACCAATAATTATCAAAGCCAACAAAAACGTACTACTTTCATCTTGTTTCTTTCAAAATGTCTTATTAACCTCAGGAGATAAGGAATTATACAATGAAGTATTAGACATTTTCTTAGCAAATGTAGCAATTAATAAGTCCTTTATTCTCCCAGAATCAAAATATACATGCAGAAAATATAATTAAATAGAATAAATAAACAGAAACCTGCCACTTTTATTTCAGGATATAGAAAAGGAAAATGTGTGACTATACATGACAAATAATATACTGCATGATTGAAGAGAGATTATGCCCTCCTCCAAGTGCACAGTCACAGGTAAACAACCTATTAAACTTTTAATCATTTGGTGTTTACTACTAATGTATGTGTGAGTGTACTAGAATTTACAAAGAGCTAAAGAGGTTCCATTAGGAATTAGGAAGTATCCTGTTGGTAGAGAACATCATGCTATAATTCTAGTATTATTAACAACAATTACTATTACTCTTTTTGTGACACCTAATTAAATTTAGTATATAGCCTGGTAGGTTTTCCCAGCCTCCCAGATTTTCTCTTTACCAAAACTAATTATAATGTAAAATCTCTCCCACTTTCCCAGAGAAGGCAGAATGAAGATAGGGAAAAACAGTTTCTAGGGTTCTTTGTTAAATACGGGGACATGTTGACTATTCCTTTTCATATTTGTAACTTCTCAAGTCAAATTATAACTGTTTGACAAAAGAACCTTCAAATGTAAATATGACATTAGGCTATACAACAGTTCTGTAGCTGATAGTTTGGGAAGAATCTCATTTGAGAGGAGAAATATGAATGAAGATGAATGGCTGAGGTAGAGACCAAGGATAATAGGAAAAAATAAAACAGGACTGATAGAACCTTTGTCTTCTCTTTGACCTAGTTTACCATCCTCAACCTTCTTAAATAATTAAATAGAAAAAGAGAGAAATCAACAGAGCAGTTTTATATTACACTAATATAAATGAGGCATATATTATCCTACTATCTAGGCCCAAGAAATATTCATGTAAAAATCTTACCACAGAACAACTAGAGATACATTGAGGGTTACAATCCAAGTACAGAATCATCAAAGACCTTCCCAGGATGTGGAGATGAATATCAGTTACAGAACAGGTGATAGTGCCCGGTTCAAAAGTGGAAGGATTGTTGTCATCTTGCAGAGAGAACTGCATTTGCAGGGGAGGAGCTTATAGCCTAATGGATTTGTCTGGGCTGTGGTGCTAAATTCTCACTACCTGCCATTCAGCTAAATGCTAGGCTGGCTGGCGCTGGTGCTTTCGCCAAGCCCCAAGCAGTGCGGAGGCAGCAGCTCCAACTGGACACCTGAGCACAGCACCGAGGCTGCCCTGGCAAAAAGCAGTTTGGGGCACAAAATCTGGTGGTAGGTACACGAGCCAATCACTCCCTCCTCGGAGTGCATGATCACATGTGAGTAACCTCTAAAAACCACATCTGTCACAATTTTGATTGTGACAGAATTATTAAGGAGGAATAAGGGTCTCTCTGCAGCCAAGACCTAAGGACTAAACACTGAAACTTGGGTAGAAAATGCCTGCAGCCTTGTAATTGAGTGTGAGGGTTCTTGAGCCCGATTAAGACCTCACTGAAGTACAGATGATCTAAATGGGTTTTTGGAGGTGAAATAAAAGGAAATGGGACTCTATTTATAGCTAATGTGACCCTTCTAGTTAAAATTTGGTGAATTGTAAATTTAAAAATTTTAAATTGATGCTAAACTTAAATTTAATTTAAAATTTCAATTAAAATGTGGTGAGTTTTCAAAATGTTAAGAAGCCTTTACAGCCAATTACCTTCCATGTTTTCCGTGGGTACCTGTAAGTAGCCTTTGGGCTGCTCTTGCTCCAGCTAGTGAGTTCTTTGTATTTGCCAGCTGGAAAGGAGAGGGGTTTAAGGAGTCCACGCTTGTGCTCTTTCACCTGTTCCCGCAGAATTCTCCTAGGTAACGTGTCATGGTATGTCTCTGTGTCTCTATGTTGTGTGATATGTTGTTGAAGCCAGAGAGGACGAAAGCCACTTGGTACCTGATTAAGTGCCAGTGGCAGTTAATTAGCTTTGTGTTCTTTATTTTAATTTTTCTTTATAGTCCATTGTTCACTCAATCCCTTCAAGCCGGTCACAAGGCCATTTCTCTGCTTTTCTGAATACAAAAAGCCTAGAATCTTAACGAAGTATCATGATAAATGTCTTCTCTTCTCAATAACATGACTCTATTTCCTCTGTGAAACTCTTCCTCAACAAAGAAGCTTCATGAGTGTTTGCAAGCTACAACTAGCCCTTGGCATCTCAGAGAATATCATTCATATTTTGATAATTCATTGTATTTACAATTGACATTCCCTTCTCCAGCTTTGTTGGCTGCTTTGCTTGTTTTTTTTGCATTCCCTCAATTCAAGGAACACATCCATCCTGTACTATATAATCTCCAGTAAACTAATTTGACAAGTAAGAAAACAGGAATATAGGGAATTCCTAGACTTGGCTTGTGGTTTCTATTAGCTTTTCACTTCTTGTTAGTCTTGCATAAAAACCAAAAATTGAATGATTTTTTTTGGGAGAGAGGAGGAGAGGTGGGAATAGTTCCAGTCCTGCCCTAGCTAAGGGACTATTGGCATTTGATTGCTACTGAAAGAGGAAAGCTGGTTTTCTACAAAGGAGAGACACCTTGTGTATTAACTACACTCCAGAAGTAGTCATCCAAAGTAATTGTACTCTGTACTTGGGGTTTATTCTGCTTGCTTGTTTTTGTGTGTCCATCTTTTTCTTTAAAGGGGGGAGGGATGAAGTTGGGCGAGTACAGACGTTGGAAATGTTCTGGAAAGGACTGAGGGAGAAGCATATATATGATCAAATTATAGTGGGTAAAATTTCAGAGAATAAATAATGTACATTATTTAAAAGAAGTCAGAAAGTAACAAATGAAGACACAGACTCTGTCAGTTCCTAACGTTAGGCTGAAAAAAGTTGAATGGCTCCTGAACCGTTATTCCTCTAAGAGTGGGAAGGGCAGGGGAGACAGTTAGTAGAAATACCTAAAGGGAAAGCTAGCTGTGAGGACCAGGGAAAGGATGAGGTCATCTGGAACAGATGTGGATGAATTGTTCCGGACTGGTCAGCCATACGATGTGTTCATTTTTGTGAAACACTCACAACCACAGACACTCACCTACCACACACACATTCACACAAACACCTTGAACTACATAACTGGTTAGAACTTTAACTCAAGGTGGCTTCCACAGGGGATGAGAGAAAAAGTCTAATAGAGTAGCCCATGCATCTCAGTCATCACCACTACCATAGAAGACTGGAGTCTCAGGAAGAAAATGTATTGAGATAGAGAATACAAGTTCTAATCCATGTCTTCCTTACACATATCATAAAATAAAAGCAAAGGATTAAGGCTTCATATACATAGTCAATGCTGAACCAACCAAGCTGACCGAGATTCCCCACTGTCCACTGCAGGGAAAGATAGAACACTTACCATGTGCATGGATATCTCCTGAACTTAAGTGACTATGAAAGTCCTTACTACAGGAACAGTGACTGGGAAAGATTCCATGTCAGCTGGGATTTGTCATGTTGTGCATACAGGCTTCACACAAGGCTTTCACAGAATGGTTTTGATTACAAGATTTACAATGTAACCTGTAACTTTCTAAGCCTGACCTTTGTTATCTTTCCCTTCCATATCAACAAATACATTTCAAAAATATTGCTATTAGTATTTCTGATCCATCTGATGGGGCTTTTTGACTCATAAAAATACTCTGAAATGGCAAATCCCAAGTGCTCAAGGAAAAATCTTAACCTAAATTCTGACTAAGAAAATATAGTCGCAGCCTAGATGCCCTTCAGTGGAAGAATGGATGAAGAAACTGTGGAATATATACATGCTAGAATACTACTCAGCGGTAAAAAACAATGACATCTTGAATTTTGCAGGCAAATGGATGGAAATAGAAAACACTATTCTGAGTGAGGTAACCCAGACCCATAAAGATGAACATGGGATGTACTCACTCATATTCGGTTTCTAGCCATAATTAAAGGACATCGAGCCTATAAATTTGGGATCCTTGAGAAGATAATAAGAAGGTGAACTCCCAAAAAAAGATATAGTAATCCTCCTGGATATTGGAAGTAGACACGATCGCCAGGCAAAATTGGGAACTTGAGGGTTGGGCAAGACTGGGCCAAGGGAAGATGGGGAGAGAAAAGTGTGAAGGGGAGAGCGGGGGGAGCTCGGAGGAATGGGGTGCTTGGGATATAGGAAGGGTGGATATGAGAGCAGGGAAGCATATATCTTAATTTAAGGAGCTACCTGAGGGTTGTCAAGAGACTTGACCCTAGAGGGGTTCCCAGGTTTCCAGGGAGACGCCCCCAGTTAGTTCCTTGGGCAGCTGAGGAGAGGGAGCATCAAAAGGCCAGTTCCTATAGCCATACTGATGAATTTCTTGCATATCACCATAGAACCTCCACCTGACGATAGATGAAGAAAATGACAGAGCCCCACATTGGAGCACCAGACTGAGCTCCCAAGGTCCTGATGAGGAGCAGAAGGAGAGAGAACATGAGAAAGAAAGTCAGGACCGTGAGGGAACCTCCAGCTGGCGACAGATGGGGAAGGTGACTGAGCCCCACATTGGAGCACTGGTCTGAGCTCCCAAGGTCCCGATGAGGAGCAGAAGGAGCGAGAACATGAGGGAGAAAGTCAGGAACGAGAGGGGTGCGTTCACTCATGGAAACGGTGGGACAGAACTAATGGGAGATCACCAACTCCAGTTGGAATGGGACTGATGGATCATGCGACCAAACCCGTCTCTCTGAGTGTGGCCAACAGCGGGGGCTGACTGAGAAGCAAAGGACAATGGCTCTGGGCTCTGATTGTTCTTCATGGACGGGCTCTGTGGGAGCCTTCTCAACTTGGTCGATCACCTTCCTGGACCTGGGGGGAGTTGGGAGGACCTTGGTCTTAGCAGAGAGTGGGGAACTCTGATGGCTCCTTGGCCTTGAGAGGGAGGGAGGGGAGGTATGGGTGGAGGGGAGGGGAGGGAAGGGGGAGAAGGAGGGGAGGGAAGGGGGAGGAGGAGGGGAGGGAGGGGGGAGGAGGAGGGAAGGAGATGGAAATTTTTAAATATAAAAAAAATAAACCATGAGAAAAATAAAAAAAAAAGAAAATATAGTCGCTCATCACCTCTTGAATAATACTAGTAGATTATTTTTGGATGACAAATTTAAATTGGAAATAAGATGTACCATTTGCTACAGAGTGTATGTATCTCACCCTCTTTTGCATGTGATTAATACAGTTTTTAGACAATGCATCACACTTTCTGTCAGCTATTTCTTTTCTTACTGATTTTCATCATCAGTTAGAATTCTCCCTAGAACACATGTGACTATTCTTCCCCAAGAAGGTTGTGAGCTACTTGAGGACAAAGATGGAAAGGCACATCTGTTTGTATTCAGTGTTTTACCTCGTACCTAATATGGTACTTGAAAAATAAATATTTGTTGAATCAAATGTAAGTTGTTAAATTGCAGGTATCTCATAAACTGTCTAATGTGTAGAAAGGACAATGCATGAAGCAGAGCATTATAAATACATCAGAGACCATGCTCACCCAGATAAGCAGATTTAATAGCCTTGTATGACAAAGCAGCTGTCATTTTCCAGTTGCTAAAAAAAGACTGCCTGTGGTGAGCTGGGGGATACTATACATTGATGTCAATCTGTCTTAGCGATGACATGTTGTTCTATTAGAATGCCATATATACACATGCCTTTCTTTTCTTTTTTAATGAAAAACACAATTAAAGATGTTCGGTTTTTCAACAGCAAATAAATCCCTCTTATTTCAGGTCTATTCTCCACTTCCTCATGTACAGATGTTACCACAATCACAAGCAGGACTTCCTGCAGCTGGCATGCTGTGGGCAGACTACTCGCTGCTGGCCAAATTCTCCCTGGGTGAAGGTTTGAACAGGTGATGGCTGCCAAGACGGCAGGAAAAGATGGGCAGAAATAGCTCTCCTGATGGATAGCCTTGTTGAGGAGGAGAGAAGGCAGGCCATGTTAATGGTCTGGCTTACTTTCTCTGCCTCACCCATATCCGCAGCAATGGTCAACGGGGAGATGACTTTTCAGCATTCAAAACAGGAGAGTAGTGATCTGTTTGCACACATCTTTAAGGAACTAGCTTGCATCACTTTAAATTGGGAGTGAATCACACAAGAAATAGTTCTTTAAATATATTTAAGGAAAAATATGATTATGGAAATTGTCTAACATAATGTCTATGCTGCCCAGACACTCAACAGGAATTAAAATACCAGTTTAAGAATGAATAGAAGAAGATGTAAGTCATGATAATAAATTACACTTTGTCTTGTTTCAAACATATTTACAGTAAATTATAGGCCACTTGCTGAACTATGAACTGAGAATTTAAGCCACATTTTAAGGACAAAAAGCTAATTATGAAAAATAAATGGTGCCAAGCATAGACAGTAAGATAAATCTTAAAATGATGGCTTTCCACCTGAGCAATACTTTTCTGGAAAAAGTATAGGTTAATGCTTAACCTTTAAGATTAAAACATTAATCAGCTATCCCTGGAGTGAATGGAGATTTATAGAGCAATTTCCAGAGAATAAATAAACTATCAAAATAGAATGCATTTGTGGGCAAGTGTGATAAGAAAGTTTATTTTACCCCATTGAGCACGGCAGCTTTTCTGGAGCAGGGGAAGATCATGCCTGTGACTTTATAACTCCCAAGGTAGAAATCATTTCGCAGGGCAATGTAGTACGTGCTTACCTCTCACAGCGTGGTCCGGTGTACCCAACAGGACATTCATCACAGATCAATCCCAGACTCCGGTCTAAATGGCACGTTGGGCTAAAGCTGTGGTGATGTTTGGGAGACAGGAAGAGGGGGCATACATGAGATCATTAGCAGTAGATCCTCATATCTCTCTACTGCTGCTGTGACCAAAGGGTACAAGCTGGCCATTCTCATCTCCCAGGCAGAAATTAGAATCTGGCCAATGGAGGATGAAATGATATTGCTATTTTAACGGATACAACGATAGCCCAGCGGAGAGCAGTGTCCCTGTGACATGTTATTAACTGACTTTTGACTGCTCTGGCTCCGAGATCACCAATAAAAAAGAGTGGACACATAGCAGCTGGTGAAACTGACTTTCACCTCCTCTCTCTCCAAGCACACCCTTCAGAATCTGAAGCAGCATGGAGAAATCTGAGAGATGTTTAGACAGCAGTGGAGTCAGCATAAGTTTTGCTTATGACAGTATAAGTTTTACTACCTGGGCCAGCAGCCATGGGGCATGCATCCACACAGGTTGCTGTGAATGTGCACCCACAGGCATGAGGTCACATGGGTGGAATCCTTAGAGAATCTTTTAGCAAATACCTCCTGCGTACATTCTGTTTGACTTAAATTCTACAAGTTAAACCGAGCCAGCTTTGTTATTTCACATCCCCCAGCATGTCCCAAACTTTACCTGACTTTAGACACAGTTCCAGTTTGGGGCTGAAGAGACAATTATTCTTACTCTAATTGTGTTTTCCCTATAATATTTCCTATTCTACAATACAAAACAATTTAATAAAGGCTTGCTTAAAAGCCAAATAATTAAAGAGATCACAATAAATTAAACATGCTGGGACCTGGTCTCTTTCTATTTCTGATACTTGGCATGACTTGAGAATATTTTTCCAACTTTGATGCCAATCAGACTGTGACTACCATTGAAAAGTAACCTCCCCCTGGTCTAACTCTGAATGGTCCTTCAGTGCTTCAATAATTCTCATTTCTCTATAGTATCAAGTTATTATGATCCATTAGACCCTCCAGACTAGCTATTTCAACTCATTGTAAAGACTAATGAATCTGTGAGATCAGAGAAAGTAGAGCCAAGAAAACCTTGAATTTATGAACGTTGTCCAAGTGGAGAGGTTCTGCTGGATGCTGTGGTAACCTAGCTTGTGGTCTAACAAGAGGAATCTCTTGTTAGAGAAGCGCTCACAACAAGAGGGTTCAAATGTGTGAAGTCTTGGCACATACTAAAACAAACAAATGGAAATCCAATTGACCCCACTACTTGTCTTTGTTATTGTTTGCAAAACTGAAAACAGGAACTGGATTCTGACAATTCACTATTTTGCACATGTGAATTTTTCCAAAGTTGTCATTCTGCAACTGCCTCATCTTTATGGAGAAAGGGACCCCGAGGGGAAGACTGAGTTTGCCAACCTTGTTGGACTATAGTGACTGAATGAAAACCAACTGAATTATTTTTTCACATTCTAAATCAGTTTACCATAAAGACATGCCAAATATGGCTGACAAACTCCTGACACCTTAAAACTATTTCTAAAATAAATCTTTAAAATTTTAAAATTCTTAAAAATACTCCCTTGTCAGTTAAAACTAACAGCAATAAAGTCAACTGATCTCACTGACAGAGAACAATACTTTTTCAGAAAAATATTAAGCAATAACAATTTATTCAATGTGACGAGCTCTTACATTTCAGAGTACTTTTATCATAATTGTACTGCATTTAAACAGATTCCTATAGGCTGGTTGAGACAAAATTTTTCTTCCTCAAGGTCATGCACTAATTTCCAGGAGAATTTACATGAGATTCATGACTTCAGGGTCTTCATTTAATCCTCTTCTCTCCCTATAACCACTTGTCATTCAAAATTGCTGGTGAGAAGTCACGAGTTTAAGCTCCCAGTAATAAAAATGCTTGCTACAGTATATTCAAATAAAATCTCTTCTTAAAATATCCCTCTACGTATGCTTTCATATTTGTAAATAATGCTGTTTCTTTTCTAGGGTAATTGCAGTAGCAGTTAGAGAAGAAGGTGACAACCGACAACATAAATACAATTACAATGAGACACTAATGTGCATAGTAATGATGCCTTGAGAATCTACTGGCAGAGGAGGCATCTCCAAACTGATTCTGGCCCAAATATGAAGCTAATTGCTCTGGGACACAAAGAGGGAAAGAGCACTGATTTCCAGTGATTCCAACCTTATGCCATTCAACTCTAGTTGGCTCACTCTTTACCAATAGAAAAAAAAAGTCCTGCTTCCTAGATTTTCCAGTCCAGGACACCAAATATTGGGTGAGTCAAGAGCAAACATGAGGGGAAGGGCAAGGTGCTGCTGGGATGGACTGTACAGCCATTCTTGATAGCTAAGCATTTATTATTATATGTATAAAAACTTATTTATAAGTGTGTGTGTGCATGCCTAAATTCATATGTACAATTATAGTACTACAAGAATATATATGTGAATCTATTTATGTGTAACTATGAATTTACATGTATAGCTGTAATTAGCTTTATTCTAATCAATGTTAAATTGTCATAGAATATAGTGGAATAACTTGTCCAAAAATATGTTTCCAAATTATTACTACCAATTTTGATAATTCAGTGTTACTATATATGTGTGTATCCATGTGTAGTGTCCATGTGTGTATGTGCTTTGGTATTTATGTATGCACACATGTATAGGGATGCACATGTATGTGTGTGCCCATCCTTGATATCCTGAAACTGAGGCTGGTTATCTTACTAGATTAATATCTACTTTATTTTTTGAATAAGGGTCTCTCTCTCTCTAGATCTGGAGTTCAACAATTTTAACTAGTTTTGCTAGGTAACTTGCTCTTCAGATAACCTATCTCTGCCTCCTAATTTCTGATACTATAGATATCTGCCATGCCTAGCCAACTTTTACATAGGCACAGGAGATTTAAACTCTTGTCATTGTATTTATATTGCAAGTATTTCATCCACTGAGCCACGTCCCCAGCCCAATATGACCTTATGTGTGATCCCTAACATCAGCTCTAGAAATGTTTCACTGTTTTGCTAACATCTTAGTATTCCTGATGCCTACCAAGTATTGTTAAGACAGTAGTACGTACGACTCGTCAATGCCCAACATCTTGTTCACTCTGACAATACCTCCAAACACGTTACATAACTGAGGGAAATGTCAAAAGTCTTCAATGATAGCATCTATTTTTTTTTTCTACAGCCTAAGTGTTCAAGCAAAAATATTAGTGGATTTTTTTTGCCTTTAATTAGCTGTGTAACCAAAAGTGAATGACTATAAACTGAAATGTTTATACTTTGTTTCTCTGGAAGAAAATGTCATTACTTTAGTTAGTGTCTATAGCTAAAATATACACATCACTAAGATGAAAAGGACAGTGTACATTCTAAATAGCTGATGAAGGTGATCTATATTTATAATCTAAATATTATATGCTCATCTGTATCCATATATTTTAATAATCATACCAATCTGTTTTTATCTCCCTCACATTTGATTTATTTAGCAATATTATCTAAGAAATTTGGTGCCAAAATGCCTGTGATTTCTAAGATTTATGACCAGGGATTAAGAGATAAATCACTAAGATAAAACTATCACTAAGGCTGCACTTCAGATGGAGGTTGCAGAAACCTTTAGCTCTTTTTTGATTATTTCTGAATAACCTGTGAAAATTCAAATCTCATCTTAGAAATTAAATGTGAATATTCAATTACACTTCAGAGCACCTGCTCAGATCACAACAGTAAAGTTTTCCTTAAGGTTTTTTAATTCCTCATACATGAGGAAGCTTTCTTTCTTTATGTTCTTTGCCTAAACCTATGGAATTGTTTTGATGAAAATATTTATGTCATTAGATAAAGATAATCTTTTCCCAACATGGATGTGTAGCTAAACTGTAATCATTTTGTAAATTGTTTTAAATTTAAAAGAATATCTAAATTTAAAAAATTCTATGATTTATAAACTGTGTAGAATAGCATTAATTCTTATTTTTTTGTTTATAAAAATACCACAATTAAATCAGTAATTTAAAATATGCAGCCTCTCTCCCCACAAATTTGCTGTTAAAAATAAAATTATTATTTTACAAATAAATATTTAGTTTAATAAATTATCTTAAATTTTATTTAATTCTGCCATTTGTTATTGATGTTATTATATTATACTTATTTTATTATTTATTATACATTTATTATATTTATTATATTATATTTATTATTTTATTTTTTAGAAAACTTGATCAACCTAATTAAACCAGACTGGAATGTATTTGTTTTAGGAAACACAGTTATTGGATACTGAGATTTCAATCCCTTTGGCAGCATGAATGGGTTTTTAATGTCTGCTGAGTGAGTTTTACCTGGAAGAAATAATTAGAAGCCATTATAAAAAGAGACACACAGTGAACACAGAGGGATCATGGGTCATGAATGCCAGTAGATACCCAGCGACTTCTCTTCTGAATGACTCTTATGCACAAAATTGGTCAGACTTGAGAGGAAATCCGTAATGTTTATCCATTCAAATGTTTCTAACTTGTAAAGTACACTGGGCTGGGATTCACACCCCAAAATGAATGGCCAGTGTTGCTGAACTGACAGCTGTGCAAATCCTGACAATCTTTTGGCTTAGGATATGTAGGAAAATCTCAGGGACCACTGCCTGTTTGTGTCAGTAAAGACTGACGTGGAATAATTATTTTTATGTGTAGGTAGATGGCTTGGACAATAACATTCAGCTACAGTGAACATGCGGTGAACCCTTAAAATGTGAAGCTGACAGTGATATTGTCAAATTATGTCCAGCCCAGGCCTACTACATGCAGTATGGGCCTGAGTAGCCATTGCTTAGGGGGTAATTTCCTTTACAGTCTTTGCTTTCCAGTTTCCATCTTTCTTTTCTCTGACACCTTTAGTGATTAAAGGTTCTTCAGTTCTGTGCCTGTCTTGATTCACTCCCTGAACTCTAGAAATGCACGATCATTAAAATACATTAAACCAGTATCTCCTTTCTTTTTTGTGTTTCTCTGTGGAACCTAACTTACTAGGCAGATCAATGAGTTGTTTTTATTGTTCTCACTTAAAATATAGATTTTACTTTCTTAAAAAAGTTCTTTAACATGTACTGTTGAGGACCAGAAAAAATATAGGGATATTAAGTAACTTCAAATTCCAACGGGATAATTGAGATTATGACTCTGAATAGTTTACTTTAAAGCAGTTCTCTGTTCCCTATATCATCCACTATTTTAAGTGCTCGACATAGTTTGTGTGATTTACACACAGCTCCATAAGAGGGTCAAGTTGGGGAGCTGAGTGGCATTTTGGTAACCTGCTCAATGTTTTGCATCTTGAAGTATGGAGTTAGCAGGAAGCCAAGGAATTTTAGCTCTAGATGTGACATAAAAATGCCATCATTCCAGAAACTTCATTTATTCATCTATAAATAATAAATAAACAATATTACCTGTCTTACAGGGTTATACTTGAAGATGGAACACCGAAATCCAGAGATTGGATCTATGTCTTGCTCTGACATCTGCCTTCACTATATAGTAGCTTGCCCTCTCGTTGCCAATAGCAATTCTGAAGAGAAGTGTGCTTGGAGAGGAGGGGGAAGATTCCACCAATGTGAACAGCAGAAACGTCAGTTCCCCAGAGGACTTAAAGAGTGGTAGAATTCTTTCCAGAGTTTTCACTTGGAATATTATTCAATAAATCTAACAGATGACCAAATAGAACAGGGTCTTCTTGGTTAAGGCCTTAGAGTTTGCCCTATTGATCAAATTCTCATGTTAAAAGGCTGCAGCTGACAGCTCTCCCTGAAGAGTATTTACAATTTCTGGTCTGTGGTATTATGACAGTTATGGGAAAGAGCTGAAGGAATACACTACAGCAAGAGTTTTATTAAGCATCAAATTTGCCTTTAAGAGGAATCTCAGAAATTGAAAAAGGAATTTATTTTATTTGAATTTAATTACAAATAGGATTGTAGCTCAGTTGTCTAGCATGTGGTCCGTCAGCATGCTCAAGGTCCTGGGTTTAATTTGTAGCATCAGAAATGACAGCCACAAAGAAATAAAATGACACTCATTAATAAATATTCATTATAACCATTATTAATTTATTTTCAGTGTGGTGCACACCATAGCAGTATTTGTTGTCATTGTGGCTGTTTCAGGACCTGCTTATTTAGACCTGCCTGTGCTTTGGGAATGTGCCCTTCTAGCAAGTGAAATATAGTAGTCGCATAAAGTAAAGAGACTCAGCAAAGCTGCATATTGTCTCTTTCTTTCTAAAAGGTCTGCTCCAATAGATCATTTATGTAGGTGAATAAATGAGAAAAATTGAAAGAAATTAAATGAAGTTTATAATATACATTTTTCAAAATCTATATTGTTTATGCAGGTTAATATAGCAATCATCCATAGCTCAATACTCATTTATGACACAATGATGCCATGGATCAAATGTAATAAACTATAACATAAAGATATATTACAGTAAATGATTACTTATGAGGAGTATATATCTGTACAAAGTAGGTCTGTTGTTCGGAATTAATTTCAAAATTTCATGCGAGTTTTATCTAAGTTCTAAATCAAATCTAGAACCCAAATAGCAAAATCGTTTGAGATGGTCACAATTTAAAATACTTCCCATTTCAGCGTTTATGTCACCGCCTCAAGAAACTCACAAACGTATCTTTCTGATATCAAAAGTGCACCTGCAGAAGTGGAAGTGAAGCTCTGAAGTGAGGTCAACCTGGTACTTACTTATTGGATGGGATGTTGAGTGGACAGGCACAGGGTTGACAATCTTCAGAGGTTCCTCGAGTGGGATCACCATAGAAACCAGGAAGACATTCATTGCAATAGGGGCCACCTGTGTGATCCTTACAGTCCTGAGGAAGAAGTGCACACCAGTTCATTACTTTGGTTTGAAGCACAACCACGTTACCAAAAATAGTTCTCTAAAGTTATGAGTGTGTTCCCATCTGCGAGAATAATTTCACACGTTAAATGTTCAACTTCATAGCGCAAAAAAGCACAGGAAGTTAATTTAACACCTATTTAACATTCAGCTTCTAACTATATTTTTTTGGTGTAACACACTTAAAATAAAACAATGGCCAAAATTCGTTAAGAAAATTTTCAATATGAAAATTTTATTTCCTATTTTTATTTTTATCAGGTTGTGTGTGCATGTGTGTGTGGTGTGTGTGTGTGTTTGTATTTAGACATAAAGTCCTAATAACACTAAAAATCTTAATATGAACTGTAGTTCATTATGTAAATCCTTTGGGATTTACTCTCTCAGCTCAGACAATAATTTGGACTTAGTGGACTCTAATGGATTGGACAATGCATTCCCATATTATGTCTGTGAGGACACTACTTGGCCCATATTTAAATATGTTAAAAAAAAACAAGAAACTTTAAACATACAACAGTGTACAATGAAACTATAAGGTATGTAACTATTGCCTTAATAAATTAAAAAAAATCAGAAATACATGCACTTGCCATTTGTTTTGAGAAACATGTCTTTTCCAAAAATACAGAGTAATTTACTTCTTGATTTTTTTCCATAATAACTCAATTGCCTTCTTTGGGTTGGCTGCATTTGTAAAAGGCACCAAGTCTGAGATTCAGGTGAACAATTCAGTTGCCAGTACAGAATTGTCTCTGAGGCTTCCAAGAGTTTGTCATGATTAGTCTCGAGTGATAAAATATCAAAATGTACTCACTACTAATGAAATATATTTCGGTTTAATAAAGATATACCACTAATAATTTTCCTGCATACTGAAACAGAGCTCATAGAACTCAGGGGTATGAAGCTTTTATTTTATGATTAGTCGAGAAATTCTGTGAGAGAAGAAGCTAAAATACAAATTAATTGTAAACTGGGAGTATAAAGTTATTAACCTGCATGACCACTGGAATAGACTAAGTTAATGAAACTCTGAATATTATTTATTTTGATGTTTTAAAATAAGAGTGATTTCAATTATATTTAGTAAATGAACTCAACAGAAGCATAGGTATTAATAAGTATAGATACAATTCTGAGAATAACCTATTAAAATTCCTTGGAGAGGTCACGCTTGTTTGTTGAAAGATATCAAAAATATAATCTATTAATTTAACTTTGAACTTCCTATTCAATTCTGAGTTAAGGAGCTGAAGTTCATTGTGAATAAGAGGTATTTTTAAACAAAACTATTATATTTAAAAATGGGTTTATCTTTATTTAAATTTCTTTCCCAAGTTTTTTAGCAATCATTTTTAAAGAAAACACAAATGTTACTCTTGCTGTTAACAATTATCACAAGATACCTAAGAAAAATGGGTCAGTTTACAGAAAATGGTTTTTCCTTTTAATTGGGTCTTCCTGAAACTTCCTTTTACTTTTCAAATTTATTGTAAGTCACTTTTTTACTTAAGCCTAAGAAATTGCTTATTATTTTCATATTTCAAGTTAACATGATAAAAATTAGATCTATAAAATCTTTTGAATTTTTTAAAATATTTTTTATGGTTTATTTAACTTATATTTTATGTGCATTGGTGTGAAGGTGTTAGATCCCCTGCAACTGGATCTTCAGACAGTTGTGAGCTGCCATGTGGGTGCTGGGAATTGAACTCAGGTCCTCTGGAAGAGCAGTCAGTGCTCTTAACCACTGAGCCATCGCTCCAGCCCCTCTTTTGAATTTTTAAAGCCAGATTCAATTGATTACACAGAAACCAGGACAAAATTAGAATTTCTGAAATTCAACTAAAATTTTAGATAATTTGCATGTTTTCAACTACAGATCTGAAAGAGAAATAAATGCAGTGTGTTCAATATACTTTCTGTTTTTACTTTTCATTAAATAGAAACAAATTTTCTTAAAATTTAAGTATGTTTGTAATCAAAACTGAGACAGCACTAGGTAACCAAAACAATGGAAATCAAAACTGGCAAAGATAGATTTTTTTTTACTCTATCTTTGAACAATGAACTGGATGTTTTCATAGGTAGCTGGCTATCAAAGTGACTTTCAAACAATGCTTGCAATTCATATCATGAAAATACTGAGAACCACACTGCCTTCTGAGGTGGCTTGAAATACTCTCTGGATTTCTCCAATGCACATAACCTTGTCATGTAGATACACTGCACAGCAGAAACCCAGAATTTGTTCTGAACCCAAATGTGCTCATTTGTAATCAGGTTTCAAAGGTTTTAAAAAACACCTTTTTAAAAAATAAATTCCAGGTTCTGGCAAAAAATGAACATAGTTGAACAAATGCCTTTGTAGTATGACTGAGAATCTTTGGGGTATATGCCCAGGACTGGTATTACTGGATCCTGAGGTAGGTTGATTCCTAATTTTCTGAGAAACTGCCATACTGATTTCCAAAGTAGTTGTACAAGTTTGCATTCCCCCAGCAATGGATGAGTGTTCCCTTTACTCCACTTCCTCTCCAGCATAAGCTATCATTGGTGTTTTTGACTGGTCAATAAGAAATCCTCTCATGAACAATATCTGCCCAGTTCCCACATCCTAAGATCATTGTCTGTGTAGATGATGTCACAACTAATCCATTCAGATGGGAATGCAGCACAGAGTCATCAGCATCAATACAGAGAAGTGGCACCTGACCGTCTCCAGAAGAGTCCACAGGAATATCTGCTCCCGTGGGAAACCCACAAAGAGGAGACTGTGTCTCAGCTACTAAGAATCATGGTTTCCCTAAGATCCTTCCATCACAGGAAGGTTGACTTCTCTCCTTTTGGCCATCAAACTGTCAATAACCTCTTGGGCCCTGCCTACCAATTAATTCTCCATTCCTGCTCTCACCACTCTACTGAAAGAAACTATTTCGTTCTGAAACAAATGGTCCCCATTCTACAATGCATCATATCATCAAAGGCACTAACTTCAGGATTTGATTTAATCCTAATGAACTCAACTTCATAGAATACCTTAAGGGACATTATGAGGTTGGTATTGTAGCATATTTATTTTTGTCCTTTCAGGGTAAGTAAAACAAATTAACGTTAGCTTGGAATTGGATATATTCTACTGCATACTAATAAAGTGTTTAAAGGTAGTTCAATATTTCCCCCTGAGTCACTTTAAAAGGCTGTAGTATAATTAAAATGGAAATCACTCCGTCTTTTTATTTGTAAAATCGCCATTTGAAAAATCTACTGATCCACAAATTAGGGCTATCATGCTTTATGCTGCTCTGCAATTGAACAAAAGTCTTATGCCGAGAAAACAGAAAATGCACCATAAACCGAAATGTTAAATTATATTGAAACAAAAGCCCTGATTTTTCACTTTGGATTTTTTCCTTGTAGCATTTAAGTACAGGAGAAAGCAGAGAAATGAGCAAGAGGAACATAACATACAAATTAGAGACAACAGAGTCTACCTTAAATTCTGCAGAGAGATAGAATATGATATCCTCTCAAATTTGCACCACCTCAAATTGTGTTTTGTGAGACTAATGGTACAGGAATTCTTTCAAGCTTCATGCGAGGGTAGACAATATAAAACTAGCATGCCCTTGAGTTCCTCTGAGTGTCTGTTCAGAATTCTCCAGGCCTCCAACTACTTAGCACCAGCAAAACAGTACTCTGCACTCGGGTAAAAGGTACAGAGCCAATCGTAGAAGGAACAAGTCCACTGAAGATGCATTATGTATGATTAGTATGTTAAAATAAATACACAACATTTTAATTGATATCAAAGCTCAAAACTATATATATATATATATATATATATATATATATATATATATATATATATATAAAATGTTCTTATTTTCTGAGTGAAAGAAATGTCTAAAGTATACCAAAGTAAATTATTTTTATTATGATGGCCATATTTTATGCTTTTTCCATATTATGGGGGTATCAATAATTTTTTGTTTTAAAATAGTCCACTTTTGGTAGATTTATAGAAGAGAGAGAAACCATATACATTCATAGTAGATGTGTATCCTAGTCCTTAGTTACACTTTATGATGATATATTTGACCCTAATTCAGTTTTTCGACAAAGATGAAAAGCACTTTCTCACAGTAGCTAGACAGATCTTATACGAAAGATCATTCTTAGCCTCCAATTCAGTTCCGGATAAAGATGTTTGGACACATCACCTCTTGACACACATGGTCAAGGTTGTAGGGTTTGTTGAACAGATTTTCGCCTTGTCAGTCAGCATCCTCAAGAGAAGCACTTACCAGGCACTCCCCGGTGACGTCGTCACAGGATTCTGCATGACTCAAACACTGACATGGTTCACAGATGCCTCCGAAAATAGTACCATTAACTCTTCTGTGCCTAGGCCAACAGGACTGGAAACAAAGGTGTGGCTTTAGAGACTTTTCAGCATTTTAAAAAGAGAAAAGCAGTTCCCTTTTTCCTGATAATAGAAAATAACCCAGGTAGCAAACTCAGCAAATGTGCTTGTCAAAGAAGCAGAGCCATTATTGGGACATTACTACTCTGCTATTACTCCTGACACTGGGGTTTCGTACTGACCTTACTGTTATTGGCAGGTATGAGATTAGAGGAAGCATTAGCTTGGTGTCTCTTCTGAAACGGTAAAATAAAGCACAGATATACAGGATTGAAATGTGACAGTCTCAAAGCCAAAAGTACAGACAAGAAAACAGAAGGAAAGGCACTGAGAAAGGCAGCAGCACAAAAGGAGCTTGCAGAGTCTTTGGCTAAAAGAGCACACAATATCATCACAGATTGAATCTCTGCATGGACTACCTCTCCCCACACACCGACTGCCCTTAACACCTCCCCTTCCAGAGAATCTTCGGAGTCGTGTGGAAGACATGCTCAAGGTTTCCCATCTTTCATTTCAGTACACCTTGTGACTGGTACACATTCATAATTCATCTATCATATCTTCCATTTCTTCTGTCCTTTATGCTTTCTCAAATTTGTATAAAATAGGTTATTGTTTATTTGGCATATATTGCCTTGCTAGTATATTTATGTTCTTTGACCATAAGCATGCTTGTATTTCACCACTGACAATTTTTAAATGTGGAGCAAAATTTTTTGAAAAACAGAAAACCAGTAACAGTGGGGTACTTGCATGGCACGTTACCTGCCCGTCAGGTAACCTCACATTTATTGTTGCCATTCATTACCTTTCCTTTCTGTGTGGACCTTCACAGACAAGATGAGATGTAAAAATGAAATGTGCAAATATTTACGCCCTCTGGAAGTAAATAACTCTGGTCTTGCGAGTTATTTACTATGTTTCTCGATGGTTAAATATACCATCATATGTCAGAAAAAGTCTTTTTTTTTTTTTTCCTAGCTGGGAATGGAAACAACAGAGAACCACTGAAGTAATAAACTGCACAGAACCATGCTGTGTAGCGTGGGAAATGATCCTTTTGCCTCGGGATGTGAGACTTCCATTTGAGCAACAATAACAAACACATGAAAAAGATATACTAATATTTCCTAGAAGAAAATAAAGGCACTGTCCTCTTAATTTGAGAAGTACGAAGACAATGGTTCTAACATTATGTTTCCTTCCAGTATACTTTTCTCCATTCCAGTATAGGTGATTCCTTCTCTAACATATACTTTTCAAAACCAGAAAGAATCTACAGTCCAGATGAGGGAAGACATAAGGGTGTTGACAATAGAAAGAGAAGCGATTTATTGTTGTCAAGGTGGATCCTCATGGTATTTTCTTTAATACATACTTTAAAAAATAATTTTAAAATGTGCTTGCATCAGTCTTTCTTTAAGCATTCCAGTTTCTTATACTTTGCAGTGGTTTGAATGAAAATGACTTCCATAGCTCATAAGTTTGAGTACTTGGTCTTCATTTTGTAGAACTATGTAGGAAGGATAAAGAGGAGGAGTTACACTCAGAGAGGTATGTTTCTGGGGACAGTGGGCTCTGATGCGTCAAAAGACCATATGCCATTAACAGTGTGTCCTCTGTCTCCTGCCTGTAGGTCAAGATGTGAATTCTGAGATGTTCCTGCCACCATGCCTTTGCTCTTCCATCATGGCCTCTTACCCTCCGGAGCAGTGAGCACAATTAAATGCTTTATTCTATAAGTCATCTTGGTCATAGTGGTTTATTTTTCACAGCAATCAAAAATTAATTTACAAACCTCTTCCTTTGACATGGAATTTATATTAATACCCATGTGAAAATTAAAATCATTATATCTATCTTTCCATTTATAAGCCAATAATCACCAAGTTTTATATCTACACCTCTGTACCCATTTCCCATCCAAAATAATAGAAATGGAGGGAACAGTATTCTAAAAGGAATATTATTTAACTACTATTCTAGAACCCATTTATGTTTTCACAACATTCTGCCTCTCAGTTTTTTATTGAATGGTTACCATCCTTGTGAAATCATGGTCTATTGTCTTCAGAAAAATTTACCACAAAAGGGAGAAGAGCAAATTCACCCTCACAATGCTGTCTAAATGGAAATTTTGAAAATGTGATGATGGCTTAGAGTTGAGAAGAAGGAAGCATTTGAGGGAAAGAGGAGTCATCTGGGTCACATGACAGTGAAGATTGATAAAATAAAATGTAGTCATGTGATCTCATTAGGCTATCTTGAATTTGATGGCAAGAGCAAAGCAGCTTTGCTTGAGTAGACATAAGGATGGAATGAAGTGTGAAGGTCATCAAGGAAGAAGTGACATTTAGCTTTATTGAAAACAAAACAGAAATTTTTGTATGTCCCGTCTCATACATCCATTCTCAACAACTCTGCTTATTTTAGTTACTTAACAATTATGTTTATTTATTTCCCTTATGTGTATGGCTCTTTGCTGTGCTTGTGTGTCTGTGTATAAAATTGTGCCTGGTGCCTGAGGAGGTGAGAAGACAGCACTGCATCCCCTGGAACTGGAGTTACAGATTGTTGTGAGCCACTATGTGGGTACTGAGAGCAGAGCCAGAGTCTTCTGAAAGAGCAGCCAGTACTCTTAACTCCTGATCTGTCTTAACCTTCAGTGTTGTTTCTAGAGACCAACCACATCTGTAATTCTTAGAACATTGTCTTCTATGTCTAAGGCTTTCATTGTCTCAAGTGCATATGATCATCAAAAACTGTCAACTAAATGAAAGTATAAATACATCTAGGAAGTAGTTAATATTAACTCACTTTTATAGAAACAGAATCTTTCAGCCTAACACTTAGTAGCCTGCTTTAATTTCACATCATCATCTATCAGAAAGGTAAATTATAAAATATTAGGCACAAAAGAAAAATTGTAGAGACTAGTCATAGAAATTTATAAGAAGTAAAACAAAATGAGGGGCAAAAAATAAAATAGAAAAAACATTCTTTGAGTGGTGTTCGACATAGAGTCCAAATGTGTGTGACTAGTCACTAAAGGTAAGAGGAGTATTTTTTTTTTTTTTTTTTTTTTTTTTTTTTATACTTTTATTTTTTTTTATATTTAAAAATTTCCATCTCCTACCCTCCTCCTCCACCCTCCCTCCCCTCCTTCTCCCCCTTCTCTCCCCTCCTTCTCCCCCTTCCCTCCCCTCCCCTCCACCCATACCTCCCCTCCCTCCCTCTCCAGGCTCCTTGGCCTTAAGAGGAGTATTTTTATTACTAGATACAGAGGACACACAATCTATACAATCTATATTATTATTAGACTGACTGCTAAAATCCTATCAAACCTTCTATAGGCTAAAGTATTGTTGTAATCCTAATGTGTGACTTTATTTAAAAGATCATTACTCTTCATGCAGAATAGCCACTTGTATTTCCAACTATAACAGTTGGAAATAAAATTTGATAACTACAAAAATAAGGCCCTAAACAAGAAATATTCCAAATCAACACTGTGACCCCCAAATAAGATAAAAGAGAATAACTTAGTAGTAAGAGTCACTGATGGGCTGTTGCCTGGCAGTCATCACCAAGCTGGAACTGAGACATATAGTCCCTGTATTTCCTTCAGCTTTCAACATATTCCAGAACATTAGTGATAACAATGCTATAGTGACTACCCTAAGAGTCAAGTTCAATGCAAAAATCCGATCAAAACAAGTCAGGTCAGGATAGAGAACATTACTTCTAAGGAGAAAAAGCTTTGTTAAAATTTCAGTGGTTAACAGAGGTTAAATAAAATAAAAGCCAGAGTTCAGAGTTTAAAAATCCATTGCCCCAACTTGACTAAGTTCCTTTTGTCCATTTCAGTGTATCAATGATTGTACTAAGAGTCCTGAAAGCTTTTATTTTCACTTCTTTATGTCTTTGTTCTTTCCTTGCTTACACATTTCTTTCTTCCTCTCCATCATCATGTGTTTACTTCTCCATGATGTCGTCCCACACGTCTTCCTCCACTGAACAACAGCTCAGCCCTTTGAAGGATTATCGCCATTACCTTACTTATCACTTACTGCTCTCTTCATTATAGAGTGCTGTGATTCAATTTTCCAGCGGTATTTGTTCTGTCTATCTAAACAGATTACTGAATCTTTAAAGACAGAGGCTGCGTTGTATACTTCTTGCTAATTTATACAGATGAATTTATAAAATGTACTAAATATATAACTTATCAAAAATGTTTCTAAAGGGTAAAAGAAAAAAAGCAAATAACCGAACAGGTCTAATATTCAGATGATTTTATATTCAATGGGCATTTCATATAAAAGTTGATGGGGAGGACTGAGAATAAAGTGGAGCTATATTAAAAGCGAGAATAGAAAAAGGGCATTTAATATTCCAACTGAAATAGGAATTTAAAACTTCAAAGGGACCTGACTGGTTTGAAATCAAAACTGGAAGACTTGTAATAAAAGAATATTTTATCAAGTACAGCATATGTTTTAAATGTAAAATCAAATTTGAGTTGACATAACTAATTCATATCCATGATTATTTTTCTCTTATCTCTATAAATTTTGGAAAAGTAAGTATTTCAATGAATTACATTCAGTTTCATTTCTAGACAGGCAAAATTCTACCCAGTATAAAGAAGACACATTAGTCATGAACATGACTTTAAGCTGTGTAGCCTCTGGAAGTGTGTATTACTTTAAAGAGCACAAGAACCAGCAAAGTGATGCCTGTGGTGTTTCTACAAATGGCATAAATAGTATTGTGGCGTGGAACATCTCAGAACACTCAAATAACTCCTTCAAGGTACCATCTTACAGAAACGTAAGTTCTTATTTATTTATAAGCCATTCCTTCCACGAGGAAAGGGTGTGTGTGTGTGTGTGTGTGTGTGTGCGCGCGCGTGCGCGTGCACGAGAGATTTCAAGCAAATCAAGTTTCAAACTATCTAAAAGAAAACACATTAATATTCAATATTAATTAATATTTCAAAAATCATTTTAAAATGATATTCAGAATTATTAAGAAACATTTTTTTAATTACAAATATAGAACAATGAGACAACAGTAAAGTGGTCAAGCCTCAGGTATTCAAGATTAGGAAAAAGTTTTCCTGCAATTTATTTCTCCGACACACTCTGCCCTTGAAGTTTCAAGGATTGTTTGCTGCGCCCAGGGTGCTTTCTTCAGAAAGAGCTAGAAGGAGAGGTTGACAGGGCTTAAAAATGGAAGAAGAAACAGAAATGAAACAAGTGTCCATTCACTAATAGAAATGAAAAAAGAAATATTTTGAAATGTTATTTTGCCACAATCACCTTAAAGCTGGCTAGAAAGGGAAGGAACACACAAACAGCAGTTGTAGTAGGGAAGCTAATGAAAGGACACTATAGTTTTGAAAATACATGGTTAGTGCTAAAGAAAAGCCATGAATTCTAATTACTCCTTTAATTTAGCATGAATGATAGAGGGGGTCCAAGGCCCTACACCTAACTGAGGAGTTATTGGCAGCTGCCAACTGTTAGGAGAAGAGGAACCATTCTTTTCTGGGGTTTGGGCCACTGGTAAGTTGTCTATGCTGCTGCAGATGACCACGCCCACCCACTTGTGGGAGGGGCTCATTGGACATAGTATATCAGTAAAATCAATCAAGGAGATGATGCAAAGTAGAAAGAGCACATACTGAGGACCCAGTGATCAGGAGACGGGAAGTAGGGGTAGATATTATATTTCAATGAAAACATATATAAAATTTTTAAAGAATAAAAAAAATTGAAGCTGTATTTATATAATTATGTTTATGCCATTATGGATTGAAATTTTCAAAATGCCCATTTCGGAAAAGTTTATCGGCAGCATTATCGGATGGGGTTGGTTCTACAAACTTACTTCACAAGAGTTGCCACTGTACCCAGGTGGACACTGGCAAACTTCCACAGCACTTGCAATGCTTTTCGCAGTAGGATAGGGGACGGCAGATTCAAGATTAACAGAGCTCAACCTGGGAAGAGAGAAATGAAATAGTAAGTAAAGATATTTCTCTGAAATATTTTGAAACTAGATGAATAGTGATATGTGAATATCCATAACAATGTAAACATGAATAAATAAATAATCCATGCTGAAAGAGAATGCTTCTGTAACTTGAATCTTCTGTAATTCACTATAGAATCATTATTGGCTACCAATGGCCTCTGCATTCATGGAGTCAACCAATTTGTATACTGAAAATATTTAGACAAAACATTTATATTTGTATTGAGCACCTGTAGTCTTTCTTAAATAGCTATTGTGATTATTTTGTAATAATAATGCATTGCATCTATTTGTGTAACACTAACCTTAAATTAGGGATTATACATAATCTAATCATAGCAATTTAATGCTATGATTTGAATTTAAAGTATCTAATATCAGTTTACATGGAGACTTGAACACTTGATCCTCTGTCAGTGATGGTGTCTTTGAGTTCCTGTGGTGTGTTCTAGACATAGGCCTAAGGTGACAGATGCAGGGACACAGTTTGTCCTGGATGGTTATCATTGGTCCCTAGTTCTGCATCAAGATCTATCAGCTTCCCAACCGACTGAGATGTAACAAACTATATGGGATGTAAGATGTCTTCAAAAACTCATGTGTTGAAACACTTGGACTCCAGTTGATTGTACCATTTTGAAAGGCCATGGAACCTCTGAATATTGGTCAAACTGGCAGAGTGCCATCCAGGTCAGCTTTGATGGTTTGTCTGTGTTTCTGGTGAGGGACTTTTTGCTTCTCATTCTATGTAGATATCATAAGCCGTGTCCTAATGTGCTACCTCTGTCACCCTCTACCAACACACTTTGTGCCATGATGAACTGCATTCCCTGAACTGTGTTCCAAAATATGCTTTTTTTCTTTTCAGTTGTCAAAGTCAGGAATGCTGTCACAGTGATGAGGAAGCCATATAATACATCTTAAATTATCACAGGATAATAAAAATATGTGTTTAAAACAATTTGTCAAGGCAAAGAAGCAGAACTGATCACTAATGGCCATTAAGAAAGCCAAATTAATCTACTTGAAGACTATATGGTATTTGCTGTGCTATGCTTACTGTATGTTACTTTATTCAGAAAATCCAAATGGCTGGAAGAGGTATAGAAAATCAGCATTCAAAATTTAGAAGAATTTTTAAAAACTGCCAGCAGCATTGCTAAGAAAGAAGGTAGGAAATCAATTCAATTCTAAAAATATTGTGTAATAAATTTAACCAATGAACACCAATGGCAGAAATTCAAGATGAAACAATCAAAAAAGATATACAGAGTTCATACCTTGTAATAACCAATATCACTGAAATTTCCTTAACATTAAAAGTCTTCCAAATACATATTCAATGTAATTCTCATGAAAATATTACTGACACTCTTTATGAAGCTAAAACCAAAAGAGAATAATTCTAAAATTCATATGTAACATTAGAGTCCTTTCACAGATGAAGCAATCTTGAACAAATCTGGGAGCATCATAGTGGCTGATTTCAAAATATGGTGTGGGAGGTACTTTTGTTTATGTGTTGCTTTTATTGGTTAATGAATAAAGAAACTGCTTTGGGCTTATAGCAGAGCTATAGGGGAACAGAGCTAGGCAGAGAAAACTAAACTGAATGCTGGGAAAAGGAAGGCAGAGTCAGAAGACAAGCCATGGAGCTGCTGGAGACAGACATGCTGAAACTTTGCTGGTAGGCCACGACCTTGTGGTGATACACAGATTAATGGATATGGGTTAAATTAAGATTAAGAGTTATCCAATAAGAAGCTAGAGCTAATAGGCCAATCAGTGATTTAAATAATATAGTTTCGGTGTGATTATTTCATGACTGAGCAGTAAGGAAACAAATAAACCACCTTCCTTACAACAAAAATATTTTGTGGAGCCATAGTAACTCAATGATTAGACACTGACCAAAGAATATAAATACACAAGCCAAAGGAATATAAAAGAGCATTTTAAGCACACACACACACACACACACACACACACACCCCTCCAATAAACTGTATTTTTAACAATATGCCAAAAAAATACATAGGAGAAATGGCAACACCTTCAACAAACAGTGCTGAGAAAGCTGTATTATTTATGCAGATGATTAAACCTGACCTCTGTCCTGAACTCTGTAAAAAAGCTACTCAAAAACACACAGCAAGAAACTAAAAATAACAATGACAAAAGAATGATATGAAAAGGTATCAAAGTCTGAAATACAAGAAATTGTGAAACTAGCAGAAGAAAATAGAAATTGGTCTGCGTTAAACACCAAGATTTGATCTAAAAAAAGAAAAATAAAAACCAACCAACCAAACAAAAAACAAAAATAAAATAGTAAGAGAATATTCCAATATAAAATTTTTAAAAAAGAGATAGCTTCCTGTGGAGGGATTGGTACACCAACCCAGCCACATTATCTTAGACCTTTAGTCTGTCCTGCCTATGGGAAATCCTAGGGTAAGGGTGGCACAGAATTGTGGAGTGATAGACAATTGACTGGTCCAGCTTGAGTCCCATGCTTCAAGAGTGAGCTCACCCCTAACTCTGCCTTGAGTGCCAGACCCAAAAGGTGGATGGCCCACAGACCTCGAATAAAATCAAATATGACTGGAGGAAAAAAAGTCAATGTAATGATGCCTAACAATATTCTGATATACTCATAGGTTGATGCCTAGCCCAATAGCCTTCAGAGAGACTTCATCCAATAACTGCTGGAAACAGATACAGAGACCCCACAGTCCAACTTTAGGCTGAGCTCATGGAATCTTGCTGAAGAGAGAAAGGAAGAGTTACAAGAGCCAGAGGAATCAAAGACACCAAGAGAAAAGCCATAGAATCAATTGACCTGGGCTCTAAGTTTTCAGAGACAGAACCAATAATCAGGGAACCTGAATGGGACTGGCAGAGGTGTATATATGATGTGTAGCTTGGTCTTTTTGTAGACTCCTAACAGTTGGAGCAGGGGATGCCTCTAGGTCCTTTACTGGCTTTTGCAACCCTAGTACTCATTCTGTGTTACCCTGTTCAGACTTAATACAAGGTGAGATACTTAGTCTTACTACAGCTTAATATGCCATGTTTTGTCAATTTCCGTGGTAGACCTGCCTTTTCTGAATAGGAACAGAGGGAGAGTAGATGGGGTAGGGAGGTAGAGGGGAAATGGGTGGAAAGACTGGGAGGAGAGGAGGTAGGAAAACTGTGGTTAAGATATAGAATGAATGAATGAATAAATAAATAAATATTTGATAAATGATAAGCTCATCAAACAAAAATCCAAGTGTCATTTGGGGGATAGCTCTCTGTAAGCCATATATTCAGTTCAGTGGCATGCTTATTGGTTACAAAGTTTATTCTTTTTTGTTGCTTATTTTTTAATTTCTAATATCTGGAAAGATTTTTGGACTATGTATTAATTTTTATATCATCCTTAAAGCAAGAAAGGAAGGTTAATTTGAGTCTTTGGGCAGAGAAGTCCAGAGTCCACCAAACAGTATGAGTTCCCCAAACAATATATATTACTAGTGTCCCTGATTGCCCACCAAAAGTAGGTCAGAAAGCCTCATTGATTGAGCTACCTCACACTTGGTTTGCAGGATATTGAGAAACCAGGCTGGATCTGAGATGGAATTTCCTCCTTCTGGCTAGCTTACACAACACTAAACCCTGCTCTTCACATTGTTTGAGGGAAAGAGCCATCAATAGTCCTACCTAGATGCTGACCACATGGGGTACAGCAATGACTTTCCTGGGAGGAAATGTCCTTGGCATGATATGTTGTGAATGTTATGGGAGTAATCAGTAACCAAGTATATTCTGATTAGATTATGTTGAAAAGGTCATGGCTGGTAAAGCTTACTCTCTAAGGGTGAACTTACTACTATGTTTTGCTAAATGGTCATGGTGTCAATTTGTCTTCTAAGTTTTTATGTCTATACTTACAGATTAGTATTTCTCTCAGCTTTCATCAACGGCATTTCATTCTGCATGGGGCATTGGTTAATGCAGAGACTCAAAACTGATAAAAGTGATGAGAATAAGCAACCACAGTGTGTCCCTAAGTAGGGAGTCACTCCATTTCAGACTCAGGGTACATTGTGAAAGAGAGGGCAGAGAGAATGTACAAGCCAAATGTTGGAGAGGAATCTTGTAATCCTTTTCATTGTTGATATGAACAGCATAGCAATAAACATCAACATGCAAGTATCTCTGAGGTAGGATGAAGAATTCTTTGGTAACATGGCTGCTGCTAAGGAGTAGTATAGTTGGATCATAAAGTCACTCTCTTTCTAGAGTATTTAAAAATCCCACACTGATTTTCACAGTGTCTATGCCAACTGACACTCCCATCAACTATAAATAAAGGCTCCTCATTCCTAAACCCTCACTTTCTTTTGCTGTCATTTGTTTTCCTGATGGTAGCCATTCAAGTGGAGTGAGATAGAATATAAAGCAGTTTCAATGTCTGTTTTCCTGCTGGCTAAGAATATTGAACACATTTTACACTAACTATTGGCCATTTGTATTTCTTCTTTTGAGAACCATCTATTCAGTTCAGTGGCATGCTTATTGGTTGCAAAGTTTATTCTTTTTTGTTGCTTATTTTTTAATTGCTAATATCTGGAAAGATTTTTGGACTATGTATTAATTTTTATATCATCCTTAAAGCAAGAAAGGAAGGTTAATTTGAATCTTTGAAATACATAGATGAATGGAGTCTTTCTAGGCACTGAGTGTCATCTGAAACCTTCAAAAGACAAAGAAAGATCTTTAACTGCATATACATAGAGCCAACATTATTTTTAGGCACTTTCTTTGAACATCTTGGTAGAAGGTCTTAGACTGAAGGGCCATTTTTATAGTGCTTCCAAACACAGGTCACATAAAAATCACAAGGTGGAGTTTTTGCTCACCAGGTACCCTACACAAGAAAGAGCCTATTTCATGGGCATTTTATTGATTTTTTTTTTACTATTTAAGATAGTCATAAAATATAATTAGTAGCTTGTTGAATTAACACAGGTTGAAAAATACCAGGCTAACTACAATATAAACCAATTATATTTTACTTTATTATAAGGGACAAACTCATGAAACAGGAACAAGAAGACCAATCTCAGCTATGTATCATGGGAATCACAGAGAGAGAGAGAGAGAGAGAGAGAGAGAGAGAGAGAGAGAGGGAGAGAGAGAGAGAGAGAGAACCCTGGACTGAACAGCATTTTTTTCGGGTACCCTCTTCTTAAAGTACATAGGCTAGCAGAAATTCCCCATCACTTCCCCTTTTTGTCTAAATAAGAGAGTTTCAAATCCAATACAAAACTATATCAAGTATACTATATCAAGTACAAAATGACAACAAACACAAATAATATTAAGCAAGGAACATATGTTAAATGTTTATAAACATTTTCTTTTAAAGAGTGTAACATAAGGGGCCTGCTTGTTTGGGTTTTCTGTCCCACCCAGTTCCCCCAGCCGGCAAGCCCCAAAGAAAATCACACAGAGATCTCCATAAGTTATAAAACTTATAACTCATCATGAGCTCATTAGCTCAGGCTATACATTAGCTCTTGTAGCTTATATTAACGAATTGTTCGTATTTATGCTAGCCACATGGTTAGGTACCTTTCTTAGCAGGGTAGCTCACATCTTGCTTCTTCAGAGTCTGGGCAGGAGTGGGAGGAATCAACTTCCTCCTTCCCAGAATTCTCCTGTTCTCATTGTATCATTTCTACTTCCTGTATGGTTTTCCCACCTATACTTCCTGCCTGGCCGATCAACGTTTATTTAAAACATGATTGACAGAATACAGACAATTCTCCCGCACCAAGAGTCTAGTCTTGCATTGAAAATGGCTTGGCTAAATCATAATAGGAAGATAACTATTACTATTTAATCTTTAACCCCATCAAAGGCCTGAGAAGGGAGAGAATAATACTTGAGTAGGCAGAAAGTCCAATCAAGCCGCTTCTAAAGTAAGCTGTATATGACAGAGACAATTGGCTTCTTGAGCAATCACCCAATGTCTCATTTGCAATGTTGAAGCAACTAACTTTGGCTAAGGCCTAGCAAAACTGACAGACCATTTTTAGAGGCTTGAAATTTTTTAAAACTGTCTTATCCTGTCTTGGCAAGGTTTGTTAGTAGTGTGTGTGTGTGTGTGTGTGTGTGTGTGTGTGTGTGTGTGTGTATCCTGCTTATTTAGTCTGGACACTATGCACTTTGTCAGTGGTCAAAGCATGAGCAGTTCCTTGCCCAAAGGCCAATTATGCGAAAAAGAAAACAAACTTTGAGTGGAGTGTTTTTGGTGCTCAACATTTTCTAGGGAATAAATTGGTGCTGTCAGAAACAATTGTGTCTCATGTCAACAAAGCTGCAAGTTCTACAGATCCTTGAAGTGGTTGAAGATTACCTATCTAGGCAAAATACAATCTCTATGTAACTAAAGAACCTAATTAATCTGACTATATGTATAACAGACATGAATAACTATTGACCTATAATACTTAATACCTGTATAACTTAAAGACTTTATATTAGAATATTAAATAATATGTAAAAAACAGTGCAGTAAATGACCTCAAAATATAACAATTATAAGTATCTTGATCAGAGGTAGGAATATATGATGTAATACAAAAATATATCCTAACCATCCTATTCCCCCAAGCTCTTCCCATCCTCCACTTCACACTTTTAGGATGGTTGGGATATAGGAAGGGTGGATATGGGAACAAGGAATTATATATCTTACTTAAGGGAGCCATTCTAGGGTTGGCAGAGGCTTGACTCTAGAGGGGTTCCCAGGAAAAAAAAATAAAATAAAAAAAAAATAAAAAAAATAAAAAAATAAAAAAGAGGTCAGTTCCCAACCAAAAAAAAAAAAAATATCCTAAAGTTGTATCAATATACAAAATGTCTTAAACAGAGGTAGAAACATACATGTATACAATCTGACAAACTAACTTTGTATAGGTGTACAAATATGATAAACAAATAAAAATATAATTTGAACTTTCATAATATACAAAAACTATACCAATGTAAATTGTCCATAAATAATAGCTCACAAGTATTCACTTTATTATCCACTATTATTATTAGTAGTATGAAGAAGTTCACACTAAATTATTTATTATCCCGGGGGCAAACTCACAAAACAGAAACAAGAAGTCCAAGCTCAGCTATATAGCATGTGTTAGTTGAGAATTCCATGCACATTTTGATCAAATCCTCCAACCATAAGATTATTTTTTTATAAATATCTTTTAATAAAAAAGTCATTTCATAATATTAATTCTAGTAATACATGAGTAGGCTTTTCCAAACTCTGCTGTCATTTTTTATCTCTTCCTTCAGTTGTTTATAGTTTTTAGTGTAGAGGCACTCGTTTCCTTTGTTAGGATTATTTCTAGATATTTTATTTTCTTTGCGGCTATTGTGCTATCCATGATCTTGTTCTCTGTATATTTGTTGCTAGGTTAAAAGAAAAAGAAAAGAACTATTTATTGGTAGAATTTGGTTCTATATTCTGCCACATTGCAGAATTTAGCCATAAGATTATTTTTGTGGCCACTTCATAACCATAATTTTCCTACTGTTATAAATAGTAATGTAAATATCTGATAAGCAGATGGTCCTAGGTGACCCTTGTGAAAGGGTCGTCCAACCCGCCAAAGGGTCACCACCCACAGGTTGAGAACAGCTTCTGTGATCCAAGACATTTTATCAGCCCTGAACTACACCTGTCCCAGTTGCCCAGTCAAGGTTCCCCTCTTGCTTCATTCTGCACTCTCATACTTATTTATCTATTTTAAAGAGTTCTTAATGGTGGACTCAGTAATGCATGATTTTAGACTCTGTTTTCTCTCATTTAGTATGTTTCTAAGGTCTAGCCTCATTGCTGTACCCAGCAATACATTTTTATATTTTTATGTAATGTTCACTGTATACTGAACTTTGTTTTCTACTCATTTTTTAATGAATGTTTGTGTTTTTCTGCCATTTGAATGCTATGCATATTTATAAACGTGTATTTTTGTACCTGTTTTCCCTTTTCCATGGTTATAAACTTTGGAGAATGTCTAAGTCAGCCATGTTTTCTTAACACAGAGGGCACACAACTAAAGATAGTGTTTACTTAGGTTGATACAAACATAAATTATTCCTCGATAACACAAACCATATCATGTGCTATACACAGGTAGCAGGACTGTCTTAGTCTTTGTTCCACACACTTTTGATGAGAAAATGGAAGGGTGAATTAGATGGATAAATAGATAGACATATTCAGGGTTAATTAAAATACACATAAGTTATTAAATAAATGAAAAAGTTATAGTAGACATGAAATTATAACATTGTCACAACAAGTCCAATAAAATCTACCATCCACATATCAGAGAAATGAAATGCAGTAAGTAAAGATTAAATTGTGTGTTCTATCTGACATAGAAAACAAATGGGAAAAGTTATAGGACTTAAAACCATAAGCCAGAAATATCCTAAATATATCATGGCATCCAGCTGCCTAGAATTAATGTACTATCAAATAATAAGCCTATAATTCTGATCATTAAGAATCAAATGGTTTCACTGTTGATAAATTAGTTGATTACCATATAAAGGAGTCACAGCTTACTAACTAGCAGCTTGATTGATAAAGACAGATATGTTTCAGGACTTTCATTATAAAAGTTTCATTATCAAACGTAAAACCCTAAAAAGGGACATTGTGGAAGAGTGATCGTCTGAGTACTTCAAGAAACAATTTAAAAATCGAGATACAAAACAAGAAATACTTTCAGTGAACTGCCAAGTCTCCTTTGTCTTTTGAACAGCAGATGTTCTTCTTAATCTGTGTAACCATTTTGAGCTGTGAGAAATTTCAGCACTAAAGCATCTTTCCCTGTAATATTCCACATTAGTATTCACTGAGCAATCCCAATGTTCATTAAGTTCTGCGGTTTGTTAAATGGGATTTTAATGCGTTTAACAGTTTTAAGTGTTACCCATGAAGAAGGCGCTATTTATCCCCCTCCCCCTTCAATACGGTCATTTGCTTTCCTTGATACCAGGCTGCATTCATTTAAATACAAAGTATTGGCAGCAACAAAGTACTGAATGCTGAAATGCATAAACTCTCAAAGGTTTGTCGAAAGGTCAAATGCTTTAACTGAGTCTCCTTCCTGTGACTTGAAAATACAGATAAGATGATGGGTGGAGAGAAGAGACATAACTCCAAGAGTTCCTATGGGAAATACTAGAGTCACGTCAGACACTGTCTCGTTCATTTATTTCTGTTTGGTTTCATTTCTCAACAAAGCTGGCTACGTCATGGTACCCTAAAACCACCAAAGCAAAATGACGTATTTTGAAACAACAAAACCCCTGTGCTCTTAAAATTCAGTTAAATATCCCACTTTTTCTTCACACATTGTTCTTAATCAAAGACTTTCATTTTATTCAAACTTTAGAAATGTAATATGGGGTTAATCACTACAGAAAGATTTGTATTGCTTGTAAAATATTTTATTCTGTTTTACATTTGTTAAAACCTAAGGGGGTGATTCAACATCCTTTCTTAACTGGGTCTGGCAGTGTAGTTTTTGGATTCCAGCACTTGGAAGGCTGAGAGGCAGGAATAAAGCAAGTTCAAGGCCTGCTGCAGCTGCAGAAGGAATGCAGAACCAGCCAGGACAACACAACAAGACTATGCTTCAGAATAAGAATTAGAAGAGAGTGAGATTTTTCTCTCCCATCTGCCCTTGGTCCCGTCCCACCCCACCCCCAAATTCCCAATTTTTGCCCGGTGATCTTGTCTCCTTCCAATATCCTGGAGGATTATTATATGTTTTTCTTTGGGTTCACCTTCTTATTATCTTCTCAAGGATCCCGAATTAAGGCTCGATGTCCTTTAATTATGGCTAGAAACCGATTATGAGTGAGTACATCCCATGTTCATCTTTTTGGGTCTGGGTTACCTCACTCAGAATAGTGTTTTCTATTTCCATCCATTTGCATGCAAAATTCAAGATGTCATTGTTTTTTTTTACTGCTGAGTAGTACTCTAATATGTATATATTCCACAGTTTCTTCATCCATTCTTCCACTGAAGGGCATCTAGGTTGTTTCCAGGATCTGGCTATTACAAATAGTGCTGCTATGAACATAGTTGAGCAGATGCTTTTGTAGTATGATTGGGCATCTCTTGGGTAAATTCCCAAGAGTGGAATTACTGGGTCCTGGGATAGGTTGATCCCGAATTTCCTGAGAAACCGCCACACTGCTTTCCAAAGTGATTGCACAAATAAGCATTCCCACCAGCAATGGATGAGTGTATCCCTTACGCTCAGGGGAATGGGATGCTTGGGATATAGGAAGGGAGGATATGGGAGCAGGGAAGCATATATCTTATTTAAGGGAGCCATCTGAGGGTTGTCAAGAGACTTGACTCTAGAGGGGTTCCCGGATATCCAGGGAGATGCCCCCGGCTAGTTCCTTGGGCAGCTGAGGAGAGGGAACCGGAAAAGGCCAGATCCTATAGCCATACTGATGAATTTCTTGCATATCACCATAGAATCTTCACCTGTCGATGGATGGAGAACATGACAGAGCCCCACATTGGAGCACTGGACTGAGCTCACAAGGTCCTGATGAGGAGCAGAAGGAGGGAGAACATGAGAAACAAAGTCAGGACCGTGAGGGGTGCATTCACCCATGGAGATGGTGGGACAGAACTAACGGAAGATCACCAACTCCATTTGGAACGGGAGTGATGGAACATGCGACCAAATCGGACTCTTTGAATGTGGCCGAAGGTGGAGGCTGACTGAGAAGCCAAGGACAATGGCGATGGGCTTGGATTCTACGGCTTGGACGGGCTCTGTGTGGGCCTTGTCAACTTGGTTTCTCACTTTCCTGGACCTGGGGGGAGTTGGGAAGACCTTGGTCTTAACATAGAGTAGGTAACCCTGATGGCTCCTTGGCATGGAGAAGGATGGAGTGGGGGTATGGGTGGAGGGAGGGAAGGGAAGGGGAAGGAGGAGGGAAGGAGATGGAAGTTTTCAATAAAAAAAAAAGAAAAAGAAAAGAAGAGAGTGAGAGCTACAGCTCAGTGGTGCAAGGTCAGACTAACAGGGGAGGCAAGGTTCAGTCCCCAGTAAAAGTCCCTAGCCTCTGCCCTGTGGAAATTTAATAAGACCCCTTCTTTAGAGGTAACCCATTATTTCTACCTCATTGCTAATGAGGCAAGAGAATGACTTAGTGATCTAGGTGGTATCCGAGGGAGTTTCTGGAGAAGAAGAATTCCTTTACTTCAAGCATGTATGTGTGTGTGTAGGGTATGTGTTTGTATGTGGTATGTATGTAGTGTGTGTGGTATGAGTGCATGATGTGTATGGTGTATATATGTATGTATGTGTAGGGGTTATGTGTGTGTTATATTAAGTTGTACCTGTTTGTGGGTGTGTGTATTTGGTATATGGTACGTATGTAGTATGTGGTATGTATGTAGAGTGTGTGTGTGTGATGTATCTAGATGTAGTGTGTGTGTGATGTATGTGTATGTAGTGTGTGTGGTGTATATGTATATGTATGTGTGGGGTGTATGTGTGTATGTTATATGTGAGTGTTTATGTTTGTGGGCTATGTGTATGTGTGGGGTATGTGTGTATATGTGTATGTAAAGTGTGTGTTTGTGAGTGATGTTATGTGTATGTAGTGTGTGTGTATATGATCTCCAGAGAGCTGAGGTTACAAGTGAGAGTTGCCCTTTCTGGCATTATGCCTGGGAGCTGGGTACTTAACTCTAGTCCTCCTGCTATTTTGTCAAGCAGTGCACTTACTTAGTAAGCCACCTCCTCAGTCCTTCTCCAAACATTTTGGCCAGTGTCAAGTAGGGAAAATAAATATGAGAATATGATGTCACTACAGGCATTTGTAAAACATAAAATGCTAGTACAAGATTTAACCTCTATTTCCTTGGTCATCCACGTGCATGAAGTATTTACTCTTACTGGATTATTCTTTATATTATACATGCAGCTTTCTTTGAGTTCAGTGCCCCACATTGCATTACAACATATACTGGCAAATCACATGTTCTATAGGCATTGTTCCCTAACCTAGTCTTCAATCTGGAAATTCAGATATTGTTTCTGCCAGTGTACATGGCAGAAAACTGAAATTTAGACAATATACATGCAAGATGCTCAGAATATGGTTGCAGACTGAATGAGTCCGATATAGATGAACCTGGAGTAATTCTTAAAGACCATGGGAAGAAATGCCTGTGGGCTTAAACCCTTACTCTATCTCTCACCAACAGAAAGTGAGAAGTGAGTTATTTAAATCTTTTTAAGTACTAGCATCTTTGTTATCATATTTCTTTAAAATGTGATCACCTGGGTGGCTTATTTGAAATATAGATAGAAAATCTGTATTCTTCAACTCAATGTCTCTTATTACCAAAGATGTTTTGTTCATGTGATTTTTTCCAGATAATTTAAAGTATAAATTATGACAAACTTTATTTAATATATAACTCCTAAATTCACAAGAAAATTCACATGAAAGTAGCTTAACTTTAAAAAGTTCTATGTGAGGAAGAGTCCAAAGGGCATGATATACTTGAATAGAAATTATTTATGAAGCTCATCAGTATGTATAGATGCTATGTGTCAAACAAAAAACATTTCCAAGTGGTGCTGGGGAGATGGTTTAGCAGTTAAGAACACTGGTTGTTCTTCCAGAGGACCTAGGTTTGATTCTTAGCACCCACAAGATAGTTTATAACTGTTTATAATTCAAGCTCCAGCTGAACCAATACCCTCTTCTGGCCTCTAAGGTTACCAGATATGCAGTGCACTGACATACTAACAGGCCAAACAATAGTATAATGAAATTAATAAGCATTTAAAATGCTTTTAAAGATTCTGTATTTGTTTGCATAAAATGACTGCATATGAAGTCTATCTTGATAAAGTTGCAATAGCCTTGATTCTGTCCTTGTAACAACTCCAAATTCTGGTATCTGACCCAGGCCTGTAAGAAGATTTCCAAAAGTCTACCTTTCTTCAGTAACTAGAAGATCAAAACAGACAGGGTGCTGACCCCCATGTGATGTCAGAATTCCAGGTTGTTTATCTTCTGGTAGCTGAATAAACTTTAGGAAGTCTCATACTGGCAGTTTAATGTTCCTTTTCCAGAGATGTTCATTACTTTGGTTCACATTACATTGACCAAACCACTTCATCTGCTCTCAGGAGTCAAGTGAAACTTGATACACCCAAAGGAGGAGAATTTGGTGAACTCTAACACCATCTATTATAGGACTAAGGAGAAGACAATTTGTGAAGAGTTCTGTGTCTAGTAGGTACTTAGGAAATATTTTGTTTAAGTTAATGGTCAAAGATGTTACTAAAGCCAAGATTCAAAGAATATATTATATGCATATGTAATATATAAGTAGCTTGATTTGCCTTACATTTTTCTTTACTTATGGGGTATGTGGATGTACATATGAATATATGTGTGAATGAGTATACATGTGTAATCAAAAGGTGATATTAGATGTCTTCCTGGGCATATATACACTTCATATACTGAGCCAAGGTCTCACAATTAAACCCTCAATTTTGCTAATCTCGCTTGTTTTAAGGACCATTACAGATCCACCTCTTAAGGAAATGCCAAGTCCACCTGGCATTTATGTGGATGTTAGGTATCCAAACCGTGGCCCTGATAGCTTTTGTGCCACGCCCTTTTCCTACTGTTCCATGCCCTTATGTTACCTTCTTTGAAAAAATGGTGTATAGTTATGTTTTTCTCCTTATTTTACTAAATACAACCATAAAGAGGATATCAATTAGCTATACTTAGTGAGTCTTTTGAAATTCTGGATAAGCATGGCAGCAAGCACTCTCACAGTTGTGGCAATAGCAGAGTATAGCATACTCTAAACATCTCCAAGCCTGATTGATGTTTAGAGACAGTATAACCACTTGAAATGAGACAAGTCAGATGTAAATACTTCATATTTGTGAGGTGATTTTTCTGTTAGAAAAATGTTTCAACAATTCTCTAATTCCATTCCCAAAGTGACCTTTGGAAGTTGGCGAGGCAATTGTCTTCCTTATTTCAGAAATGAAGTGACTGAGGTACAAAGAGGTCAAAGCCATATTCATGTTTACAACTATTAAATAGCTGTGTTGGAAACGGAAGTCAAAATCCTTGACCTACAGCTCAGTTTTCTATCCAATTCCACCTAACCGTGCAACTGGGCAAACCTAAGCCCATTTTGTTGAGATAACTACCCTTCAGTGAGTCTAAATATGAAGTGCTATTGCAATGCTCCAATTTCCTTGTGCTTGCACACAGGCAGTATACCAACTCAGGAGCCTACTGTGCAAGACAAGTTGAAATCAATTCAAGCAATGTTTTACAAATAAGACTCAATTTACTGGTTGATCAGAGATAAACAAAATATCGCAAGCTAGCTGATCCAGGATTCATGGTGATTTTCGGCTCTCCAAGAATAGGTTGGAGCTTATATCTGACATTGGCCCCACTTCTTGGTCCACGATGTTTCATTAATAAGGTTGGCAAAAAGCAGTCAACATCTTGAAGAGCTTCAAAGTCAGCTCACATAGTCACACTTCATGACCACGTTCATAAATTCAGAGAAAATGCCAGAAGGATTTAAATGAAACCAATGACTTTAAGATGGGTAGACTTTGAAACTGGCTGGCATAAATCAGGAGGGTGTCTTTGAATTAACTAGCCTGAGAAGCAATGTGACAAAAATAAATAAGCCCTCCAGCTACTTTTTGTCAATTTGGTTGTCATTCACTTTCAAAGCTGGAGGACTCATTTCTTTATACTGTTTAAACATCATGACAATCTCTATTTACTAAATGAGAAAAAAATAATTAATTCCTAAGTGCTGCATCTCGCCTTTATAGCACTTTAACCCAGCTTCTAGCAGAATTGCCTATGCAAAAGAGGCATATTGTTTGGCAACGGTTTTGTTTATGAACCTGCAGCTCCCTCCTTTGGGAAATGGTAATGATGATTGTACTTTGCTGAAATATTACAAGCGAAAGACAAACTCGGCAGCACAAGCAAATAACAGGGTTACAATCTACAACTGAAGAATCCAGAGCAGGAGATATTGCTCTGAATAAAGTCATACCAGTTTTCATTGTGGCATCAAACCTGATCTTCTAACTTAATCTCCTTGAGAATCAATATGCAATAATATTTTGTGCTACTATCTGGATTTTTAAAAAAATGAGGAAAAGCATATTCTAATATATCCGAAATAATAATTTTATCAGACAAAATGTCACTGTTTCTAAAGTAATACGCATAGAAGCTTCTCATTAGACTTCTGTGATCAAATTTTGCTCAGGTCAAGGTTTTCTTTTTCTTCCATAATATATGGAGAATAAGAAGGAACTAGCTTTTGAATGTATCCACATTAAAGCAGTTTATCATTTTAGCTACAGCCCTGGTTAAAATGGGATGAGAAAAATACTATTATGGGCATATTATACTTAAACATCAAGATGCCACAAATACCAATCACTTGCCAAGATCAACAGAGCTTATTTGAGCTCCAAAATCTCCTACTCTTTCCTTTAAACCCTGTGTTTATAATAGTGTCACGGTGTTGTATAAAGGGGTGTCTAATTATGTAAATGAATAAGCCTGTATTTCTTACTACAATCTAGATACCAGTTAGTTGATGAACAGAAGAAAATATTTTAAAAAACAGTTTTTGAATATGAGTAGTTTGTAATCTTATATCTTCAGTATTTCACCATCTGAGCTGCCATAAACAAAACTGTCCTTTTGTTTCTCAATAGAAAGTCATTATTACATGCTCTGTCAAAATTGCAGAGGATTCAGCAGTGTTAAAAGTCCAATATTTAAATTTTAAAGGTTTCATGTGATAGCCTTACAGAAACCAGAACTTATGCTTATCTTTAACTCAAAGGCACAAAACTAGACCGTTTAAAATGTACTTTTCTGGCATACTTTTGTTTGCCCCAGATACACATGTGAACGCTGCGAGATGGAATTCCAGATCTTACCTGAAGATGGCATCCATCCCTAAATTGTATGTGATTTGCATGAGGATGCTCTCCAAATTTGCAAGCACAATCATAAAATCTTTTCTACTGACTGGTAAGTTCGTTCCATGTATGATAAAGGAGTCTTCTTTGAGTGGTAACTCCTCAGTGTGTTCTTCGGTTGGATCTAAATACACCTCCTTAAAGGCTGTGCTGATCCTCAGGTTATTTCCCTAAAGCAGGGGTGTAGGGAGGGGGAGAAGAAAGGATGTATTGATAAAATGGCAAGAAAGATACAATACAAAATTTCTAAAGGTTATCTGAATTTGCATACTCTACTCCAGATCGTTTAGCCTCATTTAGCATTTTTCTGGTGTACATGAACCAAAGACAAAGAAATGTAAAGACCAACCTTCATCTCATATACTACAAAGTCTACCACTGTGATTTTTGCATGAACTTGCCTTCTCCATTAACTAAAATAATAGGTTTCACATATATATGTTGTTGCAAACAATTTGGTTTCATCCATGCATGAAAATATCATGTGTTTATGGCAGAGATAAGAAGTGCAGTGTATCATGCAAGGGCATTTCATTAATATATAAGCTAAAATATTTCTGACTTCCATATAAGGAAAGATCTGCACACTGATGTTCAAAATAGGAAAAGACCATCATAAGAATCATTGTAGTTTATTTAGGACATTCAAGTCATCCTACTTATTTACTGTTTTAATGATACATCATCTCTCAACCTTCATGCTTAAGAGAGCTCCTTTTATCTTCAAGGAATCCCAAGATACACATGCAGTTTTATGTTTATGTGAAGTCTAAACCACTTCATTTGATTCTGGAGGAAATTCATTCCGAGTGAGTAATCTTGTCATTCTGCCACTGACCCCTAAGCAAAGAAGACTTGGGGCAGTAACAGAGCCTACAGCTCAATCAGCATCTTCTGTTTGGAACCACTAACACACATACAGGTGTGCACCTAGGGGTATGTATGTAAATACTGGGGAAGAATCCATCATGGCAGTACGAGAAAGTAAGACGGGACTCTAAAAATATTACTGCACCCATCATTTGGAATCATGCATAGACTTCCAGTTCCCAGAGGCTGTTTCTCTTGTATATTTTCTACCTAAAGTAAGATCTTGGAGTCAAGAGTTACCAACAGCTCAACAAATTACTTTGCCCCTTTCCCTTTGAATATGTAAACCAAACAGAAAACCATAAAATCTATAATATAATGTATTCCATAAATTAGTATTGACCTAAACACATGGATCCTGTAACCTTTTAAGTGCAAGAAATATGGCTGTATTTTAAATTTAAATTTCAAAATGGTTCTAAGTGGTCTTTTTTGTCATCAGAACCAATTCTGGATTTTCTTGGCATGTATCACATTGAAACATGAGCATGGCATAAAATTACAGAGGTGGATTTTCTTTTATAGCATGTAAATCAGCATCTGTCAATCAATGAAAAGCAGTGTGAGTGGCCTCAGGTGACATGGCGATATCACGTGGTTGCACAGTAACATGTTTATTATCTCACCTCTAAGATAGTCATCAGCTGAACAACTTTTTCTGCATCCTCTTCTGCTTCTTCGAGGTCATATGAGATGGTAAATGTCAATTGTCCTCCTACAGCTGGGAGCTAGAAGAGAAGAGACACATAATCATTTCAGCATAGGAGGTGGTTTATGGAATCGTCTTTTATGTACTATTTTAAAACCCTTTTATTGTTCTAGAGGGCAATATTTGGAAGAAACAGCAATTGCCAGAGTGCAGACTAGAGACAACAGACATTTCTGTAGGAGTAACCTTTATATGAACTTTGGCCCATCAACAGCAAACTCGAGATAAATATAAATTCATGGGTTATTTCCTCAGTAATGCAGGCTTGATAGAATAGGATAGGTTCTATGAAATCAAACACAGATTTCCCTGTCCATAGTTGATCCCAAACAGAAGGATCAGTGCCAAACTAGACACTTTCTACCCATCCTTGCAGGTACTGACATTCTGTAGCTCTGAATACAACCAACAAAAACATCCTTCTGTTTGAAAGGCTAAGCTGAGGAACATTATTAGTCAAACCAAAAATAAAGGTTAGCTGCAAAATTTACATGTAAATTCAATCAGGACTACCTGAGAAGGTCTACTTTTGCCTATGTAATCAAGTAAGCTTGTATGGATAAATGTTATTACCCCTTCCTCATTAAGCAAACTTCATTTCTTCTAACGTATGTTTGATGCTTGCATTTTTCTGACATTGACATTAACCTTGTAAAATATATTTTTCTACTAGAACACAAGATCATTTTATAGGACAGGAATCAAAACTAGATCTGTGAGTGACAGATTCAATGTAAATGTGGCAGGCCCTTAAAAAATTCTATCCTGGCCCTGTAAACAAAGACATTACTAGAACAAAGCTGATGATTTGTATTCTGCTGTTCACTTTGTACTGACAAGCAGAGCCCCAGTTTCCCTGACCTGGGCTCTCTGTGTGTCCTTTCCTGGCAGACCTTGACCAGAAGGTACTTCCCAGGAAGGCAAAGGATGGAGGAGGAAGAGACTGGATCCCTTCGAGTTGTCCCACAGGGGCCATGCAGAGCTTGCTATGGCTCATTAAACAGGATTTTACATTGCAGCTCAGCATTGGCTTAGAAGGGCTCATTACATGATGCTCTGGAGGGACTGAAATTTAGAAAACATTTATGCCCCTGCTCCTCTGAGTAATGTGCTACTCTAATGTCTTTTCATATATAAAATAATACTTACCTGCCTGGACAATAGCATTTGGCATTATTATAAGTAATGGGGGATGAATCTATATACCACGGTTTTGGCTCCTTTAGAAAAAGCACCCAACATTTCACTTAGCCCGCTTGTTCAAATCAGCGAGACATAAGTACGAGGCTAAAAAGGCTGCAACTGATATTTATTAATATCTCAAAGAAAACTGAATTATTTAGTGTTTTCTAAATTAATAAAGATATACAGTAGGAGGTAGCCATTCGAGATCCCAATTTGGAACATAGGCATAGTGAGAGCTAATGGGAATTAGGACTTTAGCACGGGAATGAGGGGATGACACACTGAACCCAGAGTTGCATACTGAATATTCAATATACTCAAATTTTATGTCCTTGGCTGAATCTTTCTAGGAGTGAAACTTGACCATTTTTTCAAGTTCCATTACTGAATTAAGGCAAATGCTGCATTTTAATACAGTAACCTAGTACGATATTGTTTTTACCTTATTACACATTTTTTACATTAGAATGGTCTTGCTAGAAATTTCCTGATAGAATCCTTGTAGTTTTCTGTTAGCACAAATCCTTGCCTGGTTAACATTTCAACATCCAAAAGACCAAGGAAAGCCATTTTAAATCATTCTTAAGTGTAGTAAAAAAATCTTTAAAAAAAACCATGAGTACTGGAACTGAAGGATTCAGAATCCCCAAACCTAACCATTAGCATTCACTGAGTAGTTCAAGAAGACATGATATTTGTGGAAAAATATGTGCTGTATGTAATTAATTTTCTATAATTTTGAGCTTTCTAAAACCCATTTATAAATTCTATCTTTGGGACTTTAAGTTAATTTAGGGGAAAACATTCATTTTCATCATTTTATTAAGCCTTGCATAAGTCAATAGAACATCTAATTTACTCCCATGATTTATTAACTCCCTTGAAATCATTATATTGGCTAGAGAAAAAAGGGCTTTTCACAGGGAAGAGTAAGACACCTTCAGCTCACTTGGATATGATAATTGTATTTACTTGGTGCATTATACTGTTCCTGTAAGATGTGAATGGTGTATGCCTTTTCAATTCTAGGAAAAAGTAAATTTCTTGAGAATAGGTCATTCTGAGAGATTTCCTATTGACTTAGTTTTTTACTTTTTTCTTGGTGATTTATTCAGAAAACATTTCCATGGGGAAATTCAGCTACTAAGTGAAAAAGGAATTTCCCATTGGAGGGCAAAACACTGCTCTATTCCAGGATGTAGTTCAGAATTAAACCCTATATGCTCCAGGCCTCATTTTCACACCACTAAGAAAATAATAGCTCTTTCCCATGAGCATTTGCTTTAATTCTACCTTGGTTGGAAAGAAACAGCTTGTTTGTAAGTAACATTGTTGCTTCATGCAATATGGGACTCTTGTCTAGCATAATAACACAGTTAAATGGGGCAGGAAAACTTTCCACGATGAGAGGAAAAACACCGGACATTATTGGCTTTTCCAACAAAGTATAGGGTATGGGGTTGTGCTTATGTGTGTTCTACTAAGTTTAAAGGAATGTGAATTGAGGAAGTGTGGGGTGGGGCACACTACTGAGGGCATTGCATACCCAGAGAGCAAATTCTTCTCTGGGAATAAGCAGGGGATATTTGGCTTTCTGATGTCAGATGATCATCACTGTTATCCCAGTAAATGGAGTGTAAAACCTAATATTTGCTTCTGCTTACCAGAGCAAATATTTCAAGGGGAATATAGTAAAAATGAAATGAGTAAAGGGTTTTATAATAATGAGCCGGATAAATTAAACATAGCTGTAAGTTTCCGTTTAGTATCACAGACAGTATAAGGGTTTCATCTTTCTACATTTTCAAGACTTAGAGACTAAAATTCTGAAAAGTTATTCCTTCCTCCTAGACAAGTATTTACAATGTATGTATTCAGTATGTTCATGGAGTTGCAAGGTCCCAATGTGGTCTTTCACACATTTATGATTCAGAGATTGTAATGTATTAGAACAAAATCAGGCAGCATTAAGTTATAGAAGATGTAGAAAATAACAGAGAAAATTTAATAGCATGTGCCTTTTTAGCATATAGGAAATTGACTAGGAACTGAGGTTGCCAAAAAGAGATGATACAGTAGAGAAATATTGGTTTAGGAGGCAAGAGACCTCATAGTATAGAGTTTCTATAAGAAGCAGGCTGGATGCTTCATAGCATTTATGCCACGACTGTGTCAAAGGGCATTCCCAGGCATTACTATACCTCACGGAGCTTTAAGCTAGGTAGAAGTAATGATTAGCTTTCTCTTCTGGTAGCCTACATAGCATCGTTCTAAAACTATGAAAGCTAGCCAGTGGGCATGGTCCAAGTCAGTACCAACTTGATTTCCTCATGGTTTATGATTCAAGCTATTGTACCTTTAGCCAAAGAGTCTTACCATCGAGTTCAGAAGGATTACTATGAGAAATGGCAATATCCTGTAGTGATTAGGGGTATGTGGGACCCCACTGGTCATCTACTCAAAAAGATGTCCACATCCTGGAGGTTTTATTTCCAACCTACAATGTCTGGTAGGGACATTGTTACCCTGTCATATGGTAACTCCATTTAAATTCTTTTATATATGTGCATGTATATTTTTTAGGACATGTGTATATTTCTAAAAGGCCTCACAAAGCTAGAAATAGATCTACCACATGGTCCATCTATACTACTTTTGGGCATCTAACCAAAGAACTATGTCTTAGTATAGAAATGCTGGCTCCTACATGTTCATTGCTGCTCTGCACAATATCTCCCAAATAGATATCTAACACTTTGTAAACATTATTCTGCTCATATGAAAAATAAAATTTTAAAACTAGGAGGTGGATGGATGAAACCAGAAATGATCCCTCTGAGTGAAGTAACCCAGGCGTGGGAAAACAAATATCATCTCTTTTCTCCCATACGTGGCTGTTAGCTTCGAGCCTTCAGGTGAGTGTTATTCATTTGGAATACCCAGAATGGTTATAAAAATAGGAAGAGACCATGGGGAGTAAAGCAGGCTTTCAAGGGAGGGGAGATAGAATGGAGTGATATAAAGGGGGAATTAATGTAACAGGAAGAGCAAATGAGATGTGGTGGAGGAGGAGGAGCAGGTAGAGGAGGAACAATGGGAAGGGATAATTGACACTAAAGACCTTTTAAAGTGTAAAAAAAAAATCTTAAAACATACACATACACAAAAAGAAATGCTGAGCTGGGTGTGGTGGTGTACACCTTTAATCCCAACACTTGAGAGGCAGAGGCAGGTTCATCTCTGTGAGTTCAAGGCCAGCCTGGTCTACAGAACGAGTTCCAGGACAGGCTCCAAAGCTACAGAGAAAACCTGTCTTGAAAAACAAAACAGGGAAAAAGAAATGCTGAATATTCTTAAGCATTTTCCCGGGTATTTTCATTTTGTCTTTTGAGAGCTTTGTATTTAGTTCTTTGCTCTCATTTTTAATTGGGATGCTTTTTTTTTTTTCATTATCTTGGTGTTTTCAGTTCTTTGAATATTCTAAATACAGCCATCTATCAGGCATGTACCACTTTATGATTGTATTTAAGGCCTGTTTATGGAAGTGTGGCCCATACCTGGCTTCATTATTTGGGCTAAGAACATGAGACTGGATGAGTCATGGGCCACATGGTAGAATCCAGTAAAATTATACTGATAAATAGACATAGGATTAAAGCAAGTCCTGGTGCCCTATCGCTATACTGATAGGATGGTGCGACTCCCAATCCTCATCAGAGAAGCCTCTCCCCATCCCCAGTAGATGGTAGCTAACACTGAGACCCACAGCTAGTCAACACACAGAGAAACTATAGAATGTTCAGCCCCAAATGGGGCATCTATTTCATATATCTCTCCCCAAAGTGCAGGGATCATTGCTGAAGAGGAGGCAGAAACATTTTGAAAACCAGAAGTAGTGAATGACTTCAAGGAAACAGCGTTCTCTGACAGAACAGGGCAGTTACGCTTACGAATTCACAGCAGTTACAACAGCATGTATAAGACCTGTCTAGGCTGAAGCCAGATAAACATATCAGCATAAAGGTGGTGATGTGAGAACCAGGTCCTATATCTAGCTCAGGAGCTTTTTAACAGTTAGCTGCCGGAAGAAGCACAACTAGTTTTCTCTAAGATGCCATTGATTGATCATATATGCAAAATATTCTAGGATAGCTCTCAATACCACGAGTATTTGGCCAATATAAATTGGGCTTATGGTTCCACTCCCCACACAAAATTGTGACTGGGGAAATGAGGATATCTTCTGAAGTCCTGGAGATATGAATATGATCAAAATACAGTTGTAATATTTTAAGAATCAATAATATATTTTAAAGAAGAAGCTTGGAGGCTGTTTTCTTCCTGACTACAGAAGTGGATTCCTTTCTCCTTGTTTTTTACCTACCTGATTTCCCTCCCTGTTTCTTTTCCTCAATCTTTGAACCATTACTTCCTTATTTTAATTCTTCATAACTAATAAAGAGTTTCAACAGTAACTTTCTTTCATGGTAGCTCTATTCATTTCTTTAATTAGAACTGGAAGAGGCAAAAAGTAACTTTGGGATGTCCCTTTAGACATTACCACTATAGTCAGTCCAACCGGATAATTTTGTTATTTCTCAACTTCTTGTGACACCTAAGCTTTGAGAGTACAAAGCAGGAGTGCACATGCTGCCTGTGACCAGACCAGGAACAGAGATCTAGGGCTGATGACCAGTGACAGTTCCTCAATGTGACCAACAGTGAGGGGACCACCAGATCCATGCATTACACAGCTTAACCGCACTAAATATATTCTGCTTGAAATTTGCCGATTTCACCAAACTTTCATGAATTATATTTTACTCAGAGCTTCATAGTGATAACTATAAGAGACATACAACTTAATGTTTTGATTGGCTAGGAGGAGAAAATAATTGTGAGAGACATATAAAAAAGAACAGAGAAGACACTGTGAGTGTCCATGCACGTAAAGGTGAATTCATGGTCCCATGGACACACTCTTCATATGTTTTCTTTTCCATGTCACGAATCAAGACCAAACAATATGGTCCATATACTCATCAATAATGCAACTCAATGGGGATATAAATTTCTTTTCCAGATCACAAGTGTTTTGGTCACATGTGAAAAGCTCATCCTTGTTGGTTCTCCTATAAGAAGAAACCCTGTGGATCCGTTTTAGTGTACAGCAAACAGGTTAGTTTTTCTTTTCCTCATATATTAACCCAGTTGAGGGCTCTTGAAAATAAAAATGACCTACAAACATATTACTTGTACACTGCATAGTAGATGAACAATACATTGAAAGAAAAAAGCATCCTGTACAGTAAAGTTAATACTTGCTCCTCCATTCAAGTTCCCTGATTTAGAAAACTATTGCTATTTTGTGTCACACACTGATGCTGAACAAGTAGAATCTCAACAAATGCAAGCATAGCAGCCAAATTCACAAAGCTGTTCTAGGCTCTGTGGCTCAGACGCAAAACAAGGTCTTTGCAACAGCTGCTCACTTTCCATCTACTTAAGTTTGGATGAAACATTCCACTGGTAATCTTGCTATGAGCTAGATTAATTTATATGCAAAAGTCCTGTACAAAATACATGTAATACATAATTAAACATCCATCTAATCAAATAAACCACAAAATATAGTTTTATATATACATATTTAGTTTTTTTTCTGTCTAGGGCTTAATTTTATTTCAAGAACTTTGCCAAGAATATTGTAACTGTGTGCTCATGACACACACATTGACGCACAACCAGGCTCATTTTAATTCAAGTTACATTAAGTTAAAAATAAATAGGCTTACTGTAACATAAATTACAAATGAGTAATAACAAGATGCACAATTCTTTAAAAATGTTATAGAAACACGAGAGAGAGAGAGAGAGAGAGAGAGAGAGAGAGAGAGAGAGAGGAGAAAGAGAGTGAGAGAGAGTGTGAGAGAGAGAAGCATTGCTATTCTCCTTTAATGGGGAATTTTAATCTCTCTCTCACTATTTAGGGAATTTTGTCTCTTAAGGATATTTATTACCTTTGATAGTTTGTGGCTACCATCCAGCTATTCCTTACTTTATTACCAGAGAGACACAAGAGTGAAGAAAAAGTTGTTCTCTCTCCTGTTGTTTGCACCTTTGGTAACCTTGAGCAAAGTCTATCATGTTTGTTCAGTTAATTTTGGTTTACATTATTCAGACAAAGGATGTTATGAAAGAGCAATTAATATGTCTGTCTATCTATCTATCTATCATCTATCTATCTATCTATCATCTATCTATCATCTATCATTTTTGCAAAAGCAGAAGTGAGACTACTAGACACAGTATTTTGCTTGGATTCTAAATGTTATTGATCTGCTACTCTTTCATTTCCTCTTCTCTCTCATTCATGAATGCTGCTAGTGATTCTTTATTGGGGCAGTAGAAGTTGGTTGTGAATTTTACAAGATAAGAATCTTAGAAATTCAGAGGGTACTAAGTCATACTCCAGAAAAGAATCAACAGGCCAATAAAAGACATCTAAGTGTCTTCTTCCAAAATAAATGGAAGAACTTGTGTCAGTGTTCTGATATGTCTATTAATATGAGCATCTTATATAAATCACACAAATATGAAGTTCATTCCTGAGTCTTTAACATCCTAGTTGGGACTCAGACTCTGCCTTTATGTGTTGTGTAATTCTTGGGGAAGATTTTTATGCTTCCAGAGGTTCAGTTAAATGACCTGAATTGCTCATCTTTTAAAAGCTCATTTTAAAATGAGAAAATACACATGTAGTCCTTCACTTGGCACCATGTAGATAGTAAATGAATGTTTTTAGCCATATCATTGTAGTAAGTATCATCTTCCAAATTAAAATTCTACAAAGAGCCCTCAATTAAGCCCTAATGGCAGAAATATTTATTTCATGATTCTCAATACTTTCTTAAAAAGAAAAAAAAGTTCTCAGGATTTCTGAGAGATAATATGATGGAGAACTCAGCTCTTACACATGTCTTAATGTTTCCTTGTGGTGCTGTGCTAAAGCATTTCACAGACAGTAGACCCTGCATAAATATCTGCTGAATTTTAATAGCATTCATAACCATCTATCATTTCAAAGTATTATATATGGAGAGACATAAAGAGCAAAATAATTTTAGGCTATCCTAGAGATAGTTTGAAGCTGTTTTTTAAAAACATGTCTCTATTGGTTTCTCTATTCTTTTAAGTCTAAAAACAAATCTAAGCAAATATATCCACCTTAGCATTTCAATGATGTGAGCTTACTTATGCCCACTACTGCTGACTGGCAAACCATAAACACATTAGTCTTAAAAGAGGGAACTTTTAGCATTTAGGAAGTTTGATTGGCAGTTAAAGAGGGAGGAAATCAATATTTAAGCCATTTAGACATTCACACATATAAATCAACTGTATGGTCTTCTGTTTTGCCAGTTTCTATGTGGTAGGATAATAATGTAAATCTCAGCACCCAATACATACTTTATAAGTTGTAAATACATCTTCAGTATGTTATGATCTGTGGGTAAGCCATATAACTCTTGAATTAAAAGGACAGCTAATACACAGGCTTAAGGAAGCAGAGATGCACCTGCCCTCATAGCTAGTCAGAGCACATCCAGCACCCTGTGATTGGTTCCAGACACCACCATTTAAGAGGGTGGTTGACAAATTAGAGTTCATCCAAGGAGGTGTGACCAGGATGCTGATGGCTCCAAGAGCTGAACAGGGGTTTAGAAAGGTAACACAAGTACTTAACCTTAGAAAGAGAAGACTTTAAAAAGCTGTTTTCCTGGAACATTTGAAGGTTTATCATCTGAGATAGAAAGGGAAATTGTGGTTTATTATGTGAACATAGAACCTGTATCAGAAAATGACAGGGGAGGGGTATTTTTTTAAAACCTGCATAAAATGAACATTGAACACCTAGAATTGTCTGAAATGCAGTAGTGTGTGAACGCACTGTATCTCTGAAGGTGCAGGAACAGAGGTCTTTCTGTCTGGGGTGGAGAAAGGCTTCCACACCACCTGAATGGTGGGTCTAGAACTGATATCTTGGCATGACATGCAATTCCATTCTTATAGCTCTGCAGCTAAGGTGTTAATATTAGATTGCTTAAATATTAGAGGGTGATCATTTGCAAACTCTAATGTAAAGCACCAGAATATTAATTAGGTTTATACACAACTGTTCTATAATTTTAGAGTTAAACAGTATGCAGGGCAGAGGAACATATACACACACATAAGTAAAATAGATAAAAATGTAAAGATATGTTTCCTCTCTAAATGTATTTTCATATTTACTCTGTGATTTTAGGAAAGTTGATTTAACCCAAAGTAAAAAAAAGAAATGTTTGTACCTAAAGGATAAGAACACTGACCTTCAAGTTTTAGGTTTCTTTCTGAAGCAAGGAATCTATGACAGGAACATGTGTAAAATATTTTCTTTATGTTACATTTGAGATACAGAATTTATTTAAACATTGTCTCCTTTGCTTTTTTGTTTGTAGTTGGAATTCAATTTAAGAGTTTGTGAATTTAAAGTGTATAAAACAAAACTTTTTAGGATTAAAATATACGGTTTCTATTGGCAGGACATCACTAAGGCATCATTTTTCACGTATTCCATTGATAAAGGCTAAAATTTTAATAATATGCACTATTAGTGAGTTTGGAGGAGACAAATACATTGGGTAAAGAATGTATAAAAACAAGATCAGCTGAGGAGTAAATATTATGGTAGAAAAACTTTGAAAATACCTCCATGTCCATCAGTATGGATTTCTCATAAATACAAAAATGAGGCTGATGAACAGGATGAGTGATGTTTACCTGACAAAGTGACACTATTGAACTTGCAATTTGGCAAGAGTTACTCAATTTATCCTCTAAAGAATATATACATGGCCTTGTGAGACAGAAATATTATTGCTGACACATTTTCATTTCAGCCATTGAGAATCATTAGTTTGGAATGACAGCACTACCCATTCGAGCATACAACCAGAATTTGAACACTCACAGCCTAGTATAAGAATCACTGACAAACATTTATGCCAACTGTTAAGTAAATACGAATTTATTTATTCCACTGAAGTAAATCAAGCCTACCAAGAATATCATTGGTATTTTTTAAATTATATTAAGTAAAAATAAAGATAACATTATAATAAAATGTGCATGGCATTCGATAAATTATTGGGATGGAGTTATATATATATAATATATGTTTTAAAATATATGAAATTATATAGAGAAATATAAATATTAAACACATCCAAAATAGATGATGGTTATTATTTTAATATTATTTATTCTTTACTTAATATTATAAAATGAAATAACTCTCCCTAAAAATTTTAAGAAAAAGAAACTGGCATTCTTATCTAGAATATGTAAATAAAGTAAAATATTTGCGAATCTTTAGTACAAGGATGTCATTATTTTCTAATCAAAATGTAGCTGTCTTATAGAGTGTTTTCAAAATACATTCAGAAGTTTAGGATGAGTATGCATGTATGTATGTATGGCAGGCATAGGTAACATGAGAGAAGGCATCCCTGAAAACAGTAGCGTTTACTTAGCTATTATTTAAAAAAATAAATTATTTGTTTCTGAACACATACACACACACACACAAAAAAAAAAAACCCAAAATATAGACTATGAACTCAAGCTTGGTGGTAGTGACATGAATCTTTAGTCCTAGCACTTCAGAGGCTGAGGTAGGGAAATCTCTATGAGTTTGAGGCCAGCCTAGTCTACATAGTGAGTTCTAGAATAGCCCCATGGCTCTACAGAGAAAGCCTGTCTCAGAAAAAAACAACAAGAAAAAAAATAGAATATTAAAGTAAAAAGAGCAGCTATGATGCCCTAGTTTGAGTTTTTCTCAGAACTGTGGCTTGGGGCAATATATATATATATATATATATATATATATATATATCTGTATCTATATCTATATATGTATAAATATGTATATTTATTTATTACTGCCATGTGATTTAGAATCATCTTTCATGTATAAATTTTAACAGTTTTCCTATTTGCTTTAAGATTTGTTTAGTATATTTAGGAAGTACATATATACATATTTTTTTAAAAAAACTACCTTTCTTAATATTTCAAAATTTTACCCATGCATGAAAATGAAAATATTCGATCACAACAGAAGAAGTTCGAATGGCCAAAAGACACTTAAGGTCATGCTCAACCTACTTAGCAATCAGGGAAATGCAAATCAAAACAACTTTGAGATACCATCTTACACCACCTGTCAAAATGGCTAAAATCAAAAACACCAATGATAGCCTTTGATGGAGAGGATGTGGAGTAAGGGGTACACTCATCCATTGCTGGTGGGAATGCAAACTTGTGCAACCACTTTGGAAAGCAGTGTGGAGGTTTCTCAGGAAATTTGGGATCAACCTACCCCAGGACCCAGCAATCCCACTCTTGGGAATATATCCAAGAGATGCCCAATCATATTACAAAAGCATTTGTTCAACTATGTTTATAGCAGCATTATTTGTAATAGCCAGAACCTGGAAACAACCTAGATGCCCTTCAGTGGAAGAATGGATGAAGAAAGTGTGAAATATATACATATTAGAGTACTACTCAGCGGTAAAAAACAATGACATCTTGAATTTTGCATGCAAATGGATGGAAATAGAAAACACCATCCTGAGTGAGGTAACCCAGGCCCAAAAAGATGAACATGGGATGTACTCACTCATAATTGGTTTCTAGCCATAAATAAAGGACATCGAGCCTATAATTCATAAAAAATCCTAGAGAAGCTATATAAGAAGGTGAACCCAAAGAAAAACATATAGTTATCCTCCTGGATACTGGAAGTAGACAAGATTGCCGGACAAAAAATGGGAACATGGGGGTGGGGTGGGATGGGGGGATGGGGAGATGGGGAGAGAAAAGTGTGAAGTGGAGGATGGGAAGAGCTTGGGGGAATAGGATGGTTGGGATATAGGAAGGGTGGATATGGGAACAAGGAATTATATATCTTATTTAAGGGAGCCATTCTAGGGTTGGCAGAGACTTGACTCTAGAGGGGTTCCCAGGTGTCCAGGAAGACGCCCCCAGCTAGGTCCTTGGGCAGCTGAGGAGAGGGTGCCAGAAATGTCCAGATCCTATTGCCATACTCATGAATATCTTGCATATCACCATAGAACCTTCACCTGGCATTGGATGGAGAAAATGACAGAGCCCCACATAGGAGCACCGGACTGAGCTCCCAAGGTCCTGATGAGGAGCAAAAGGAGGGAGATCATGAGCAAGGAAGTCAGGACCGTGAGGAGTGCGTTTACCCATTGAGACGGTGGGACAGATCTAACAGGAGACCACCAAGTCCAGTTGGAATGGGACTGATGGAACAGGGGACCAAACCGGACTCTCTGAATTTGGCTGACGGTGGAGGAGGACTGAGAAACCAAGGACAATGGCAATGAGCATGAACTCTACAGCATGGATGGGCTCACTGTGAGCCTTGTCAGTTTGGTTGCTCACCTTCCTGGACTTAGGGGGAGCTGGGAGGACCTTGGACTTAACATAGTGAAGGGAACCCTAATGACTCTTTGTCTTGGAGAGGGGAGGAGTGGGGGTATGGATGGAAGGGAGGGGAGGGAAGGGGGAGGAGGAGGGAAGAAGATGGAAATTTTTAATAAAAAAATGAGAAAAAAAGTCTCAAAAATGAAGTATCTGTTGAATTTAAAAAAAAAGAAAATGAAAATATCCACCCATGTTCCCACTCATATCCACCCACCCATCATTTATTCCTCTCATTCTTTTCTTATGCTGCCTCTACTTAATACCACCAATAAATGTGTGGGTGTAAGGCCATGGGTAGACAACCAAGTACCCCTGAGGAAAACTGTCTTCTTCATCCCATAGCTCCTCTAGAACTCTCAATAGCTCACTGATTCCCAATAGCTCCTCTTGAAGGGGTGGGAGTTCATAACTCTTCCCCTTCCATGCTGGGATTTTGACTGGCTTGATCTCTTGTACAGGCATGATTTCACTGTTTCACATCTTTACTTATACTTAACTTAGCTGACATAGAATCTCAGTTTTTATCAAAGGGAAAAAACTCACGTTCCTTGGATCATACAACTTAAGTGCAGTTCTCAAGACCTATTGTTTAACTGGAACATTCTTCATCATGTAGAACTCAACCACCTTCAATTTAATGCATTACACAGTACTCTAGACTTGCCTTCATTTCATTAACTTTTATTTTCTGTAAGTAATATAGTAGAATAAAAGGCTTTTCATGGACAGTGCTTGTGAGGAAGAGGCAGGAAGATCTCTGCAAATTCAAGACCAGGTATGACAATATATTGAGACTCTACCTTAAAAACAAAGCAAAATATCTTGTCTGGATCTGCATGTATATTGCTAAGTAGTTTAGACTATGTCATCCCTAACTACAAGGAAGATAATCAGGAGAAGAAGGAGAAAAACAAGGAGGAAGGAAGGAGGAAAGATTGGTGTGAGAAGTCCTTGTGTATATGTGTTGCTTTCATTGGTTAATTAATAAATAAATAAAGTGTCTTGGGCCTGCACAGGTCAGAACAGAGGTAGGCTGGTAGTGGGGGAACTAAACTGAATGCTAGGAGAAAGTAGGTGGAGTCAGTGAGAAGCCATGTAGCCCTACTGGAGAGAGATGCTTGAACTTTACCCGGTAAGCCACAGCCTCGTGGCAATACAGAGATTAATGGAGATGGATTAAATTAAGATATGAGTTAGCGAGAAATGTGCTTAAGCTATTGGCCAAACAGTATTGCAAATAATATGAATATTTCAGGGCTGAGAAATCGGGAACAAACCATATGGCCTACATACAACAAATTCGAGCTCCAACGTGGTCGACTATATCCACATAAAACCTGAGAAAGCTTAAAAGGGAATTCTAGACAAAAAACAACCAGAGTATAAGACAGCTTCTTGCACAGCTTGTTGGTGACATGCTGCAGTTCCTTAAGAGAAGTTTTCCTGATTCAGCAGTAGCAGAGAAAAAAAGGCACAGGGTTTTGAAATGGCGGCTTCCTGAATGGCTGTCCTGGAATCACAAACTCTGGTTATTTAAGGAGACTGATCACTTGAATGGGGTTTGTGGGCAGCATACTGCAAGTTACTTTTTGGCAGCATGGGCCAATTGGTTACCAAGGTTGAGGTGGTGAGGAAGACTCCCACTAGGCAGTTTCAGAGGCAATGAACAGACCTCTGCCATGTCAGACTGGGCAGAGCCAAAAGAAAAAGCACCCTTAGTTCTAGTAATGTTGCTTAGCATTTTAAGAAGCAGTCCTGGACAGAAAAGGATTACAGATACACAATAAAGACAGATTCAGATTTAAAAAAAACAAAAACAAAAGACCTCTAAATGGGTCACATTGTTGGATAAATGTATGTAGGCTTGGAGGAGAGAAGAAAAAGAGTATAGAAAGTTATAAAAGGAAGCAAATTGTTTTAAAAAATAAAACAAAGTCTTTAACAAAACAGAGTACAGACAGTCATAGATAAAAGGAATAAAGAAAAATAAGCCTTGTAAAGATGGAATATACACAGAGAGTCTGAATTATTGTGTTTTTTTAAACTTTTTGACTGCAAAAGAGCTAAGTAACCAACATATATACTTTAAAGGTATCTTGTCTTCAAAATTTGGGTCTAAGGATTTTGGAAAAGGGGTCCTTCATTTGTTTCCACAGAGGATGAGAACCTGTGGATTCCTTCCAGACTAATATTGTTTAATGGATCAAGACCCTCTGAATGGTCATAGTAAAAGCCTCCAAAAATTACCAAACAAAAGTAGGCAGCAGTTTAGAGAGAACTACACCCAAATTCCCAAATATTGTTCCTAAATGATTATTTACATTTAAAGAGGGATATGCTATAAAGATGGATACTTTGCATTGGTGTGGATCTTGCTCTGTTGATATGAACTTAAGGTCAATTTTGTTATGTGTATATTTCTGCTCTTGATTAAGATATTGGGTTTGTAAAGTTTATTAAAAATATAATGTATATTTATTTCTTAAATATAGTTAATAGATAGTCATCTATACTAATCAAGTTGTAGTCATGTTAGGTTTTCTAAATGTTCAGAGATATATTTCAGGTGGATAGACATTCTTTAAATCTTTCAGAGACCTTCAGAATATGGCATTTAAAATGTTTAAGAACTTAGGACTTTTCATGACAGTAGACACATCTGCTCCTGACAACACCAAACTACTTCAAGGGAATGATGGGCACTGAAGAGGCTCCTTATGGCATTGATTAGCCATTTGGGTAAGAAACTGCTCTTGCCTTTACTATTTGATGCTATTCTATACAAACTGGACATTTAGGACACACAGAGAAATGACTACTGAATTTGCCTAAAGGTGAGATGGTCCTTTGGGGTTCCTGTTACAAGAAAGAGTATGCCAGACATTCTGCAGTACACAGACAAAGCAACTGGTGGACTTTGCAATTACAAGGCAAAACAGATCTTCAAATTTCCTGTTTTGTGGAAAATTCTGCTGGATGCTCTGGGCCTGTGGTCTGAAGATTGGATGTCCCAACAATACAGAAGAACTTTGGGTGACTGTCCAGGTAACAAGATGTCTCTGTCAATTCTGGAGTTTTGGAAGTTGCTTATGATGCAACTTAGGTAATATTATATCCTTCTGGAGTTTTTGATGGAGTTGAAGAATATATAGCTATACTTATAATTTTCCTTAGTTATGATAAAATATAAAGTAGATATAAATAATGTAACTATAATTCCTGTTTTGTCATATGTTATTTTACTATGTTAAAGTTAAAGCCTTCCTTTTTTATCTAAACACAAAAGGAGAAATGATGTAGGAAGTCTTTCTGTATATGTGTTGTTTTAATTGGTCACTTAATAAAGAGAAGAATGAATAAAGAATTGGTCCTGAGCAGATCAGAATAAAGGTAGGTGGAGGGAGGGGGGAACTAAACTAAATGCTGGGAGAAAGAAGGTGGAATCAGTGAGAAGCCATGTAGCCCTACCGGAGACAGACACTGGAACCTTAACTGGTAAACCACAGTCTCATATCAATACACAGATTAATGGATATGGGTTAAATTTAGATATGAGTTTGCCAGAAATACACTTAAGCTATTGGTAAAACAGTATTGCAAATAATATGGTTTCTGTGTGATTATTTCGGTGCTGAGCAGCTGGGAACAAACAAATCACCTCCAACAACAGAAGATAATGCAGAAGGAAGAGAACAGACAAAGAAGAGCAAGAAGGAAATCAATGGCCAGTTTCTGAGCAAAGCTGAGCATTTGCTGAGAGATGTTTGAATAAGTTTTGGATCTTCTAAGTTGCTTAATTCCCATAAACTATGGGTACCCTCTGAGAACAAAGGGAGTAAAAACAATCTTTCTTTCTTTCTTTCTTTCTTTCTTTCTTTCTTTCTTTCTTTCTTTCTTTCTTTCTTTCTTTCTTTCTTCTTTTTTTAAAATAAAACAGTTTCTGACACACAAAAGCTGACAGCCCCAACAGTACTCCACAGTTCCTGCTAAGAGTTCAAAGTTGGCCAGGAAAGCCCCCCTATCAATCACAACATGAAATTCACTTACTCACACTCTCACGGGGGTGCAAATGTTTGTGCAGCTTGAGAAGCTTTTGTTCTCCATGCTCTTTCACATGAACACAGCAACTGCGAACTTGGTGGGGGTCCACCTTCATGTGCCCTGTGAACTTTCACCTACTGCCTTAGCCATTGCAGTTTGTACTTGATTTTCTATATAGTTTCTGGTGAATTTTTTTAAATTTCTCATTTCTAAATGAAAATCCTTTCCATGCAGGCCAGATGTTTCTCCATTTGGAAGAAGGCAAGCCACTTCACATCATAAATACCGAATCACATCTCAAGGCCACAGTTAGAAGCTTTTATGTCTCATTAAATGTCAGGCTTCTCATCAATTTCCCTTGGGATGTGAAAATGCATGGGCCTGAGGTTATTAGTTAGGAGGTTCCAGGACCACTGGCAACTAATATAAAACATTTCCAATTACATGTACAGCACTTCATGTACTTGTTTCAACAAAGTACATGACAGTAGCAAACAATTTCCTAACTCAAAGTTCCAGGAGCTTTCTGGTCCATGTAACAGCATGGAGCATTGTCTTATGGAGGGAGAAGGAACAAGATGACTCTATAACTTAATTCATAACCTAACAACTGAGATACAAAATATTGACCTTTACCTTTCTTCCAAATCAAAAACCAATTTAGGCCACTCATGTAATTTTGAGAATTGGATCTTATAATTCTGATGTAGAAAAAAAAACAAAACAAGACAAAACAATAACAACAAAAATCCAAAAAAACCAAAAAACTCTTAAATTCAATAAAGTCAGCAAAAGCAAAGTAATAGTCATTCACTAGGTCTGATCATCAATTTTCATGCATTCAGAGATAAATGAGTGGTATTTTGATAATATGAACAACCTTCCAGTATTTCATGTGCTACAACCTAATTTCTAAATGTAATCATACATCATCAGGCAAACAAAATGAAGTGATTATATTCATATCCTCATTTGTCAAACATCTTAGATTTTTTTTTTTACCATGAAGTATTTATTTTAACAGAAAGAAAGCTTGGTTTGGGAAGATAAATAGTCAGCTAGAGTCAAATTGCAAATATTGACACAGAATCTCGGTCTTGCGCTTTCCTCTCACATGTCCCTTTGTGATTATAATATAATTGTTTGACTTACTGAAGAGTCTTTTGTTATATTTGTTTTAAATACAGGTTGCATATTTTTTGCCAGTCACCCTGATGAGTGCCATTGAAGTCTTTGTTCCCTGGCCTAAGTCTATAGGGGGTGTTCATTGCTTTAATCAATGAAGTACTTTAGACCTGGTGTTCTGAGACTCCTGAAGAGAAGTTTCAGCGATCACAGTGCCTGTGCTTTGCATTTAGGGTACACTTCCCTTTGAAGCTCAGCGAAAATCATGAAAGTCATCATATACTAAGGAAGCCTGAGCCAATCTACAAGTCATGTGAGGGAGACCTGAGAGTTTCCTCAACCAAGCCTACACTGTGCTCTTATATGGTTCAAGCCCAGATGGGTAAGTGAAAAGATGTCCAACATTCAGCTGACCTATGGCTGTTCAAGTTGAGTACAATTGTGTATTTGAAAAGTTTAACTACTACCAGATAAAACTTTGATGGTCAAATGGCCTTCCATTTATGAGTATTTATTCAGAGCCTATATAATTCTTCTGATATCCACTATTTTCTAAAGAACAAAGTAGCATAGTTTTATACTATTATTACATAGGGACTCAAGTCTTTTTTAAATCATGCTACTCATTTTTTTAAAATAAAAATGTCTACAGTATATCTTTCTAGAACCTCTGGCTTTTAGAGTCTCCACTGAGAAGTCAGATGCCAGAAAAGTCTACTATACCCAGCAAAATTAACAATTACTGTAGATAGCCGGGCGGTGGTGGCGCACGCCTTTAATCCCAGCACTCGGGAGGCAGAGGCAGGCAGATCTCTGTGAGTTCGAGGCCAGCCTGGTCTACAAGAGCTAGTTCCAGGGCAGGCTCTAAAAAAGCTGCAGAGAAACCCTGTCTCAAGAAACCAAAAAAAGAAAAAGGAAAAAACAATTACTGTAGATGTAGATAATAAGCTATTTCATGATAAAGTTTAACCTAAACAATATTTATCCACAAATCCAGCCATACAGAAGGTGCTGGAAGGAAAGCCCAACCTAAGCACACCTATGAAAACAAAACAAATAAATAATCTCACATCACTAAAATAAAAAGATGGGAAACACATATACACACACACACACACATACCACCACCACCACCACCACCACCACCACCACCACCATCACCACCACCATCACCACTAATAAAAATAACAATAAAAAAGAGAACTCAACAATCTTTGGTTGTTGATATCTTTTAATATCAATGGTCTCAATTCCCCAATAGAAAGGCACAGACCAATAGAATATGTGGAAAAACAGGATTCAGTCTATTGGTGTATCCAAGAAACACACCTCAACATCACTTATAGATATTACCTCAGTGCAAAGGATTGGAAAAAGATATTCTAAGCAATTGGATGTAACAAGCAAGCTGGTATATCCTCTTTCATATGTAACAAAATAAACTTTAAACCAAAACTAAGCAAAATGAGATAGGTACTGTTATGACATTTCAGTACTTAACATCTATATACCAACCTGAAGGATCACCATGTTTTTAAAAGAAGCACAACTACAATTTAAATCTCACACCAACTTTCACACACTGATAGTAGGAGACTTTATTCCCAATCTCACCAATAGATAGGTAATTCAGACAAAAATTAAACAGAGAAATACTGAAACTAACAGATGTTATAAATCAAATGGACCTATTAGGTATTTTCAGAACATTTTACACAAACACAAAAGAATACACCTTCTTCTCAGCATCTCACAGAACTTTCTTCAGATTTGACTTAGTCACAATGCAAGTCTCAACAGAAACAAGAAAACTGAAATAACACTCTGCATCTTATCAGACTACTATGGATTAAAGCTAGATATCAACAACAACAGAAACAATCGTAAACTTACAAACTCATGCAAACCAAACAATTCTCTACCAAATGAAAGCTTCCTATGTATAACCCCTGTAGCGCAGACAATAAGGGCAACATTGAATAAATGGGACCCCCTGAAACTGAGAAGCTTCTGTAAAGCAAAGGACACTGTCACTAAGACAAAAAGGCAACCTACTGATTGGGAGAAGATCTTCATTAACCCCACAACAAAGGTCTGATCTCCAAAATATATAAAGAACTCAAGAAACTAGACTTTAAAATGCTAATTAATCCAATTTAAAAATGGGGTGCTGATCTGAACAGAGAATTCTCAACTGAAGAAGTTCAAATGACCAAAACACACTTACGGTCATGCTCAACCTCCTTAGGGATCAGGGAAATGCAAATCAAAACAACTTTGAGATACCATCTTACACCTGTCAGAATGGCTAAAATCAAAAACACCAATGATAACCTTTGTTGGAGAGGATGTGGAGTAAGGGGAACACTCATCCATTGTTGTTGGGAATGCAAACTTGTACAACCACTTTGGAAATCAGTGTGGCTGTTTCTCAGGAAATTCAGGGTCAACCTACCCCAGGATCCAGCAATACCACTCCTGGGAATATACCCAAGAGATGCCCTATCATACTACAAAAGCATTTGTTCAACTATGTTTATAGCATCATTATTTGTAATAGCCAGAATCTGGAAACAACCTAGATGCCCCTCAATAGAAGAATGGATAAAGAAAGTGTGGAATATATACACATTAGAGTACTACTCAGCGGTAAAAAACAATGACATCTTGAATTTTGCATGCAAATGGATGGAAATAGAGAATACTATCCTGAGTGAGGTAACCCAGACCCAAAAAGATGAATATGGTATGTACTCACTCATTAGTGGAATCTAGCCATAAATGAAGGACATTTAGCCTATAATTCATGATCCTAGAGAAGCTAAATAGAAAGGTGAACCCTCGCCCCCCCCCCAAAAAAAAACATGTAGTTATCCTCTTGGATATTGGAAGTAGACAAGATTTCCAGGCAAACGTGGAGAGCTTGGGGGTGGGGGTGGAATGGGGGTAAGGGGGTATGGGGAGAGAGAAGGGAGAAGGAGAGGATGTGGAGAATTTGGGTGAATGGGACAATTGGAATGGAGGAGGGGTGGATATGGGAACAGGGAAGTATATATCTTAATTAAGGGAGCCACTTGAGGGTTGACAAGAGACTAGACTCTAGAGGGGTTCCCAGGTGTCCAAGGAGATGTCCCCAGCTTATTTCTTGAGCAGCTGAGGAGAGGGCGCCTGAACTGGCCCTATACTATAACCATTCTGATGAATATCTTGTAAACCACCATAGAACCTTCATCTGGCGATGGATGGAGATAGAGACAGAGACCCACACTGGAGCACTGGACTGAGCCCCCAAGGTCCAAATGAGGAGCAGAAAGAGAGAGGACATGAACAAGGAAGTCAAGGCTGCAAGGGGTGAGCCCACCCACTGTGACGGTGGGGCCCATCTATTGGGAACTCACCAAGGTCAGCTGGACTGGGTCTGATGGAGCATGTGATCAAACCAGACTCTCTGAATGTGGCTTACATGGAAAGCTGACTGAGAAGCCAAGGACAATGGCACTGGGTTTTGATTCTACTCCTTGTACTGGCTTTGTGGGAACCTAGTATGTTAGGATGCTCACCTTCCTATACCTGGATGGAGGAAGAAGGACCTTGGACTTCCCACAGGGCAGGGAACCCTGACTGCTCTTTGGATTGGAGAGGGAGGAGAAGGGGAGATGGGGAGGGGGAGGGAAATGGGAGGAGGGGAGGAGGTGAAAATTTGTAATAATAATAATAATAATAATAATAATAATAATAATAATAAATTTAAGAAAAGAACACACCTGACAACTTTAGAAAAAAGAAAAAATCACAACCAAGAAGAATCAGTGGCAAAGAATGATCAAACTCAGGGATGAAATAAATAAAATAGAACAAAGAGATTAATACAAAGAATCAATGAGAAAACTGTTGGTTTTTAACAAAAATCAACAGCTAGACAAACCGTTACCCAAACTAACTACAGCACACACAGAGAACATCCAATTTAACAAAATAAGAAACAAAAAGGGACACATAACAACAGACACTGAGGACATCCATGGAATCATAAATATATACTTTTAAAACCTGTATTCTACCAAATTTGAAAATTTAAAAGAAATGGATAATTTTCTTAATAGTTACCCTTAAAATGTTAAATTGAGATCAGATAAACAATTTAAATAGATGTACAACCTGTGGTGAAATAGAAGTAGCAGTCGTTGCAAGTCTCCCAGCAGAAAGGAAGAAAGAAAGAAAGAAAGAAAGAAAGAAAGAAAGAAAGAAAGAAAGAAAGAAGGAAAGAAAGGAAAAGAAAAAGAAACAAAAAAGCTCAGGTGCAGAAGGTTTTAGTACAGACTTTCAAAGAAGAATTAATACTGCACCCCACATTCCTCAAATTATTCCACAAAATAGGAACAGAAGAAACATTGCTATTTTATGAGGCCACAGCTACCTTTATGCCAAAACCACATAAAAACTAAACAAAAAATGAGAATCACAGACCAATTTCCTTTATGAACATAGATGCAAAAATACTTAATAACATGTTTATAAACCAAGTCTGAGAACACATCAAAAAGATCAAACAAAATGGTCAAGTAAACTTCATCCCAAGAGATGCAGAGATGGTTTAATATATGAAAATCAATAAGTATAATCTACCATATAAAGAAACTGAAAGAAAAAAAAACACATGATCATCTCATTAGTTAAAGGAAAAACCTTCATCTATCGCCACGTGGAGGTTCTATGGTGATATGCAAGAAATTCATCAGTATGGCTATAGGAACTGGCCTTTTCAGGCTCCCTCTCCTCAGCTGCCCAAGGAACTAGCTGGGAGCATCTCCCTGGAAACCCGGGAACCCCTCTAGAGTCAAGTCTCTTGACAACCCTCAGATGGCTCCCATAATTAAGATATATGCTTCCCTGCTCCCATATCCACCCTTCCTGTATCCCAAGCATCCCATTCCTCCGAGCTCCCCCCATTCTCCCCTTCACGCTTTTCTCTCCCCATCTTCCCTTGGCCCCGTCTCGCCCACCCTCAAGTTCCCAATTTTTGCCCGGCGATCGTGTCTACTTCCAATATCCAGGAGGATTACTATATGTTTTTCTTTGGGTTCAGCTACTTACTGAGCCCCACATTGGAGCACTGGACTGAGCTCCCAAGGTCCTGACGAGGAGCAGAAGGAGGGAGAACATGAGAAAGAAAGTCAGGACCGTGAGGGGTGCGTTCACCCTTGGAGACTGTGGGACAGAACTAACGGGAGATCACCAACTCCAGTTGGAATGGGACTGATGGAACATGCAACCAAACCGGACTCTCTGAATGTGGCCGACAGTGGGGGCTGAATGAGAAGCCAAGGACAATGGCACTGGGCTTTGATTCTTCTGCATGGACGGGCTCTGTGGGAACCTTCTCAGCTTGGTCGATCACCTTCCTGGACCTAGGGGGAGTTGGGAGGACCTTGGTCTTAACATAGAGTAGGGAACCCTGATGGCTCCTTGGCCTGGAGAGGGAGGGAGGGGGGGTTTGGGTGGAGGGGAGGGGAGGGAAGGGGGAGGAAGAGGGGAAGAGATGGAAATTTTAAAATATAAAAAATAAACCATGAAAAAAAAAAGGAAAAACCTTTGGCAAACTCTAATACCCCTTTATAATTAAAGTCCTGGTGTGACTATTGATATAAAAGGCATTCCTACACATAATAAAGGCAATTTAGTGCAAACCTATAGCCAACATCAATTCAAATGGAGAAAACAAAGTAATTTAAATCAGGAACAAGGCAAAATTATCCACTTTCTCTATATCTATTCTTAAGAGTTTTTGAAGGCTTGACTATCGCAATAAGACAACTGAAGGGTATTAAGGGGATACAAATTAGAAAGGAAGATGTAAAGATATCCTTATTTGCAGATACATGATAGCAAGCATAAGTGGTCCTTCAAATTTCTACCAGGGAACTCCTACAGTTGATAGATACTTTCAGCAAAGTATATGGATACAAGATTAACTCATAAAAATCAATAGCCTTCCTATATAAAAATTACAAACAGACTAAGAAAGAAATAAGGAAAACTGAACCTTTTACAATAGCCTTTTAAAATATCTTGGAGTAAGTCTAACCAAGCAGTTGAAAGACTTGTATGATAAAAATCTTCAAGTCTTTGAAGAAAGAAATTGAGGAAGATATCAGAAAATGGAAAAGCGCACATACTCATGGATCGGTAGCATTAGCATGATAAAAATGGCCATCCTACCAAAAGCAATCTACAGATTAAATGCAATCCCCATCAAAATTCCAACACTATTCTTTGTAGAATTTGAAAAGAAAATTCTCAACTTCACATGGAAAAACAACTGTCTCTATCTCCATCCATTGCCAGATGAAGGTTCTAGGATGATATGCAAGATATTCATCAGTGTGGCTATTGGAGAAAGCCAGTTCAGGCACCCTCTCCTCTGCTGCCCACAGTCCTAGCTGGGGAAATCCCCTTAGAAACCTGGGAACCCCTCTAGAGCCAAGTCTCTTGCCAACCCTAAAATGGCTCTCTTAGTTAAGATGACTTCTTCCCTGCTCCCATATCCACCCTTCCTCCATCTCAATCATCCCATTCCCCCAAGCTCTCCCCAATCCTCCCCTTCTCCCTTCTCTCTCCCCATCTCCCCTTCCCCCACCCCTCTGCTCCCAACTTTTGCCCAGTGATCTTGTCTACATCCAATATTCAGGAGGATAAATATATGTTTTTCTTTGGGTTCACCTTCTTATTTAGCTTCTCTAGGATCACGAACTAAATGGCTCAATGACTTTTGTTTATTGCTAGAATCCACTTATGAGTGAGTACATGCCATATTCCTCTTTTTGGGTCTGGATTATCTCACTCAGTAAAGTGTTTTCCATTTCCATCCATTTGCATGCAAAATTCAAGATGTCATTGTTCTTTATCGCTGAGTAGAACTCTAAAGTATATATGTGCCAGACCTTCTTTATCCATTCTTCTATTGAGGGGCACCTAGGTTGTTTCCAGGTTTTGGCTATTACAAATAGTCCTGCTATGAATATAGTTGAACAAATGCTTTTGTAGTATGATTGGGCAACTCTTGGGTATATTCCCAAGAGTGGAATTGTGGGATCCAGAGGTAGGTTGACTCCCAGTTTCCTGAGAAACGGTCACACTGATTTCCAAAGTGGTTGCACAGCAGAAGGAGGGAGAACATGAGCAAGGAAGTTAGGACCACGAAGGGTGCCTCCACCCATGGAGACGGTGGGACTGATCTAATGGGAGCTCACCAAGGCCAGTTGGACTGGGAATGAATGATCATGTGATCAAACTATGGACTCTCTGAATGTGGCTGAAAATGAGCGTGGACTGAGACGCCAATGATAATGAATGACACCAGATTTTGATTCTACTGCATGTACTGCCTTTTTGGGAGCCTAGTCTGTTTGGATACACACCTTCCTAGACCTAGATGGAGGGGGGGGGCTTGGATTTCCCACAGGGCAGGGCACCCTGACTTCTCTTAGGACTGGAGAGGGAGAAAGAGGAGGAGTGGGGGGAGTAGGATGGAAATGGGAGGATGGGAGGAAGTGGAAATTTTTAATAAATAAATAAATAAAATAACTGCTGAAGTTCTCACCATTCCCTATATCAAGTTGTATTACAGAGCTATAGTAACAAAACTCACATATTATTTGCATAAAAATAGACACACTAATCAATGGAATTGAACTGAATTGATCCAGATAGATATTCACTCACATATGGACACCTGATTTTTCATAAAGAAACCAGAAGTACCGAAAAGAAAAACACAGCATCTTCAACAAATTGTGCTGGTCAAACTGTGTGTCTTCAAGTAGAAGAATGCAAATAGATTCAGAATTATCACCTTAGACTAACTCTAGTCCCAGTGGACCAAAAACCTCAACATAAAACCAGTTACACCAAACCTGACAGAATAGAAATTGGGAGACAGCCTTGAATACATTGGCACAGGAGATGACTTTCTGACACCAACAGTACAGGCAGTTAGATCAATAATTAATAAATGGAACTTGAGAAACTTATGTAAGCAAAGGAACCTGCCAATCAGACAAAGCAACAGCTCACAGAATGGGAAAAGATTTTTAGCAACCATAAATTTGATAAAGGACTAATATCCAAAACATATAAAATACTGAAAGTCTAGATATCAAGAAAACAAATAATCCAAAGGGTATAGATAAAAAAGAAATGGTAGTCCTCAACAGAGGAAACACAGATGGCTGAGAAAGACTTAAAAAATTTCTAAGTATGGGCAACATATTTAGTCATCAAGAAATGCAAATGGAAACTACTTTGAGAGACCATCTTACACCTGCCAGAAGATCTACGTTGAATAACACAAGTGGCAGATCATGCAGGACAGGATATAGAACATGGAGAATACTCCTCCATTGTTGGTGGGAGTGTAAACTTGTATAGATACTATGGAAACCAATATGACATTTCATCTGAAAGTTGGAAATCAATCTACTTCAAGGTCCAATAATACGTCTCTTGGGCATAAACCTAAATGATGCCACATTCTACCTCAAGGACTCCTGAGCAGCCATGTTCATGGAGGCTTTATTCACAATAGCCAGAAACTGGAACCAACTTAGATGTCCCTCAATAGAAGAATGGATAAAGAAAATGTGGCACATTTACACAAAGGAGTATTATTCAGTGACTAAAAAATGACATCATTAAATTTGCAGGTGAATGTGAGGAACTAGAAAAAAAATCATCCTGAGTGATGCAACCCAGACCCAGATAGATAAATATGGTATGTATTCGTTTATAAGTAGATATTAGTCATTAAGTAAATTATTACAAAGCTACATTCAATAGGGCTAGGGAGATTAGGTAGAGAGTTCTGGGGTGAATGCATGGATCCCTATAGGAGGGGGAAGTAGAACAGATTTCATGGGCAGACTGCAGTTAGGTGGGATCAGGTGTGGGAGAGATAGAGTGTAGTGAGAGAGTACAGGAAGAGACTGTTGGTATTGGGAGCTGTGTGGAAACCTAGCAGAGTGAAAAGTTCCTGAAATCTATGAAGGTGATACTAATGAAAAAAATGCTAGTAATGGGGAATACAAATTCTCACTTAGTCCTCTCTTGTCTCCAAGCAATGCTTCCAGTGGTAGAACTGGGTTAAATTCAGTTGAGTTGTTGTCCATGTGGGTCCCATGGAAATCGCCAAACAACCCAGGCTGTTGCTAGGTCAAAGGGTTACTCTCTACAAACTGACAAACAGACCCCATTGACGAGGACAACACTCCCGCAACTCATTGAACATGGAGAAGTCAAGCTGGTGCCTATGTGGAGCCTTCTCTCCATTTTCTAGTTTATTTGGTGCAGGGATACCAAAAGAGAAATTTGGACACCAAGCCAGCCACAAAATTTTCGACCTACAATCTGTCGTGCCTGCAAATATGCCAGGGCAATGGTGGCACAGAACTTGTGGGAGTGACCCACCAATGTCTGATTTGACTTAAGGCCTTCTCCTTGAGAAGAAAACCATACCTAGCACTGCTTGAGTAATCAAGAACCAGAGACCAGATAGCCTAGAGACCACGGGTAAAACCAAACACTATGAAGCAATAATAAAATGAGCTGTAGTGATATTCTGCTATGCTCATTGATCAGTGCCTTATCCAGTCTCATCAGAGAGGCTTCCCCTGACAGCAGTTGGGAACAGCTACAGAGTCCCATAACCAGATGCTACCTGGAAAGAGAATCCAAATGAGATCTCTGTAGTATGGCTAAAAAAATTCAGAGAGACAGAAGTTGGGGTTCAGTCTTAAGGTCAGAAAAGCAAAGCAGCCAGCCGCTGGCTCTTACTTCTACCTCAGTACAAAATGGCAACCCTGCCTCCAGGAATCTCAGAATGAGACTGAGACAGAGAACCATTTCTTCCCATTTTATAAACCTCTCTAGTTCTGGAAGTAAGTGTGTGCACCACTACCAGCTGGTTTCTATGGTAAACTATTATGGTTACTGGGATTAAACATGTGTGTCATTGTGGCTCCTGGGATTAGAGGTGTGTGTCATTGCTGCCTGGTCTGTAAGGCTGACCAGTGTGGCCGTTTTACTTTTCTGATCTTCAGGTAAACTTTATTTGTTAAAATACAAATGAAATGCCATTACATGTCTCCATCCTTTTGGTGCTCAGGGAAGCCCAAGGAAGTGGAAGCAGAAATATTATAAGAGCCAGAGGGGGTGGAATACACCAGAACATGGCCATCCAAATCAACTAAGCAAGGCACATACGAGCTCAGAGAGAATAAAGCAGCAAGCACAGGGCCTACAGGGGTTTGCACCAGGACCTCTGTGTATATTACAGCTTCTAGCTTAGCTTTTTTTTTTAATAGGACTCCTGACTGTGACAACAAGTGGAGTTCTGACTCCTGTACTTGCTCTTAAGACTCTTTTCTTCCTACTGGGTACCCATGTCCAATCTCAGTATGATAGTTTCTGATTCATCATATGACATTTTATTTTATCATGTTTACTTATCTTTTATAAGTATGTTCTTGTCTTATGAGAGACAGAAAGGGAATGAATCTGGAGTAAAGGGGAGAATAGGAGGAACTTGGAATAGTAGACTGAGAGAAACTATATAGGATATATTGTATGAGAAAAGAGGACAATATATTGTATTGTTCAATAAAAGAAAAAATAGTAAAATAAAAATAAAACAACTTAGTCAAAAACATCTTTAAAATGATCAAATTTAGCAATATATTTTAGAGTTATTTTTAAGAGTTTAAAATCAATAAATGAAAGAATCATCCAGGGAAAATATTTTTGATGCAGGGTAGGTTCTATAACAATTTTTTGGTAAATTAATGCCAGACTAGATATTTTCAGAGCTGCATTATATTTAACTAATGAGAACTGCAGAAATGTCAATGTGCATCCTGCTCATTAAGTAGACCATTCATCATATTATTACCTTCTCTAATGGCTTATTTTATACATGTGGCATTCAACAAACTTCAACCATGTGTCTGGGTCAAATGAAATCCTATTTTAATTTTAGTTATTATCAGATAATCCAATAAACATAGTGTTGTATTTGGGTCAATAATATCTCACCCCTGTTCTAATCATACACAACCTATGGAGGCAGAGAAGAGAGCTGATTCTTTCTATTTTGCCATAATTCATAAAAAAGTGTAAACCCCATAATCTATATTATGGCAAAAGTATAGCAAATCCTGTGACTGTGTCAATGGATGGGAAGGGTGGATATAGAAAGTCTGCTCTTTGGGAGAGCTACTGGCTGTGTGCTGCAAATGAACAATAGATCCAGAACAGTGAGTTTTTTACAATATCCTAAAATGTCATAATCATTTGCCCCTCACCAAAGGCTAATCAAAAAGGAAAATCAAATGCAAAGTTCTGAACTCACTAGCAGTACCATAACTGGTAAGAATGTATTTTCTGTTCACAAACTATGTACTAAACTTTGCAAAGATTATTTTGAGTTCAATGCATTATATGTTTCTCAATCTCTTGGATTTTCTTACTTGTAATTCACACAAACATCTAATAGAGAATATGAATCTAGAATGACGGGTTAACTGGGGTTTGGTAAAAGGTTTGTCCCTTTGACGTTTCTGAAACATATTCAAGGTCTTTAATTTTTCTAAGCCACACATTTACTAAAATAATTAATCCAGTTTATTACATTTTCACACTTAAATTTATAGTCTTAATTGATAGTACGGAGGTGAATTCAGATGAACATTATTTACCATTATGCTTTATGAGATAGCCCCAACAGGTTCATGTGCTGGAACACTCAGTCACCAGCTGGTGGCACTGTGTTGGGAGCTTGTAGAACCTTCAGCCCTGTGTGGTACAGCTAGCAAAAGTCGGTCAGTGGAGATAGGCCAGTGGGTGATAGTCACTTCTGGTTCCATCCAAACTGCTTTTCTCCTGATTCATCAAGAGAAGCTGCTGCTGCAAGCTCTGCCTGCCACACACTAATCGCCCCCAGTCAAAATGTTTTTTTCCACTTCTGAAATCATAAACTAGAGAGAATTCTTTCTCTTTAACATGCTTCTGACATGTATTTATTTTATCAATGTGACCAGAAAAATAACCAATGTATTTAACTTTGCAGATACATTGGGTTAATGACCAGTTTTATGTCTCTGATAATATGTCTGAGGTGATTAACCTATTCAGTATTTAATCACATTCCATAAGATTGAGTAAATAGCACAATATATATATATATATATATATATATATATATATATATATATATACAATAAGCAGTAAATTAACTTAAATTGACAGAACTTAATTTTAAAAGTACAGTCTAGAGTTTGAAACTATTCATAAAATGTACTCATCAGAAAAAAACACTATTTTCTTAATAAAAGCTTTGATAAAAAATAAAAAGTGCCTAAATCTAGACTGAAAATATAAAACCAACATGGCATAGGCGGGAGAAAAAAATGACAGCTTGACAATCTATTTCTTTTATATTATCTCCCTTCTTTTGTTATATTTTAAGTATCTGGACTCTGCAATAAAAACCAAAGAACTCAGAAAAGTTAGTACAAGGTCCCCCAAGATGGGATTCCACATACTGTTATGGTCAATGATTCACTTAGAAGCTTCTGTCTCTGCATGTATAATATCATGTCTACAACAGTGAAATAGCTGAATATTTTGAATTAAGCAGTTGTGGATCATCTCAGTATAAAGGAATGTTTCTACACAGTATACCCGTATCTTATCCTCTCATCACTATGTGCATACATCAAGTTCCCTTGATATTTCAAAGCCAGACTGCTCCTATTCCTCATCAAAACACTTCTTCACTAAGCCGGTGGCATGGACCTTAAATGAGGCAAGCAGATCACGAGTTCAAAGGTAGACTAGGTTACATAGTAAGCTCCTGAACAGCTTGGGCTAAAACTGAAAACTTAACTCAAAAAAGTATTAGCAGTCAATGTTCATAGTGAGCCTAAGTTTCAAAGAAAACTGCTCATTTTTTAACGTTTATATTTGTTTCCTTTGCATTTGTGTTTTACCCATGTGTATATCTGGAAATTACTGGAGTTACAGGCAGTTGTGAGCTGCCTTGTGGGTGCTGGGAATTGAACCTTGGTCCTCTGGAAGAGCAGTCAGTGCTCATAACCACTGAACCATCTCTCTGCTCAATTTTTAAAATTTTATTTACTTATTTATTTGTTTGTTTATTCATTCATTCATTCATTCATTCATTCATTCATTCATCCTGGCCACAGTTTCCCCTCCCTGCTCTGCTCCAAGCCCCTTACCCCAAGTCTGTTCCCCACTCCCGGTCCTCTCCCGCTCTGTTTCTGTTTAGAAAAGGGCAGGTCTCGCATGTGTGTCAACAAAACATTCAAGCTGCAGTAAGGCTAAGCACCTTCCCTTGTCTCAAGGCTGGACAAGGCGACCCAGTATGAGGAGTAGGGTCCAAAAAGTTGGTAAAGGAGACAGAGCCAGCCCCTGCTCCCACTTTTAGGAGTCCCACAGGAGGATCCAGCTGCATAACTGTCACATATATGTAGAGAGAGAGAGCACTGCTCTTAATCTGCAGAGTATGAAAACACCTTCACAGTCAGAGTACACGCCAACCTGAAGCTTGTCCCACGGCATTTGTCACAAATGTTTCTCTTTCATTCTTTAATGCTCAGTTTTCTCTGGCAATAGTTTTCTGAAGCCTGGCATGAATGGGAGAAGGGGAAAAGAGAGAAACACTCCTCCATTTCTTTCATCCCACTGGTTGACTATTTCCTCCTTACCTCGTGCACAAAGTGTTTCCTAACCCCTCCTACCCAAAGAAAGCATCTATGCATCTATACAGTGTTAGTCCCCACATGCCATCCTGAGGGCTTCTTTCTGCTTTCAATGTCCTATTGCTGTCTAAGGAACTTAGCAGTAGTCTACCGGACTTAGCAACAGAAACATATTTCATCTCAGTTCCAAAGGTGAGAATTCCAAACAGGTCTTCCAAGAGAACATGGTTAAAACTGTTTCTGCAGAATATGGCTTCTCTGTAGCCTCTCAGGGTAAAGCTGTGTCCTCGTCTATATAGAAGGCTGGAAGAATCCAGCTGCTGAAGCTGTGTTACTGAGGTTCCCACGGACATGCTGGCTGGCTGCCAATGTCCATTCCCAGATCCTGAAAATGCTCCACATGGGCTCATGTGTTTCTTTCTCTTCAAGGCCAACAAGTCTTTTCCATCCTTCAACTCTCACCTCCTTGTCTCTGCAATGTCACTACATTCTGAAACTCTTTTATCTTCCTCTTGTGCCTTTAATGCCTCGTGTTGTACCCACCAACTTCATCCAAGATAATTTTTCGCCTCAAGGTCATCCAGGGGTTAAATATATAATTTGGTCAATGTAGTCCCTGCTTATCAGGGCATGCACTAAGCCCTGTGTCAAACCTCAACATTGATGAAATCCTGGAGGACATGTCTGTTACATACATCTTCCATCCTAGCATAAGGGACAGAGAGGAAAAGGACTAGAAATTCAATTTGAGTCCTCACAGTGAATCTGAGGCCAGAAGAAGCCTTGTAAGATCTTATCTCAGCCAACAAAGGAAAAAAAACTCAAGAGGCTTCAAATTAGTCACATTTACAAAGAACAGTATTTCTGATTTTGTTTTTGTTTTTCTACACTGTGTTTATCTGTGTATCCCTGGCTGTCCTGAAACTTTCTCTGTAGACCAGGTTGGTCTCAATCTGTAATCTACCTGTCTCTGTTTCCTGAGTGTTGGGATTAAAGACATGTGCCACCACAACCAACTACAAGGTACATTTGATCACATTTGGTAACATACTTACAGGGTTGAGATATTAGGATCCAGTTTTTTTTTTTTAAAGTGGGACTGTCATCAATCCTACCACATCCATCGATTACAATATAAACAAAAATCATTCTAAATCTATACAAATCATTGGTTCTTAACCTGTGGGTCATGAGCCCCTGGGGCACATATCAGATATTTGCATTGTGACTAATAATAGGAGCAGTATGACAGTTATGAAGTAGAAATGAAATAATTTTATGGTTGGGGTCACTGTATTAAAGAGTAACAGCATATGGAGGTCGAGAGCCACTGTCACAATTAAATGCCTGTGAGGAAATCACTGGCTAGGCATTCTGCAAGCCTACCCAGAATTCCAGTTTGGAGTCAGGTGCTGTGATGATAGTTTTGAAATAAGGTATTATAACTTTTGGAAGAGGTTTTTTTTTGTAAGATATTAGATGGGTGCAGAGCTCTCAGGGAGTAATAGAATTTAGCAGATTAAATCATAATATGCAGAAAAGGAAGGCTCACTGAAAATTCTGACAGACGTCTAGTAACAGGGCTGAGGTCCAGGCAGACACATCTGTAATAGCAATGTCTACCTTACCAGCTAATGTCATTCTGCTGAGTTCCAAGCAGGGAGAAGCCGAGATCAGCTCAGAATATAAATCAAGGCAAAAGTAAGAGTTTAGCACCAAAACGAATTCAGCAAAATCTAAGGTGACTTTGCTAAGCCCAACATGTATTGACAAAAATTAGGAGCATATTGCATGCCTTGGTCTGTAATAATATTACTCTGCTGAAGGAAAAGCATGTTTTTTACTAGACAGATAGCTTTACTTTCAGGTTATTGAGCTGGAAAAGAAAGAAAAAAATAAAGTTTTCATCTAGGTGCAATAGGTGACCACTCTTACAGTTTCACTGGTTTTGGGAATGTTTGTGGTATTAGACGCATCCTGACGGTATGCCAAAAATAACTATATACAGGCAAAGTATAACTCCGCATTTATAAACAAAAGTTCCTAACGTCCAATTACATACTATTTCAGAAGTCAACAATTTTCTTCAAGCTGTTAAATCATTTGATGTTTAATATGCTCTGAGAAAAATATTGGGGAACATACTCACCTCTGACTTGTATTTTCTTCAAAACAAACAAACAAAACCCTAAATTCTTAATTTTAGTCATCAATACAAGAAGAGAGGAAGATAAAAGTATGTGAACATTTCGAGGGACTAAAGGACAAAAAATAAAATGTGTTTATGCCTAGAAAAAAAGGTATTCCTTAGTGTTCCTGTTCTAGATTGAAAAATAAACAAAGTGCAGATGAAGAATGAGAAACTGTAACTGTCTCAACATGACACTCGCTCCTTGACGAACGAGCACACTTCTTACTGTGTGCAGTATAATGAAGGAAATGGTAATACACCAGGAAAATGTGCAAAGACCAAACCACACAATACAGGTAAAACAATTAGCACCATGCAGTTCCACATAAAACACTTAACACATTCACACACGTACATGTTCAATACATTTAGATTATTATTATTATATTAGAAATAAAATGACTACGTAAATATCCAATTAGAATTCTTCTACTTCAAGTAAAGCACATTTCCACAGTGTTATTTTGGCCATTCCGTGTTAGAATGCTTTATTTGTGATAGAACAAGCCCTTGATTGGGGTAATTTGGGGGTTTGCAAAACACTGTGATGTTAGATCATGTCATTTTTGCTTTAGAGACGTGCTTAAAACCTTCATTTCAATGAAGAAGAAACTACATTGTGTTTAAAATCATGTCAAAGATCACATATCCTCACTGAAGTTGCAATGAAGAAAGACATGGATGCTGGATACCCTAAACTGCTTTGGATGGGCTGTAAAACCAGGACCTATCTCACATTCCATGACTGACAATTGCATGTTGTTTTTTTTTTTTTGTTTGTCTGCTCTCTGTTCTTGATTTTGTTTGTTGAGACAGTGTTTCACTATGAAGCTCTGACTTACCCAGAATTCTCTTTGTCAATGAGGCTGCCTTTGAACTTCCAGAGATCTACCTATCTCTTCTCCAGAATGCTTGAATTAAAGTCATGGGCCACCATGACCATGAGTATTTTACCTGCATGTTTGTCTATGCACCTCTTATATGCCTGGTGCCAGCAGAGGCCAGAAGAGGAAACGTGCTGAAACTGGAGTTACAGATCCCTGTGATACACTTTGTGGGTACTAGGAATTGAACCTGGTTCCTCCGGAATAGTAGCTAGTGCTCTTAAAGGCTCAGCCATCTCTCCAACTGCAAGCATAGTAATCTTTAAGAAGAGGAAAAGAATGTATCTTCTAATATTAATGCATCTGTCTTGGTAGCTCAAGCATTCTTTCAATTTCCAATTCAAATTTTCACCGAGAACATCAGACCTGTCTGCTATCATTTTTAGCATTTCCACTTGGATGTCTCATAGGCTTCTCCAACGTCATATAACTAGTTAAGCTGAGCCTCTACTCACCTTTCTAAAATATACTCTCCCACATTTTGTTGACTCAGCCCCTTTAGTCTTTTAATAGTTCAGGCCCTTAACTTTGATGTCGTCTTTGAGTCATCTCTTTTGTATCTCCTAGCCAAATTGTCAGACCACGTTTCTGGTGGATAATCTTCACTATCAATTGATGGGATTTAGAATCTCTGTATGGAAATACACTTCTGGTTTTGTCCAGCAGGATGTTTCAAGGAAGGTTTATTTAAGCAACGATACATTGCCCTTAATGTGGGTGGCACCATCCCCACAATCTGGGTTCCCTCTACTGCATGAGTAATGGAGAAGAGAAAGCAAGTTGAGTATGAGCATTTGTTGCTTCTTGACTGCAGACATCATGACATGCTTAGTAGCAGGAACTCCTGCTGCCATGCCTTTTCCAACCAGATGATACCTGCAATACCTTAGCTGAAATAAACCTTTTCTTGTTTAGCTCCTTCCTCTCTATTACTTTGTCACTGTGACCCGAAAAATCATCAGTGTGCTTAGCTTGGTCTTCAAACCATACCCAGTATTATCACTACTTCTACTCCCCCACTCTGAGCCAAGTCTTAACCAATGATTAGATAATTGCAAAGTTTCTTAAGAAAAACTGCAAACCCTCTTATCTGCTTCTCCCAAGCATAAGTATTGGACTGTTAAAATAAGCCAAAGGATTATAATAAGTATGCAAGGAATTCTGGCTCCCCATTTCTTGAAAAAAGATTAAAGACAAATTATGATGGCAAGGATTCACAATTTCCTTCTGCATCCCTGTATAATGGCAAGGGTCCACATTTTTCCTCTCTATCCCTGTCTAGTGACAAAGGTTCATGGTTTTCCTCTCCATCCCTGTCTAATGACAAGGGTTCACGGTTTTCCTCTCCATTCCTGTCTAGTGACAAGGGTATGTGCTCCATCTACACCTTCTCCATCCTTGCCCTCCTCCTCCTTACATATGTATTGGGGTCTTTGTATTTGTTTTGCTCTTGCCTTGGGGTAGTTTTAGCAGCATAAGGAAACACACCCTGAATGTGGGCAGTAGCAGCATCACATGGATTGTGAGGAGACAGCTAAATAAGAAAGGGGTGAGGGATTGGGAAGCAGCTGTCAGCTGGGCACTAGCATGAATCTTTCTCTGCTTCCTGACTGCAGACTCAGGGGAAGCAGCCAGCTCACATATCTGATATGATGTTATTCCACCACATGTATTGTGTTTCTCTGAAATGTTATCCAAAATAAATTTTTCTGTTTTAAGTTGCTTTCTGTTAGATATTTCATCTTGAAATAAGAATAGGATCCAATATAGATTTGTGTATGTATGTGTTCTACATGTATACTTTCTTTTCTACTAAATATATATGCTATGGTATATATTTTAAAATATGTACATAATTTTTAAAAAGTGAAATAAACACTACTTTAAGCTAGCAATTTGTCAATTTATGTTTCTGTAGTCAGAAGAATGACACTATCTTTTTAGGAGGAACAATGTAGCAAAATATGTTTTACATTTTAAAAAATCTTGATATAGTATTTAAAGGTATTATTAAATAGAACCCTTTAAATTTTTGTTTTAGATTATTTTTAATACTCAGGATTAATAATTTTGTAAATAAAATTTTACAAGAGATAAAAAATATAACCATAGTATAAGAATTTGAATAATGATGAGCACAATAATTATGATCCCCACCTTTCTATGCTTTTTGCCAATTATTTGGGATCTATGCCTTACTGTTAATTGATAGTAGTTAAAAATATTTTGACAGTGTGAAACTTTAACATATTTAAAAGAAAGGATAAGAGTTCACTAATATTTTGTATTCAGTATGATTAAAAGTAAGTTATACTATCCTACTTTTTATTATAATTTGAAAAAAGTGTATTTGTGGATGATCAACCATTATCAATTTGAGCCCTAAATACCCATGATATTATTTTTTTTAAATTATGTATATAGGTGTTTTACCGGTAAGTATGTCTGTGTTCCAATTGTCTTCCTGGTACTCACAAAGGCTAGAACAGGGTATAGGGTTCTCTGTGACTGAAGTTATAGATAAATGGTCATTAGCTGCTCTGTGGGTTCTTGGAATCAAGCACAGGGTTTCTGGAAGAATAGCCAGTGCTCTAAATCACTGAGCTGTCTCCCAAGCCCAGTACTAGAAGTTCCTGAAATGGCCTCTCTATACTCAATGCTTTCGATGTTGTTAGTAATTTATCTGTTGCATGACTTCTTCTCAAGCTTCATGCTGACTTTGCTAGTGCTATTTATCCTTGTGACTGGGGGGAAATTCTAAGCCTAGCAAAAGTCACTGGGATCTACTCTTAACTCTCTGCTTGTGCTCATATAAGGTTTTTCTTTCTCTCTTTCTTTCTTTCTTTCTTTCTTTCTTTCTTTCTTTCTTTCTTTCTTTTTAAATATCTTACATAAATATTTGGTGAGTCTTCATTGGTTTAAATTTCTGGGAGATAAAGTTTATCTATCGATTTATCTGGACCAATAAAGTGCAATACTTCATTACCTCAAAATTAATCAACAAGTGAGAAGAACATCAAACACATTTTAGTTTGCTACAACCAATGTTTTCTTTTTTTTTCAGAATAGCTTGAACAGGGAACCTACCAAATGAAGAGGCTAGTGTTGGTCATATATTAGACCCTTGAAAAGCATTTATGGAAGGTAGATGTCAAGGCAGCAGACTTAATTCCTGCCCTCAGAGGCAGAAACTTAGGATTTCTAGTTTGTAGCTAGTCTGAAGTACATCATAAGACCTATGCAAAAAAAAAAAGGCAAAACTTAAGCTACACCTGGTTACTACTACCATTTTATCACCCTAACTGTGTAAGCATAGAGTTTTACATACACATCTTTGATAATATCAATTTATTATTCAGTAATACATTTAATAAACAGTAGCTTCTGTTGGAAAAATTGAACATACATTAAAATGAAAATATTATCTATGTATAATTTCATTGAATATAAAATATGGAAAATGAACAACATTCTCTGTCTTAAAAATAAAATTTCATATTCTCTCCAATTCAAATGCTTTCTGTAATTAGATCACCATAATTCTCTAATTTATTTTACCTCTGACTATAAGACAATGTTATAATAACCACAGTCTCTTCATTATAATAAATTTTCAGAAGGTACTGGATAATATTAGGCATTTAATGAATGTTATTGAAGAATGTGAAACATTGTTATTTTAACTTAGGGGCCTACTGCAGAGATAACTTGCATTTAATTTATAAGTTTCCTCAAGGTTTTAACAACCAGATATAACTTTCCTACTATTCATAAAAGGCTTTATAATTTTGTGCATATACTGAATTGAAACAAAGGTTTTTAAACTAGAATTTAGTCAGTTTTATTGGAAACAAGAAGCCCAATGAACAGCCACTGTCTGTAAGGACACGAGTATATTGAAGGTCCCCATTAAGTCAGCAAGACGGTGTTCCTTCCAGGAAGCTGCTTTGAGATCATAGGAGAAGAAACACTGAACTTTTCCACAATAGAGTGAGAGAGTTCAGTTCCAATTATCATTAGATTACTGCAAATATGAATCCACTCCTGTTTTGATATATTAGGAGTTAATTGTAACTGTAGTAAGAGCGAAGCTGCTCTTAGTGTCATCTGAAATAATGAATTTGGGCACATTATCTGTATAAATCTAGTTCATATTTCAGGTCTTTAAGCTTTGATTCATTGCTCTCATTTTCTTTTCTTGCATTAAAATGACTGAAATGATGATGAAAAGTTGATGTTTCTGAATTTGAAAAAGAAATCAATAAATTCTGGCAAATTCAAGTGTTGTGATGCAAAAGCTTTTGATTTTTGAATAGGTCTAATGGGCTCACACATGGTTACAAGTACCCTCTCTGTTACCTCTAAGGGACAAAGGGACAGGGTCCTTTTAGACTCTACCTGGTTCTTAGGAATCTGCTGGATACAAACTGTATGTCACTGTCCCAAATGCATTGTTCTCACAGGGACAATAATAAACATATGGGGGAATTTATGAGGCCCATCTGTACCAGAGTTTTGGACTCATCTCAAGTCACAGTGGCTGACCAGACCCCAGCCTATAAATAAGAAACAGTGTTCACCTCTGAATAAGTCTAGAATACATTTCACACTGGGGCTTCCAAGAAACTTTACTTTGATTCCTTCGTCAATGAAAAATATTCAAAAAGCATTAAGCAGACCCTCTAGTTATCATTCCGATGGGGGAAATACTTCTTGTTGTAATGTGAACAAAATAAAATTTGCTTGTGACATGACAACAGAGGATATTATGTAAAGCACTATGAGGGTACTCACAGGGGAAAAATCCTTTGGATAGAGCAATGCACTGTTTTCTGGTAGCCTTATTGACAATGGTCTATTGAGTCATGTTCCTTTGACTTGAAGAGAAAGCCAACTATGACACCAAGAAACTAGCTACTTACTAAAAGTAACTGGAAGAATGCCCAAACCATTTCTGTGCTGGTGTATTTATACTGTTAGAATACTTACAAACGTTTGGACACGGGCAGACTGTAGCCAACTGATGTTTGGACTTGTATACAAAAAAAAAGCCTACCATAGAAGCTAGTGATTCTAAAATTGTTTTATTTTATATTTTAAATGCATTCCTGAACTACCTAATATTTTAAGAATATAATTATATAGTTTACTTTCTAGCTCCAAATATATTTTTAAGATGAAGACATTAATACAAACTTATAAAATAATATGAGTTCCTGATAATTATACCTCCTTCTAAGTATTCTAAATAATTTAAAACTATTTTCTAAATCTGTACAAGAAAATCTACATCATAAATACTGCAAATTTTATTTTACTGGTTTTATTTTATTATCTATTAATATTCACTATGTTAGTAAAAAGAAAGAACAGTTTTCTTTAAGAATGAAAATAGATACCATACAGCTTATTACAATTCAACAGTAGCTTGCCTCTTCATGATAAATACCTTTAGTCATAAAGTAGATTATCCCATCCCTCCAAGAAAATATCCTTTGTATTTTAACCATTAATTAAAATTACTGCTAACACAGCATGATCCATTATATATTCTAGAACAGTAAAAATCTACTTATTGTAAAATTTAGCTCAAGGCTATTCAAATAACCATGTGTCTCCATTTTTATTCCAAAAACATCATTTTAATTACAGAGATTACTTATTATTTATATAACATACCAGACTCTGCTCTAGGCAGTCCTAACATATAAAAGGCATGTTTTGCCCTCAAGAATGTTCTTCTACCATCAAACTGACACGAAACAAAGGAAGAGCATTTTCATGAAATATAAATGATGAAGTTGTTATCTCCACAGTAGAGAAAGTTGCTCTGTAGAAAGTTGCTGCAGGTTACCAGGATGATACAATCAGAGTTTTTGCTCTGTGAGTTTTCGACTTTTTCAAAAATAAAATTTTCTTTCTCATTGGAGATTTTTATCACAATGTAAACTGAGTTTTGGCACACTCAATCATTATTGTTACTAGTCACCCTGAATCATTAATTTATTCATAAGCTTGAGTTATATAGGTTACAGTTTTTATTTTATCAAAAATAAAAATTAAATACTCAGTAAAAAGGTGTTAAAACAACGATGAGACAAGTTATAGATGGAAAGGAAGTATTTACAAAAGTTATACCTGATAAAAATCTTTTCCAATATAATCGATGACTTCTTCAATATTAATAGTAGGAAAATGAATATGGTGATTCAAAAATGTGCAAACACATGAAGACACCTTGTGAAATATTACATACACTTGCAAATTAAACATGTGAAGAGGTACTCAAAGCTATACATCATTACATAAGTCAAAACAACACAATATTACTACACAGCTATTAGAATATTTTAAGTGCAAAATAATGGCAACAAAATGTTAGTAAACATATAAAAACAAGAAAGCTCACATACTAATGAGAATATAAAAGTAGCATAGCAGAATAGAATGTTGACAGTTTCTGACAAAACTATTTGTCACACAGTGTATTAACCACACTTCTTTGGTATTTATTCACACAACTGAAAAGTTACAAAGAATAAGTTCAAACAGCAGCCCTGGTGTTCTTTCTGTGAAATAATCTTTTTATTTACATTGTGAATATTTGTTACTCAGATTGGTTTATTAAAAATCTGAACAACCAATAGCCAGGCAGAATCTGGGGGGAAGAGAAGACTCTGGGAAGCAGAAGGGTAGAGACAGGGACAGTCAGATTCATAGGGAGCAGCATGGGCATTACAAAGAAAAGATAGTCAAGCCACATAAAAGAACATAGATAAAAGAAATGAGTGACTTTAAGTCATAAGAGCTAGTTAAAAACAAAAATAAGCTATTGGCTGAGTTTTTACAATTAATAAGAACTTTCCATGTGGTTATTTAGAAGCTGGCAGGCAGGACAGAAAACTCAATCTACAAATGGATTCCTACATTGGCCACCAGATGATGCATTTGTCTAATTATTTTTTATCAATAAAACCTTGGGAGTCAGATATTGGGGTAAGAACCTGAATGATCAGAGAAGCAGCAGAAATGCAACCAGTTCTCCAACATACTGTCTCTTTTGTTCCTCCCTCCAAAATGGCTGAGACTTTCTCTAAACCCTGCCCTATTACTTCCTGTCCTCAATCCTGAAAAACCTCTATGGTTAGTTTTCATCAGCTAGTAGTTAGCCCCACTCTCTGATTCAATGCAAACTTTATTGTCAGAATGAGATCAAATTATCATACAACATTTATAGCCCAGCTTTATGGATAGTGACAGAATTTTGATGTAACTAAGATGCCCTTCAGTAGGTGAAAGGATAACTAAACGGAGTTCCATCCGGGAAAGGGATGTTACTCACAACTAAAATCAAATGAGGCCTGGGCCATGAAAGCACATCGAAGGAGATTTGATGCATATTACAAAGTAAAGTAAGTATTAATCTGAAAAGGCTGCTCAGTAATGTCCCCTAAGTACAGGACATTGCAAGAAGGCAAAGCTGGGGGAAAAATGATGATGACCATGGTCTGTGTCATTTTGTCACTTAAGCATTTAAATCTGAAAGCAACATGTGTCTTAGACATGGCTGGAGAGATGACTCTGTAGGTAAAGTTACTGCTGAGCAGACACACAGATCTGTATTCTTAGCACCTACATAAAAGGCCACCACAGTAGCACCAACCATAATTCCAGCACTCGGAAGACAGAGATGACCACTCCTTAGGGCTCAGGGGTCACCCAGCAAAGCTGAATGGATGAATTACACTTGAGAGAGCGACTCTAAAAACACCATGGAGAGAGACTGATAAAGACATACAATATAGAACTCTAGTCTCCACATGCATATGTACACAGATGGACCTGTACCCACATGCATACACAGAGAGAGAGAGAGAGAGAGAGAGAGAGAGAGAGAGAGAGAGAGAGAGAGAGAGAGAGAGAGAGAGAAAGAGAGAGAGAGAGAAGAAAATTAGCGTTGATTCTGATCAGTGGGTTCAGAGTGATGGAAATGTGACTATAAAGGAACAAGCCACAAGGAACACTTGAAATACCTTAAAATATATACACTTCTACTGCAGAGCATATTTTAGAATGAGACAGACTAAACAGTATTAAATCAAGCATTTAAATTGCAAGCCACAGCTGACCAAATATTATTGTATCTGTTTATTTTACTATCTTGAAAGACAGCTGCTTCCTAAATGTAAACAGATTAAACTCAATTTAACCAAATTTTTACATTTGATGGTATAAACTTGAAGTTTGAAAATAAATAGCTTGATTTTAGCCCATCTTGCTGGTAAACTGGCCTACTCTTTTTGTTTTCTTTTCTTTTTACAGTTTTACATTTTGTATTGAAGCAAAAAAAAAAAGAGGTCTAAGTGGATGTCAAGAAGTCGTAATTCTGTGTGTGCTTGGACTCAAGAGAGGCTGTGCATCCTTATTCACAAGACTTAAATGTTTGGCTTCTTACCATTCATATTCCATTCCAGGTGTTGTTAAAATGCAAAAGAGGTAACATATGAAAAGGTGTTGACTTAAGAGGAAAAAGGAATCCTGTCAGACCACGCTCCCTTCTGACCTGGAATGGATGGACCACAGAGAACACAGAGAAGCATCATCATGACATACCAGGGTGTAGAAACCACTTAATAGAATACAACTCACAGTCTTCTCAGCCCTGAAATTTGCTTCTGTGTAAATGTTCACATCTTGAATTCCTACAGAATACCTGGGAAAAGACTTTTACCCACCTAGTGCTCAATTGGTTCAGAAAATCTGGGGGTTGGGAAAGAATTTAGTGGACTATTCAGGCCTTTGCCTTAGCTCTGAACAGATATGGACTTAAATGACTCGAGACATTTTATGTATATATGTATATTTAGAAGATCTACTCAGACACATCTCAGGAAATTCCAACTAAGAAGTTTTACTGAGGTTTCAAACTTTACCATTTAAAAGAATTCCACCTATGTTTTTGCTTCCTCATTTTCTAAGGAAATAGAAATAATAACTGTTAACACAGAAACTCACATTTATTCAATCAAAGGAAAAATGTGGAGCTATCTGACGCAATCTGTGTGCTTCTGGGAGCCCAAAATCCAGTTGTAAGTGGTGTGTAACTAATAAATTTGTAGAAAGTCAAAGGGAAATGTCTCTAAGTGGAGGGAGGTCCCAGGGGAAGTCCTAACTGAGAAAGAGCTGTCAGAGACAAACCATATACAACTCAACATCTGATCTTCATTGTTCAGGATGAAGGGAAGTTAATTAATCAGGGAACTGTAGATGAAATGCCTTACAAAGGAGTGCTGAGTCGTGGAAACGGAGACAGCATTAGAGAGTTACAGGCATTTAATGGCGGATGACTTGTCTTCTTAAGTTTCAAGGGGGTTGTGAGTGCAGAAAACACTCTGGGGTTCCCTTTTATTCTTCTAATGTTAAGCTTGTTAAGGAAGGGATTTGGGTTTCTAAAGCATCTCTCCATCAGGTATGGGAACAGCATTTTAGAGCTGGGAGGTAAAGGTGGAGAAAAAGTTCAATGGCTTTTTCTGCAATCTACGTAGAAAGGGATGTGTCCCAAACACTGGTGACTCTGGGTCTTGAATCATCTTAGCTGCTGTGCTTGACACTTCTCACATTGTCGATGGCTGGGCTTATGCTTCATCAGCACATCTGGATACGGAGAATAGCCCAGCTGGGGAAAATTTTTCTCTTTTCAACTGTTGTTAGGTGGTGCCTTTCCCATACTTTGTAGAGTTATTATTGCCTACCTCATAGTCAACTGGGTAAATGATTCTATATGGTCTTAGAATCAAAGGCTTTTAAATCTGCACAAGACTTCTAATTTGCATCATCGTTTTTGGTCTCATGTTTCTCTAAATTTAGGTTTTTCTACGGAAAAGTCGGATGAGTATAGGAGTTATACATGCAGGTAGAGTGCCTAACTTGGTCACCGGCATGTCTACCACCAACACCACTAGCTCTAGCTCAGCCAGGATCAAAGTCTCCCACCATAACTAATACCCACCAGGTCAGATGATGTAACTGGGTCCTATCCGATAGCCCTGTAACCAGCAGTCAGAGGCAACTGTACACAGGCCTGATGACCTGAATTTGAAACCCGGATTTCACAAGGTGGTCAGAGAGATCCTACTCCAGAGGGGTATCCTCTGACCATTCATGCCATGGCTGCATTTACACATATTCACGCACACAGACACACACACACACACATGCACACACACACACACAAACACACATACTCTAAAATAAAAAAGATTCTGTTTTTATACTGAGTCTTTTGCTGATGTGGGATTTCCCTCTGTATGCTGTGATTACTATTAGTGAATAAAGAACTGCTTTGAGCCTATAGTAGGGCAGGGCAGAGCAGAGCAGAGCTGGACTGAACACTGAGAGAAAGAAGGGCAGAGTCAGAGAGAAGCCATGTAGCCCTGCGAGATACAGACAGACACTAGAACTTTAGCAGGTAAGCCATGGCCATGTGGCGATACACAGATTAATAGAAATGGGCTAAATCAATATGTAACAGTTAGCCAATAAGAAGTTAGAGCTAATGGGCTAAGCAGTGACTTAATTAATACAGTTTCTGTGTGGTTATTTTGGTTCTGGGTGGCTGGGATGAGCAAGCAGTGTCCTTCCAACATTTTGCAGATTATAAGGAATTGAAGCTGTGTGAGAGAGTTAAAGGGCTGGCCTCTGTTGGTCCTTATCATGTAGTGGTATTCTCCAGATGGCTGTACTCTTAAACTTCAGGAAAGTTAGAAGTCCTTGCAGGATATGGAACTCTTTCCAACTCCCTCAAAACATTCTGTTCCCAACAAGTCTCACTTCTTCTTCAATCCAAATATTAATGACTGTGCATTACAGACTTCCTACTCTAAAAGAAAACAGCTGCTTGCTGAGTTATTTTTTTCCAGTGTGAATGTGTGTGCCTAGATTATTCTACTTATAAAGAATCTGATAATCAAATTAAATTTGCATAATGTTTAGTAGTAGCCAAAAGAGAATTATTTAAGGGATTTCTTGTACATGCTAAACTATAAGATCATGAGACTGGCCTCTGAATTCAAATAAAGCATGTTACAGTATATTTAGCATTGGAAAGTATAAGTTTGTAGACCTATCTACAGATGATATGTGTCTCTAGTTCTAGTCGTCATCCTAAAAGAGTAGCTCATATTTATGGATGAAGAGTAGGGTGGGAAGTTTCCTAAAACTACAGATTCTGGGGTTGGAGAGTGGGCTCCATGAAAAAAAAATGCTTGCAGCCATGTGGTGACCTGACTTCAAATTCTTATAGACCACATCAAAGCAGGACACAGTACCTCAATGTTCCTATAACGAGAGGGGAGGCAGAGTCAGGAGGCTCCATAGAAGCTGGCAAGCCAGCTAACCTCACACACACAGCTCAGAACAATAAAAGGACACCATCACAAACAAGGTAGACAGCTAGGACCAACAGGTGAGGGTATTTTCTGACCTACACATACAAAATTCCACAAACATCACACACACACACACACACACACATATTTATACATGCATGCATGTGTACACATTAGAAAGGAGAGAAAGAAGGTGAGAAGAAGAGGGGAGAAGGGAGGAGCAAAGGATGGAGGGAGAATTTCCACAAAAGTGTAGACTCCCAGGTATTTGTCTAAGTCTTCTGAGATAAGGTGTCAGGGCAAATGTTTAATGACGACTCTAGATGCCTGGCACTGACACACAGTGGATGGAGAGACATCCTCCAAAGACTGCCATGACTGTTAATAGAACTGTTTCAAAAACAGACTTAGATTTCTGTATTTCTCAACCCCTTAATCTGGTCTGTCTCCTTTTAGTGAAAATACTACACTGTGTGAGTCAGGAAGATGGAGTTAAACCCTGACTGGGCCTTGCCTAAGGAATCAAGCTGTTGTGGGCTTCATTCCCAGCATAGTTACTGCTTTCCCAAGCCTAAATATCTTTACTGACACAAAGATCAAGAGCTTGGCACAACAGAAAGGACTTACTTTCAAACCAGTATGCTATCCATCATCTTCCAAGTATCTGCCAGACAGTGAGATACACTGAATCACTCTATTTTAAAGTTAGAAAAGAGTTCTGATCAAGAACATAATTAAGATTGTGCTGCCATATTGAAATTGTATCTCTAGACTATTTGAATGGGAAAAACAATCAAAGTACTTTAATCTTTAAACAATACTATTGAATCCAAATTTATAAATTATTTGCTATCAAAATAGCAACTGCAGCAACACGCTGCTCTTTTTTTTTTTTTCTCCTGTGCTGTGAGTAGAGACAAGTTTAAGCAGTAAACTGCCTGGAGGACCTTCAATGGCCAATAAACTTTTTGCCTGTGCGTTGTCTTCACCCTGTTTTATTACAGAAGACATTTTCTGGGACAGTGAAGCTGATAATTCCTTTAAATCTAGCCCCAGATGAAAATTCGAGAGAAAAGTCACTCACTCTCCTACCACAGTATCACTTTGTAAACATCAGGATAAGATTCCTGATAGTGACTTGGAAATCAAAATACTCTAAAATTAACCATACACCAGCAGGCCCTTCCTCGCCATTTTATTTCATGCTCCGTTTTCTTCACTCTTCCTGAATTTCCCTTTCCTTTTTCTCCCTCTCTTCTTCCTTCTTCCCTCTCCTTTACTCCTCTTTCTATCTGACATTTTCCCGTGGCTTCCCCTTCTCCTTTTTCCTACTTTCATTTTTCTAGTCTTAGTAAAAAGTTGTAAAGCCTCAATGGAACAAAGGCACAATTAGAGTTAGCAATAGTAGCTTCTGGCCAGTGTTTATTATTTTCCAAGTCGTATCTTGACTGACGGATGCTTATTAATTCATCTAGTCCTCACAATAGCTCTGTGAGGTAGGTATTGATATTAATCCACTTTTCACTGGAGGGAAAGTAAGTACATTGTAACAAAGTTACTACACAGATTTCATTAAAGCTGCTGTCTGTAAGAATTAAGGCCAACAGAATTCTGTGTTCCCATGTTAAGCCATATTGGTAGTGCACATAATTTCTTTTCATTATTTGTAAATAAATAAATTTAATGCTTGAGCAGGTGCCAAGACAATTTTCTTCCTCAATTTAAATACATCTAAACTAATGTACTTAGAGATTTATATCAGCTTCTTCAATATGTGATTCATAATCTTGACCTCGGCTCATTGACAAATATCAAGATTTTATATCATGTGTTCTATACAGTCCCAGAGAGTTATCAGCCATGCAGGAACTACTTCAAAATGCCCTTTTCCCACAAAGCCAACTAGCCCCAAACCCTCTCTTTCTGAGCTGCTATTTCAAGTTAGTCAAGATGTTGTCTCTCCTCAAAGTTATTGTTCAGAATTTGGGGAATTTATAAACCAAAATTTGTCTAATACTTTGTAAGAAATCAGAAGACTATGTTATATATAATATACATACACATACACACATAAATAAATAATTAACTTTATGTCTCAAGTTCTCCTAAAGCCAAAAAGATGGCTATAGAAGCATATTAAAATGATGCTACAGCTACAGTTACAGTACTTCCTACAGAATATTTGACACTCCTTCACGGCCCCAAATCAAAGCATGTACGTTTGAGTGATAAAATTTTTCTATAAAGGAAAAGGAGTTTCAGGATAGTTTTCCCAACCCACATGAAAGATGAAATGTGAAATTTAATCGGTGAAGTTTCTTCTTTCAAAAACGTATTCATTTATTTATTCATGTGTGTTCAGTGAAAGAAAATATTTTTCTTTGGAACTTTTACGCAACTAAGAGACTGACAAGAATGAAATATTCAAACACTGTAAACCACCAAATACTTAACAAACAAAAATCCCAGTCCCGTCGTCTCAGAGCATTACCCCCAGGGTGGGGTGTTTCCTAATGAAGGAAGTCAGCATGATAACTCTTTCAGATATCCACACATGACGCACAAGGAAGGTCCATTTCTTTGGAAATCTCTGTAAATAAATTCATAGGGTGAAACAATCATCTGTGTCTAGTCATGTGTGCTCTCTGCCTCCGTGGCTGTCACTGCTGTCTATCTGAGGCTGAGAGGTAATGGCCTCATGATTCAAGGAAACTGCTGAAGTGTGTACTCAGGCTTCAGTTTGAGAGATGGGTTCATTTATCATCATAATAAGCCATTACCACGGATAGGTCACAACTCATTGAAGAGACAGTCAGTCTAATTGGCTCAATTCTGCGAGGTTTCGATGTGCTCCAAGGAGATAAGCACTCTTTTGCAGGTAATTTTCAATCACCCACATACTACCTGTTTAATAATTCATCACATTTCAGATCGGGGTCCTCACTCCCTCTTCAATGTGGCAAATGCGAGATGCAGGCTGCTCAGCATCCTAGACTCAAGCGATAGAGCAGCAGCTTTAGAGTAAGTCAGGTAAGACAGCAACTGGTCTAACACAGCTGCTACTACTGAGAGTGACAGGACAGGGCAAAAAATAAAAATGTCAACTGTGTCCTTTCCCCAAGGCCCTGCTGCAAAAAGAAGGATTTACTAAAGAATCTGGAATGAAGCAAGCGTGCTATTTGACTCCCTGAGATTCATTAAGCATGACAACCACTGTTTAGCAGATAGGACTGGGCCCTTAATACGTATTAAGGGATTACATTTAAGGAATCATTTTTACAATAAAGTGTAGAAGGAGAAATAACAGCCTGTAGCAGACTAAATTGTAAGTATAAATTTAGGCTGTTTTAGTTAACACGTCTTGTTTTACAAATTGGACAATGGTTTCTTCTTGAGAAGCGCAATAGAATAGTCTTTGACAGAAGTTCACCTCAATTTGGATACTAGATGTGACTCTAACCAAGTCACTGTAGAAGTACAAGCACAATTTTTTCTGTACTTGAAGATGAATGCTAGTCATATGCATACATATACATTTATACTTACATATGTATCTAACCATTTAAATCTATATGTATCATTCTACAATACTTCGCAACTACTATGCATAGGAATTCTAGTTCATTTATTGTTTGATTATATGGATATAGCAACATTCATAATATCACTCATTAATGGATGGACATTTCTGTGGTGAAGATCAATTTGTGACACTTTACACAGGGATATGGTTTTCAAGGCTGAGCCCCCAGAAGGGAAGTTTATAGTAATATGTGCATTTGTAACTTCAGTGGAGGTTTTTAAAGTTGGTTTGCTTTGATTGCATCAATGTATATTCCAACTGATATATCAACTGATGAAGGTCTGTTTCTTTAAACCTTCATTAAAAAGCATGCTATCTATTTTCTTATTCTTATCATATGGTGCATGACAAATGACTGCTCAGTGTAATTACCAAATTATGGAACAAGTGAATATATTTACTTACATTTTAGGGCCATTTTCTTTCTTCTCCTAGAAACTGTTCATTCATATCTGCTGACTATTTTTCTATTTGACTCTGGGTCTTGCTCTTATCTCTTTCTATGATTTCTTTGAAGAATTGAAAGACTGTCAGTTGTTTGTCAAATGTTACACTAAGAATGAAAACCATTGGGCTTTAGAAAGAATTAATATTTCATTACCTGGTTTACTAATGCAAATATCTTGGACTGGGCAGTTTAAATAATAGAAATCTCCACCCTACATTTTCAGAAGCTAGACATTGGACACTGAGGGTTTGTCATAGCTGAGAAAAAGAGCGTGTTCTAAACATTTTCCCTTGCCGAGCTGTCTTCATGCTCATGTGCCGCTGTTCCTGTTGGTGTGCCTGTCTGTCCCACACTTCCTCTCATATGAAGACCCTGGTTATATTGAGTTGGTATTTTTCTTAATTGTTTTCATTTCATTTGTATCAGTATTGCTATGAGATATTGACTTCAATTTTGAAATTCATTTATTGGATATGGGGCTGAGGAGTATAAGATGATACAAATCCTTTTTCTTTCTTCAGTGAAGAAAAAATAGTGGGACATTTATGTCACTTGTTTTGAAAGAGATGACATGCTAAGTGTTAGCTCTACTCTAAGACTTTCAAGATAAAGTGTAAAATGTTTTGCAGGTATTTCCAAGACTGGCTATTTCTCTTTGCTGCAATGCTGACATGTAAGTCATATAATCTCTTTACTTGTTAAAAATCAACTTTCAGACTCTCCATCCTCATTTAAATCGTGGAAGCCAAGATGAATGGATCACAGCACTAATAAACATTCACTGCCTAACTTATATCCATGTAAGCTGTACAGACTAAAACATTAACCAATTTTACATCAGCTATTACCAAACCAGGTCATTCTTACATATGTAAGAGTGCTCTTTCTCATGAACATGAAGAGTGAAAAATTGGTCTGGAAGCAAATTGTTGGTGAGGGTGTTCCCTTCTGAGGGTTGTGAGGAAGGATCTGATTCAAGCCTCTCTCTTTGGCTTATTAACAGCATCTCCCTGGGAATTCACAACATTTCACTCTGCAAGACCACAGCATCTACAGTGTCCACTGCCCACAATGCAACAAGTAAAACAGAATTTCCAGAAAACTCTTACCATGACAAGTTCATAATTAACATAACAAATAACACTTAAAGTTAACTCTTTGCTGGTGGCAGAGGGGCATTTGGAGAGTTTGTTCTATATAGAACTGGCTAATTTGTCAGAGCCATTAATTCATTGGTTCCCATAGTCTACTACTAGGCTGTACATGGAATATATGTGTAAATTCTTGTTGAAAGGAATATAGAAGAAAGGCATACATTTTTACATTAAGTGATAGATGTTAAACTGATAAGAACAGATATCACACTTGATCTTAGTAAAAAGATCAAGAAGCAATAGGAAGGATTTTATAAGTAAACAGGGTTGAGGACAAACACAATCATGGCCCACAGAATCACCTAAGAGGGCTGATAAAGACTCACAGACACTGAAGCGACATTCACAGAGCCTGTATGGGTCTGAGCTAGGCTCTCTGCTTAAGTTCTGGTTGTGCAGCTTTGGTGTCTTGTGGGATTCCCAACAGTGGGAAAGGAGTGTATCTTTGACTCTTTTTTAAATTCTTTTTTATTGATTTTTATTGAGCTCTACATTTTTCTCTGCTCCCTCCCTGCCTCTCTCCTCCCTTTCAACCCTCTCCCAATTTACTCAGGAGATCTTGTCTTTTTCTACTTCCCATGTAGATAGATCTATGACTCTTTTGCCTGCTCTTAGGTTCCTTTTCCTCCTCCTGGATTGCCTTTCCAGCCTTGATTTAAGTATGTATGCCTAGTCTTATTATAACTTGTGTTTTATTTGATTGATATCTCTGGCAGAGGGGCTGCTGTTTTCTGAAGAGAAACAGAAAAGGAGTAGATATGAGAGAGTGGGGAAGGTACAGTGGGGAGTCACTGGGAAAAGTGGATGAACAGTAAACTGTGATTGGGATGTAATGTACAAGAGAAGAATAAATGATGAAAAAACTGATAGATAATTGGTTTTTGAAATGACGTTTGTGTGTTTGCTTTAGTTTTGAGATAAGGAGGGTCAGAGGGCATGGGAAGCTTTTCTAAACATACAGACCATGTTGCCATCTTCCTTTTTTCCAGTTCAGAAACTTTTACAAACAATACTTGAAATTTTAGCCTAAGTTGCTGTCTTTGGTCATTTATTCAATAAATGTTGTGCTTGACCTGAGGGCTAATACAAAATAGCAGGCTAGAGGTCTTCAAGCTAGCAGTAGTAGGGAAGAAAAAAACCTTTTTGTTTATTTTTCTAATACATTTAGTCTGTCTTATAGGACCAGATTTCCATCGGGTATGCCTTGTGCCTGAAGAATTTTCTCCATCTCCTGTAATGTAGCTCTCTTTGTGATTTATTTCTCTGAGAAAATCTTTGTCTTCATTTTTCAAACATATTTTTGTATGCTAAAAATTCTGTACTGACAGTACAGGCTTGCTTATTTTTGTTGTCTTTCATTTCTCAATATCAACAACACCAAAAATGTCCCTTAAAATATCTTTGTATTACATTTTAGTTTGCAAAACCTCAGTCTATTCAACTCTACCAGAACAAAACTCACACACTGGGCCACTTAGTAACAGCAGAAATGTGTTGTTCACAGTTTGGAGAACATTCGCTCTAACATCAACCATTAGTAGCCTCATCATCTGATGAGAGCTTCTTCTGTGCTATAGATTATAACTTATTTCTGTTTTTTTGTTTTTATGGAATTTCTGAGTGTGCAAATTAGTGGGTCCTTGTGTCTATATCTATTTCCTCTGCCTTTTCTTTGGCCCTTTTTTGTACTATTCTGGCATGTTTGCTTTTGTTTTGTCTTATATTTCATTTTATTATTATCTCTTGACAGTATATTATTTTCTAACAAGAGACAATAAAGGAGATGGATCCAGATGGGTGAGAAGGTATGGAGAAACTGGGAGAAGTAGAGGAAGAGAAAACCATAATTAGAATATATTAAATATATTGTATAAAAATTGATTTTCAATAAAAACATTTTTAAAAAGAAAAGCACAACACTGCACCCTTAAGGTGCAGTTCAGTTCCCTTTACCCTTTTTATAAGAGCACTGGGCTCATTAATAAAGGAATAAGCAAATCACTTCCCAAAAGGCCCACCTCTGAGTTCTATCACATGAGGCTGGGAGGGCACCAACACTCAGATCATCTTCCAAACTGCCAGTTTCTTAGTTTCATTTCCTCTTTGTGTGATGAAGGACTCTGACAAAATCAGCTTAAGGGGAAAGGGGTCTATTTGTCTCACAGGTCAAAGCTGCAGCCCATCTTGTTAGATAAGTCATGGGTGCAAGATTTTGAAGCACGCATCATAACAAATCCAAGAGAATGGAATCCATGCATGCATGCTGCTGTTCAATTCCATTCCATTTCTCTATTTATAACATCAGGGATCCTAGCCAGGGAATACTGCTGCTCAGAAAGAGGAATAGTCTCTTCATCTCTATAATCAGCATAAACTAGCTAATTGCAGAGTCATGGCCAGATACCCACCTCCCAGCTGATTCTTCATTCCATCAAGTTGACAGTTGATCGGCACAGACTGAGTATGCTCTGTTTCTTGTCTTTATTCTCCTCTGCATGCCTTATCACTTGCTATACCCCTGACTGCTTCCTCTTTTCCTTCTCTCTCCCTAATCAGATTCTATCATTCCTTGTCATGGTTATTCTGTCATATTTGAGTCTCCTCCTTTGACCCGCTTTTGCTTCTGCTGATGGTTCATATGTTCTACTTCTTCTCATGTGTCCTGTGCCTTGTATTATCTGATGTGATACCAGACATGGTGGATTTTGGGCTGCTAAGTCTCAGATTTCATTGTACTTTAATTGGATTGGACTTGGTCTTGGTATGCAGTTTTATTTTTTTGTTTGTTTGTTTTTTGGGTTTTTTTTGGGGGGGGGGGGAGATAATTCTTTTCGTTAGATTCTTTCCAGACGTGCCTTCAGAATTTGTTAGCATGTATCTCTCTACTAAGAAAGTATCCTATAGTGTACCTGGTGTCCTCACTACAATGAAGGCACTCCAGGTCAGAATATGGGGAAACAAACCAACTCTAGGCAACAAGTTTTACTTCAGGGATTTTCCCAACCACTTCTTTTTTTAAATTTTTTAAAAATAATCTTTTCTTATTTTACATACCAAACCCAGTTCCCACTCCCTCCCCTTTTCCTGATAACCACTTCTTTTTGGTGACTTGTACAACAGCTTTGGCTGGTTTTCTTCATGCATTTGCCACTCAACAGTTGGGTCCCTTCTTGCAGAAATGCAAGGTCTCTTCTTGCAGAAATGCAGATCTCATGCTCTTCTGAAGCTTGTTCTTCCTTTGCATTTGACTGAGCAGATTCTTTCTAAGTTGGCCTCCATGCATGCCAACATTTCTGCTTGGCTTGTCCATGCTCTATTGAGATTTTCCTTCAATGTACTTCACTTCAGGAACTATGGCTTGGAAGCTAACCTGAGGCATCTATAAACTTAAATTTTTTGATTCACCTTTCTCAGTGATTGTTTTACATTCGTATCTGATGCTCAATATTAGATGCTGTCCAGTCACATACTTTTGGTCACGTGTTCTTGTGACTTAAATGAGGGAAGTAAATCCAGACAACCCAATGCATTATCTTCATAGAGCTCAGAGAGCATGATTATGAAATTTTAATCTTTGTTTCCAGCCTGAATTCATTTTTATTCATGATGAAAGGTAAGAGCGCATAACTTAGCCATTTCCCTGCAAATAATTCTTGGCTCCAGAGCCATGGTCCATCCTACTGGAACTGATTTGCCATTTGGCTAAAAGTTAAGTGTCCACGTATGAATGGGGCAATCGTGGACTTGTCTTTCAGTTATAGTAAAGTTTTGAATCTTTTTATCAATAGCGATTGCTAAAAGGCATTTGCTTCTATTTTCACCCATAACTTTGGATGAAGTGTTATATGCTCTTACCTCCCTGGTCAAGGTTTTGTTTCAACCAAAGATATCAAGCCACGTAAAGTTGTATGAAAAGAAGCTTGCACTGCTTATAAGACCAAAGGGAGTGAGTGGGTTTTCTACCCCAGTCAAGTCACTGTATTGCATTTTGTCATTTTTTCAAGTTACTGATACGTAGTATGTGAATTCTCATGTTTGTACCTTATTTGCCTTTTGATATCTCCTCTGTAAAAATTTAAGTAATTTTAATTATTATTTTTGCGTGTATATTCGTGCATATGTTTGCATGCATACAATCTGTTCTTCCTAAATTGGCTTCCACCTTTATTTTGTTAGACCGGGTTCCTTAGTGAAGCTGGAACTTGCCAATTTAGATGAGTAACTGGCCGGCAAGCTACAGAAACCTATTTTTTGCTGCTTAAAGGTTAGGATTAGAGTTGAAGATTGTTCCATGTGGTTTTCACTTGGAGACTAGAGATTTGAACTCAGATTTGAAGCTCAAACTTGTACAGCAGACACTTTACTGATACTGCAATCACCACAGAATCCTTATTTACATTTCTTTACATGTCAATATTCTCTTTCGCTACACTTTTTTCATTCTCTTCCTTCTGATTTAGGTTTGTGTCTGTGTCATCTCTGTTGTTCTTTGCTTTTTTTCACATTCAAGCAATTCGTATCTTTATTTTTTTAATTTGCTTGAGATAGGGCCACACTCAATAGCCCAGGGTGGATTGATCTCAAACTTTCTGCCTTGGTCTTCTGCATTGTGCTTATTGTTTCTGCTCATAAGTGTTCTGTTGGGTATGCTGCTTCAGTACTTTTATGCCAAAGCTAAATGACTCAAAGAAGTTAAAAATCAATGTCCGAACAGTGCCCAAATGCAAAGGGTAGCACACATCTAGATACCCATTGTGATTTCCTAGTTGAGGTATCTCGGTTTACTGGCCAGTGATTTTGACTGCGTATATTAACACACATGAAAACAAAATTTCACATCTGAATGAATATATTAGATGGAATAATTTGTGTAGAATCGTAGTGACCTTGAATTCCTCTGGCCTGGCCCCCCAAAAAATTCTAATGATAAAATACTATATTTTATTAGTTTTGTTGTCTATCAAACCACAACCTATTCACACTGAAATACTACTAAGAAAACTACTTTATCTCCCTTATAACTTGTTGTTAAACTGATGTGGGAGGTGATGTTTGCTGTGAATATGTTTTGCTGCCATCGGTTAATAAAGAAGCTGCTTTCGGCCAATGACTTAACAGAATATAGTCAGGCTGAAAGAGATCTAAGGAGAGAGAGAGTAAGCACAATTAGTGAGAAGCCATGCAGCCACTGCAGGAGAGTAGATGCCTCCACTGGAGCCCATTAGAACCTTGCTGGTAAGTCACAGCCACGTGGTAATACAAAGATTAATAGAAATGGGTTAACTTAAGATATAAAAGTTAGCCAGAAATATGCTTAAGCTATTGGCCAAATGGTATAGCAAATAATATAGTTTCTGTGTTTATATTGTGGGATTGGGGGATAGAACCCTCCGCTAACATTGAACTGAATGTTTCCCTATCTAACTTAACTATTTCAGGTAATTATATAAAAGTGTTCTTTGTGCCTATTACATTTCATCATAAAATAAGGAAAACAAAACGTGCATGAACAGTAGAATGTTCTTTTATATACTAATTTTCTGAGAGAAATAAAGTAATTTATCTCAGACTAATATTATAGCAAGAACATATCTTTGCTCTAAGACTATTCTTGGTGACCTTGGGAGGAGTAGGTACTTTTGCATAGCAGATTTCATAGTGATTATGGTCAACGAGTGATTCCTTGGTCTATTCATGTTTCAACATGTATTTACTCAATTTATCCTTGACGATTTATCTGAGTTATTCCAGGCAGAAAATATTTTCTGGGTCCCAGCCTATTTCTAAATCATTCTTGAGAGGTTTTGATTTTTGAAATTAAAGAAACTACCAGCTGAATTACCCTTTTAGCTTTTATGGCCAGGACTTTCTCTACATTCAGAGTGATTTTAATTAATCCATTTGACTTAATTCAAAGTTCAAGTTAGATTCAAGTTAGAAGGAATTGTTGGTGGAGAAAAGAAAGCAAAACTCCACTTGTTGGTGACTTATTTATTTATTATTTTGAGACAGGCTCTCACTCTGTCTATCCTAGAAGCACTATGTACCCATGACATGGCTAACCTCAAACTTAAAGTGACGCTCCTTCCTCACTTGAGTTCTGGATTTCAGACAAGAGTACCCTACTCTGCTTGAACTTCACTTTTGAACAATATTGAGAAGCGTGGAAGATGACTGCTAGTGTTTTAACTTTTTTAAACAAATGAGTTGTTTAAAAGTTGAAATCTGCTTCCAACTTCCACACAAACTCCCCCTCACGGGTCATATGTCAACACCCTAATCAAAGTATTTTTTTTTTTACCCTTGTTTGTTTGTTTAAGAATGTGCCATCAATCAAAGTATTTTCTTAGATCTTTTTATGTAATAAGATCCACACTGCTGGAGTGATTCCAGCATTCATTTTCTTCCTGTACACAGATGTAAAGTGGGCTCTCCAGAGAACGCCTAGGGAGTACAACAAAAGAATTTGCCAGAGATGCTTCATGGAAAGGCTTCATCAGGCAGAGCTTAAACCCAAACTGACTATGGTCATTACTAGCAGCATAAACTAATGGATGTTTCTCTAAACTAGTCAAAGATATCCAACATGATGTCGAAAATAAGAGTGATTTTGTCAAAAAAAAGTCTCCTCTGGTTAATTCAGTAATGTTTAAAGACAGAATTTTAAACTTAACAGGAATGTAAAAACTGAAACAAGCACTCCAAAGCAGCTTCTCGGAGAATTTTACAGACACAGAAAACTGCTCTTGGATGCTGCACCAACCATTTCAGTCCACTAGGGGACCCTTAAGCAAATGACTTTCTCAGTCTTCCAGTAGCATTTGGTTTACTAATGCAGTAAATTAGCCTCACTCTGAAATTCCCAAACTGTTTCTGAACAGCAGCTGCTTTCAGAAAGCCAGCAGGGCTCTCTGTCTTCTATCTAGCTCAGTGCTCCTCATCTGCCTGTTCCCCTACCTCAATCACTTGCACAAATGCCCTAAAGACAAGCAGTAACATTTGCCCAGGATTGTGAAAATAAAATGTTACCCACTGCACCCAGGGGGCAGCTGAGTTAACCCTTTTGGAGAATTGAGAATGATATGGGAAAATCCCATAGAAATAAACTGTCAATGGTGCCTGACATCTGCTCATGTAGGAGAAAACATTGGCATGATTACTATTGAGGAATTAATTCACAGTTGAGACGATGAAATAGTTATGGTGGCCTGTATATAAATCGGCTACGATCTTCTGGACTTCATCCATGATTCACACATACTTTCCATGTTGTAAGGAGGCTGCTTGTTCATTTTCTGGTTGCCCAGACGCCCAAAATAATCACACAGAAACTATTATTTGCAATACTGTTTGATCAATAACTTAAGCATATTTCTGGCTAACTCTTACATCTTAAAGGAACCCATTTCTATTATTTTACATTTTACCACATTATTGTGGCCTACGGGCAAGGTTCCAGCTGGCAGCTTGTGTCTTTCCCCTTTGGCAGCTACATGGTGTCTCTGGACTCTGCCTTCTTTCTCCCAGCATTCAGTTTAGTTTTTCCTGCCTGGCTCTGTCCTACCCTATCACAGGCCAAAACAATTTCTTTATTCATTAACCAATAAAAGCAACACATAGACAGAAGGACTTACCATACCATTTCCCATTTTATGTTTAAATAAAAAGGAAGGTTTTAACTTTAACATAGTAAAATTACATATAACAAGGCAGGTATTAAACAAGAATTACAGTTATATTTATGTCTACTTTATCTTTTATTATATCTAAGGAAAACTATAACTATTTATTCTTCAACTCCATCAAAGACTCCAGAAGGATGTAATATTACCTAAGTAAGCAGGAGATGCATCATAAGCAACTTCCAAAACTCTAGAAATAACAGAGACATCTTGTTGTCTGGACAGTCACCCAAAGTTTTTCTGTATTCTTGGAGCCACCACCTTCAGCCTACAGACTTTTAAATTTCAAAGACAGTTCTGCTATATTGGCAGTTTATCAGTCACTTTTTTCTGAGCACTACAGAATGTCTGGAAGACTTTTTCATGAAGCAGGAACCCCAAAGAACTGTCTCACCTTCCTTAGGTAACTTCAGAAGTTATTTTTCTGTGGGTTTGTATGTCCAGTTCATACAACATAATATCAAGTAGTCCAGGCAAGAGCAGTTTGTTGCCCAAATGGCTAACAAACTCCATAAGAAGCTTCTTCGATACCCAACTTCCTCTTGAAGTAATTGGTGCTGCCAGGAGCAGATGTATCTCATTGTCATCAAGAGTCTTAAGCTCTTAAAACATTTTAAATGCTACATTCTGTAGTCTTTGAAAGGTTTGAAAAATAGCTATCCATATGAAATATGTCTCTGTACGTCTAGAAAATCTAACTAACATGACTATAAGCTTGACTATTATAGATGATTATTAACCTATATTTCTTAATTATACATTATACTTTTAAATGAACTGCACAAACACAATATCTTAATCAAGAGCAGAAATATACATATAACAAAATTGACCTTACATTTGTATCAGTAAACCAAGATTGCAAGGTTCCAGCTGGCAGCTCATGTCTTTCCCCTCTGGCAACTACATGGTCTGCCTTCTTTCTTGCAGCATTCAGTTTAATTTTCCCTGCCTAGCTATGTTCTACCTTATCATGGGCTAAAACAGCTTCTTTATTCATTAGCTAATAAAAGCAACACATAGAAGGATTTTCCACACCACTCCTAAAGACGCTTACTTTCCGCAAAGTAGTGTTGTTTCATAGGATTAAAGGTATTCTTTATTGAAGTGGCTTGCATTCTTGAGTTTGGGGACAATCACGGTGACTTATATGATGTCACCATGTGTCCCAGAAAGGAGCTCTTTTATCAGGTGTGGTAAGGTGCTAAGAGATGCAGGAAGAACTGCAGTGGCTTTATATTACAGGAGCACAGGCACAGCATCTTTCCCCTCTATTACAAGCAGTTGTATAAGTAAAGAAGTAGAAAAACGTTTCTGCTATTATCCCATTAACTTTTAAGAAAAAGTGATTATATCTCATGGATAATTTTTTTACCTTGGGAATTAACACTAATGAAGGAAGAGACAACATCATGTTCTCACAGTCTACAGGTCATGGCTATCAATAAAACTCAGCGATTAAGCAGATGTAAAAGAAAATCATGATGTACTATTCCTATCAGATTCTGGCAGTGGCTCTTATTCACATGGCAATTACTGGCAAAAAAAGAATTAGCCTCAACTGTTTAGAGAAGAGAGTTTATTGAATTTACAAACAAGGACCTACAATTTTCCATTTCCTTAGCAAGATATTAAATCAAGCAAGCTAAGTGTGTCATCATGACTATAATTTACGTGATGTGACATGACAGTTAAGATGTACTGTGGTAATTTCTGAGAGCTGGCAGTATTATTGTGGTATCAAAAATTTATATGGTTCAGTTATTAAGGCAAATTGTTTCATTCATACTGAGGATGCTGACAGTAAACCACTGAGGGCTTCCACGGTACTCTAAAAAATGCCTTCCGTCGTCAAAGAATTTGCACACTCTGTTACCATCATTTTTCTCATGGAATGGAAATGGGGACACTGGCAGGCAGAGCTCTGTGAAGTGAAAATGATCTGCTGCGGAATATGAAGTGTTTCATTGTGGGTGGTTAGAAGAAACAGCTCAGCCAGACGAAGGAAGTTATCTTTGGGATCAAACTACTATGAACAGGATGTCCAAATGCTTTGCTCTGATGTTACTTCATATCCCACTTGCTTGCTTTCCTTCTGTTAGTTTGATTTTCAGCCAACAGAAAGCAAAGGCATATGACCAAAAAAGAAAGGATGGAAAATACAGTGATGGTAATTTCTATTAGTAACTATCTTTAAATAGCTAAGTTTTAACATAGTATCATCAAAGGAAGAAAGAAAGAAAGGAAGAAAGAAAGAAAGGAAGAAAGAAAGAAAGAAAGAAAGAAAGAAAGAAAGAAAGAGAAAAGAAATGTTTGAAGCTCATCTGATTTTGACCCAAATTTCTTCATGAAGCTCTTTCAGCAACAAAAGAAAAGAAGTTCATTTTTATTTTTCTACTTTTTGGCAATGTTAAGCAGAAGAAATTCAAGGCAGGCATATAAGAGGTTTCTAAATAGAATAGGATAAAATGACTTCATGTCATAAAGGGCCTAGCAAATAAAAGTTTAATTATATTTTTATTACAGCTATTGAATTTTATGCGACATATGCTGTCTACTTTAAAATACATGTTCACTGAAAATCTACTTTATTCGTTTACACACTTTTCGTAGTAGCATTTAGAAGCCTGTTAAAAATAAGAACCTGGTTGTGAGTTAAAATGTTTCAATCAGCTAAAATTACCAGTTCCTATTCATTGAGCAGTCTATGAACTACTATCATTTTTGTTTCAATGCTCACATATTATGTAATACAGATAATAATTGTAAGTATACTTTTGTTTACTTAACCAATGAAGAGGTTTTATTTTTTCAATATAACCAGTATTAATATGTTCTCAGAGGTGACAGGTGATGTCATTACTCCATCACTAGCTTTTGCCATTGCCAACTTCTGGTGTTCTGAGGTAACTTAATCCCTGACTAGATAGTAATTTTCATACACTAGGAAAATTATTCACATAATAATTAAATTTAGTTTCTAACAAACTATTTGGCAAAAGAAAACAGAATCCTAAACACCAAAAATACATCTAGAGAGACTTCATGTACAATAGCAAAAACTTCACACATACAAATACACACACTGTGAATTTTCAAGGTTGTTCTAGTTGTTCATCTCTGTGTGTATTTTACATATGTGCTTTCAATATGGCAAGTTCAGGGTAGTTCTCTGTCCAAATTTCTAAAAATTATGTAGTCTATACATACCTTACAGCAAACATTGAGTTAGATACATAATAACTCTATTTTTCCAATTAGTGTGCATATTGAATAGAAGGAAAAGGCAACTAACTGCCTTGCTTATCAATTTTGAAATAAAACTGAAAGAGATGAGGGGAACTTTGTAAAACATGCTACCCTAGACTACTGTAAAAGGCAGTTATATTTAAATAAATATAACATAGTTTACTCCAACATCTGAAATATGTTTTTCAAAAGACTCTAGAGATTACATTAATATTCACTGTTTCAAAAAGCTTGCCTAGAACCAATATAAAAATCTAAAGCTGTCAAAGACTTGTGCTATCTCCAACTTTTCATCAGTCATTTCATGTGGAGATTGTGCAGCTCATCTCATTATGTTGCTCCTGGAAACCTAATACAGTAGATGTTTGATTTCAATTAAAAAATATTAACTAAAACTCACTTTCTAGATAGGCCAGTTAAAATACAGTTTCCATCAGAATGGACTTACTTTGTTTCCCAGATATGGAGCTGGTGCCCTCCAGTAGTATCCATTCAGGAGGGACCTCCGTGCCTCAGAGTTACTGATGCTGATCTGCTGGGGTGAGTCTGGATCATCAAGCTGGGGAGCCACCTGAATGCGGCCTGAGATGTCTGTGAGATACCAGCCACGCATATCTTGAATCTTAAAGAAAATATTATAACAGTTCCTGGTTACAAAGACAAAAACAAAACACACACACACACACACACACACACACACACACACACACACACACACACAAAAGCAAAATACAGAAGTAGTTCATTTCCTCCAGCATTGAGCTTTCTGGTTTTGAAATTAGGAGTGGGGAAAAGCTACAGACATTTAAAAGCCATAGGGACTGTATCTGTTGTGTATATCACCACGCTTACCATGTATAGTCACATAGAATCCATTGTTTATTTTTTAATTGATGCTTTTGAGAATGTTGGTTAACCCATGTAATATTCAGTTTTTACTGTTCCTTAAAAAGTGACTCCAAGGGCCAGCTATGCATGCTTGCACACATGCATGAGCATACCCATGTGGAAGATGTGTCTGTGCATATGAGTGTGCAGATACAGTGTGGGTGCATGTGGTGAGGTCAGAGATTAGCACCTACTGTCTTCCTCAATTCCTTCACCATTCAGGTTTTGAGACATAGTCTCTAACTTTCCTGGCACTGATTTGGTTAGAATGGCCTTCAAACCCAGGACCCTCCCATCTCTGTCTCCCCAGTTCTGGGGTAATTGGCTTGCCCCATAACACAGGGCCATTTATATGAGTCCTAGGGATTTTAATTCAGGTCCTCATGTTTGCATAGCAAGCAAGTTGGGAGCTTAACCAAAAATAGGAATTGATTCTAACTCATACAATGCTTATAATGTCATATAATTTATCACATAATTTGACTTGGAATTTTACACTTTTCACTTCAGTAATATTTATAACTGTTTAATGAAACCTAATATCTCACAAGTGTTGCATTTGTATTCATAAAACAGAGGACAAAAGGAAATCATACATGCAAGACCTAAAGAGTAGTTTTTTCATTCAATATTTCAATACTTCCTACTTTTTAAATGTTTTGTTTTGAGGCTCCAGGTCATTTGAATCCACAAGAATGTTGCTATGACAACATATACGAAAGCTGAATATATACTTTCCCACATGATTTAAGTACTCTGGGGACTTATAGCCTGGCCCAGAAAAGGAAATCACTTTAAAGTAGGAATAAAAAATGAGTAATGATTTTGTAATGATTGGCTTTACTGTATTATACCCCTGTCAAGGTCAGGTCTACCTTCCACTTCCAATTGAAGCCATCCTGTCTAGTTAAGACAAGGTTGTGTTTGATGAGGTGTAAGGCTACCAGCGAAGACACCAGAGTTGTATTAGTTTCATTGCCACTGGGACAGAATACCTAATATCAATACCTTAAGGTGGGAAGGATTTATTCTGCTTCTAGGTTCCAGAAGATTTGACCATCATGGTGGTCAGATTCTGGTGGAGAAGAGCCATTTAACTCATGACGCCCAGTGGGCAGAGTATAGAGTAGAAGAATCCATGGTCTGATTCATCTTCCCAAAACCTTTCCCTTGGACTTGTTTCCTCTTACTAGGCCCCACTTACAACATTAATACCATCTCCCAATTGTCTATTCAAATTTTAATCTATCAGTAGGATAAACCATCTATGTAATGAGAATCCATTATATCTAGACATCTTTGCCTATATGCAGAGGAGTACTCTACTTAAGTCCTCAACCCTCAGTCTAGTCAAACTGATAATCAAGGTTAATCACCACCAGTTTCAGAATACTACTGCCCAAGGTATAGTTGGTGTTGCAACTGATTGATAGCAACCAGGGTGTTAAGGTTAACAATGTATAGACTTAATTATAACTAATAATTTTCTTTCTTTGTGTAGAGATTATTTTATTTTATTTTATTTTATTTTATTTTTTTTTCAGAGTGCCATGCCTTTATTTGCCATCTTGCATATAAATGACAGCAAATAGCCTCACAGTACAGCTCTAATTGTCAAGAGTACTTTCACAACTATTGTGCAATTTAAGAGGCTACTAAGACAATCAAATCACATAAATTTTTCCATGAAGACGATAATTTGACAAACTTGATAAAGACCAGATTATCTAAGAATTTAGATTAATATTGAAAACTGTTTATTTTATTTTTTGTTCATCTTTAAAGCTTTGAGATATCTAAGACAGCTTTGCTCAAAAGAAAAGAACAAACCAGGTCAAAGGCTATTAGCTAAGTAGACAATAGTAAATTTTGACATCTGCTTCCCTATCTAACTTTAGATGTCCTTCAGGTGTTCTGAGACATCTGAATAAGATTATGGATCTTGATTCTGAAGACCAAGACTTGAGTGAGACCTCTTCCCTGTCCCTTGGCAAACCATAAAACTTAAATTTAGCAGTGGAGTTGTCAGGAACTGTTAAGCATGACTCTGTAAACCGTATGAAGAAGTTAGACTTTGAGTCCATTTGTTATTGTTTCCTTGAAGTTTTCTTTGAAATCAATACATTGAAGATCTAGAGATCTTCACTCAGACACAAGAGTACAGTCAAAAGCTACTTGACTTAAAAGCGATATAGACAGAACAACATTTCATGATTGTGCTCTGGAGTAGTTTGCAGATCGAAGCTGGAAGAAGTGCTTGGGAGAGAGCTTCTTATCAAAATATCAGTCTGTAAAACATGACTCTGGCACGCCACTCTGTTATTCACAATTGATTAATAACTCTCCAGGAAGAACCCCACAGTGTCTCTGGGGTCTCTCTCAAGAGATCTACGTCTTCATTTACTCTAAATGTCTATTCTCCCAGCCTACTTCCTATATGGTCTGCCCTCAAAGTTCAGACAAGGTGACTACGGCAATTCCCCCAAATCAGGTTTTCTTACATTTTTCTACAGGGAACAAATGGCTCTCTGAAGACAGACAATGTGGAGCATGATAGGCAATGTGGGTAGACATTTATCATGGGTTTGTCTTAGAAAGACAGTCTCATTTATTCCTGAAGAGCTGACAAGGCAGGTTTTTAAGTGACACCTAGATTATATTTGTGAATGGAAATGCAATATTTACTATTGTGATTGTGTGTTTTCTCTCATACATCCTGTGCTTGGGATGAAAGCAACATGATTTTCATTTTGTTTCACACAGGGGACCTGAAAGGGTTGTATGTATCTCAAGGATGATTAAGTCTTAACATTTACAAAAGTACTTTTAAAAAGATTATTTTAGTTGTTTGGGGGTGTGGTGTGTGTGTTTCTATAAGGTATGTGCATGAGGGTGAATACCCATTGAGGTCAAATGAAGACATCAGATTCCTGGGAGCTAGAGTTATGGTCAATTGTGAGTCACCGGCTGTGCGTATTAGAAACCAAACTCCAGTCAACTTCAAGGACAGAAAGCACTGAGTTATCTCTCTAGGCCACACATACAATATGAAATGTTTTGAGCCAAAGTACAAAAACAGTATTTGAAGGAAATTCCTTATGCTTTCCTTCTGGACAAGTTTAAGTTTTATCTAAGGTTGCTTTCATTTGTTTGCTTTTTTTTTTTTTTTTTTTTGGTTTTTGGTTGTTGTTGTTGTTTTGTTTTTTGTTTTTTTTTTTCAGTTTTCTACAAAAGAACAAAAATACCAGAGAAAGGAAAAAGCAGGAGCATGGGGCAGCATGTAGAGGGCAATGAGCATCCTTACATTTCCATAGGTCCAGTAGGAACTCTGACATCTGTTGGATACCCCTGAACAGAAGCACTCATCACAGCCTTTTGGATTATCCTCTTGCAAGTTGAAGAAGCCAGATTTGCAACGGCTGCAGTCTTCACCTTCAACGTTCTCCTGAAAATGTAGGGAGGTGTATTAACAACATAGGCTTTTCCAAGGAAGGGTTATATCTATGCTTGCATAAGGAAAACATGACTTTAGTCCTCATCTTACCTTCGCACCCACTTTGAAAGCACAGCAATGTAATGGAAAGCAATTGTTCTAAAGTTTCCTGTTTATACCTGTTGTTCTAACATCACAGTCTATATGTATTGTGGGGTTTACTGAGTACTAAGCACTGCACACAGACTTATTATTTTGATATTTATTAAGAATGTAGATTAAATATGCTAAATCAAAAAATGTGTTATTCTGATGAACGTGGAGACAATATTAAGCTCACCATTCTGTGAGCAAGTTCACCTTCAAATATATGATGAAATTAAAACATTTCTAGTATACAAAAATTGTCAAATACCTTCATATTACAGGTTAAAAATAGATGCATTTGAGGTAAGCAGACAAATTTGAGATGTTGAGAATTTGGGAAGAATATGTATAGATAAGTAGTAAAGGGAGAAATTTTTCCCTTCTTGGCTTACTAGGTTATTTATATAGTAATATTATGGAGAAAACTCATTCTTATTTAGTAACTGTTCTCCAGATTAGGATTATTAATCCTAATCCCAGTACACAGAAAATGTGTTTGCTTCTAGGCGATGCTATATTGTGTTCTCAGACCAAAGGAAGCTGACTACACAGCGAAAGCCTTGAAGGTGTCATCTCTTTATTATTTAAGAAGTGCTTAATTCTGATTTCTACCTCCAAATGAAGGCTTCCTCAGCAGGAAATAGATTTCCAGCATCCTTAAGCATGCATGACTCTCTATCCCCGTCCTTCTTGCATTCTCCTGCCTCATTGTAAAGTTTTCCCTTTCCTTCCACAGATAACTTGTTTCCTTACTCTTTCTGTAACTTCAAATGCACTGCTTATTATCACCACAAAACCATATCGGAGATTATTCTCTCCAAATCCATGTAATAATTAGTCAGAGGTGGAAGCCTGTTGTTTTACTTCCAGTACAGCAACTGCACCTGAATCTAGTACTGGTTCTGCCAATAATTGAGGCTTCAAAGGGGCAGCCCCTAGGGGACTTTTATATCTCTCTGGAACTGCCTCCTGTCCCTGTTGTCGAATGCAGTTTTAACTAAACCTCTATTGTTCTATTATCAATAAGACTTGAGAATCAGAGGCTGGGGTGAAAACCTGCCAGCTCACAGAGGTTGAGGAGCAACTAGCTGACCTTCTTTCTTTGCCAGTGTCCCTGAAAGATAGTGTCTTTCTGCTCTGCCAAATCAAAAGAGACCACCACACCCCAAATCCCTCCTTGCTACTTCTATGGGTGTCTCTACTAGCTTCCATAAGTCTCTTATTTGTTATAATAATTTCTGTCAACTAGTTGCTAGCCCTACCTCTTGACACAAGGTAGACTTTATTTAATTAATGAATACACAAAGTCTGGTGCACAGGGTTATCATATAGCACACAACAGAAACCCTCCCATGTATATATTCCCAGAAAATAGCAAGTTTCCTTGACAATGTTGAGAAATGGCTCCATACAGCTTTATTAAGATTAAACAAATTGCTTGGTGGTAGTATTTTTATGCATATTGAAGTGTTATGCACATAGTAGATGCTTATTAAAGATATATTTGAGAGGCTAGGGAGATGGTCTAGTTGGCAAAATGCTTGCTGCATAAGCCCAAAGACCTGAGTTCGCGTACAAACATTCATGTTAACAAACAAAAGAAAACAAAACAAAAAAATAAGCATAGCAATAGATTCTGGGTGTACAGTGTGAGCCGCTAATCCCAGTACTGGGAAATCAAAGTCAGGAAGGATGTCAGGCTTCCTGGATAGCCAATCTGAGCAAAATTGACAGACTCTAAATTCAGTGAAAGGCCCCTGTCTCAAAATATAAACGTGGAGTTTAATAGAGGAATACACCCAACATGGCCTTCTCTGGCTTCCACATGAATGTTCACACAGAAAAACCAACACATACATTCACACATAAACAAATATGTGTAGTAACCAATTTTGAGAATATGGAGTGGTAAAAAATGTAAAAACAGAAGACAGAAAATGGCCCCAAATAAGGAGAAATTTGTAAGAACAAACAAAGAGGTTTTTCTTAGATCTGAGCGATTTATTTAAACTTTGATTTTAGGCTCTTAATATTCATGACCTATTCATAACTCCAAATATTTTTGCATTTGCTGGGTCCTTAACAGGGTGGCATGCCTACAGTGCCATTCCATGTCTTCATATTTAGTTTGGCTCTGTATAGAAAATGAAGTGTGGTTACTAACCTTCTCACAAGTTTTAAATTTTTCAGGCTGATTCCAAATATTTTGTGACAATAGATGTCAGCAAAATACATCTACTCTCAGACCTCTAGGGACAAAAAAAAATCCCCAAAGCTGAAAGGAGAATCTTCAAAAGATTGGACAGGCAGGAAAGATGAAGCATTTCTAGAATTATAAAATTTAGCTTTTTCTGTTGAAGACACAGTACAGCTGGTCTGAACACTGTGTTCTTCTGGGCTCTGTCTAGTCTACTTTTCATTTACTCTAAATTGAAAGCAAATAATGCCACTTTTCTGAGATTCAGACTGAGGTAAACAATTAGAAAAATTTAGACATCAGCTACAAAACCCTTAGCTGCACTTTAGCTTTGTAATGTGACCTTGAGAAAAAAAAATATAAATAAATCACTGCATATTCAGTTTAATCTAATAACCCGAAGCAGCACTTAAAGTGTGAATTCTAGGTACTGTAAGAGATGAGAGTAGAGTCAAGGTCTCTGTTCTTAAAAGCCAGTGTCTATCTAGATAAAAGGATACACCTGAAATCAACTTTGCTGCAAGGTAGAATATGGGCAGTGCGTCTCTGAAGCAAATTAACTTATGAGAACATACTTAAGGAAGCACAAATTCTTCCTGTGAAGGCTTTACGAAGGGAAGGGAATTGCAAATAAACCTTGAAGCATGGTTTAAAAGTTATACTTGTCAGTAGGCATAAGGAGACATCTATGCTAAGAAAGACAGTGAAACTAATGTTTAATACGAAGGAAGTTTCGTTCGTCACTTATTATTCCAAAATAAACTCACTGAAACTTTCCTATATGGTAAAAATTTCATTTGTTATTTAAAATTAAAGGCTGACTGTCAAATAATTGACATTTAAGGGTATCCTAAGAGACAGAACCTCTTCTCTTAGGATATGAGAGATAATTAATGTGAGCTAAGCAGTAGACAAATTCATAGAATTATAACTGAGTCAGTTGACAGTAATAAGTAAAATGCTTATGAGATGTGAGACAGTGGGACACAGAAATATTTCACTACTATACAGTACAAGAATGGGTTAACTCAGCATGTTTGTATGGTCAAACACATCATCTAACAATCAATGTTATATTAGAGCAGTGGTTCTGAGCCTTCTTAATGCTGCAGCCCTTTAATACAGTGCCTTATGCTGTGGTGACCCCCACGACCATAAAATTATTTGCATTGCTACTTCATAACTGTAATTTTGCTACTTTTATGAACCATAATGTAAATATTTTTGGAGAAAGATGCTTGCCAGTGGGGTTGTGACCCAAAGGTTAACAACCGCTATGATATGGGGAACTGAGGCATGATTAATAAAAATCAGGGACACATAAGCAAGACAGCCAGGAACAGTCTTACCTTGACCTCAGTCAGAAATGGCGATTCTGTCTCCAGAAATCTCAGAATAAAACTAAGAGTAGAGTTATCTCCTCCCATTTTATAACCCTCTCTAGGAGTGGGATTAAAGGTGTGCACCACTGGGATTAAAGGCATGCACCGCCCTGTTTCTATGGCAACTACTGTGGCTACTGTGATTAAAGGTGTGTGTTATCACTGTGTGGGCTATAAAACTGACCAGCGGGGCTGCTTTACTCTCTGATCTTCAGGCAAGCTTTATTTATTAAAATACAAATGAAATTCCCCTGCAGGGAGCTAACCAAAAGATACTGGAGTCAGCCTTCTAAATTGTTTTGTATCTGTGTTAACTAGGTACCCATTAGCTACTTTCTATTAGTACTCCACTACATGTCTTATCTCACTCATCTGGAGACTCCAAGTCATGCTGTATCAGTGAGACTCCATGGCTAATATAGATGAAGTAAACATTTGCCACTTGAGCATTCCCTAGTGACGTACCTATCTCTTTAACAAGACCCTGGCTGCAAGAGTTGAGTGAGCTTCCTTAATTAGCAGTACTCCATCCTTGTCAAACATGGTAGGAGATTACCCATCCTGCATGCTTCCACTGGGAGAGAATGACTGACATCTTTTGCTTTGTTTCTCCTGGGCTCTTCAATGTGTATCTTCTGTCTGCAGTTATTCTCATCTGAAGCTGCTCATGTGATAAAGTGTAACGTGACTATAACAGTTTTACGAATTCTGAACGTCATTCTAAGAAGTCCCTGGAACTTCAGTGGTCTCCAGGAACCCCCAAACACCAATAAATCATTCATAGACAAGTCAGAACATGGCGTCCAACTGCTGTTTTTGTCTCGTTTAGTTTAACTATTATTTGGACTAAGGTAGTTTAGGTCTGGTTCACAGTTCTCAAATAAATTTTTCAGTTTTTTTCATAATAAGCTCCAATTTATCAAAATGTCAACAAGACAAAAACCTTATTTAGAGCATAATGTTGTAACTAATGAGTGTTACCTTGTTTCAAGCGTCTGAACTTGAGCTAATCAGAGTCTGCTAAGTAGTTAGACCCTGTTCAAATAAGGGGAACTATCTAGACATAACTAATCCAGTTATTCCTGTACTTTATCTTCAGTTTGTCTACAGATGCTTACTTGTCACTTTGGAAAGCAGAGCTCTCTGAGTCTCCTCTGGTTCTGAGTGTTATGTGATTCGTATAATGTCTTACAAGGAGCCTTCACATTAATGTTTGATGAGATTAAAGTGCACTCATTAAACCCAAAATTGCAAGACTCTTAACTGTCGCCAGGCTCCACCAGAGACAAATGTTAACACACAACTAAATAGAAATGGTGGTGAATATAAGACCTACTTATGTCAAGACCTTTATTGCTTCTGCTGTAGTCTGAATGTGAAAGGTTCTGTAGGCTCAAGCACTTAACTCTTGCTTTCCAGAGGACAGCACTATTCTAGAAGCTTGTTGAGTCTTCAGGAGCTGGAGCCTTGTTAGAAAAAGTGCATCACTGCACTTAGACCCTGGCATTTTCATCATCTAGCCCACTTCCTGTTCATTCTCTTTTCCCTGATGCAGCTACCTTATCTCCAGTTACATCTATAACATGAAGGACTGTATCTCTTCCAACTGCTGAAACATTAAGTCATAGTAAACACTCTCTCCCTCAAGTTGCTTCTTATTGGCTATTTGGTCATAGTGACAGGACATCTAACTAATACTGCTCCTGACAGGGTCTTTTGAATTTGGCAAAAAAAAGGTCACAATCTGAGACACTCTGCTTAGTTCACTAGAACTCTATCTTTTAGAGACTTCAATGGGGAAAAAGCTGCACTTATTAGGTCTCCTTCCTTTAGCAGATCTCCTCAGGAAGAAGCACATGTGACAACACATCCAACAGTTGATGTGTAGTGTTACATTTGAAAATGTTTCTTTAGAATCGCTAGTTTTCAAAGTGATTACAGAAGAACACAGTGGTGTGATGTATGCACTTCATGTCATAGACAGTCATATCATTTAGATGCAGAAGAAATTTTGGGACTTTTATGTGTGCATCAACATGCCAAAGGACCATCAACTTAGACAGTGCATGCTACAAAATCATTTATATAATTAGCACTTTCATACTAATATGATCTTGGAAGCCCAAGTTTTACTCTTTCTGTCGGTTTGGGACATTATGTTTTGGGGTTTTATTCCATCCACAAGTCAGCCTCTTACTGTATCTCCATTTCATACAGGAAGATCTTTTTGATTGCTGAGATTTGGAACTTGCATGTTTTGACTTTGCATAAGAGTGAACCTTCTGATCTACAGGAGAGCTCTCTGCACAACTTAATTTCCTTTTTTACCTGCATCAAATTGTTAATAAGTGTTTTGCACATTATTTCTTTCTATGACTCATTCATCCAGTCAGAGCTCTGTGTCTCTATAGTCCAGATATGGTAGGAAATAGAAAACTTTTCTCCAGAGGATTGTGGCAAAAACAACTGGAAAATGCACAGATATCCTAGTACACATTGGAAAAAAATCCCTGCTTTCAGACTTGTACAAAGAGCATATGCCATGGCTGACACCAGATTATCACCACAGTCCCCAAGTCCCTGAAGGAAAAATAAGCAGAAAAGTGACAGAATTAATATGAAAGATACATTCTGTTTTCTCCCTATCACAAAAATAAACTATTGTAACATTGTCCTCTGCAGCTGGGAGCCTTTTAAGTGTGGTTACCTACTAAAGGCTATTTACTAAAATAAGTAGATAAAAAACTATGGTTTTTGTTCTTTTCCTACCTATTACATTCTAAGATTGGCAGACCATCCCACTGGTCCCCAAACTGCAGGTGGGAGAATAACACATCCTGAACTTCTAACATTGAGAGCTATTTTCATTATGATATTTCCCCTTCTTTTTGTTCTGTTACTTCTTTGTACTGATTGCCTTTTAAAGAGTTACCAGTATAATTTGATGTTTCAAAAATATTAAATGTCTCTTAATTTTATCTAAGTAATCAGAGTCTACTCCATTAACTCTCTCATCACCTCTGGAGGGCAGTTTTTGTCAATTTATTTTAATATTTTAAGTGTTGAAAGTCCATTAGTGATTTGCTAATTTACATATTTAATGATAGTTTCTGCACTGAAGCCAATGTAATGGTACAATTTCCAGGTTTCTCACTTTTATTCTGGAAATAACTATTCCTAATAAACATTCACTGGTCATTTCTTGATTGTTCTAACTGCATATACTAACATTTTTTTTTTTTTTTGGTTTTTCGAGACAGTGTTTCCCTGTAGTTTCTAGAGCCTGTCCTGGAACTAGCTCTTGTAGAACAGGCTGGCCTGGAACTCAGAGATCCGCCTGCCTCTGCCTCCCTAGTGCTGGGATTAAAGGCGTGTGCCACCACCGCCCAGCTGCATATACTAACTTTTAAATATGAACCAATCATAGCCTATGGATTTCTCATTGTAAATATTCCATATAATAGATAGCACATTCTTCTATGATGTGATATTAAAAGTGTCACTTTCCTTGAGACCAGTGTTTTCAATGTATTCAAACTATTTTTCATTACCATGGCACTCAAGGGGTAATATGCCTGGTCATATTATCATCATAATCTTAACTAAGAAACCTTAAAGCTGTAGATGAACTGTATGTATAGATTTACTGTAGGAACACATTTATCTCACATGTAAAATTTATGTTTTTTTCCCTCCTGAACTAACACCCATCTCCTCAGGAAGGCATGCTTGCTTTACTTTCATAGTTCCATTGACTACACACAGCAAAAATGCCTAATTAAAAGATATTGTAGTTTATCCTACAAAAGACTCTTTGTGGCTGCCCTTTATTTCTTTACAACTTTTTTTGCCACAAAAAAGCTAAATTTGAAAAACCTTTCTATGTAGCTATTTTTTTCCTCTTCAAGTCAGATGCTGTTGAGCTGACATCAATTTTCTTTCCATGATGGCTTCCTCAGTACAGCCTCTCTCTGGAGAAATAGAGTCACAATAGCTTTTCCATTTCAAGTCTTATGAAGCTGCCACCTTATAAATTAGGTACAACTTCCACAGCGTGTGTTTAACTGTGATTGTTAGTCAACTGGGAATTCCATTGACATAGTTCCTGAGAACATCTACAGTGATATTTAAGATATTTTTTATTTTAATGATAATTGCTTCAGAAAATTTTGTAGTCATGCTAAGTTTTGGAGGACTGTGTAGTCAATTATATATTTTTCTTCCATAAAGGCATTTATTTTAATGTGTCTTAGTACTGAAATAAGTTAACACATAGAAGGATAAATACTTAATTAGCAGTGTTTGTTGAGTGCATATTCTTTAGTTAATAATTGGTTTAGGGAAAGATGAAAAAAAATGAGAGTGTTTAACTTCTCACAAACTAAGTTTTATTCAGTGATGTTTAAAAGGAATACCCATTTACTAGTTTAAATGGTCAAAAACTGTTTTTTACCCAGTAACTCTTCAAATAAGATCTCAGTGCAAAACAGGGCTATGTTCTAAATACACCAAGGATAAGTGGGGCTTTATAAACAGAACACAAGAGGGTGAAGCCAGAGAAAGCTACCAACAGGGAATATTAAGGATAGGTACAATTCTTGTTAACCCCTCCCCCCCCCAGCAGCTTGCTTGCAGAAGGCAGGGCAGATTGCTCTAATAGGAAAGATGAGGGACCCACAAGAGGCATATTTATGAGGGTTCTTATTAGACACACTTAGACTTGAGGATGAAGCCCAAAGGAAAGGTTTAGACAGAAAGAGAGGTAAGAGGAGGCTATCTAATGTTGGGTAGGTAAAGAATCTTTATCACTCATGTGTGTATGTGTGTGTATGTTTGTGTGCGTGTATGTGAGATAGAGATATTTATGTTATTGTTATGTTTTCTCTATGACATTTTGATTAGAGATCAAATTATTTGCATCAAGATTTTTCATAGAAATGTTATGACTTTAAGTCTTATAAACTAATGGGATAACTATTCCTGAACACAAATCATGAAGAGGGAAATTCAGAATGTATAAAACATGAAAATGGCACAAAAGAACCAGACAATGAGTGGACTCTTATCACTACTTGTGAAAAATCAAAGCAAAGATCAACCGAAAATAATCTCACTTGGATCTACAATTCTGTACAGAGGTTCTGTTTTTTAGACACACCTAATGAGATTTAGATAATATATACTCAGTATCATTGCTGTATATAAAATGAAACAGCATTAAATGGGACAAATAATGGACTGCCAAAGTTCATAATGTTCGATTTTTTTTCCTCCCTTCTTTGTTATAATCATTGTGTTACCTTCTTTTGGAGTGACGATGAAAATATTTCATAAGTTTCATCTCATCACCAGAGGTAAGACAGAAACAAATAGGATTCAAATGCAGAAAATATTTAAAGGAAAATTACAAAATGACTGTCACAGGAGAATGCTTCCTAATATGAGATTCAAAAAAGCTTGGAAGGGAAAGTGGAGATTAAGCCAAAACTGAAATCATCAGACAAAATAAACAAGAGGAGAGATGAAGTTTCTTAAGCAGCTTGAAAGAACTTAGAAAACAACAATTACTGAAAGCCTGAGGACTGGGGATTTAATCACATCTAGAAATGGTAGCAGATGCACACAATCAATCCAGACAGGAACGTTGAGGCCTGATGGTCTTGTGGACTACTAAGGTCTTAACAGAACTTGCAATATAAAGAAAGCCAAACGAAATGAAGCACGGTCTCTAATTTATCGTCTTATACTAAGACTTTGGTAAAAATAAAGTCAGGTGTTCCTTCTGGGATCAAGGTCAGACTATTGAATATGTCACATTCCACAGTCCAACTCATTTGAAATAAAGAGCACGACACTAAACTACAGAAGGGGGGTTACTTCTAGTATGTGGTACCAGGATTTGTGCGAGGACCAAGAGGGAGGTTGCTGTTACATTTAGAAGACTTGTCACCATGACTTGCAAAATGTAAGACTTTTCAAAATGTATGGAAAAGGCATAGCAATTTGGAAACACTTTGGTTAATTTTCATATTCAGAAACATGAGGATCATATTTATTAATATTATTCTTCATAGAAGTCTAGAAGAGAAAACCTGTGTGAAAAAGTAGTGTAGTTGATGTTTTACAGGTGTAAAGGATTTTTAAAAGCCTGTTAAATATGAAAATTCCTTTTTATCACCAATTATCTATATTTTAAATTAGAAATTATTTTAGAGGATCAGAATAGGGCATGCTGTATAATATCACTTACCTACAACCTAGTAATCAGAAGGACTGATATTGTACATGCTTACCTTACCTATATGTTTATTACTAGACACAGCGGTCTGTCATTTAATTTTAGCTCTAACTTTATACTTTTTCTCTAGTCAACTATTATTCTAAATCTAATAGGTATCATACAGTATATTTAAATTTTTTACATATGTGTTCATCCACAAACATTTACAATTATTAAATGTTTTCAAATTGACATGAATGCAAATTTTATGGCAACCCTTTTTTAACTGAAGTTTCTAGAACTTATCAGTCCTTATGTAGATTTACTGCGTTCACCTTAATTGTTTCTTTTTATTAGATTGAGTGAAGATTTAGTTACTTTTAGTGTCTCTGAAGAATTGGCTACAGAAGAGCTAGTGGGTCCCCAGTCACTGATACTCGGGTTCTTAAATAAAATCTTGCTCCAACTTTGTCACCCTTGTGTATCCTTCTACTCAGCTAAACCATCTCCAGATTAATTCCAAACCTTAATACAATGTACATGGGATGCCAATCATTGTTACCTGAATTTATGGGGTTAAAAGAGAAGTGTTCCATATATACGATTGCTTTTCAACCTTTTTTTTTTTCTGTTCTCTGTTTCCTTGATGGTATTTCTGGGATCAAATCTAGGGTTCTGTGCATGCTGAGCAAGTATTATAGCAGTAGCTATCTAGCCCTAGTTGTTCATCCCATGATGAGTTGAACATAAAGAGGTTACATACACAGACAAGGAAAGGGAGGTTACCGTAATTCATTTTGGGGATTTTTTCTGATATTTATTTTCCTTAGTTTCATTATACCAAGTATTTTTGTATAAAACATCTTTTATGTACATTTAAAAGATGTATTGTTTAACTTGTTTATGATAAATATTTAGTCCTGACATTTCTAGAGCACAGGGGACAGTCATCTTGAGGATGTTAGTGATACTAATCCATTCTAATAACAATAACAAACATTCATTTCCATTTCCCCAGATTGTGCTGTTTGGTAGTATCAGCTAGATTCACATTTTAAATTTCATTTTACAATCTTGACTATTTTTGTCACTTTATTTGTTTTTTGAGAGTTCTCTCCGTATTTTGATCACATTCATTTCCCCCTTTACCTCCACTCTTCCCTTTCCCTGCCCACCAAATTTTGTGACATATTGTTTAAACTAGAGTCCAGTTTGTGCTGTCTATATGCTCTTGGATGTCTGCCTTCCACCTGACTTTACTACCTAACAGAGGCCACATGCTTAAAGAAAACTGATTCTCTCTGAAATAAAGACTTGTTTAAAGTCAATTATTTTTTCACAATACTACATGAATATACATGCTTACATATGTACTTTATACTGAAATAAAACTTATCATTTTATTGTAAGTATCCAATAACATTTTTTCTTCTCATAAAGATTTCGATATGTATTGTGTTATAGAAACTCCTTCAGCCTATAGCCTTTAAGATGCCTGTCTACTTTGTCCATGGTCTCATGTACTATAAGTCCAGATGAAAAGCATATTTGGCTCTCTTTGCTGCTGGATTTGGTTCCAGTTCTGAGCACACACAGAGGACTGTGTATTGCTACCCTTATCATGAGTTTATTCCCAAATAAATAAACCTTTGTTAAATTTCATTCTGGGCTATGTGGAACTCTTTGGTATGCCAAAAAATTGGTGCCTAATGTGAAACATGAACCACAACCCTGAGATTAAGAGTCTCATGCTCTACCAATTAAGCTCTCATTTTAAAAATGTAATGTATAATTAAGAAATACAGATTAATAGACAGTTGTTTATAATAGTCAAACTGTAGTCTTGTTAGTTAGGTTTTCTAGATGTACAGATATATTTCAGATGGATGGCTCTCCTTCAAACCTTTCAAAGACCTATAGAGTATGGCACTTAAAATATTTTAAGTACTTAGCTCTTTCTCAACAGACAGACATATCTACTTCTCACAGCACCAATTACTTCAGAGAGGGTGATGGACATTGAAGAAACTCACTAAGGAATTTGCTTTAATGTAACAACCCAATTTGGGCAAGAAATTGCTCTTGTCTGGACTGCTTGATGGTATGCTGTATGAACTGAACAGACAGGACCCACAGAAAAAAATACTGCTGAACTTGCCAAAAGAAGGCGAAATAGTCCTTCAGGGTTCTTGTTTCATAAAAAAAGACTGCCAGACATTCTGCAGGACACAGAATAAAGTGACTAACCAACTGTCACTAGAGGCAAAAAAGTCCTTCAAATTTCCTGCTACATGAAAGAGTCTGCCAGATACCATGGGTTTGTAGGCTGAAGATTGATGCCGCAACATTATAGAAGAACTTTGGGTAACTGTCTAGAAAGCAAGATGTCTCTGTCAATTCTAGAGTTTTGAAAGTTGCTTACAATATACTTCTTGTTTACTTAGCTAATATTATATTCTGGGATCTTCAAAGAGTTGAAGACAGTTATAGTTTTCCTTCATTATGATAAAAGATAAATTAGATATGAAACTTTGTATTCACAAAGATAGATGATAGAGTATTTTCCTTAATTTGCCACATGTAAATGGACTAAATATTATAACTATAACTCTTGCTTGATGACTGCTTTGTTATCTGTAATTTTACTATGTTAAAGTTAAAACCGTTTTTAATCAGACAGAAAATGGAAGATGATGTGGAATGTCCTTCTGTATATGTGTTGCTTTATTGATAAATCAGGCATGAAATCAGAATGGAAATAAATATATTTCCATTTATATTTATGAGAGAGAGGAGTCAGAGTCAAAGAGATGTCATATAGCTGCCAAAGGAGAAGGATGCCACTGGAACCTTTTCAGTAAGCCACAGCCTTGTTAAGATACACAGATTAATAGAAATGGATTAATTTAAGATGTAATAGCTAGCTAGAAATACAGCTAAGTCATCAGCCAGTGCTGTAATTAATGTAGTTCCTGTGTGATAATTCAGATGTGGGTGGGTAGGAAATAAACAAGCAGCCTCTGTTTACAATATTATTTTTCAAACAATGGGCACAACTATCTAAAATCATACTTTTTTTAAAAAAAGAAGATACCTCATTCCTTTCTGCACTAATGGGTGTTCCTTTCAGTATTTAAATTGTATGCATAGCTGTTTTAAATACTTAGCTATTTATCATTCTTGTAAATGAGAGGTTATGGGCAATTCATCACAGTGAATTGTCTGTACATTGTTACATAGTTCATTATGAAATACCATGATATAATTATGTTGTGACATAATTTTTGATGTAAATAAATCATTCATTTTGTGTGTATACTTTTTATATTTTTACAGTTATGCTCGCATCTTATGAAATTTGCTTTCTGCATATTTTTTATCATAAGATTTCTTTTTTTTTTTTTTTGGTTTTTCGAGACAGGGTTTCCCTGTAGTTTCTAGAGCCTGTCCTGGAACTAGCTCTTGTAGACCAGGCTGGCCTCGAACTCAGAGATCCGCCTGCCTCTGCCTCCCGAGTGCTGGGATTAAAGGTGTGCGCCACCACCGCCCAGCTTATCATAAGATTTCTTAAGTGCTAATGCTTTCTATTTAAATATCTCACTTTTGAATGACTTAGGCTTTAATGATGCTATTTAGTTAATTTTTAAATCTTATTTATGATTTCTTAATTAATGCTTATTGTAGCATTTCAGTGTTGTCTTTAGAGCATCAAGTGTCTTCATGGTGGCATTTTTCTCATTAGAATTACAGTCTCCCTTCTTATGAATTGGTATCTAGCCAGCTCCAGGAACTTTCCCTGTGAGCACAGCTAATCACCAGAGCTGTCCTGTCTCCACCTGCTTGGTTCTATCTCCCAAAGAAGCCAACGAAGTGAATCTTGCCCCTCTCCTTTTTCAATCCTTCCTTAAACATAGCAGATGTCCAACCTTTCTTTAAAAGTATATATCTAAAAGTGCATCCTTTCTCTTGCTTGAATTCCTGTATTTTATAGACTCAAGAAGTTCCTCTCCCACCTTAAGTTTAGCTCTACCTGTCCTGCATTGGAGTAAGTGACAAAAATGAGAGATACCTGCAGCACTTTGGAAAAAGGAAGGGAGCATAAACAAGAGCTTTCTCAGTGCATACGAGAGGAGAAAAACTGAGGCTGTAGGATAGCCCAGGCAGCATTCAGCATGGGATGGAGGTGGGAGTGGGGGCAGAGGCAGGTGGTTCCTGAAGCAAGCCACCACTCAATCATTGCTGTCCAGTGCTGGTCTTGGAGAGTTTTCATTACAGATAATACTGAAGTAAAATGCACTAAACCTAGAAATTTTATTATATTCAAGGCAAGAAAGCTTTCACATTGTAAGTGGTCCAACCTCAAGATAAACAGTCTTAAATAGCCTCTAAATGCTTCAATAGTCTCTAAAATAATACATGCCTATTATGTAAACAAATATATGTAGCTTTATTATTTTTATTGTATATAGTAAGTATACATAAATCACACAAATAATATACTATGTAACATATTTTATAAATGCTTTTCCTAACATGTATTGATATTAAAAATATTATATTATGCTATAATATTTATGCATATGCACAAAATACATACACCAACTATTATATATTCTTAGATAAGCATAATAAATTAGTAAAGGAAAGAAAAGGCTATTAAAATCTTAATTTAACTGTCTTGCTTTTAGTAATTTTCCATAAAAGATATCAAAATTACTTTCATGTTTGTAATAATATGGCGTGCCATCATTTTAAAAGATTGCTCATGCACTCAGTTAATACAATTAAGCACTAATCAGAGTAGCATGGAACAGACTTCTGCAGCTGAAGTAAATCAGTCTCATCTTTTCAGACTTGTACATGCCTCTGTTTCTTGTGTGTGAATGCTGCGGGTGTAATATGTTCCTTAGTGTTAACAGGAGGAGCTATTAGCTTACTATGTACAAAAATAAAATTGCGTTTCTGAAAGTAACCATGGGAGAACACATGAGATCTATAATCAACTCAACGATGTCTTCTTACATTTTAGTAATTCGATGGAAGAATTCAAATATGGTGAGAATTGTAAGATCTATCTCCACTCAGACTTTGGGAGATTTTTTTTTTTAATCTTTGACAGAATTCTTTTCAGAAGTAGCTGCAAAGGTATATCCATATAAATTTGAAACAACTACCTTTTTTGGTGTGCAATGGGAGAGAAATAATGTAATAAATGACATAGACCACTAAGGGGGCCTATGTATTTGGAGAATTTACATAAATGCAGGGGTGGCAGTGATCCTGGATAGCACTTAATGACATTTATAGGAGTGTTATGCACTTAAAAGATACACACAGGAGAAGCTTTAGGTGCCTAATGGCATCAGGAATAACAGAGAAGCCAAGGGATGCTGTCCTCTGTCTCGACAGTGGAACACAACTAGATTAAACTACGAACCTTACAGCTACAGGGTCCAACACAAGGGTCCTCGTTTGTGCTCCCTAGGCCACTGCAGTTGCAAGGTTGGCAGTCTGGATAGCCAGTGTAGCCCCTCACACATCGATCACAGTTCACGCCTCCAAAGCCAGTCTTGCAGTGACAGGATCCAGGTACTAAACCTGCGGAAGAAGCATTGCATATCAGCACTTTTGAAGGAAGCACACAATTTAGTTTTTGAGGTTTGAATTATAGTAACTTGGAAGTTGAATTCTGATCACAAAATTAGATTTTTAATTTTGATTATTTAAAAATTTAAACTAATTTCAAATTTAAATATACTTGGTCCTTATTCTTCCCTTCCTCTAAGTCTCGCCAAATCCTCTTCCCTCCCCTACCCATTCAATTTTAAGTTCTTTCTCAACAAACCAACAAAAACCTAATACAACAGTAAAATGTAGGAAACAAAATACAGCATTGCCCAAAAAGAAAAGAGAACACATACACAGACACACCACACCCCAAACTGTAACCAAATAAAAGTACACACAAAAACTGTGCAGTCCATTATATGTCAGCTACTCCTGTGCATGGGGCCTGTCCTGGTGTGGTTAATGTCCCCGATGTCACTCTCTTAGAGATAACTGATTTTCCCTCTTCTAGCAAGTATACGTGATAGTTTGGTTGTTAGTTTTTACCCTAGTAGCTATGTCTTCATTCATTCATTAATAGCTTTTTATATATAAAAAATAAAATACATAAGATAAAACAAAAACTATCACATCAAAGTTGGACAAGACAAATGAACAGAAGGAAAAGAACTCCAGGAAAAGGCACAAGAATCAGAAACACACTTTTTCTCACTCCCAGGAATTTCATAAAAACACTATAAACTGAAAGTCATTATACACACTAAGGATCTGGTGCTGACCCGTACAGGTCCTGAACATTCTCCTCCAGGCTCTGTGAATTCATATTGAGCTCTGCTCATGTTGGTTATATGGCCTTCTTTTTCTGTTCACCAGTAAATCTATAACTAAAGAATGTGGAGTCTAAATAATAACCTCAGAGGGACTGGGGAGATGGCTCAGCCATTAAGAGCACTGTTGCTCTTACGGAGGAACCAGGTTTGGTTCCAAGCACAATATGGTGACTGAAAATCATCTGTAACTCCAGGTCTGGGGATCCAATAAGCTCTTCTGGCTTCTGGCAGTACCAAGCCCTCACATAGTGCACATACTTGCATGCAAGCGAACCATCCATACACATAAAATAAATAGATCTAAAAGTATTAAAAAGTAAGGTATAAAATTTGGAGAAATGGTTTGGCAAATGGAGCATGCAAGCACAAGGATATGGGTTTCGATTCCTAGAACCCACATAGAAGTTGAGTGGGGCAGTGTACATCTACAACCCCAGCACTGGGAAGTAGGATTAAGGCTTTCAGAAATAGGCAGATCACTGGAGATAGTTGGCCAGTCTGTGTAATCAATGGATGAATTCTGGGTTTGGAGAGAAACCTTGTCTTGAAAGGCAAGTTAGACAGCTATGAAGGAAGACAACCTATGTTAACATTTAACTTCACACATACGTGCCTGCAAACCATACCCTTGTACCCACCTACACACATGTATCCACACACACGCCAAGGGGTGCTTTCCATAAAGTTTGAAGCTTGTGACACAACACTGGAAAGAATAAGCTGTGTCTTGAGTATATCTGGTAGTACATAATCAAGCCTGACCAGAACACCATAACAGTTGGGGACATCCTTTGGAATAAAGATGGACTACTTATGAGTTAACAATGGCTCTTGTCCTTATGCCCACAGTGATGCTAAAGAAAAGGCTGAATGGGGTGGAATTGAAGTAGTGGAGTGTGTGTGATAAAAATACAGTGTATGAAATTCTAGGCCAATTAATATTTTTTTTATAACTTTAGAAAAGAAGGCATCCATAGGAACAGATTTCAGACATGGAAGAGGGATATGAAAGTTGTTATAATTTCCCTGTTCTTTTGACAAAGAAACGTTACAGATAATACAGCTACAAGAACACCTTTGGTCTGTAAGGAGAAGATTGCCGTCTGTTGTTCATGCCTTTGGTGATGAAGATAGGAAGCATGTTGAATGAATGAATGCAAGAAACAAGCCTTCAAAGTAAGAGCCAATCAGTGAAATATGATCTTCATCAGACAATAACAAAGGGTAATGAAATGCAAGAATACATCATGGTAAGATGTCATGTCACTGAACAAAATGAATATTAAACACAAATAAGTCAAGCATACACTCTATTACTATCAAGAGTATGTTTGCATAATGTGCACTGGAGTTGTGAAATATGACTGGAAATAGCAAACACAAAGAACATATGTATATGTCAGGAAAGGAGGTAGAAAAGTAAAATTGCTGGATAAATACTAATTGGGGCCATGATATATGGAAGATATAACACCTTAAGCATTTAGTTTACATTGATAAAGAATTAATAAGGTAATTTTTGTTAGACTTTTGCTTCAAAACAATACTGATTATAGGAGTTGGAAAGATGGATTGGTGGTTAGGAGCACTTGCTGCTCTTCCCGAAGAGCCTGTTTCAATAGCCATCACCCATACAGAGACTCAAATGTCAACACCTTCAGTTCCCTTTGAGTATCCAGTAAAGGTAAAGTATAAAATAAAAAGAAGAGGCAATATTAAAGTTTTTATTCATAAAATTTAATTTTTTTGCTTTTAAGCTACCACTATATGATATATTTATTTTTTTCTAATTTTTCTATTTCTTTTTTTAAGGTTTTTTTTTTGAGACTGGGTTTTTCTGTAGCTTTGGAGCCTGTCCTGGAACTAACTCTTGTAGACCAAGCTGGTTTTGAACTTACAGAGAGCTGCCTGCCTCTGCCTCCTGAGTACTGGGATTAAAGGCATGCACCACCACTACCCGGTTAATTTTTCTATTTCTAATAAGTTTTTGAATAATGTTGTAATTTTGATTGGTGACTTAATACTATTAATAATTTTAGTTGACTTGTCATTAAAAAAGGAAAGAATTCATGATGGCAGGATTCAATTTCAATGGTGTTAGGACAGAAATATACAGTTTTCATTACTTGCTACTTTAAAGATGCTGCTCAAATTACCCAGAGCAAATACACTGAAATTAGCTCCCAAATATGAATTTTACCATTTTGCTATTTAATTGCTTGATGTTGAGAGGTTATTGTGAAATGTATTCCTCAGAGCATTGGGTTTCAACTTATAGTACTACTATCTAGTCCTTCATGCATACTTGGCATCACCTACTTCTCAAAGTGTGATCTCTCTACTTGCTTCTCAATGCTACTCACAAATCTCTCAGTGAAACTGCCAAACACCTACACTGGACCCAGTGGAAGTTGCAGAACAGTCTAAGTAATAGGACATAGAAAAGCTGTATGTATGATATGTATGCTTTATACATAAACACTTGCTCTCTTTATGCTCTTCCTACCTCCTTCAGACACACACACACACACACACACACACACACACACACGACTAACTGATACAACATCATTTTCCTCTAGAACACGTCGTGTAAATGATAGTGGTCCCATAAGATTATACTGCCTGATGATATTATTAGTTTGTATAATGCAGACTATGACATTTCTACAATGAAACTTTTTAGGGCAAATTCCTCAGAATTTATCTCTACCATAAAATGCCATGTTACTGTATACATATATCAGAGCAGATGATATTTTTTCTTTCTTTCTTTTCTTTTATATTTCCTTCTTTTTGCTTTTCAAACAATATAGTATAGCACAAAATAAATTATTATGGTGAATAAAAATGGGGTCCTAGAAAGCATACTGTTAGATGTCAGAATCCTGATGGTGTGGACATAATTCCTGCGAAACTCTCTGAAGAGGACAGTGTGTGACATGCCGTCACCCTTTCGTCAGGGCGGCAGCTCTCTACTGTGCCTCACCTCGCCGGGCATATTTCTCATCCTTGACACAGACTTCACTTAAGGAGCCGACTGGATGACAGTGACACGGCTGGCATGGACTCGGATAATTTGGTGACACCTGAAAAATAAATGAAATGGTTTGAATCGAGTGTAATAAAAATGCCAGTGTTTTCAACTCAGGAAACAATTCAGGACAGTTTAAAAAAATACAGAACCAATTATTTTGATAAGATTACCAGTATTTATCTTAGACACAGATCGGAGGGCTTCTAAAATCCATTGTTCTAAGTAGATACACAAAGTAAAGCGTCTGATACCATCAATCTGTAGATATTTGTTATTTAGAGTCAATAATCAATAAAAACTTTTCCATGATTTATAACAACTGCATTATTATCATAACAAAAGGATGATATCTGTTAGGGATACTCAAATATATCACATAAGTTAACCTGCCTGCTTATTCTATCTTTGAATATGACATGGTTTAAAATCAGCAATGTCTGTTTTCTTCCCTGTTTACTTTTCAAGAGCTTTCACACCAATCATGTCATAGTTATTCAAAGAGAAATTTACATTTACTGCTCAAAGGAGGCACAATTCGATATTTAAATTAGAAACCTGGTTTTCTAGGAAGCTGTATAACCTGGCAAGAAATTTTCAGATTCTGTTGGTAGAAGAAGTTGAGCTCACATCCCATGGGGGGGAGGGGGCTGTTCAGGCCTCACCCTTCACTTTGACACCAGGACAATAACAATTGTTCCAGAGATGTTCTGTAGGGGACAATGAAGAGGGACGGATGGAAGGTGTCTCACAAGATCCCTGTCATACGGTAAATGCTTAGGATCAGTAGTAGCTTTAACTGCTGACTAATTAAATTAAACAAATCTAAACTGCTCACACTTCTGTACTCCCGTTTGTTTTCCTGATGGCCAGGTAGAAAACAAAAACCCTAAAGTGGCTTCCCAGGAAATGAACATGCATAAATATACTTTTCTCCAGTGAACTGCAGTTTTCATATGTTTCTATACCTAGTTTAATTTTTAAGGGGGAATTTTTTTGCTGATATAAATCATGATGTAAATCTATACTTGATTATATATCTAATCAAAAATTCTAAAGTTCACTACCATTTAACAACCATCATTTGTTTAAAACATCTTTAATCATGTCCCCATGGAGCTAGCCCTGTGCCTAACACAGACCTGAGCCGTGTTCTCCACCTTAAGTTTAGGGGAAGAAAAGGTTTGTAAGACACTGATTAAAAAGAAATGTAATAAAACAGACACACGTGAGAAGCCTCTAGGATCAAATGCCACAACCCATCACGTTCCATTCAAATAGTAATTTTGTGGAAACAGTGGCTTTTAAACTGGAGCTTAAAAAGAAGGAGTTATTTGTGAATAGACTTTAGAGCAGGGCTTTCTACAGGGAAGAACCATCAGACTTTAGAAAAGAAAATCCTCTGTGGCATATTACAAGACATTATAGATACTATGAATTAACTTTTGACTGTTATAACCTAATTCATGTTTGCAATGGCAAAAAGGAGGAAATAAAAACTTTCTAGCAAATTCTTACGTCTGATACTGATAAGGAAAAGCTGCCTGAGTCAGATCGTTGATAAGGAAATTCTCTAACCTACGACACTGACAAACTGATATGTTCTATAATGAATTCAGTGCTCTTAAAATAATTCAGATTATTACTAATTAGCTCTTAGTAAATTTAGCTTAAATATTTTATGTGTGAAATGTACACATGTAAATCAAATCAAATATATGTATTTAATAGATAAATCTAGGATCAAATTAAATTCAGTAAGACCAAAGGCCTCATGCCTGCTACGTAAATGCTTCTAATCTAGGCTTCCTCTCCAAACATCAGGACAACATTTTAAGAATATAGTGGGAACAATTTACTTAATAATTTGCGGGACACAAAGTTCTTGATTTTGTAAGTTTGTAAACATCTACCCAGTGCTTGTAAAATTTTCACTTTTAAAATTCTTTTTTAATATAAACATTTGTGTAATAATTACAAAAGTTGTTTAGTCCTTTAACTGTGTCACTTGTAAAAGAAATTAAATCCAGTTATCAGTTATGATCATGATAATGTACCTTGGTCTGACATACCATCAGATGAAAATGTGAATTTGGGGGAAATGTGAGAATTAATTGATCACTTTGAGCATAATAAAAATCAGTCATGAACTATAAAATTTGATGTTTGATATGGGCTTTGGTGGAACACACCTTTAATCCCAGCACTTGGAAAGCTGAGACAGGAAGATCTCTGTGAGTTTAAGACAAATCTGGTCTACTAAATGAGTTCCAGCACAGCCAAGGCTACACAGAGAAACCCTATCTTGAAAAGCAAACCATAATAATAATAATCATAATTTTCAAAACAAAAGCTGATGTTTGGAGAACAGAATGAAAAAAATCTACTGGAGAGATGCTATGGAGGGTGGATATCTACACCTGTGTATTAACATCTGCTCACAGTTTAACTGATTGATTCTGCATAAAACAATCATTCACGGGATGCCAAGAAGTCCACTGGAAAGAACTAAAAAGAAAACAAAGAAACTTGAGTAGAATTTTCAGTGCTTTTCACCAACTAGACAGGTTTTAAAAGAACTTAGAAATGTAAGTTAAGCACCATGAGCTTTCCATCAGCCGTCTCTCAAGCATCAAATGCTCTCATCCTCCACTCTATGCTCCAGCAAGTTTACTCTACTTAGGATGCATTCAAAATCTTCAGAGGAAGAAAATGGGATTCAGGAGGTTTGTCCTTTATCACCACAAATGCACTGTAAGAATGTGTGTTTGTAGGCATGAGAAAAACAGAAAAATGTAATAATCATTTATGAAAGAGAAGTCGATAAAAATAGACCACATGGAGACCCAGGATTGGAATTAACACGCAAGGAGGAAATGCAGGAACTGTGGATATGTCTCATAATTAATAGAATGGTGTTTTTGAGGGATGTATGAAGAATTTCAACTGAAATACTTTACAAATATGAAAAAGGCAGATAAAGAAAAACTCCAGACAGCTGAGAAAACAAAACCTCAAGTTTTCAAATTCATTGGATGTGCTTAATTTAGATTATGAATAGGGGTGTGGTCAACCCAATGGCATGATGTCAGATAAAGAAAAACTATTCAATCTGAAAAATGGAAAAGAAATAAAAGGTAATAAAGACCTCAGCAACCTGAAGGGAACAATTAAGCCACTCATCACACAGGTAGTTAGTCTCAGAAAGAAAAAAAAGAGAACATAGACCAAATAATACAGTTAATAAATAATGGCCCATCAGGTCTTGAGATCTCGGCATTTGGGAGTGGGAAGCAGGAGTATCATAAGCAGCCTCAACTATAAGTTAAGCCACCATATGGGCTACATGAAATCCTGTCTCAACAAAACAAAGTGAGTACCCTAAAATATTCTCAATGGGGATCAAAATCAGAGCCGGTTGCTGTGAGAAGCTCAGTGAACCATGCAAGATAAACAAGGAGGAATCTTGACAACACACCGCTGTGTGCTGACGGTGAGGAATATTTTGTGTAAGCTGACCAGTGGTAAAGTGCAGGGACTGCACAATGTCCGTTTCTGTCTCTCTCACCCTCCTCCTACCCTGCATCTTTTCTCTTCCTTCGTCTCCTATCACAAAGGTGAAGACAGTTATTGGCTTGCAGAGCATACACAGATCATGCACTTAATCTGATAGGGAGGGCAGGTTTGCAAAATGTAGAACAACTGTTGAGAAGCAAACCTAAAGGAGGTATCTAGAAGGCGGTGGCATTGGGACAAGCTCCAGATGCCAGAGCTCTGGAGACTGAAACCCGAGAGAGATGCGTTTGAGTGCAACCTGGACCGCAAAGTCAGTTTCAGAGCATCCTAAACTATTTGGTGAAACCCTGGCTCAAATTCACACAGGCACATCTTTATGCAGGAAATGAATTAAGAAGGATTACACATAATGGGAACAAGGAACAAATGTCAGGTGTGCTTTCATAAGGACTAATGAAATCCAGCAGATGATGGTACCACACCAATAAAATGCTCTAGGCTTTAAAAGGAATAGGGGGTAATCAACACACAAACACAATCTTTATAGTAAAAGTTTGACTTCTTGGAAGAAAATAGAAACTACTCTGAAAAATAAGATGCATCAGCATGATCAGTGAGAGTTGTCTGTAATTTCAATATTTGCATGTCTGGCTAGGTAATTTCAATGTGATAATAGCTCCATTATGAGACTCTGTCATACACAGAAATAACATAAAAATATAAAACCTATTAGGTTTACCCATATCTAATTTAAAAAATTAATTAATATCAAATTTTATTCCAAGCAATCATGGAAAGTGAAAAATGGAAAGCTTGGTTATCTCGCTGGAAAATTCTAAATTGTATTAAATGTTTGGAAGAGATCTAATTTCCATTGTACATAATCATTTTTTTAATCTGAGGAAAAGAAAGCATTTCCTAGCTCTTTTGTTTGAGAGTAGTAACCTATATTGCAAATGACTGACAAAGATATTGTAAAAACATTAAAGTCCCAAATTCCTTATACAGCAAAACAAAACTCCTTAACTAAATAAAATCATCCCATACATGAAAATTATATTATTTTTATAAATAAACCATACATAATACACAAATGCAAAATTGTCTTCATATACTGCAAATAAATACAGGATAACCACTTTAACACACAAAGTGAAAATACATATATTTATTTTAATAGATGCAGAAAAGCATTTGACAAAATGCTTCAGTATTTTTCTTTTATTATAAAAATGCTCAGCTACCTGGGACGAGCAGAAAAGTTGCTGAATCTGATAAAAGGCACCCATAAAAATCCCATAACTCACACCATGCTCAATAGTGAATTATTATGTTTATATTTAAAGTGAGAACAAAATAAAACTGTCAGCTCTCACCCATCCTATTTAACATCAGCTTAAATATTTCAAAGGAAAGAGTGATCCTGACGTTATTTGGAGACAAGAGTCCAAGTGTGCAATTCTAAAGCATACTGTAGGAACCCTGGAACCAACAAATGAATTTTTCATAAGTATAGATGACAAACTCAGTATTATTTTTTTCTTAATAATAAAATGAAAAATTGGGAAAAAAGTTTTACTTAACCATTTAATTACTATTAGGACACAAAAATACAAACAAAAGGCTCATTTAAACTTAACCAAACATATGTACTATCTTTGTTTCAAAATTGTGGTTAAGTTTTGAGAAGTACAAGGAGATATGATATGTTCATAAAATGACTCAACATTAATATGATATTCTTTATCTCACTCCTATACATAGATTCTAAGTAAGTAGCAAACAATATTATCTTTATTTGAAAAATTGATTGTAAAATTTTATGGTAACCAACTAGTGTTTTATTGACCAGACAGAAAACATACATATAGTAACATTATGTAGACCACACACACACACACACACACACACACACACACACATCACCACCACCACCACCAAAATTAGTGAAAAAAGAGGCCATGAATTTTAAAAACCAAAAGGGTGAGTGGGGGAACATGGGAGAGTTTAGAGGTAAGAACAAGAAGTGAGAAATGGTATAATTATAATCTCAAAAATAAAAGAAATAATTTTAATTTTTGTGGAAATGCAAATAAACTACTGAAGAAAGAGCCTTGTTCCAAATGCAGTATAAAGTGGGTGAACCCCCATTGCTTGACTCCAAGTGTACTGATATTAGTGGACCTAGAATGTGGGCTGAAAAAACTGAAGCACGTTGTGTGGCAATATAATGTGACTACTGTTTGTTTGTTTTCTGTTTTTTGAGACAAAGATTCTCTGTAGCTTTGGAGCCTGTCCTGGAACTAGTTCTTGTAGACCAGGCTGGCCTTGAACTCACAGATATCTGCCTGCCTCTGCCTCCTGATTGCTAGGATTAAAGATGTGTGCCACCACTGCCTCGTAATATAATTTCTAAATAACTAGATGTAAGTCTAAATCATTATTTCATGCCAAATACAAAAAATGCTCAAAATATTATTTAAAAATTAAAAATAGATTTTCTAAATTGAAAAAGAATATATCTTTATTTGAGCATATGCTTCATGATAGAAGATACACAAGTGGCCAATATGCACTTGAGTTAAAAAATAAGAATATAATGCTATAGTTTCAAGTCATCTGAATGACTAAAAATCCAAAAAGGTTTTCAACTATAAATATCAGTGGATACATGGAACTCATAAAGATCAAACATTTTGTGAGTTAATATCACCATAGAACCTTCATCTGGCGATGGATGAAGATAGAGGCAGAGACCCACATTGGAGCACTGGACGGAGCTCCCAAGGCCCAAATGAGGAGCAGAAGGAAGGAGAACATGAGCAAGGAAGTCAGGACTTCGAGGAGTGCGCCCACCCACTGAGATGGTGGGACTGATCTAATGGGAGCTCCCCAAGGTCAACTGGACTGGGACTGATATAGCATGTGATCAAACCGATCTCTCTGAACGTGGCTGACAAGGAGGGCTGACTGAGAAGCCAAGGACAATAGCACTGGGTTTTGATTCTACCGCATGTGCTGGTTTTGTGGGAGCCTAGTCTGTTTAAATGCTCACCTTCCTAGACCTAAATTGAGGGGGGAGGACCTTGGACTTCCCACAGGGCAGGAAACCCTGACTGCTCCTTGGACTGGAGAGGGAGGGGGAGGGAAAATGGGGGAGGGAAAGGATAATAGGAGGGGAGAAGGTGAAAATTTGTAAAAATTATATAATTTAATAAAAAAAGAAAAAAAGATCAAACATTTTTGGTGAGCATGTGAAATGTCTTGATTATTTGATAACAATGTAGAGATTTCCCATAAATTTTAATAGAGACTTGTCTTATGAGTCAAATATTTCATTCTGAAGTATATATCCAGAAGATAAGTTAAAGAAAGACTACAATATGACATATGTAGACTTGTTTGTAGGAAATAATCAGAATCTGAATGTCACCTCAATCTCCATTGACGGGTGAATGGCTAGAATTACTTTCTATGCTCATGCAAAGGAATATCATTGGTTCTTTTAAATGAGCAGTTATTGGTACATATAACATGAATTAATAAATCTTCAAATTCATGATAGGAAAATGAATATAAAAATGAACGAGCACTGTCTAGTTCTGTTTTTGTTGTCATTGTTGTTGAACATTTACTGAAAGGTAAATGTATGAATTTTCTAAGATCAAAAGACACTTTTGCTGCAATGTATTCCAATTTGAGGAAGTCAAAGGAGACTCTTCTGGAGCGGCTCTGACACTGCATACTACATCCTTAAACAGGTATAATACACTTTCAGGTAAGAAAGCAAAGTGCAATGATTTAGAGATGCTGTTACGTCAGTTTGAGAAACATAACTCTTATGAAAAATCAAAAATAAATTTTAATAATAGAAAACTATACTTTACCCCTTTTGGTCTGAAGAATCCATCAATACATGTCTCACAATTTATCCCAGCCGTGTTTTGTGTGCAGTTGATGCACACACCCCCTCCAATGTACTTCCCGTGGATGTTTAAACTCAGATTTCTTCTGGCAACATTTTCATCATAATAGCACTCTACAGCTTTTCCATGGCAATTGCATGCTACAGTCAAAATGAAAAGCAGGAAGTATTAGCTTCATGGTTTAAATATATTTAAAAATATTTCATTATCCATATAGCATGGACACACAAGTCCTTATTAAATGTATTTGTACTTATTACATATATGCCAATAAATTCATTCTTGTAAGGGAATTTTAAATAATTAAAATCTATAAATTCAACTGAAGAGGAAATGCCAATACAATTTCATATAGTTCAGTCTATACTCCATTATAACAGATAAATTATTGAACAGAGCACTGAATGATTAACAGTCATGTAATCTATGATTAATAGTACCCCTGGGTGACACTCTGCACTACATTCAACGGGTAAAATGGGCAGGGAGGAGTTAATTAGTCCCATTTTTCATAATTAATAACAAATAAAACTTTTCAATAGGCAAGATTCTCTGCTAGTTATTTTATATTTGCTACTATTGATTTCGATTATGATAAAATCCTCTTCAAAAATGACCAAACCAAGTCAGAGACAGGGGAAATCTCATACAAGGTATCTTCCTTGGTATTGGACTCTGTTCTGGAGTGAGATTCAGCAATCTATATTCCAAACTGCTGGTACAGTCCTCCACATCCAATGAGAGATTTACATGGTAGGTGTCAAGACAGAATGAGAGCCCCAGGTAGTTTGGATTAGATGTCCTTGCCCTTGATTAGCAGTCACATGATATAAGTAGTGTCCTCCTTTCAATGAAACTCAGTTTCCACATAATGCATGAGACAGGATGAGACAGGCAATAGTCATTAGCAGATAGGAAGGTTTTAAAAGCATCAAATGAGATGATGCATGCAACCTGATTACCATAATGCCTTTTAAATAAGTTCAATTGATTTGTCCTGCTCTGTACCCTCTTTATATTTTTCATGTTGCATTATAGGAATTCAAGACAGTGGTGGAAAAAAATCACTTTTCCCAGAAAAGACTTGGTAAAGTGTGTATATATATATATATATATATATATATATATATATATATATATATGTGTGTGTGTGTGTATATATATATATATATATATCTTTTATGAGGTTGAGAATCAGGTGATGTGGGATTCCCTTCTGTATTCTGTGAATAGCTTTTGTTAATAAAGAAGCTGTTTGGGGCCTGTGATAGGGTAGAGCAGAGGCAGGAGGGGAAGACTAAACTGAATGCTGGGAGAAAGAAGGGAGAGTTAGAAAGAAGTCATGTAGCCCCACCAGAGACAGATGCTGGAATTTTGCACCGTTAGCCACAGCCTTGTGGCAATACACAGATTAATGGAGATGGGTTAAGATATGAGTTAGTAAGAAATACATCTAAACTATTGGCCAAACAGTATTGCAAATAATATGGTTTCTATGTGATTATCTTGGGGCTGAACAGAAACAAACAAGCTATCTTCCTATAACAATTGGGGAACCATATGTGTTGTCTCCTTCCTCCTATAGATTTGGTTACCTGTTTTTTTTATTGATTCGTGTTTGTATATCAGAAAACACACACACACATTTTGTATGTACATATACATGTATGTACACAGCTGTTTTTTGTGTGTACATAGTCTTTTGAACTGCCTGACCTTACTAACCATACTGTTCTGTACATATCAGCATGGGTAGCAACTAAGATTACACAGAGTACCGCTAGAGAGGAGGTATGAGTCAATAGCTTGTTAATGGGCAGTTACAAGTTGTCAGGAAGTTTCTCCTTAAGCAACAATGCACATATACTGGGGTCCTTAAATAAGGCTGAGGGCTAGGATCTCATCTATGAAGCTAAACTCCTCCTGTGTTAAGTTGAGACACTTTCAGGAATATTTTGCTGCCATTTTATAACTTACTTCTTTCATTTGTTTTGTAAGTGCAAAATATTTAAGAGAATTCTAGAGATACATGCTTTAAGAAATATATTAGTAATAATGACTAAAATAATGAAAAAATTAATTATTATAATATGGCATGTCTACATATATGATACCACCTCTGAGTTAAATTATTGAAAGTATAATTTCTATTTTAGACTAAAGGTATGTCAACTTCAATTTTAATATATTGAAAAAAATTGCCATCCCATGATGTTATGTGAGATGACTCTCTATCCAATAAACATCAAAGCCATCCCCCAAAACCTTACTAATATTGTATCTTATTAATACTATTATTAGCTATACCAGGCATTCTGGTATTTGTTAGGAGGATGGATGCATACACTGACAAATCGAACAATATTTTTATCATCTTAGTTGCTGTGTCCTCATTTTAAGAATCATCCTCTTTTTTCTGAATTGTTAATGTCATTTTTCATTGTTTGCATAAAAGCATTATTGTTTTTCTTACTGACATGTAAGATCTCCTAATATAGTAAGAATATCTCCTTGTCATGGTTGTTGAAAAGCCTTCTCCAACCTGCTGACTTTGGATTTAGATTATAATTTCAATATATTTGTAAAGTTTCAAGGTTTATTTTAGGAAATACATAGAAATTAACTATCTATGCATTTTAAATAACTTTATGTTTTTAAGAAAAGGCACATAAGTATTTAAACATTCCCTTTTAAATATATATTGTAAGGAACAGTGAAAATTCCACCTCTCAGCATAGAGCGAAGTATGCAATGCAATACACAATTATCTACCAGTATTTAGAATGGATGTAAACTGTTGGCTAATGTTTGAGGCTTGAGTGACAGTTCTCATATTCTTGGCAACCAGAACCCTCTATCTGTCTGTCCACAACAATGGTACTGTGCCTTACTCTAGGTGGATGGCTTCAGAGTACAGGGACGGTGTCTGCTCTCAGTGAGCCATTTTCTACTCTGTCAGCAGCAACTTTCCACTCCACAGGAAATCCTTGACATATGCTTTTAAAAAAGCCTTTGCAACAGAATGAAAATTTGTCACTATTCAGAGATAAGTTTGCTTTAAAGAAACTAGATCGATAAAAATCTGAATTAAACTCAAATTGATTAGAAACTGATCATGTCTCATGTAGAGAGTTTTCCTATCATAAGATAATTTCCTAAATATTAAACTTGGAAAGGAGACATTTTCTGTTTACCTTTAGAAGCAGATACATTGTCAAGCTGTGGTGCTTAGATCACATGATTAAGATACCCATTTTTAATTTATGGACCTGGAAATATCTTTATATTCAGAGTATGGAAGTGCACCTTCCCCTCTGCCTTACAAGAAGAAAATCGACTTAAAATCCCTACATTTTAAAATTACATAAGAACAAATGGATCCTACAAGTTCAGGGATGACTGAGAAGAGCTGAAAACAGAGTGGACCTACGGTGGTGGCTGAGAACTCAGTGACAGTTATTTCTCTGCCTGTGTCCACTAATAATAGACACGTATCAAAGACATTCAAGAAATGGATAATATGTGTAGCAACGAAAATCTCAAAAGGAGTGTGCTTTATGATTGGAGAATATTTTACTCAATTGTCTTAAAGTCTTACCACATCCAACATATGAGCCACAATAAACATAAGCTGAAATTGTCTATATTCAACATATAGGGTTATATTTCTTACTTGATAGCAAGCTTGCTTTGGAAACCTTATCTACATTTTGAACTTAAAATATCTCGTTTAGGCTGTCTCACTGAAATATTAATATTGAATTCAGCTGAATTTGTCTTACTGCCAGCTTGAGTCTACAGTTCTGCAGAAATATATATTGAGATCTTTTTTTGCCCTAAGAAAATCTACAGAAACGGAATTCTCTAGAATTCAGGTCACAAGAGCTGGAGGAATGACTCAGAAGTTATGAACACTGACTGCTCTTCCAGAGGACCCATGTTCAATTCTCAGCACCCACATGGCAACTCACAACTGTCTGTAACTACAGGATGCAACACCCACACACAGACATACATGCAGGCAAAACACCAATGCATATAAATAAAAATAAATAAATTACACATCTAGAATTCAGGCCACATGCGTGGACTACTTGATTGAATTAGTATCGAAACTCAAGAAGTATTTTTTCAGTCATTTCCCTAAAGAGAAACAGGCATTCATTTTACCTCTGAGATAATCAGAGTAAGAACTCTTGTTGACATACTATTCACTATTTTTCATTTTCTCTTGGTGCTCATTGTTCATCAAAAGCTATAGCATCGTGTGTGCTAATAATCACCAGAGATGCCACTTTATTATAAGTAGTTCTATAGTAGTGTTGCTATGAAGAATCTACATTTAAAGTATTTGACTATCAGTATGCCAAAGCCATAACTCCCCCATCACATTTACTGAAGCACTCTTTAGGGTAGTCGATACATGGAATCAGTCTAATGACAATTTACTGCTCTCGTTGGCATCATGAACCTGAGAGAGTAGGGCTTAAAAATGAGACTAAAGTCTCATGCAGTAGCCAACATTATTCAGAGCATATGAAAATTTATACTCTGAGGGTTAAGAAGAACCATGTGACAAACGTATTCACAGAGACAAACTGCATATGACAAAAACACGTTTTTCCATCACAAAAAAGACGGCTGAAGTAAATTCACTCCTATACACTACATCTGGGAGGAGCATGAAAATACATTCCAAGAACAATTCTGTGTTTTGAAGAAATGGAGGTCGCAATACTCTCATTTTGTTTTGTCAAAATCAACGAGAAGCCTCACATGACTCCATTCTTGGACTGCTTTCCCACAATGTCTGTCTACTGAAGAATAGCAATGTGGAATGTGTGCACAAAGAAATACTATTAAGACAAAGGATGAAATATTCCACTTGCGATCAAATGAATGGAACTGGGTTATGTTATGTTAAATGTAAAAAACCAGGTGCCAAAAGGCAAATACAGCATGGCCTCACTTAACATCTTTAATGTAGTCTGTGTGAGTTTATTAAATTTAGACGTAGAATATTGATTAATAGTAATGGGCAAGAAAGGGTGGGAGGGAGAGATGGGCAAAGGTCGGTCAATGCTTACTAATTTACAGTTGAATAGAAGAAACAGCTTCTGTTGTCCCATTCACAGTATTATAATGCACTGTATAAAGTGATAATATGCTGCCCTGTTCACAGCAGTAAGGGGCTTTGACGTTTTTACCACTAAGGTTTGATAACAATTTAAGATTTGAACAGTATGCAAAGTGTATATGTAACTAACACATGAAATCCCATGAATTCATACAATTTTAAATGTCAGTTTTAAGAGTGATATTTGTGCCCACAAAGTTTCATGTCTTGGTCTCCGTATCACCTTCCACTATCTTTCCTGGCCACTGTGCATCAGCATTGTGTAACCTAAGTGTGATTCATCATAAATCCTTTCATTCTCTATGAATACCCTGGTTCTAGCATGAAGTTAATCTCTCACCTTTGACTGGGCTCTCGTATTGGGTGATGAGTGTTTAAGGGCTATTTTGGGGGTGTAAGAGATTATCTGGACTGAGAGCACTAATTCAGACCCTGCGAATATCACTGTTCAGAAGCTATCTTCATAGGCTCTAGGTTTCATTTTCTACTCATTTACATTTCTGTTTATGTGCGTGGCTTTCCGGTTGTTTATGTTTTCATGCTGTCTGTTGCTTATATGTTTGTGTGTCTGTTTCTTTTTGTGTTCCTGTCTGTGTGTGTTTGAGTGCTTTTGTTTGTGTCTTTGTGTGTGATTTTGTATGTATTTGTTAGTGGTTGTGTATGTTTTTGTATCTTTGAGCTTATATGTTTCTTTGTATGCCTATGTGTTTCTATGTCTGTGTTTTATGTGCATATGTTTGTTTATTGTATATTTATGTGTGTGTTTGTAATGGCTTTGTGCATTTTCATGTTTGTGTGTTTTTATGTATGCATATTTATTTTTAATGTGTGTTTCTGTTTCTTGAATGTTTTGGATATGGTTATGTGTGTTTATGTGTATCCATGTTTTTATGTTGGTGTTTTATACTAAAGTTCTTCTTGATGGCAAACAGTGTACAGAATTTATTCTGTGTTTCCCTGATCCTTATATTTATATACGTTAGTAGCATTTGATAAATATTTAGAAATTCCCGATGAAAACCCAAGGAAGCTGAGGTAGTAAGACAATTGGTTGACAAATTTACTAGCTATGATCTTGGCTAAAATATATAGCTGGAATTTGAGATTGCCTAGCAAACATTAGCTCTCAGTGTTGTCCTCTGTGTCCCCAGCAAGGAGAATGACACAGTTGTCCTGTCAGGTCAGAAGCATACCTTCACACTCAGTCCTGGTGAGGAAAGTCCCAGCTCTCCAGGGCTTCTGATGGAATCCCGGGCAGCAGCGGTCGCAGCTCTCCCCGCAGGTGTTGTGCTCACACTCACAGTGTGATTTCTAGCCACAAAGGGAGGGGACATATTTCTGAGTGTTGCATAGAACCACAGAAGAGGGGCTGTCTCTGAAAGGTGGGTGTAGGGAACCGCTAAAGTATAAAATTGGGGTTATCATGTGCCAGAGACAGTGGCAGTGCCGGGGCGACTACAAGTCTTCTGGAAAGCATGGTTGGTCCCTGCTGTAGTTAGAATCACTGGGTTTAGGTTCTGAAGAGACCAGAGATGCCCAGTTGAAGACTGAGTTCTGCTTCTCCAGTATCCTGAGACTTTCTTCTCAGGGACACATGCATAATATTAAGTCTTACTTCAAAACCCTGTTAAAAGTCTTAGAAGTGACAAAACAGGAAGTCGAGGCTTCACTGTGCATCTAGGTCCTGAGGAAAGGCAACAGTTTAGAGTCTCTGTTACTATGGCTTTTATCTTTGTGCCCTGTGTTCTAGTCTCTATTCATAGCCTTTCCAAGGCTGCTTTTGGGGTTCTCACTAGTTGAGAAACACTGTTCATCAGTGACGCCCAATAGATAATGTGGCACAAGATACGCTCAAACTAGTCCAGAAAAATTAGTCAGACTCTCCAGTCTGCCTGGGATGTGACGTACAAGTCATTAATCAAAAAACGAACTTTGGGTATAACGTTACTTGTAGTGGAGTTTTAGTAGATGCAAAAAACAAAACAAAACAAACAAAAAAAAAAAACCACTGCATGGCCTTATAAGCATCCCCTTATTTTCCAATTCAATCTATCTCTTCCCTGTGCTGCACAGTTGATGATTTTGAATTTGCCAGTTTGTTTATGACAAGAGAGAAGCACATGCTCATTCATCTTGAGCCTGTGTTCACCTAACACGTTCATTGTCATTGATGAAAAGTTCTACACCATAGCTTTCAAGCTTGTCCGAATACTCCCTTTTACCTAATTTCTTATTGCCCTCCCCCACATCAGCTCCCTGTCACAGGGAAACTATTACGCTCACCTCTGTGCACAATTTTCATTTCTTTGCCTGATTTTTTTTTTGATTAAAAAATTTTAAAGAACTGGACAGGTAGATTGATGGCAGGCATTCTCACAAAGCTAAATCGTGCATCAGACTGTCATAGCTAGAGAGATGTCAAAACAGACGCCACTTTGGAACCTTTATGGCAGAAGAGAGGTAATCTGTTTTCTGATGCAATGACGGTTGGACTCAAAGTCTATCATCTTAACTGCCAGCTCCATTTCACCCTGGCAAGGCTTCCTGTGAAAGCGTTTAAGTGGGGACCTGACACCCATTCACAGCAATTCCTTTCAGTAAAGCCTCTCTTGAAGCATTTTACAGTGGGGCATTTCATTTTGCCTAAGCGGCCTATAAATATACATACATTTGTTGCCGGATCAAGCGGACAAGCCCGGGCATGACCGTAACAGATGCACATCCCACCAACTGAAATATCCTTGACGGAGTAGTAATACTGAAAAAGAAAATTAGAAAAAATAAAATGTCAGCATCACTGAAAGGGGAGAACAGGAAGAGCAGAAAGCAGGATTAGGGCAGTTAGGTAAAACTTCACTTTTGCCTTTCTGGCTTCCTTAGAAGCCTTCTTGTGTTTCCCGAGGTGAAGTAAGTCCTGGCTTGACAGTCATTGCTCCTGAAAGGAAGGCCTTCAGGTTATGTCTCATGCCCAACGTAGGGATTTCTTTCCCATGGGCATGGCAATGTGCAGCCATTGCCACAGCAGTTCTGACCTTGGGGCTGAGGACAGTAACTCTTCGTAAAGTTGTTTCACACAGTTTCTCAAAAGCAACCTCTTTAGTTGTGATCATGAGAAGCAGAGTGTTTGTGAATCAGATTATCCTGTTTTACTTGATAAATGTGAAACGGAACAATACCTTTAAGGGACTCTGTGCTGGTAACAATGTAATTCTTATCCGATCCACAAGGGATTTCCAAGGGAAAAAGGGGAAGTGAAAGACTGCTGTCCAGAAAGCTTGCTTTTTGTTATGTTAAAATGTTCTTACAACCGCTTTTCTACCTGAAATTAGCACACAGCTTCAGTAGAGTTATTTTAGAAGTATTTATAATTATAGACCTGGACTGAATTGAAATTTTAATTAATGTGTATAATGTTTTATAATCACTAAAGTTTTTTTTTACATTATTGTTTGGCATCCAAATAACCCACTCAGTGAAAGAAAGCCCTCTTACTAAAACTATATACAAGAAAAAGTGGCAACTTCAGTGAGTTTAAAATATCTCATATACATAACATATCTTAGTGCCCTGACTAAAAATCATTTATTATTTTATAGAGTTTTCTTTTGATTCTTCTTTTGTTTTTGCTATATGCGTATAGTATCTCGCAAAATATCTTTCCAGTCTTACATTATTTGTTTTTATCTAGACTTTGAATTAATGGAACATGTTGAGAAATTTAGGTAACTTAAAAACTTTTCTCTTACTTAACTTCATTGCTTAATGATAAAGATACAAGTGGAGATAATTGCGCTAGAAGCTGGGGCAGTGTGATTGTAGATGTTTTTAAAATGAGGAAATGTATTTTAAGTGTAAATACATATGGCTTTGATTTTGAGTATGAAGAGCTGAAATGTAATATTTTGTTTTCATATGTTTAAATCTGCAGGTAGTGTTCATTGAACCTGAGCACTTTCAGAAAGCATATGCATATGTTGACCAAAGGTTGAGGTATGGGGCCATTGCAAATAATAAATGTATAATACAATCCCCACTCAGTCCTACAAAAGATGATACAAAAGAACAGTAAGTCTTTTTTTTCATTGATGTTCCCTGTTGTACTTGTCGTCAAAAAAAAAAAAAAGAATAAATTTCACAACAGTATTATTCAGACTTTTTCATTCTGAAAATAAAATTAAAGGTGATTTTTTTTTCATACTGCAAAGAATCCAAACAGTGTTAAGAAAAAATGATGTCTTATGCATAAGGCAACTGACAATCTGGTGAAGTGTAATACAAAGTAAAATTGGAAAATAAAAGGCATCAGGACAACTACCATATGTTGTGTGGAGATAATTAAAATTTGGTAGCGATTCTGTGATGATGGAGAGGGTACCATTGGGTAGGTTAAGCCCTGAGGAGAGGGAACAGGTGAAGAATGATGAGGAAGTCTGACTCTTAGCTATTGCATCGTCAGTAGGTCTGATGGTGGCCGTGGTCTAATCTTCATGCTCTAGATTGAAGTGTTTTGCCCTTAGGTTTGATTTCACCCTATACACAGACTTTTCATACATATGCTTCCAGGTGGACAGGACAGCAATTCTTTGTGAGTAGGGGTATACCCTAGGATTTAAAGCTGAATGTGTGTGGACAGACACTACACACATTCATGGCTAGAGTATGGAGTACATAGGGAGGAGTTGGGAGGAATCAAAACTAATAACAGCAACTGGTCTGATCATCCTTCTCATAATAGCCTTACGAATTTCTATTTGTTTGGTGCTGAAAGAAAACGTACCACACACCATTAGCTCTGGTGGTTAAAGATCTGTTGAAAAGACTCTTCAGACTTTTGCTTGTTTCTGTTAATTTTATTCAAGAAAAAAAAAAGCAGATTGTGGAATCATTTTCCTCATGGCATGGCTTTTTATTTTAAAAAATTGTGGTCCACGATTTATTAATGGAGACAGAATAATTGATGAGATAGTCTGGTCTTTCCACCAGCAATATTGATAGCTCTGGAACTTTTTATAATAGTACAATCTCAGCCCTGTTCTATACCTACTAAATTAGAATGTGGTTTCCACAAGAACATAAGCCATATGTATGGTAAATATGTAAAGTGTATTTCTTCACGTGGCTTATGGCCAAAACTGTATCAAAGTCCCTGTACTTTGACAAGTAGCGCATCTCAGAGCCAGTTATAAAAATACGGATCACCTAGTGACAGAAACTAATGCAATGTTTTAAGAAGATTATGAACAAGATATTATGCTATCATTTTACAAAAGAGGAAATTAAAGTTGAAAAACAGTAGAGGACTTGATAAATTCCATGTAATTAATAAGTCATAGAGCTTGAATTTGAACAAAGGAAAGTGTTCTGGGTTTTAAAGTCTCTAATGATAAAAATGTTCCTACAAATCACGGAACAATTTCTTTCTCGATCCTCGACCAACTATTAAGAAGATGGGTCTGGTAGCATTCAGGCTCCAGTGTTATTCCCTACACTTACTCTTCTTGTGACAATGGGGTCGATTTCTCTGGGGTCTTTGTGAGCAAACATCATCAAGTCAGCATTCAAGGTGCGGATCCGCTGGAACCTCAGGCGGATATAGCGAGCAGAGGTGAATTCCAGGAGCTCAGGGGATGGATCATCAGCACTTGGTCTCCCATTAATCAAAGAAATGTGGATCTAAGTGAAGAAGAAAATTATTTACAGGGTTAGTTTGCTCCCCGCTCTCCCCACAGGGCAGACGCAGGCACATGTACACACATCCTAGTGTGCCAAAGTAATGGAGGTATTCATGGTCAAGTCAATAGATGATCAGGTGATAGTGCTGCTTATCTGTCACCTGTTCTCTATAATGTAGGCTGCACTTATTTCTAAGCCATTGCATCCTCTTGTTTCTCATAGCATCCTCGAAATTAACTATTAAGTCAACTATATTTTTCTACAAATTAATGTGCTCTCAATTATTTGAGAATCTGTTACACAGTAAAAAACAAACACTTGGTAGGAAAATGTTAGCCATATCTGACAAAACTAGGACCCCCGTCATGGATTAAAAATAATTCTGAACTTGAAATCTTGCTATGACAAATGGGGACATATATTTCAGAGATGATACACAGAGCAAAAATGATAAATTTTGATGGAAGCAAGACAAATCTTGGCTTCCAGACAATTCAATAGATTTGTTTTTGTTCTGATTTATTTATTTTTTAGTAATTGATAAACCAAGAAGACAAAAATTTACACGGGCCATTACATACTATAAGAAAAATGAATTGTCTGAAATTGTATTAAACTTGGAAGTAACGGTGACATTTTTAACAAAAAATAATTTATCATGATTGACATCAGAAAAAATACAATTTTATCAGACTATTCTCCATGTGCAAATGGAACTTCCCCAAATGCACAGAAAGTTGATGTGATTTCACTTCAGTACTTCAAGAGCAGATAATTCTTTTCTTCTTTTTCCTTATTTTTATTAGTTCTCCAAGAATATCATATAATACATTTTGATCACATTTACCACCTCTTCTCAATCTTTTCAGATCTAGCCACATTTCCTTTCTCACCCAATACTATATAGTTATATAGATTTTTTAAAGACCATCAAGTACAGTGTGCAATGCCCATTAACTCTTGCATGTCTAGCCTTCACTGGAGCATGGTCTACCCATTAGAGACCATTTCCTAAAAAGAAAATGTCTCTTCCTCCCTCAGCAAGTGTCATCTACCCATGAAAGAGCAGAGAATCCTCTGAAGGATAAACTGTTGGTTTGAATAAAAAGAATTATTACAAAAAAGGAAGTGAGCCCTTAGTACTTTTAAGAATGCTTTTAAATCATAAGGGAAAGAATTCACAATAAATATGACCAAAAATGTTATAAATGCCTTATTGAAGAAAAATACAAATATAACTGGCTTATCAACTACTGATAAAATTCTATCATTTATAATAAGGTAACTGATAATAAAAAGTGCATTGATAAATTATTTTTTCAGTTTTTAGTTTCACAGTGTTGACCAGCTATGAAAACACCTTTCAAAAACAAGACTAGCTTTGTATGGTCACATGTCTCACTTTTGAGTGTAAAGTACAAATACCTCAAACATGAATTGGGCAATACATTACAAAATGAGATATGGGCAGGATTATTGATTTGCAGTTTCTCTCTATACAAAATAATACAGATACGGTAACGTATATGAACTGAATGTATTCAATAGATGAGGAATTCCTACTGTTCTTGCCCAAATTAATGTGCTGAATCCCATTTTGGGGTATTGATATAGGCAGTGGTGAGTCCTTTAAGAGGTAATTAGATCATAAGGGTGACATCATCCTGAATGGGATTAGTGTCCTGATGAGAAGATGCCAGAAATCTAGCTTTGTCTTCTCCAAGCAAGAACACAAGTTCAGAGTATGCAATCCAGGAAGAGAGTTCTCACAGTAGATGAGTGCCATGCTGACCTCTGACCTTAGTCTGCCAGTTCTGGAGATGTGAGAAATTTCGTTCTCCTCTTTAAAAACCACGCAGAGTGGAGTCTACCAGTTTGAACTCACACGGGAATAGCCTTTTAGCACTTTTTGGAAGAAGTAAAAGAAAGGAAGCCATTTGTCAGTGTGAGAGCAGTTCCATAAGCTACATACCTACATACTGAATTTTGGGGAGCAGTTAAAAAAACTCTAATAGTTACTTTAGTAACCCGTAGGAATGTAATGTTACCCACACAATAATTGAGTCAGATCTAAGTCATAAAGACATTGAAATTGACTAGTGTGTTTTGAAAATACCATGTACAAACCTAGACATGCTCATGCGCACACTTACAAATGGGACTAAAATATCCGAAGATCTAAAAGATTTGAGCCACAGTGGGAGAGAGCTCAGTGCATTTTGTGTGCTGTCTTGACTCAGGTCAGCCTCGGAATCTTCATCTGCTTAGAAGACAGTATATCATCTGTGTTAATTACATTTTCTGGCAGGCAAGTCGATGAAATGTATTTCCGTCCTAGAATTCTACTTTTAGATAACTCCAGAGAGCATTTTACAAACTGACTGCCAATAAACTACTTCAGTCACTGGAGAAATATAGCAAAGGCTCAGATGAGAAACTGATTTGATGCTACACATGCATTCACACCACATACACCAGACTAGACCAAAATGCTTTATAATTAAAAATATGGAGCATCCCAGCTAATCCAATCCAACGCTGATATTTAACGATGAATCAATTCACTGAATCGACACCCAGCAGGGAGGTAGAATACATGCTCTCCAAAACTGCTGAAGCCCACAGCATTGCCCATCCTCTACTGCTGGAAATCTAGAGTTATTTATGTACATTTTCTAATATTCCATAGGGTTGGCATCTAGCAGGTGAGAAAAAAAAAGAAATGTGTTTTAGTTAGGTTGTTCTTTCTGCTTAAGGAGAAATCAATTAAATGTTCAAAGAAAGAGTAAATGATCCATGAAGCTGTTAAAACTTGTTTCTTTTGAAGGTTAACATTGCCACCCTCAGAAGGTTACAAGTGTTCTTTAATTTGTGCCGGAATTTCTTTCCTGTCTTCTCCCGACTGCCCAATCCCCAAACGATTTGAAGTGAAAGAGGAACTTATTGAATATTTTGCACTCTGGTTTCTGAGTGTCCTTAATGTTTCCTTGACGCTGAAGCTATGGTGAAGCACGATTTACTCTGTAAGAGTCAGCGAATTTCTCACATTTGTTTAAAGGTATGCATGTGCTCATTTAGGTTAGTCAACGATAGGATAGCACCATGATATATGCAGCAAAAGAGGCTTTTCCTCACAGCTTTGCTGTGTTCATCAAGTTGGTCTGCCAAGAGATCTTGTGATCATAGCTAGTCCCAAGCTGTTTCTGGGAAAGAAAAAAAAAAAAAACAAAAAAAAAAACAAAAACCAAAAAACAAAAACAGCCAGCTGTGGCTGTTTCCTTAGACTCCCCCCCTCCTCTTTTCACCCTTCCCTCCCTCCTCTTTCCCTCCTTCCTTTTCTTCTTTCCTCTAAATTAAATCCTAATGTTGACTCAGATATTTTCTCCAGCACAATAGTATGTAATTTCAAATTTACAGGATTGTTTAGCATACTTCTGATTTCCTACAGAGTGACTAGCAGAGGGTGTTTGTCTTCAAAGACCATGAAATGTAAGGGCTTCATGACACCTCTGCCTTGCTGTGAGGCCCCAGGGAGCTCTGAAGTCCAGTGTCTTCTGCACTGGTTTCTATTACAGACACACTGGTGGGTAGAGAGCCATGCTGTCTCAGGAATTCCTTCCAGCTGAACATATCTAACCATGACTATCAGTTGACCTTTTAGATTTTGAAATCACTTTTCCCAGAAATGAGTTTTTGTACATTAATAAATGGGGAAAGCTCATCAGAATGTTTCTCTTTCATAACCAAGTAAATTTATCAGCAGTACATTCTGAGCAACAAATGACTTTTTCCCTTTAGGTAAGCATGCTATATGCCATGTTCTCCCTGCAGATGGGCAAGACCTCTCTAGGTCTAGCTTACTTTACTTTGACTAGTTTTAAACTATTTTATTCAACAAATAATCAGATTTCAGATGCTGTCAGTCATGGCACATGCCTTTAATCCCAGCAGTAGGGAAGCAGAGGGAGGTGGATCCTTGTGAGTTCGAGGGTAGCCAGGTCTAGAGAATGAGTTTCAGAATAGCCAGAGCTGTTACACAGTGTTGCCCTGCTTTGAAAATAACAAAACAAAACAAAAGAACAAAGCAAAATTAGATTTCTACCTGGAAAAATTGCCTTTTACTATGTGTCTATATCTGCTTTAGATTGCTGGCAGTGCTGTAGTTCTAATAACTGTCTCAACAACACAAGGTTGCCATGGGAATAGTCGGACAAGGGAACGAAGGAGGCTTAGAGATCCATGATACACATCAGAAACTGCAGTGAGTAGTGGAAGGGGTGACGTTCAGAAAGTAGCATGTCCCCTTGGAATATTTTTAAATCCTCTTCACATTGGCAACAATGAAATAGACACAGCACGATGAAAGTAGGCTGTCCCCAGGTATTCAGACCATAAGTCTGTATTCCAGAATGAGATTATTTACTCACATCCACGGCAAAGGTTTCGTTCATAAAAGAATGGAAGCCATCTGGGAAACTTGGAAATTCAACCACGGCTGAGAGACGTGAACCGTGAAGATGAGCTTGAAAAACTAGCCCAACTCTTTCATTTTAGAGTGTGAACACAGAGTGTTTTCAGAATGGAGACAAGTCATAGGAAGCTTAGGAAAAGGACACAGTGTCACCTTTGTGTCATTGCCACCAGCACAAGGTAAAGCTGGGGTTTCGCCCTCAATGGCTCTTTTTTTGGGCCACACACCTCCCTAGTGCTCTTCTTTCTCCAAAGCTTCTCCATTCCGTGGCGCCTGCTCTCACAGAAGTTACCAATGATCTTCATGTTGTTAACTAGAAGGACTAGTTCTCTGTCCTCACCATATCAGAGCTACTAGCAGTAAGCGAAACAGTTAATTACAGATTCCAGATGACAACATGCTGCCCTCATTTTGCTCCTGCCTTGTCTGACGTTCTCTTCTCCAATTCCCACTATTTCAGCTTGAGATACCTTATTTGAAAGCTCTAGACAGAAATGTGTCACTCCAAACTGCTGCACATCTTGAATATTTTCATATAAATGATATATGAGACCCATCTTTAAAGATGAAATTAATTTGTTTCATTTTGGAGTATTTTCCCTTTGAGTTTCTGCATGAGGTCACTTGTCTAACACCTTAGTTTCTTCTAACATTAGGGAGACATGGAACTCCATTCTTGGCCTTTTCTGCCACTTTTTAAATATCTATAAAACCTTGAAAATACACAAAACCACCACACACCAAAATTAGATCAAAAGTCTATATAGTTCAGTGAAATATTTATCCTGTTAGGATAGGTAGGTAGAATGAATCATGAGGAACATCGTGGTAACTTTTACACTTTAAGTATCAAATATATTTTATGAACATTTTCATCACCAAAACAATAACGAACACAAAACATGTTTTGTTCACTTGTTTTTCTGTTCTAATCTCAGCTACTCATACAGTCATTCCATCAAAGCCCATGGCTTTCAATACCGTCAATGCTATTTTTTTTTCTATATCTCAATCCCCAGGGCTGACTTTCATGAAAGGCAGAGTACAGAAACTAACTACCTACTTACTCAGTTTACAAAGCTGCCCAATGTGAATCACAAAATGAGATCCCCAGCCTGCTCAGTTTCACTGAATAGCTATCTTTTCAGCTTCCCCCCACCAAAAATTTAGAATCCTAAGAGACTCCCTTTGTTTTCATACATCCTATGCCAAATTTCACGGGAAATCTCACTGGTTTAATTTTCAAATACATATATCAGTCAATCGCTATCCATCCCTTCCACTGAAACAGTTCTGGACCACATTCTCATAATCTTAAACCCAAGGCATGACTACTGTGCTTTCTCTGTATCCCCCAGAACATGAATCACAAGATATTAGAAAGCTCTGGAGTTTCATTTTAAACTAATCTAATCCTATTCATAGTGGCCAGTCTCTGGCAAAATTTAAAATTTTGGAATGAATGAGTTAATAAAAGTCCTAAATATTTAATACTTTCAGATACTTTTCTTTCGAAACAAAAGAATTTCTTAGGATTCTTAATGAAGTCTTCTATTAATATGAGTATGCTATTTTCAAGAAAATCAAATTAAGAATAACTTTCGTATTTCTTTAATTCAGCGCATTTTAGTTTAAGCTTATTTAAATAAACTTTAAATATTAACTCTGGCCTATTATTTCCTTTTATCATAATTTACTAAGCATGTTAATATGACTTCAATACAAGGCAATTTTAATACACCAATTTTTCCTTATGGTGTACCATTTTTATCTGAGAGGAATACATAAAAGTGGATTGGGAAAGCTATGATATTGTATTTGAACTTAGGAACCATTAACCTCGATTTAATCAACCAGAAAAGACCCTATCAACAGTTAATCCCATATTTTTAATATATTAATGAGAAAGCATTAAGTGTATCATCCTGAAGGAGCAATTTCTGTAAGAAAAATATTAATGGGATCTGCTTGTAAAAATGCAGATATTCTTTCAGGAGCCTCAACACTCCTTCTAAGCAGAACTGGAGATATTTTCGTTGTAGTATACAGCGTAGTATTTTAATCTAGAGAGCCTTTGATAACTAGCTAGTCACAAACCCAATAGAACTATTCTTCCATAGTTGATGATTTTAGAGTTGGCTGGAGTGATGTTTCGAAGATGAGATATCAAAGACTACATGTGGCCCCGACTTCTTAAAAATCCCACTGCAAATCAACAGGCAGATGTCAGCATAGTGAACTGTGCATGCAATATGACTGCACTGCTGACAACTCTGTGCTTGGACTTCCTCTTCACACTTCTTTGACTATCCCACCCCAGGCATTTTGTTCTAGACACAATCTTTGTTTCCATTGCCATAAAACTGATATTGGTTTTTGTCCTGTTCTTTTGAGTTATAATTCTTGCATTTGTCTTTCCTGGATGAAAGCCTTGCCTGCCGTGAAATATTTAAACAAATTCTTCACTGTCAAATCGATTGTCATTAATAAATTGAAACATAAGAAGAAAATCAGCTATCTTCACAGAATATTTGTCATCTCTTCTTTTTACTACCCTGTTCCAGTGAAAATCAAAATCCTGGGCCCAAAGGTTTGCATGATTTATCAGCCAGTTAAAGAAAAGAATCCTTTACTTCTTATTTTGCAATGGAATAGGAGGATAAGACCTTTTTTTTTCGCTCAACACCGAAACAGATTTCATGGTGCAGTGATTTCAGTGTTCCATAGAACTGTGGAAGACGCAGAAGGTCTAAATTTTAAGCAAGCACATGAACAGAGTGAACGTTTCAGCTCCTTTAAGGGAACCACTTTTCTCAAAGTCTAAACGTTGTGATGGGTTGTTTTAGAATGTATGTATGTTTAGAATGTATGCTGGTCTTCCTGTTTTCAACAGCTCAAAACAATCCAGAAAAGCATCTATTTCTAAGTCCCTTGTTAAACGTGAGCTTTGATCATGTTCATTTGAAATATGCCCTGATAGGCAATCCATAATCCATCGTAATTTAATGAAAGCATATGACTCCCACTGGTCATGATGAACCCTGACCACTAAGTGCCTGAAAATTTCAAAAGGAGAACAGTCATTATTAAATGTGCACCCACTCCTCCCTTTTACTTCTGATTCTGAAAGGTCTTTGAAATATGAGAGTTCCTTTTACATCATGCTTTCTCACTGCCTTTAGTGTAATAAAACATGACCTAAGGTGAAAATGTTTTATTTACCATTGTGTTTTTTCTTTCTGCAGTTCTGTAATATTTTCATAGATAAAAGAAGACTTGTCAAAATAGGTTTTCTTAGTCTCTTTGGGGAGCTTCTCATTTCCATTTTATCAGATGCAAATGTCATTGCTAAATCTTTGTGCTGTCAAGCCAAGACTATAGAGGGATACAGTCATCTCCACTGCCAGGAAGGAATCCAAGCGAAGCAGCTCCAGAACAAGCCATGAGGGAAAACACCAGAAGGAAACTCTCTCACTTTCCTCAGACATTTGCATTGCTCCAGATTTTGCTCTGGGCGTGTCTTAACTAGAGATAGCCTAAGAAAATAGACCCATTATTCATCTATTCCACTCCCTTGAGTATTCAGTAGGACCTTACAAGTACGAATAGCATTAGTTATTATTATAAAGTTTCTAGATATCCAAAAACATTACTCATGATCAGGAATGCACTAACTGAATCAATATTAATGCAGCTAATGCTTCCTGGCGAGGGGTACTCTTACTCTTTTTGAAGGAAAAGAAACATTGAATTTTAAGCAATTTTAAGCCAAAGCATAGCTGAGATGTGTTCTAATTCTATTCTGACATCACTCATTATGAACTTCAGCCCATCTTTCCACTATCCCACAAATCAGCAGTTCAATAAGTGTCCATTTGATGTGGGAGTCCCCTCTGTGTGCTGTGATTACCATTAATGAATAAAGAAACTGCTTTGGACCTATAGCAAGGCAGAATTTAAGTAGGCAGGGAAAGCTAGGCTGAATGCTGGGAGGAAGAAGGGCAGTGTCAGGGAAAAGCCATGGAGCTGCTAGTGACATACATGCTGAAACTTTGCTGGTACGCCATGACATTGTGATGATGCACAGATTAATGGAGATGGGTTAAATTAAGATGTAAGAGTTAGCCAATAAGAAGTTAGAGCTAATGGACCAAGCAGAGATTTAATTAATACAGTTTCTGTGTGATTATTTCAGGTCTAAGAGAGCCAGACATGAAATATGAGGCCCCCCTCCTACAAATAGGTGCCCAATTTGGGGTCGAACCCATGACCCTGACATTAAGAGTCTCATACTTTACTGACTGAGCTAGCCAGGCATCCAGGAATGAAACAAGAGTTCCTCCTCCTACATTCATTCATCAAATAACATCTAGTCATATAGATACAACTAGAAAACATATATTGACAAGAAAATTTTGCTGATGAGTCTGCTCCATAAATCTGCCTCCCATTTTATCATTAGACATGCTTCCATACAGTTCTGGAGATGAGAGCCTCAATGTATTATTTTCATTTCCTCTTTATGCCTCAAACTATGGTTTTGGTTTTCCTTAATTAATCTGTGTAGGATTTGCCCTTCCAGTTCTACCTTTTGATAACTGTATGGTGTAGAATTATTATTATGCTCGAGTGTTACTCAGATACCACTGGACTAGATTGAGAACAGATTTCTTGAGAGGTAACAGGCTTGAGGCAGAATAGGACATAGAAGATCACTAAGCTAGAAGATAGTTTTATACTCAGCAATCCGTCTAACCACAGATCATATTAATGATCTCTCTGGTTTATAAAAACAAACTTTTGAGAAAATCAGAACTATAACTGCCTATATCTTGGAGTTGATGAATAAAACATTAATATTCAGAAATTAACCAAATTATAAATTTTCATTCATTTCAAAATAAATGGAATTTGTGGTAAATGTGTTGTTCATAAGTATTTTATCAAGTGAGAAAAAAACATTGGTACACAAGACAGTTTATACTTTGTGAATATTCTGCAAGATAAAAAGTACTAAAAATTTAAGCTGCAGGAAGATTAAAAATATTTATACTCAAACAGCTGTGTAATTGGTAATTTTTTTTTTTTACTATAGAGGTACAAATTAGAGCAAGTTCCAAGTACAATGAAGAGTGTTCCATGACCTACATTGGGTAGAACAGAACAATTGGTCCCTTAGAAGTCATAGAACAACACAAAGGAAGACGAAAGCAACATTTTCCAGTTTTGTTTTCAGTCCCTGTGTGGGAACACTTGTTTAAAATTAAAATAAAGTCTTGGAACTGTCAGTACAATTAATGTGCCAGATCCAGTGTCATTCCACTGGAAGAAAGCCTGCTTGTGTATGAAGGAGAAGTCCAGTCTTCTTTCTGTCTTATTCCCTGATTCAAAGCTTTCTCAGAGACAAGGTATGTTCAGACCTCACAAATGTGCAAATGAAAATCTGTACGAATGTATAGATTTGGTGTCACATTTTGTGATGACCACTGATAATCTCAACAGATTTAGGCTCCAAAAAGATCCTTCTAAAAAGCTAAAGATATAAGACTTTAAAATAAAGAGACAATACTGATATTTGGAGGAGAGTTTAGATAAAGCTCCCCAATGCAGAGCATGTTCCTTAGGCTCACCATATTCCTGATACCTCTGACATTGTACTTGCAGGCTACTGTCACCACCCAAACCTTACACCTGACTGTCCCTTGCTTGAACACTTTCCCTCTCCTCTTATTTTTATTCCCACATTATTAACTTAGGGTAGTTCCTTTCATAGCTAATTATTTTTTGTATTGTTTTTATTGAGGTATATATTTTTCTCTGCTCCTCTCCCTTCCTCGCCCCTCCCTTTCTATCCTCTCCTATGGTCCCCATGCTCCAAATTTACCAGGAGATCTTGTCTTTTTCTATTTCCCATGTAGATTAGATCCATGTATGTCTCTCTTAGGGTCCTCATTGTTGTCTAGATTCTCTGGAATTCTGAATTGTAGTCTTTTTTTCTTTGATTTATCTCAAAGACACATATGAGTGAGTACAATTATAATTGTCTTTCTGGGTCTGGGTTACCTCATTCAATATAATGTTTTCTAGATGCACCCATTTGCCTGGAAATGTCAAGATATCATTTTTCCCTCAGTGCATCCATTCTTCAGTCAAGGGGCATTAAGGTTGTTTCCAGGTTCTGGCTATGACAAATATTGATGCTATGAACATAGTTGAGTACATGTCCTTGTGGTATGATTGAGCATCCTTTGGATATACAGCCAAAAGTGATATTGCTGGGTCTAGAGGTAGGTTGCTTCCCCACATCCTCTCCAACATAAATTACCATCAGTGTTTTTGATCTTGGCCATTCTTACAGGTGTAAGATGAAATCTTAGAGTTGTTTTGATTTGCATTTCTCTGATGATCAAGGAAGTTGAGCATTTCCTTAAGTGTCCTTCAGCCATTTTAGAATCATCTGTTAGAAGTTCTTTGTTTAGGGCTGTACCCCATTCTTTTAAAAATTGGATTACTTGTTCTTTTGATGACTAATTTCTTGAGTTCTTTGTATATTTTGGAGACCAGCCCTCTGTCCAATGTGGGGTTGGTGAAGATCTTTTTCCATTCTGTAGGCTGCTATTTTGTCTTGTTAACCATGTCCTTTGCTTTACAGAAGCTTCTCAGTTTTAGGAGGTCCCTTTTATTAATTGTTTCTCTCAGTATCTGTGCTAATGGGATTATATTTAGAAAGTAGTCTCCTGTGCCAGTGTGTTCAAGGGTATTTCCCACTCTCTCTTCTATAAGGTTCAATGTAGTTAGTTTTATGTTGAGGTCTTTGATCATTTGGGCTTGAGTTTTTGTGCATTACAATAGCTATGGGTCTATTTTCATATTCTACATGTTGATATTAAGTTATGCCAGCACAATTTGTTGAATATGCTTTTTCCATTTTATATTTTTGCTTTTTGTCAAAAATCAAATGTTCATATGTGTGTGAATTGATATCCAAGTCCTCAGTTCAATTTCATTGGTCCTCCTGTCTGTTCTTATGCCAATACCAGGCTGTTTCCAGTACTGTAGCTCTGCAGTAGAGTTTGAAGTCAGAAACTGTGATACCTCTAGAAGTTTCTTTATTGTACAGGATTATTTTAACTATCTTGGCTTTTTTTTTTTTGCTATTCCATATTAAGTTGAGCATTGTTCTTTCGAATTATGTAAAGAACTTTTCTGGGATTTTGATGGACATTGCATTGAATCTGTAGATTTCTTTTGGTAAGATTGCCATTTTTACAATGTTAATTATACCTATCCAAGAGCATGGGAGATCTTTCCATTTTCTAATGTCTTCCTCAATTTCTTTTTTTTCCAAAGATCTAAAGTTCTTGTCCTACAGGTCTTCCACTTGTTTGGTTAGAGTTACTCCAAGATATTTTATGTTACTTGTAGCTATTGTGAAGGGTGATAATTCTCTGATTTCTTTCTCAACCCATTTATTATTTGTATAAATGAAGGCTACTAAATTTTGAGTTAATGCTGTATCCTGCTACATTATTGAAAGTGTTTATGAGTTGTAGTTCTCTGGTAGAATTTTTGGGGTCGCTAATGTAAACTATCATACCATCAGCAAATAGCGAGAGATTGACTTTTCTTTTCCAATTTGTATCCCCTTGATCTACTTTTGTTGTCTCATTGCTCTAGCTACAACCTCAAGTATTATATTGAAGAGATATGGAGAGAGTAGACAACCTTGTCTTGTTCCTGAATTCAGTAGGATTGCTTTGAGTTTCTCTCCATTTAATTTGATGTTGGCTGTTGGCTTGTGTATATTGCCTTAATTATGTTTAGGTATGTTCCTTGTATCACTGCTCTCTCCAAGACCTCTATCATGAAGGGATGTTATATTTTTTGAATGCTTTTTCAGCATCTAATAAGATGATCATGGTTTTTTTATATGGTAGATTATATTGACAGATTTTTATATGTTTAACCATCTCTATATCTCTGGGATGAACCCTACTTGTTCATGGTGGATGATTTTTCTGATGTGTTCTTGGATTAGGTTTGCCAGTATTTTGTTTGTATCGAAGTTCATAAGTGAAATTGGTCTGTAATTCTCTTTCTTAGTAAAATCTTTGTGTTGTTTGGGTATCAGGGTTATTATAGGCTCATAAAAAGAGTTTGACTGTGTTCCTTCTGTTTCTATTGTGTAGAATAATTTGAGGAGTATTGGTATTAGTTCTTCTTTGAAAATCTTCTGGAATTCTGTGCTGAAACATCAGGTAATGGGTTTTTTTTTGGTTGGGATTTGATGACTGTTTCAATTTCTCCATATTTTATTTTGAACATATATGTTTCTTTATTATTTATTTACTCTACATGTTGTTTGGCAGTTTCCTCTCAGATAAACTCTTCATCTTGAATAAAGGCCTGTTAAGACACAGGATGTTAAAAGGGAGGCAGAAAAATGGGATGCCATAAGTGGAAGTAAAACAATTTCATCCTGAAGGGAAACTCATTAAATTCAGGAAGCAAACAATTCAGTAACTTCAGGAAGTCCCTGAAACTAATTAGATCCTTCTATCTCAGAGTGTATATAGCTGTAAGAACTGCAGAAAGATCCTCTCCAACAATTTGAGCTACAAAGAGGCTCAGAGAAGCTGAGCAGCATGGAAGAAGTAGAGACAAGTGAAGCTGCCAATAAGAAGCAGAGAGTAGCTTTAGTACCTGGAAGAGGTTCAGACCAACTAAGCTCCTTGGAGAGGATACCCTCCAACCTGGCCACACAGTGTACTCCAGATTTCCGGCTTTCATGAGCTGTCACCTATCCCAGGGTAGACTTTTTTGCAATACAGCTGTCTTTCAGTCATTTCTCCTCATTTAAGTAACCCTTTTATCTATATTCCTGTAAGCAACCCCAATAAATCTCATAGACTTACCGCGTTGGACATTAGTGGTATGTTTTACTTTGGTCTGTTTTTGGTTCCTTATGTGGAGAACGCAGGCATTTGTTTACAATTCTCCAGGAACAGTAAGACACACACACTTGCCCTGCCTACATTTTCATTATAAGAGAAAAATCGTATATCAATTGATTAAGTTTCTATGCTATGCTTTTAAATGTCATATATGCCATGACTCTATATATGTATCCATACTATCTTTGTAGCAGAAAACACTGGTTTTATCCCTACTGTTTCATAATTTTTTCATTGCACAGGAAAACATTGTATTCCTACAACAGTTAAATGTTTTATTTTAGTGGACTTACAAGTTAGACTCATGTGATGGCACACAGAAGCTAGCATCCTTTCTCAACATGGGTTTATCTGTATGGCTAAGACTCTGTCTTATTGTGTACACATGTTCAGGAAGTTTGATTGCTGTTCTACACTAATTGGTGATGGTTGTGTCCAGTGTATGGTATTGCTACTAACTATTTTGTTTAATTGCTTTAATCAACTATGTCTAAGTTTCCTTTTTATAAATGGTAAACAATAACATTACCTTAGACTTTGCAGACTAAAAATATTCATGTGAAATTATTAGACTAGTGCTTACCTCAAAGGAAAATTTTGTAGTTACTTGTTTTATTGAGATTAAGAAGAAACATAAAATAACTATGTATTTTATAGTATTCCTCCCTTTAGCCCAGTTACTTATAGCCAACTTCTATTGCCTCAGACATGAGTGACAGTCACAAAGTTTCCACCTACCATGGAGATGTAACTGTAAGGTATTATTGTGCTTGGAGGTCAATGGAAGAACATGCATGAAGCTCTCCAAATACATCCTTGTGAATCTGTTTTTTTTTTTTTCTTATCCATATCCAGTTTCTACACAACCAGTTAAGGAAGAAAGGGTCAGAAGAGTTCTAAGCTCAAGCCCTCCAGGTCTGTGCTGAAATTATTGCCCTGGTGATGGCCTGTGTTCTCATCCCTTAACTAGACAGTTTCGGGACCTGAGATCAAAGGAGGTGACCAAGAACCAACACAAAAGCTTCAGGAGGAAGAGGCTGCAGAATTACTAACATCTGGGAAGGGACTTGTAAGAGGAGAGAGATGAAAAGGGGAAAGAATATGATGTAACAAGGGCCTTCCTATAAATCTAACACCAGACTTGAAAGGTGGGTGGGACTGCTGTATTTGTGGCTTAGCACTATGATGGGCACAGATGGCTAGATAGTCTTAATGAATGAGGTATTAAGAAATTGTTTCCCAAAGAAACTTGATCTTCATTTTGTTCACTTTATAGAATGAATGCCAACAGTTATGATGCCTATCGTCGGTGTCCCAAATCGAGTTAGGGTCCTCCCATTACTCTGTGCAGCGTGGATCCTAATCATTTATTTACAAAGTTTGCAGGCCGTTGGCATGCTGCACTCCTGACATCTGTGAGGCTCCAGCAGATCTTGAGTCCTTTCAAAGAAACAGAGTGCACATAGGGACTTTGCCTCCCACACAAGCAGAAGATGAAGTTTTCTGCCGATTTACCAAGTACACAGTGTTCTTGTTCTTTTTCTGGCCTCTAGCTAATAATTGACCACAGGAAGCTGCTGGGCCATGCCCTCAAAGAAGCTCAGAAACAGTACACATTGTTGGCTAGCTCGTGGGGGGCAGGAGAGGCTGAAACTTAGGGCCTCATTTTCTACAAGGACCGGTGCAGAATTACAAATAGTTTGAAACATTAAAAATTGAGGGAAAAAATGAATAAGCCGTTGATTGGAGGTCATTGATCATTTTTTTGTAAGTAATTCATCTAAAGGAGACATTGTTACACAACATTTCTTTTCTCTTTCCTCTTGATAAACACAGTGTGAATGAAAGGTAAAGGGAATAACGGATTTAATCAATCATCCAGGGGCCAGGGCAGAATTGCTTTCTCGTATACATTTGCTGCCAAGTTCACCGTCTCAGGTTTGTTTCCAATTATTTGTAATATGTTTTCCCAGAAGAATTCATAATAGGTTGCTAAGGCACGGTTCCCTTTTCTATTAATGACCAAAACACAACTGTTCTTCCTCAGTCCAAAGCAAGGCTGGTAAATTAGGAAATTGTTATGGATGTTGCTGTTGGTCTTGGGAGGTGTTGTGTTTGTTTTTATTCTAAACTGGCTCCAGGGAGAGCAGGGACAGAACTATCTTTTTGCTTTTTTCCCCTTTGTTCCTTTTACTTCACTTCCGAGTTAAGAAGTTCATTATCCCAACAATGCCTAGGAAACCCCAAAAGATCCTATGTCCAGGTTACAGGATGTGACCCTTGCCCTTCTATCACCCTTAAACTTGCTCCAAAAAGGATAAAACTGTAAGCTAGTGAATATTTATTGCTTACATGCTATGCTTCTAACTCTTAAATATCACCTTCCTCTGCCATCTCCTCTTTCCCAGTAGTTTCTGCCCTAGGTTTTCATGACCCTCACTATCAGCATGAAAACCATCCTCAGGCTGACTCAGGTGCAAGGGTGCAAAGGAAGACACAGACGCATAAACAGCAGGAGTCATTCCCTGCTGGTTAGTGAAGCATGGTAATTCTGAAACCCTGTTCACAGCGGACAGTGACCTGCACACCTGTGGGGACATGATGTCTTGCCTCCCCCATTCCAAACATTTCACCGTGTCCTGTAGGTCCAGAAATTGCAAAGATCATGCTATGCTTTCTGTCTTTAGCTACAGTGAAACTTAGCTAAAATAATAAAATAAATAAAACCTTGGGAGCCAGCTTTAAAAATAATCCCAAACCTCTAGTGTAGATAGTGCCAGTGTAGATAGATTGTGCTTTCTATATAAGATATCTGAAAATCTGATCAACACCTAGTTCTTTCGTTTGTTCTTGAAAATTCATTTCCATTTCTGTTTCTAGCCATAGTTAGACCCTTTGATTACAAGATCACACAATCCTTCCATCCATCCTCTGTTTATATACGTCACTGAAGCAACCCTCCGACCTAAATGCTGTCCTATACATGTTTCAAGTCCCTTAATTTCATATCTAAGTACACAACTTTAAAAATGAAATTTAACTTCTTTTTTTTTAATTTCTGAAGGAATGCAGTAGTCTCTTTTTCCTTGGGTATCTTCCCCCAGGTACACATCCCGCTCCTTGCAGAATGTGAAATGGCAAGATGACACCAACGAAAAGGGAGAAATGATTCTCTTACATTGCAGACATCATCAATGACATATACAGTTTGTAGGAAAGTACACACAAACTACGCCAAATCCCAATTCTTTCTCAGGTAACAAAAGCAAACACATATATGTAGGTCAACAAATTCAAAAACAATTTTAAAACAAGTATGGGGTTATCAAATGGGTGTTGCTCATTTCAAATAATTATTTGAATTGATTATAAAAATACCGACCTGTCTCAAATTATTTAATCCTACCATATTTTTCTTTAGTCCTGAAGTGACAAGAGGAAGGCCATTTCAAGAACATAAGGTATTTGAGGAAAGTGAATAGGGCATGACTATAAAAGGTTCTGTCAAAACTCAAGCTGAAATTGGAGTATCGTTCATGGAGCAGGGATGTAGTTATTCCCCCATTACCCACAATTCCAGGGAACAGTTGAGCTTCAGGATCCTTGAAGATTACTATAAACAGTAGCTGGCAAACACTAAGTGTTTAAGGGAAGAACTGATAAACAAGGACCATTTACTCAAAATATTGTTTCACTTTTAGCAGCCAAATTCTTTTACTCATGGTCAACCACGGTTCAAGTATGTTATATTTGTATTAATTCTTTCATGACAGACAGACCTCTTCAAGACAGATATACACATACTGTTAACTATATTGCTTTGATATTATTGCTGTAAATTAATTATTATCATTAATTTCTTATCATGCCTAATTTACCAATAGACATTATCTCAGATCTGGATGCACTGGAGTGTGCAGAGGATTTTGATAGTTGGGTTCTGTCCTTGGTTTTAGGTAGCGCCTAGAGGTTTTAGAATATCTCTGTAGAAGAAGATGCTGCAGGATAAATATCAAACCCTTGCCTTCTCCTTAAGACTGAAAATAATTTATCACAAAAAGGAATTCAATGTATCCATGTCACATGTTTGGAAAACTGATTTAGAATTTTAAAAACACTGGTTGAAATATGCAATGTCCTTTATCTTAAATTTAAAATGTTATTACAAATTATAGTTCTTTTAATAAAAGATTTACTTTTTAGGTCTGTGTCGAGGGTCAGTACGGGTTACTTCAGAGGTCAGAAAAATGTGTTAGATCCTCTGGAGCTGGACTTACAGGTGGTTATGAGCTGGGAGGGTGCTAGGAACAGAATTCAGGTCACTACAGGAGAAGCATATGCTCTCCATTCCATAGCCTTCTCTGAAGCCCCACATATCATTTCCAAATTACATCTTAGACTATAAATTCTTTTTAAATTTATAATTTTACCCACTTCTCCCATCCAAGTACTAACCAGGCCCGTACCCACTTCTGTTTTAAATTATTTTTCTTAAAGGGATATTCTAAGATCCCAAGGAACTACTTTCATACCCTGAAAAGCAAAGAGATTAACACAAATGTTGACACACAATCTTTCAATGTAAATTTCATTTCTATAAAGTAAGAAGTTCTATTTCACATGTGGCTCGCTAGGCTATGTTGACAAACTTTGTTTCCTTTGACTCTGAGAACTGAAAAAAGTCTCATATAGGTGGGTCACCTGCCCTGTCCTCCTGGATTGTAGAAAAAGATGTGTTTGTTTTCAAGAGAACATCTATTGACAAATTGAAATTTTAATTATTTTTTTTCTTTTCCACAACACTAAATATACAGAAAGTAATGAACACTAACAACTATCTACATCAGTCAGTTTGACCTATGTGTTTGGCATCATAAGTGACATCACTTCAACACTAAAATAAATGTTTAGTCTGGCTCATCATGAGTGCAAAAAATTTAACATAATAAATGCTTCATTTTCTCAATACATACAATACTACCTGAATGGCTTTCAAAATACCATATATTTAAATATCTGTCTTTAAAAGTTTACAGATACAAACAAAAGATAAAATTAAAAGCTAGTTATGAATATCCAGTGTTTAAAAAGACTGTTAGATAGTCAAGCTATGTCTAATAACCAAAAACCAAATACACATTTAAACTCAGAGTTTATTCTTCAAATATTCTATGCTACTGTGATATATTCTTAAATCTACAGCATGCAAACTCTAATAGATAACTTAGAATATGAATCCTGAAGGATAAACAGCATACCCTACTTGTTTTTGCTTTATGTATATCACAGTTGGTCACATCTTTCTTGTTTATGGATCTGGGGCCCTCTTCTCGTTCCAAGGTTTTTGAGTAACACTTTCATTTTCTTGTATATCTCATGGAATTAGCAAATTATTCACCACTTGTGCATACATCACACTGAACTCAAGTACATTTTTCTCAGATCGGTACTCACACCCTCGAACCAAGAGGCTTCTTGAGTATTTGCAATGTACTTGTGAGGAAACTTACCCTAAAAGTTGGGCTTTGAGTTTTAAGGTTGTCGTTTTCTATGAGCTATGAAGGATGAGTTCCTTCTGAGGGCTGGAACAGTGCCTTCATAGACATCTTTGGCATACCAGGAACCTGGTTTTCAATTCTCTGAATCTTACTGCTAAGTGCCATTTCTTTTTTTTGTTTGTTTGTTTTGTTTTTTTTTTTTTTTTTTGTTTGTTTTTCGAGACAGGGTTTCTCTGCAGCTTTGGAGCCTGTCCTGGAACTACCTCTTGTAGACCAGGCTGGTCTCGAACTCACAGAGATCCGCCTGCCTCTGCCTCCCGAGTGCTGGGATTAAAGGCGTGCGCCACCACCGCCTGGCCCCTAAGTGCCATTTCTTGTGTAGATTCCAGATCACTGTACAGTGTCCACTCACCGTCAACATGATGCCAAATACATCTTTTATGTATAACAAATCCCACATTGAACGCCTGTGCTCCTCTATGAGAACTCTCTGCACTCCCAGGCTTCCTCAGTTGCTTTGACACTAATTCAAAATTTACAGTTACTCAAGACAAAGCCAGGGACTCCTCTTTGGGGCCTCTCGTCTCTTACACCTCATGGGAAAGCCATCAACACTTCCCCTTGGCAGATTCAGTTAGTCAGGAAATCCTACTGCCTCTACTTTCAAGGTGTCTGTTGTCCTCAGTCATTTCTTAGACCTTCACTACTGGCCCTGCATGCTAAGCTGCTACCATCTATCCTCTGAACTGCTGCCAAAGTCTCCCAACTGTTCTCCTGCTTCCACCTCTTCTTCCTGGCTCCAACATCGACCCAGAACAGCTGGAGCAAGAATCGAGAGGGAGAGCATGTGGGGAATGGCTGTTTATCTGCAGAAAGTTGTTTTTATGAGTGCTGAATATGATCTGAGTTTGGATGGTGGTGCTGGCTGCAAAACCCTGCCTATTCTCCAAATGACTAGCCTGTCCATGTCAAACTGGTGAATGAAAAAAAAAACTGAGATCTTCAAAAGGCTTTTGAAAAATATTTAAAAGGCCATCAGGAGTCTGAGATTTCACCCTATTTGCAGAAACATAGTTAGCGGATACAGTTTTGTGGAGTCTGGGAGAGCATATGCAGACTCTAAATCAGGGAAGGGGATCATTACTACACAAGCCCGGAAAGCAGGGAAGCATATGTTGTGCCAATTCCCCAAACTGCACATTCCAGAGCAAGGCAGAGACAGGGCCAGCTATGTCTGACCTCACCATAGGCAACAGAGATGAATTCTAACTCCAGGAGCTGACTCTTCATCTTCCATGTGCTGACTGGTGCTTAAGCACTCCCTCTGCCTGGAGACTCTGAGGCCTTCTTCCCAAGTTTATCTGCCCTTTGTCTCTGAAAGATGCTTGTCTACGCCTTCCAAGACTGCTGCTCCATAAACATCTACAAACAGTTGTCTGGACCAAAGATGATTCACTCTGGTTTCAAAACTTATAACTAGTTTGCCAAGGTTTCTAAGTTCAAGCGTAAGCTTTCAGAGCTCAACTATTAGCTGAAACACTCGGCTTCTCAGAAACACTGCATGAACTGCGTGACTTCCTGCGGTAGTAACATTTTTTAAAGCAGGCATTTGCACTTGCCCTTTAAAAAAATAAAACACTTTATGGTGTGTTAATTAACAAAAAATGTAGTAAATGCAGCAGCACCACAAGCACACTGCTGCTTACGCACTGAAGCTGTGCCAGAATCATCTGCTGCATAAACATGTCCATGGGTGCCCAAACTTTCTTCTCGCCTTCCTTATTTACATTTTATGATATAAAATGCGACCTAAGATCTACTGTGCTAGCTAGCTTTTCAATACACATGGTAGTCGTTAACTCCAAGCACACCATGCTAAGTAGATCTCCGCATTCTTCTTATGAACCTTTGTGACCTTTTCCCAATCTTCCTTCTTACCCTTCTTCCCTAAACCCCGGGAGCCACCAATCCACTCTCGGCTTCCATGAATTTTGACTTTTAAACTCCACATATAAAGGGGAAGCTGTACTACTTGTTCTGCTGCATCTGGCTTGTTTCATTTATAGGTCTTCTAGTTTCCAACGCTTTATCCCCTCGGATTTCTTTCTTTTTAAAAACAGAACAATATTCTGTTGAAGGTGGTATACATCACATTTCCCTCTTCATTCACAGATAAGTGTTCGAATTGCTTCTATATTTTGACTACTATGACTAATTCTCCAAAGAATGTTGGAGTCTAGCTGTCTCACTGAATTTTATTTCCTTAGAAGTAGAAATTATAACTTTAGAAGAAAACTCTTCTTTATTATTAGATATTCCACCTATATGCTGCCTAGATTTTAAATTCTTCTTGTTAATTCTCAGGGTTATGAAGGTATACTATGTTCTCTATTTCTGAAGGTGAGAAAAGGTTAAAAGACGTTAAAGAATTTAGCCAAGAACAAGAGGCCATGTGCAACTGTTGAGCAATCCCTGTCCAGCAACCTGGGCATGACTCTGTTCTCACTAATGCACAGGTCACAAACATCATGCCTAAGGAACAAAACCTCCTGTATGATCTTGGCTTGTTTTGTTCTGTCTAGGAACAGAGGGTCTCGCATAGACTTGCAGTGCTGTGAAATACGGACAAGCACTAAGCCTCCTTCCCTCACCTTGCCCTCATGCTTTCTGGATCCCAATGTGATAACCACTGCACGTGTAAAGTTTGTCTACACCAGGTCCATAGATGGGATAGAAACTTGTGCGGGTACTCACCCATAGGGAAATGAAGACTGATAAGGAAAGGTCTTTTCATTTACTAAGATTTTTTGAAAACTGTGGCACAAGTGTCCTTAGAAATATATTTACTTTGTTCATTTATAAATTGCAAGCTCACATTATGAAAGATTTCCAAGGAATTTAGCTTAAATTTTTCATAGGACATTTACCTATATACAAGCTGATTACATTGGGGAATGTTTAAGTCTGCTTATGTATTTTTAAGGAAGAAGAAAAGAAATCTTTATTAATCTCTTCCTACATGATTCTGCAATAGGCACACTGATAATGAATAACAATCACCAACTTCAGCTTTTGACGTGGTTTAAGTAGCAAATAGGATTCTTTCCATATCCTTCAACTTATCCCTCTAGAAAGGATTTGAGTGTTTAGGTCATTTTTAAACCCTAATATGTCAATGCCTCATACACTGACAACAGTTAATTTTAATTTCAAAAGAAGCTGTTTCCAGTTTGCCACTGCATTATATTTCAGTTGTATTGCAACCTTCTCCAGAATTGTGCAGCTTTCTCTGGATTTGTTGAGTCCATTAGCATAATTAATTTCTTAAAAATCATATACGTATGACATATATGACAAGAAACAGAAATGGAATTGTCCAGAAGAACAAAGGACTGATGAGAGGAATAGAAAAGTAGGAACAGGATCAGGGTGACAATGCTAAATACAGGTTATACACTTGTGTGAAAACTTTAAAAATAAACAAAATTACAAAAACTATAAAACCAAGTGTCTCCCTGTCTTTCCTCTCTCTCTGGCTCTTCTCTCTCCCCCCTTCTCTCTCTCACACACACCTCATTTGAAATGGACTGAGAAAGTATAATCTAGAACCTTGTTAACAAAATGATTTTCCTTTTCCAAATCACGCAGTGCCTAATTCTGCTAACCTCTCCTTTTGCTTCTTATTTTATTCTTGATGTTATTTTATTCTTATTTATTCTTATTTTATTCTTGATGCTAGAAGTCACTGTGAGGCTGCATGTGTGAAATTTGGGGGGAATCTTTGTGGTAACAGACACCTGACTAAAATTATTGAGACACAATGACTAGTTATGCTAGTTTTGGAAACTGAACAAGCTGATATCTAGTTTCTTGAGTATTTTATGTATTTTGGAAATCAGTCCTCTGTTGGATGTGGGATTGAAGATCTTTTCCCACTCTGTAGGTTGCCATTTTGTCCTATTGACAATGCCCTTTGCCTTACAGAAACTTGCCAATTTCATAAGGTCCCTTTTATTAATTGTTATTCTTAGTTCCTATGCTAATGGTGTTTAGTTCACAATTTGTCTTCTGTACCAATCCATTAGAGATTATTTCCCACTTTCCCTTGTATCAAGTTCTATGTATCTGAATTGGTGTTGAGGTTTTTGATCCACTGAGGGCAGGTGGGAATGGGAACATAAACAATCAGGTTGGGTGGAGGAGGGGAGCATACTGAAAGAGACTACTGGACGTGGGGCTTTTCGGGGTCAGGTAAAAACCTGGCTGAATGGAATCTACAAGGGTGACCTCAGCTAAGACTCTTAGCAATAGCAGATATGGAACCTGAACTGGTCATCTTCTATGATTAGATTGGTGCCTAGCCCGATTGTCATCAGAGAGGGTTCACCAATTTAATATGCCATGTTTTGTTTATACTCATGGAAGACCTGCCCTTTCCTAAAGAGAAACCCAAGAGGACTGGATTGGGGATGGGAACAAACGGGAGTAGAAGGAGAGGATGGAGAGAAAACTGTGCCTGGATGTAAACTTTGTATATGTGTGTGTGTGTGTATGTGTGTGTGTGTGTATACACACAAGTAAACACACACACACATACACACACACACACACACATATATATATATATATAATGAAAATTATATACTGCATAAGAATAACCCATGCTAAATTAAAGTATCCAAGTCAAACCAAAATGTAGTGGTAGTGGCAAACAATACCAGCAGGCATAAAAACTGAAAGTATAATTACCAAAGACGTTGGTGTCCTCAAAAAAAAAAAATCCTTTGAAAATGTGTTTCTTGTTGAACTTTAAAATCTTCCAATTTTAGAAAGCTGAGCAGACAGACATCTCAAAAGAGAGCAAGTACAATGATGAGGGTGATTCATTTGTTGTTACAAGTGCTCTGTAAATAATTATTTCTAGAAATACATTCCAAGCCCACCATCAGTGAGGAACAATTGGGAGGGAGGTCTCTGTCTTCTCAGCAGGGCCTTTAGGCTAATACACACTCCCACCCACTATGGCCACACCACAGGGCTCTGGATAATTTAACTTCAGATACTGTTAATCATTACAGCATCTACAAAGCAGCCTTGCAAAACTAGCTAAGGGGCATACTGATTCAAGTGGGTTAAAAATATCTTTTCCATTCAATTAAAGGCAACAAAGGAGTTTCAAAAAGACATACTGGACGCTTTTAGACTTTCCACAGCAATCATCCAACATTCCCCTCTTTCTTTTGCCTCAAAGACAATAACAGAATATAGTCCAGACCTGAGGTGACTAGTGTCCTGGAAGATTTTACAACCCTCCATAAACAGCCACACTGAAGAGTCATAGCGTGATTGCATGAGAGAGGATGAGTGAGACTTTCAACCAAGCAGGACCAAAAACAACACCACATCATGAAAGAGAAAGGGCTGGCTTCGCAAGCCAGGAGGTCACACCCAGATACCAGATGTTTAAGCTGTACTAATTATTGTCCTTTAGGAAAGCAGTTCCATCTTCCTTTATTTGTTTAAACCTATCGCTGACCCACTCTTTTTTTTAATTCATAAGATTACTATACATTTTTGTTCTCTTATCCTCAGAAGAACTCTACAAATTCAAAATTTTGTTTAATGGCAAATGTGTCAGCTTTATGACTTACCACAGCTTTTATGAGCAACCGCATGGCAGTGGAACAAAGTTCTTTTGTTTGATCTCGTTCTATTTTGACTTGCATATGTTTAGAGATAGTATACATTAAAAACGACACAAATGTTTACATTATGGATTTATCACTGTTTTCAAAAGCCCAAAACATTAAAACCTTCAATTTACAACTTATTACTGGTGATTTTAATACAAAAGGTATTTAGATATTTGAGCCACTTTTATTTTTTACTTTTTTGGGGGTTAGGGACTGAATGTCTTAGGTTTAATATCTTGAATTATGATTTAGAAACTTCAAAATGTTTTTGATGTATTTCCTTTATAGTGTTGACAATTTCTGGTCATAAATAGAACTTCACATTCTGACACTTTGGTGGATGGATACTGGAAAATATACTGTAAGGTTTTTTGAATTGATAGTACAAATGTAGTTAGAACATGTATAAAGAACAATTTCTACAAATTAAACAATAAAAACTTCTATGTTCCTAAGCATGTTTAATTACTGCTTCTCACTTTATTATGTGTCAGTGTTCACCCAAAATAAAATTCTTTGATCAGACTTATTTACTAAAATATTCATGGGACAACAAGGATGTATGCATGTAAGATGTCCATTCCAGCATCGGTTATAATCATGAAAAGCTAGAAATGACACGAAGTAACATCTTAGGAATATGGGGAAATATATTATAAAATGCCAGTATTGCAAAAAGATGTAACATTTATGTTTGAAAATACAGCAGGGTGTGGTGGCACACACATGTAATCTCAGAACTCAAGAGGTTAGAGACAGGACAATCATGAGTTCAAAGCCAGCCTTGCTGCACAGCAAGTTTTAGGCCATCCTAAGCTACAGGAGGTTTTCTTTCAACATGAAGGAAGGATACAGCTCAATAGTAAAGTGATGAGAATGTGAAGAGCCCTGGGTTCACTATCAAGCACTGAAAATAAGGAAAGCAAAAACTAAATCTCCAATTAACAAAATAGGGAAAATGTATATAAGATCATAAATGAGATAACCCTATCATAATACAATGCAAAGTATAACTGCATTTATATAAAAAGGATAAGGAACATGACTTCATATAGGCAGGTTTATTATTTTATGAACTAGTCATTCATAGAAAATGGGAGAAGAAAACACACCAAAATGTTCACTGCTGCGAACACTGGAATAAACTTGCAGAAGGGGAGGATTCAACCACTGCTCAAACTGGCCCCTCAAAATGCAGCTGTCATATAGCAACATTATTTATTTTGAACTTATATTTTTAAAGTCTTGCTACCATGTTGAAGTATGTGCTATACCATTCCTTCTTCTTCCCTTGGGGGTCTTCACTCTAAACCCCATTCTGCCATGAGGAGCAATGACAGTCCAACAATTCCTCTTGAGAGCAAGCTTCATTCTCTAGCCCAACTTAGGGAGCCAGCTAAAATCACAATCACACACCCTTCTTGCTTCCAGAGGGTATTTTTTTTCACATCTTCAACATATTTTGGTAAGATAAGGACTCTACATATCCTTTGTGGATATTACAGTCCAGTCCAGGAAGGGGTTTGTGACAGTTGAAATTCCAACTTTAGGTGGCATGAAATTGCCCATCAGACACTGTCCTGTTCTCTGATGTAAAATTATTTGGGAGCATTTGCACATTAACGCATGGTTGTGTCACCTACCCGGGGCACTTGTATGAAGAGTTTGCTCTTTGAGATTGCCTCAGGATACATTGATAATCTTCTGATACGACTATGAGTGTGTATGTGTAAGTACATTTGATATCACAACAAGGTAACAGCTCCAGAGACAGGAAATCTTAAGTCAAATTATCGATAAAATACAGCATTCATAAATCTTCCCAAGGCTCCAGAAAAACTGATAATTAGAATTGCAGATCCTAAGAACTAAAGTTGGGAATTAGGATAGGAGATGACTCAGTAAATAAAGGTGCTTGCTACCAATCCTAAAGACCTGGATTCCCTTCCCAGGACCCACATGCTAGAAGGGCACCAATTCCTATAAGTTGTCCTCTAATTTTAAATCAAGTTTTTGTTGGTCTATTATCACCTTCAAAAGATGAGCATTCATTTTACCCTGGTGCTAAGAAGCATACTAGTTGCTCACTCTGCCATTTTATAGTGTTTTAAATTCTCTTAATCATATTCTAGGAACTATGATGGTATTCCATTCATTTCAAGACACTTGGCAAATTGTCACATTAATATTCTTTCCTGGCTACATCAGCTAAATATAGTTAGCGTTTAGTTTATTACTGTTCATGTTATGTCCCCTCCTCATGCCTCATGAGTCTATAGTGTCTACCTTCTTGTATCTATGGGCTTATGCAAATTCATAGACAACTTGAGGGCATTCTCATAAGTGTGACTAAGGACATCATTTATGGCATCAGCCTGGGTGTATTCCTCGGTTTATCACAAGTAAGGCAGATAATCTATTTCCATACTCATAAATTGGAAATAATAATAGTGTCCACTATATGGGATATTATTGCTAAACACTTAAAATAGACCATCGAATGTGACAAGCAACAGATATTAGCTATTATTGTTCAAGGGAACATTGGCAAGAGATCAACATCTGCTTGTATCACAAGGTTCTAATGACAAGCAGTCTCAAAATACGTTTGTATGTGGCAGTCAGCCTTCTGTCCATTTGAGTAGGAATGCATCCTATATGCACTCACACTAAAGAATACCCTAAAGAAGAGGGTTAGTGTTCAGTTCATGTCAGGTAGTGCTACCATTAGAATTTGCATATACTCTTGACACCTGAGGGTAACAAAAAATGCACATTCTCCCCACCATCTTCAGGGCTCTTTAAGGTAAAATTATTATAGTATGTCAGAGAATGAAACTGACTCATTTTCAAGTTCTTCAGAGACATATGGACTACTAATGGATGACAACTGTGTTTATATCTTCTGCTTACTTGTGGTAGAAAGAAAGGCTTAGGTTTTTTTCTTCTTTCTCACTGTGTTGACAACCTTGTACTTTTGGCTTCTTGAATTCTTTACAAAAGGACTTCATTGAAATTTGAAATTTGTTTTGAGAATGCATTGCCAGGAAAACTCTTAAAAGTGTTTTGTCTTTAAAGTTTGGACTTTGTCTCTTTCTCTCTCACTCTCCCCCTCTTTTTCCCCTCTCTCTCATACAGACCCACACACATACACACACACATAGATACACACACATACACACATATACTTCCACACTGTTTTATCACATAAGGGAATAATATAACTTAACATTTTTCCTTTTTTTTCGCTGAAATTTTTATATTCATTGTTCCACTGAAATAGCCAATTCACCCTAGATGAGCAGCCAATATGCATATTGAATATTTTAGTTATGTTTTTACTCTTTGGTTGTATCAATGTTGCATTTTGCTTTATGTCACTCCTTTTTTTAATAGGTTGAGGTATATGGAGGGTTATGTTTTATTCTAACAAACTTATTTATTTTGCCCCTTCCTTATTAGCTTTTCCACCTGACTTGAGAACAGATTATTGTAAGCATCAGAAGAATGGAACCCAAAGCATGTTCAGATGCTGAGTTGTGTTAAGAGGGAGTAGCTTAGGTTTTAATTGCTGTGAAGAGACAGCATGGCCATGACATTTAATTGGGGTGGCTCACTTGGAGTACAGATGTTTCATAACAGGGAGCATGATGGTGTTCAGGCAGACATGGTGCTGGAGCTGAGAGTGCTGTATCTTCACCAGAGGTCACCAGGAAGTCAACTGACTGTCACAGTAAGTAAAGCTTGAGAAGAAAGCTTTCAAAGCCAACCTCCACAGTGACAGTCTTCCTCTAACAAGGCCACACCTCTTTGTAGCGTCACCCACTTTGGGGTCCATTTTCTTCCAAACTAGCACAGAAAGTATGAGAATAAACAAATTCATTGAAGAAAATCATCCTATTTCGAATACACATATGAAATTTTTGAAATTAAGGTCATTTTCCTCAAAGCTGTGATGTGGGAGGGTCTTCTGTTTTAATAAAGAAACTGCCTTGGCCAGCCCTTAGGTGGAGTAGACAGAACAGGAAGAAGGAAGTGAGGTAGATGGGTCAGTCAGATGCCATGCCTCTCCTGAAAGAGAGAGATGCCAGATGCGATGAAGCCAGCTGCCAGGTCAGAAGTGCTGAATATTTCCCGGTAAGACACCACTCATGGTGTTACACAGATTATTAGATATGGGTTAGTCAAGTTGTGAGTAAGAGGCTGGAAATAATGGGCCAGGCAGTATTTAAAAGAATACAGTTTGTGTGTAATTATTTTGGGGCATAGGGCGGCGGGAAGCCGGCCCACAGCTCCACACTACAAAGCTGTTATAAAGAGAAACCCTGTCACCAAAAAAGAGACAAAAAACAAAATAAAGATGATTTTCCTAAGCTATGCTAACTCATGATCTGGGAGTGGGAGCAGAAATCACCTGCAGTCTGAAAATCAAGAATGAGGCTTCTCGTTTTTTATTTGAGAGATTTTTACAAATTAGTTATGTCAGAATTTTGTACAATCTATTTTGCTCGTGTTCACTCCCTTTTTCCCAATTCCCAGACATGCCATATTTAGTACCCACATAACTTTGTGCCCTGTTCTTACTTTTAAGCCCAATTGCAAAAGCATATATTCTTAAATGTGTGTGTGTGGCCCTTCCATTAGAGTTTGGTTGACTGTAGGGTTAAGCTCTTAAGGAAAATTGCCTTCTTTTTCCCACCAGCTATCAATAGCTCCTCCCTTGACTGAGGGTGGGACTTTATGTCCAGACACACTCTCCACTGTGAAGACACCTCCTATTCTTAACTGAAGAAGCTTAGGAATTATCCAACCTCCCTATAACAAACAAAAACAGTTGAATTCCTTCCTTCTCTCCCACATAAAGAGCAATATTTCAGCAGAGAAGATTCAATTGAAAATCACACGCAAAAAAAAAAAAACCATACTCTTAAAAACCTGATGCAAATACCAAACTACTAATGACATGCATAAAATCCACTGGAGGTCAGGAAAGGAAGAAATCTTAAGTTGTGTTCATTCTATAGCACACTCTGGTAAATACTCACAACAGCTGCTATTCGTTGAATCTGTACTTTGAGCCAGATATATTGTTTAAATCATCTCATTTAATACAACTCTCCTGGTGGACTTTTATTCATACTTCAAATCTTGAAGGAAGGACACTGACCTTTAAAATTTGCTCATGGTTACAGAATTATTATCTACCAGACCCAGCAACCAAACCTGCCTGATATCAAAGGCTACTAGCCCAAGGACACCACCTGTCACTGTTCCTACTTGTTCCTGTTGTTCATATCTTAATTATTTATTCCAGGGCAAAAGACAATGGGAAGGAAAAGAGACTCATAGGACTTCAGATTAAACATGGTTTGTGCTTCCTATATTCTATAGGCTGTACAGTCGCTTAACCATGCCTTGACAACAGCTGGGAAAATATATTTCTTTAAGAAGTAGTCTGCATGCAACAGACAGTTCAACAATTCCATTCCAGATGTTCATGTGAAACTATCCAGATGTTACAAAATGATCATCCAGAAGGCCAGTGACAAAAGAAAACCAAACAGAGAAACAATTTCAAAAGACAAACAAAAGTGGAGATAGCAGTTTGGTTAGGGGAGGAAGCATTCAGCTGCAGAAAAATGGCTATTATTTGCTAGTGCGTGCATGTGGACAGATCTCTCCTAAAGGCCACGATAATATTGCCACATTAAGTGTCTCCTAGGTGAAAGAAAATAATGCCATTCTCAGGACAATATTCTGGGATCCACTGTAGCACATTTACTGAAGTGTGTTAGGTTTTTTTTTCTGAATTAATTGGGGAATCTCTTAGGTACCTGAGAGATATAAAAAAATTGTCATGCAAATAATGTGTGCCTGACTCTTCTTATATAATGCCTATATTAGTATTCAGAAGGAAAGTTCACTGGGTTTGTGGTGGAGCTTCAGCAGTGTAGTGTGGAGCTGCGGGCCGGCTTTTCGTCCTGCCTGGATCCCACATGGTTAGCTTATGCCCCGAAATAACAACACACAAACTGTATTCATTTAAACACTGCCTGGCTCATTAGTTCCAGCCTCTTACTCACATCTTGACTAACCCATATCTAATAATCTGTGTAGCACCACAAAGTGGTGCCTTACCAGGTAGATTCTAGCGTGCGTCCATCTTGGGCTGGAGCTTCATCGCATCTGGCATCTCTGAGCAGAGGCATGGCAGTCTGTCTAACTTAGGAGAGGCGTGGCATCTTACTGATCCTTCTACCTCACTTCCTCTTCTTGTTCTGTCTACTCCACCCACCTATGGGGCGGTCTATCAAATGGGCCAGGCAGTTTCTTTATTAGCCAATGAAATCAACTCAAACAGAAGACTCTCCCACACAGCAGGTATGTGGAACACATACACAGATATACCAGCAGTCTAGTGTTCTCTTACTGTCATCAATTTAATGGACACTTGAAGGCTAGCTGGTTTACTGGTCATGAATGTTTAACTCATAAATCGGATACCACCTTCAACTCCCATGCATGATTTAGCAAAGGTGTCCATCTTCAGGGGAGACCTTAATATGACTTTCTGTAACAATGTAACCTGAAGAAAGGGACAGTGAATGCAGGTGTGCACCATGGTTCCCTTGGTCATGGAACTCAAAGCTGCCAGCAGTAACTCCTAAACAGAGATGACTACCAAACACCTGTCGGCACCCTGAAAGACAATGGCTGCACGGAGACTATAGGGATAGGCTTATAAAGCAAATACATAAAGTTAATGTGGTATCTGATTTAAAGCCAAATGAACAAACAAGCAAAAATGACTCGTATTCCTATCCCCCACAACTGCTCTTTTATAGTTCAGCCTTGGGGAATTGTATGAATTATAAAGGCACCAATGGGACCTAAGAAGTTCAGTTAGTTGTGAGTCTTCAGCTGTCCTTGACCATGCAGCCTTCCCATAGGACTTGTTTACTTCCCCTTGCACAGCTGTGAGCTTTGGACAGAGTTGTACAGACCTTGATTTTCAAAATAACTCACAGTATCTCTTCCAGACCAGAATAGCTGTGTGTTGTTTGGTTTGGCATACGTCATACTTATAATTCCTGATGCTCTTATTTTCTTTTTATATCCACTCAACCCTAGTTTACATCTACCTTATTACATACAAGTTCTTTGATTTAGAAAATACAAATATCCTATTAATCATGATTTGATACACTTGTACTTTTGGGGTTTTAAAGGACCTGGAGATGTTGTTTCCTCTGTGTTAAAACAAAAGTTGGTAAATTGGGAGCTCTGACTTCCTGCTACTCACTCAGTTTTTGTTTTTTTACTGATAGAAATATCATCTGGGTGAAAATTATTCATGTTATTTTTAAAAAGAACAGGAAACATCAGTGTTAGGCTGGGGATAAAATGTCTGGAACCATCTCTCTCTCCCATGTTTGAATGTGTGGCTTTAGCTGGAGGACATCCAAGGGTAGCTGACATTCCTAGCTCCTCCTACGTGGTCTCTCAAAGATACCAGAGGACCTTGTCAAACTTAGGCAGGGATTCTGTCAGGAATAAGCACAGGAAAATTTTATGTTGTTGCAGGTAATGTTCCCTGTTTAGTTTTATCTTAATTCAAATTCCTCTGTCCACACTAGATACTATTTCTATCAGCACAGATGAATTCTTATTATTGTTGTTTGATTATGGAATCATTTTTACTTAACATGGAGACATGCATAAAGAACTGCATTTGTAGATGATGTCATAACTGTATGACCATTAGAGCCTTGACTGCCACAAATCTGCATGGGATATCTGATGATGGAAGTCACAAAACACCAGTTCAGAATTATGAATAAAAAAAGGGTTATTTAAGGGGAAAACTTACAGATCACTGTCTTAGATAACAGTTCCCTGAGCAAACAGGAACAAAGTCTAGCAGCCAGAAGTGGAGCTGGAAGTAAGAGAGGGGCCCATACTTTACAACTGCTTTTAGAATATCAGAGACCACGTCCAAGTGGGCTGGTATCTTAAAGGCTATTGGCTGGAGGAGCAGAATGTGCTCCTACAGCACCTCCTGCTTTTGTTTAAATAAAAGGGTTCTAAACCCAACACAAAACTATATACACTAGGAATAGATATCAAGTATAAATAGAATTACAACCAGCATAAACATTATTAATCAAGGAACATATGCTAAATGTTTTAATAAACATTCTATCCTATGGAGTCTAGGTCTTGTATAGGAAATGGCAGTACAGTACAGTAACTAAGACTATCTAATCTTCAACCCCATTGAAGGTCTAAGAAGGGAGATAATATTCCTTGAGCAGGCAGGAAGTACAATCAAGCAGCTTCCAAAGTGACCAATAAATGATGGAAACAATTAGCTACCTAAGCAATCACCCAAAGTTTCATTTTGCAACACTGAAGCAACCAATTTTGGCTAAGGCCTAGCATAACATGTATTGACCTATAATATTTAATAATTATATAACTTAAAAAATAAAACTTCATGTCAGAATATTAAATTATCTGTAAACAAATGTGCAACAAAGGAGGACAATGACCTCAAAATGTAAACAATCTATAAGTATCTTGATCAGATGTAGGAGTAATACATAATCCAATATGAAAGTATATTCTAAAAGTTATATCAATATACAAAATGTCCTAAACAGAGGTAAAAACAAGCATATATACAATCTGAAAGAATAACTTCTCATAGGTGTACAAATAATATAAACAAAAATAAATATATTACTTGAACTTGTATCAATATACAAACACTATATTAATATAATGTAAATTATCCGTAGTAATAGCTCACAAGCATTTACTCTATTACCCACTATTAGATAGCCACTCTATATTTATGTTGTGTAGTGTTTGTATATGTAGAGATGGTATTTTTGTATATGGGGTTGTTTGTGGGTACAGTGTGTGTGTGTGTGAGGAATGAAACAACATATTTGCTCAGATTCAATGATTCAATCAAACAGAAAATAGCACAGTGGAAGAAACAGAAAGCACAAGTTACATGAAGCATGGGGTATTTTTTGAGCAATTAATTGTTGTTTAATAACTAGAAAGAGTATACCTTAAGGTAATGCTGAATGGCTTGAAAACACACAAACAGAAGTAGTCACCCGTTATTAACACTGAGTACATTGTATTTTATGGCATCAAATGCATTTTGCATTTGTACAATTAGCAGCGTAGTAGGTCTACTATAGCAGCAACACCACAGGCATGACTAATGTGTTATGAAAGGATGCTATGTCATCCACAATGTCACGAGGTGTTAAGAATTTTTCAGATCTCCTATGTTCTTATTAATCAATCATGGCTTATGCTGTGATTGACTGCAACATCACTGTCCATGGTGTTATTGGATTTAAGTGGCCCACATAAAAAGCTGGGCCTCAGTAGTTTAGCTTGGTGAATGGAATTAGTACCTAGAGAACTTCATAGCTCCAGGTACTGCAGTTTGCATGTGAACACAAAGCTAGGTGCTCTGTTGATGACCGTTCTCTCCATATCTGGGTTCCTTGCTTCTCTAACCCTTTTATGTACCCACCATTAAGAGAAATACATATGACTTTCTTAGCATGGTTCCCTGGGAAGGAGACTATGCCCCTTTCAGACAACTGTACGAGCTTATCTCTGACAGTAACTTATGAGTCAAATAAGCTTGTTCGAGGAATTATTAAAAGGTTATCAATTAATGATAAAGATTATCAAATCACCAAGGGAAAGCGAGGGTTCTAAAGCTTTGGCCTTCTAGTGATGGAGTTCTTCACCATGAAGAGCACACCCCACATTATGTGAGCACCCCATGAAAATAAAGGCAAAGCAAGGGACAATGCTTTGTCCCTTGTACTCATAATCATCCCCACTTCTATTTCAGCAATAACTTAACTGGGACCATTGCATGAGGAAGGATTTCTCTCCAAATCTGTATATGTTTCAGCAAAGTCAGTGGCTTTTATCTTGTATTGCTTTCCTCTAAGTGTAAGTTGAAAGCCGGAGTTTTCTCGCTCTTGGATTGTTTTACAGATCAGTACAGAGAGCACCTTTAATCATTTATCCAGTGATTCAGAAGCTGAAATAATCATCTTGAATCAAAGCAATTCCTAAGGACACAGACCACCTCTGACCACTCAAACACTCAGTTTCCCAAACAGGTGGCTGCCATTCCCATTCATTCATTCATTCATTCATTCCTCTCTCTCTCCCTCTCTTGGTCCCTCCCTCCCTTCCTCCCTGTATTTCTTTCTTATGTCTTTCAGTACCTGAAATATCTTTGCCACCATCTTCCAAACTCTGAGATGTTTTCTCTGCCGCATTTCATGTCCTATATTAAGATTCTAAATATAACACACTTTAATCTCTGCACCCAAGACAGTGTTTGTCCTGTGGATGCTTCTCAGTATTTACTAAATGGAAAAATAAAAGATCAACTCCTACTCATGCTATATAAACTCGTGATTAATTTTACAATGGTGAGCCGTTTTTTGGATGAACTAAAGCTGTATTCAAACCACATTTTTGGTGTCCTATCTTTTGAGTAAAACATTTGCTTAGAAGTGATAAAAATGTAAGCTGCTCTCCCACAGCTAATTCAACATGAAACTTTATCTTGCTATGAGATAACTGAGTACAACATAACAAATTGTAGGAATGAAAAGCAAAAGGCTTTTCATCCATGGAAATAATATGGTGATAAGAAAGACAGCAAAATTAAACCACTGCTATGATTTTTCTTTTCCAAAGAGCAAAGACACTTTTCTTGACAGTATCTGAGAGTTTTCACCAATAATCTTACAATAAGGTAATATGTCTTGAGAATAGGGGATTGTCGCTGTAAGGGGCTATCAGGTTAAAAAATAGATGAAATGCTGATTCAAAGATGGCAGCTGTCAATCCTGGTATTTGAATGTCTATGTGTGTGACTGTGTTACATATAAGGGAACTGCAACATTCTGGAAGTACGGATATGCAGATTCACACGTTGTAGTACATAAGGCTAAACAAGAGCCTAAACTCATTGCCTATAGCCGGTATTCTGTCAACATCCCTCAGCTATCCACAACATCTGAAAGAAGCCGATTAAGCCTATGGAAATGCTATTTTTTTGTCCTCCTCTGCCCCTCCCCATAAAATAAAAAAACATATCTGATATGGCTTTCTTGAGCTTATTATTACCATATCACTAATTCAGCCATTAGAATACCTTTATAAAGTCTCTATCCTAGGTTATTACAAATTACTGTTTTAGCAGAGAGTTTGATATCTTTTTGGTGATATCAGTGAAAACATTCTCTACAATTAGTCTATACTTAAGATAGTTTAAATTTCTATGCATATGCCTATCCAGGCTTTTGCATACAGTAGTTTAAATCGTATGAAACTTCATTTTGTTGACTAAAAATAGTTTAATATTGGCAATTTCATGTGACTGGACCTAACAATGGGGCTGGGTTTAGAAGGCACTTATCAGTAGAATAGGAAGATAATTAATTCCTGCTGAACGAAAATTAAGAGCAGATTTGCAGGAGGAAAATGTGATTCCCTAAATTGCTGTCTTACCAGGTTGGTCATTCTCTTTCACAAAATAGCTCTCGGGACTTTTGCTTCCCATCAGGGGAATGTAAACCCTGTGTCTTGTATACTCCCCAGGTAGCAGAATTCAGCAAAGCTATTAGTTCATATATTTTCAGTAAAAATATTTGGTTGCAGTTAGTCTGGTATGGTGCAAAATGATACAGGTCCTCAGGCCAGAACGCTCTGCAGCAGGATTTTCCTTCTGCACCAGTTCAACTCTCAGTAGGCGGCCTGTTGTAGTAGCTCCTGGTATCTTTCTATGCTAGCTTATAAAGTGTAATCATAACCATTCTGCTCCTGGGTTATTTGTCTCAAGGACTTTTGATAACAGCTTGAGTGTCGAAACAGTTTCCCTATGGAGCAGAGCTTATTTTAATAGCTTCAAGTTCCTTTGTGTATTTTCAACAATACTTTGGCAATAAAGATAATACTACATTATCTTTCCTGTGTGAGACTGATTAATGGACATGGACACACCTTCCAGTTTCCCCAACAGACACAGTTGGCTGGCGCTTAACTATCCATACAGTGTTGCACAAGCCTTTGGAACCAATAGACACACACATTTAGAAAATGGCTGATTGGACCTAGGGGTTTTGTTTATGCAATTCACCATCAGAAGATCTGGACCGGATATTAATGTTGAACTTAAGTCACTTCATGACTTCAAACACCTTCCTTAGGCTCTAGCTCTAAAGTGAGAATACTAAAATATGAGCTTCAAATCTCTCCAATGCTAAGATGAAGCTCCACAGGAAAATATATGGCTTAGTACTTTAAAACCCACAAAGCAAATCCACAGAAAAAGGTACTGCTAATAGTCCTGATGATAAAGATGCTAATTCATCTACTAACTTTCTTTGTTTGTTTTTTGGGATTCACATTTTAACTGGAAGCCTATCAAACTTTCTTGGTGATGTTAAATAGAACTGATGAGACCCACCAAACCATATAAGACCTGATGTGGGATTCCCCTCTGTATGCTGTGAATACCATTGGTGAATAAAGAAACTGTCTTAGGCTTGTTGATAGAGCAGAAAATATATAGGCAGGGAAAACTAAACTGAATGTTGGGAGGAAGAAGGCAGAGTCAAGGAGGAGCCATGTAGCCCCGCCAGAGATAGAACCCAGAACTTTAGTCAGTAAGTCACAGCCACGTGGCAATACACAGATTACTATAAATGGGTTAAATTAATATGTAAGAGTTAGCCAATAAGAAGCAAGAGCTAATGGGCCAAGCAGTGTTTTAAATAATATAGTTTCTGTTTGATTATTTCAGGGCTGAGCAGCCGGGAATGAAACAAGCGGTCTCCTCCAACAAAAACCTGTCATTCCATCAATGGCCTATTTGCTCAGCAATTTAAAGCTGATTTTAAATGTTACAAGATGAATGAGAACTCAGAAGCAAAAATGCACTGCAATGAAAGTCAGACCTAAACATGGTCACATACAAAGAAAGGGGCTGTCAGAGGGTTGGGACTCCCAGCATGTATTCCAGAAAACTCCACACACAGGAAAATTCATAGAATCAAATCAGATCCAAAATTTATGTGGTTGCTATGAACCCTGGAAAAGTTACTCACCTTCTTGATGTCACTTTCTTCTCAGTTGTAAAGAAAGTAGATTCATTTATCCATATTTTGCTTTCCATGGGTAATTGAAACAATAGTCCAGAAACTTTACATCAAAAATCTCAGAAACAATTAATAAATTTCAAATTGTGTGTTGATGTTAGTTACCACTGGCATGATAAGACTTCACATAACCCTGTTCCATCCTGGTATGACACTGTGTGTGTTCTTGCCCCATAGTCACTAAGGAAACATCTCTTTGAAATTAGTTTGATTGTGTCCACTGAGCTTACATTAAATGTGTCCTTAACGTAAACAAATAATGACCCAAGACACAAGAATCATAATGTTGGTGATTGTAATACAGCATGCTATTATAATTGCTCTATTTTATTGTTTAGGGTTGTTGCTCTTACCCTGCCTATTCATACATTACACTTTATTATAAATATGTGCCTATAATAAAAAAGAACATCACATGCATGGGGTTCAGTTCTACTTGTGGTTTCACACATCCACTGGTAGTATAGAGATGATACTGGTTCCCTCACATATAAGCACAGTGCATGAGCCTGCTATATGTGAGTTTCTATTTATACACCCATCAGATAACATCTGTCATAAAAGTCAACTGCTATAAGAACTAGAACTATTATTATCTCCCTGGTTTGGTGCTAACCTCACAAGAGCACTTAAGACCCTCTTCTCTTCTCTTCCTTACAGTTCATTCTTTTTTCCTTTATTTTATTTTTTGAAACAATCTTTTTTATTTTATATACCAATCCCATTTCCCTCTTTCCCAGCTAAGAATCTAAGCAATAGTGGAGAGTAATGTGGGAGGGTCTTCTGTCTGAGTTGATTTCCTAAACTTAATAAAGAAACTGCCCAGCCCATTTGATTGGCCAGCCCTTAGGTGGGTGGAGTAGACAGAACAGAATGCTAGAAAGGGAAGTTAATAAATCATCATGCCTCTGTTCTCTGGGTCAGAAGCGATGAAGCTCCGACCCAAGATGGACATATGCTAGAATCTTCCCCATAAGGCACCACTTCGTGGTGCTACACAGATTATCAGATATGGGTTAATCAAGATGTGAGTAAGAGGCTGAAACTAATGGGCCAGGCAGTGTTTAAATGAATACAGTTTGTGTGTTGTTATTTCGGGACATAAGCTAGCAGGCAGCTGGGAGCCGGGCAGGACGAAAAGCAGGCCTGCACGCAGCTCCTCACTACAGAAGAGGGCGCCTTAACTGCCCTTCCCCTGTAATCAGATTGATGATTACCTTAATTGTCACCATAGTAGCTTATGGAAGCAGATGCAGAGATCCATAGTTTATTCTCTATGTAGACAAGTTGTTTGCTTCACTCATGTTTTCAGTATGGTTTTACAGCCCCACAAGCTCTCCACAAAGCACTACTACCTGGTCCTTCTGGACGCTCCCTGCTCTCCATCCAGCACAGTTTTTCTAAGACGGGGGATGGGCTATAGTAAACATGTACCATCTGTCATGTTATACGGGTTATATGGAATCATTGCAATAAACTATTAGGACCTTCACTCTGGCCATAGAATATGATAGACACATATTGGTTGTTAGCTTGTCCCTGCAAGTCCCATTGCTACTTGCTGGCAGAGCTATGCCAGTCCCATCAAGTGAGAGCATTCAGTATCAGTGTGCCACCTCCCACAGTTTCTTACTTTCTCACGGGTTGCAACAGGTTTGTACTTTTCAGCAGGTGCTGATACAGTCAACTCCATAACTACTCTCTTTTATATTAATGTTATCTTCCCAAGAATTGACTCTTATTAATCGGTTCCTCTGACTACCTTTATTTGCAAAGATACTATGTGAATTTAAAAAGCACTTGCTGTTTACTATGCACACTATTTTTAATGTGTGTACATGAAGGAAAAGTGTAAGGTCTAAAATGAAAAAGAAAGAATGCAATCTCCCCAATTTTATCTTTATTAGAAAGGTGTATTCTGAAGCACAATGAATAAAAATACCTTAAATAAATTATTTATATTATTTATGTGTGTAATACTTTATAAACAAATTATTTCAAAGGCTCTCTGTATTACAGCTGGAGAGTAAACATTGTTTCTCAGAGGGTTTCCATGTTATAGGCTGTTGATTAACCAAAGGTGATCATTGTGACAATTATGTACAGAGAAAGATATATGGAAATTTTAAATAATTATTTTCTTTAATATTTGTTTTTAACAGAGAGGAATTGATAATGTCTTTCTGCTTCTTCCCAAGGGAACAATTCCAAGGGTCACTTAAAAGGGATAATTCCTCCTTTTCATAGAAGCTCACACATGGAATCATACTATATCCATGACAAAATTACATCAAAGGAGAATTTCTGAAACATTTTTTAATGTGCTGGATTTCTGTCTTCTTTCTCTAGTAATTTTCAATTCTAAGGATCAGCATAATATCAGGCGATGAAAAGAAAATGAAAAATATTCTGTCTTACTATATAAAATTCTGTCACATAAGAAATCAAAATAATATCAAAACTATAAACACAGTTTTCCAAAAGAAGTGTCTTCAAGAATTAATGATGGTGCCTCCAGGGATTTTTATGTGAGATTGCCACATTTCAAAAGCAAACTCAAAAAGAATCTAAGTCCCATTAAGTTGCACTCCTGTGTGGCGGGAAGGCTTGTAGTAATAAGGAAAGAAAATCATTTGTCAATAACATAAAAGTATGGGTATGAGAAAGTTGAGGCAAAATCACCATGGAAACCATGAATATTCAGTTACAATGCAAATAAATTAAGAGTAATAATCCAGCCACAGGACAGGAAACATTGCTTATGCCTAAAAAAACACTGATTACAATTTTGACATTTGGATTCCTAAAAATTTTCTATCTATACAGAGCATTCTCCTCAACATTATTAATACAATTTTTCCCTCCTCCACCTATTCAACCATCAATAACCCAGTATAGTTATTTACCCTGATCTAAACCACCAAAGACTATGGTCACTACCTCCTATTAGATTTCCTGAGAACAATGTGCTGTTGTCTTCTTTCAGTTACAAATTACCAACGTTCTTTCCTTAAGTAACCCTTTACTGTGTTCTTATCCAGGGACTGCAGAAGCTGGAGTTGTCTGAACAGCAAGGTAGTAGAGACTTCAGAATCAGAGGCACCAGGAGAACATGTTTAAAACATGCTTCCCAAGTCCTTCTCATATGCACTTAACCTACAAGACTCTAACCCCCCAAAAAATAATCTTTAGGAAATAGTTTATGAGATTTACAAGTGAATCCACCTTCTCAGTGGTGGCTTCAAGTGGCCGTCCTTGTAACAGTTCGCAGTGGTTTCTCCAGCAACTGCTTTCCCACAGATGCAGTCCTCTCTGTAGGATGGTAGAGGGAGTCTTTGCATCTCAGAGGGGAGGCATGTCTGCATATGGGTGCCAATTAGAGCTCTCTCCTGTGGCTGGAATCACAAACTAATGGAGACTCCCTGTGGTCTGCTGCTTCATACCCTGCAATGCCTATTACTAAATTCCAGATCATTCTTTCTGACCAGAGGAAAGCAAATTCCTGCTGAGTCCTCTCAGCACTGATGACACAAAATGACTTTTCTAAAATTAAACTCTAAAGGCTTTTTTTCCCCAATGCCTCCCATGGTTTTCAGCCTGAGTAACAACACACAGGTTATCCCTCCCCGCCCCCCGTGGTCCTCCATCTCCCTCCTATGCCAGGCCCTAATACTTGATGCACCAGCATTATCACAGCTCACATTGAGCTTCACTGCTCCCTTGGGATTCAAGCCCAGCATGCAGAGTTAATCTCTTTCTTGCTAGTAGTTGAACCTTGTTATCTTGGGAACTTAGTGCAACCCTGAAGTTCTCTCATGGTAAAGCCACATGGTAAACATTTCTTGATCTCTTGAAAACCATGTAGACTGTGCTGAGAAAAACCAGCGAAGGTAATAAGTCAGGTGCTGGAGCAAAAAATTCCAAATAAACAGGCAGGCATGATGCAGCCAAGACAGAAAAGGTCAGAGAAAAGCTAGAAGTCAGGATTGATAGCTTGAACAAAGGCGGTACCAAATCCTGGGCACAGAGGTTAGACTCAAGGTCTGGCCTTTATAAGATTACTGATGAATTAACCTAGCTATCTTTTAACCTAACAATGGTGTATTATCTTCCTGAAATGATGTTCTAGAATGACTTGAGGGTTTGGCATGTCTCCAAATGTCTCCAAACAAGTAATAATATAACCTACATCATTGGCTTGGACACTGGTTATGGGAAAATGATATCCTATTCATACTCTATTCTTAAACCTAAGGAAATAATTATATAGGTGTATTATAATGAAGATGTGTTTATTTCATCATGTCTTTTTCATTGATAAACTTTAATAATATCTTTTTCCTTAATTATGACTTCACTTTATACTTAAAGGATATTATGAAGTTCTGAATAAAAGTGATTATTCTATGCTTAGTCAAAAACACATATTTGAGATTGTGGTGAACATATAGACACTGTTGTTCCAAATGAAAAGTTATCTAAAACCATAATCTTATGAATGAATGAATAAAGAGAAAATGTACATGAAATTAAATATGAGGTACAAGTGACAGCTGCTTCTTCCATGGAATTCTTTCCTCAAACCTAGAAGGTCAATTTAATTATAATACATCAGGCAGTTCCTAACTGAATAACAGTCTATGAAATACCTTTTCAACAGGTCTGAAAATATCTCTTAGAACTATTACAGATCAGATGTTATGAAGGAGAATTCAAATCTGGATGCAATGTTATGTCCTGATTTGAATTCCAAAAGAGAAAAACAGACAGTAATGGAGAAATTAGCAATATCTGAATAAAGTCAGGACTTTGCTTCATAATGCTGTACTAATGAAGTTTGACTATTTTGCTTTGACAAGGCTTATGTAAGACATTACTTATAGCAGCATTGTGTAAAACTATGTCATGATTCTCTGCATCTTAAAATTATGTAAATTTAACACAATTCCAAAATTTAAAAAATTCATAAATGACTTTGATTCTCTTTCTCTTGTGTTAAATAACCAAGACAAACATTTCCAATGACAAGCACCAAATGACATAAAATACACAAGGAAATCTGTTTAAAACCATCTGAACACTATCAAGAGGATGAAAAATAATGTCTAGAGAGGTGCTGGTGCATTGTGATGAGTTCAGTCCTGTGAGCATGTTCCTGTCCTGGAGACAGAGAAAAGACTGAGAAATGCTTTGGTGGTTCTGCTTAAGAGAGTAAAAGTTGGATCCTAAAGTTTGAGGGCTCAAGACTTAGTAGATTCCATGTCTATTGGCTTGAACACCAAAGACAGGATGCCCAGGAATGAGTGCAACTGGAATTAGAGCAGCTGTCACCAGGTTCTGCCAAGGCTTTATTCATCTGAGTGTCCCAGGAATTTAAATCCGTAAACTGTTTAAAGAGCATCCAGATTGCTATGTGGGGTGGGTAGAAGCATCAGAAAACCCTCACAGGAAGATTATATCCCAGGCCTTCAATTATTTCCATAAACACTTTTCAAATACAATTTTGTTCTGCAAAGTAATGAGGAATATGTGGATATAGACAATATAAAATGAACCAGACAGTAACTGGGCAACAAAATACATCTCCAAAGGCCAGGCATTGTGTTGTTAGACAAAATCTTCAAATAAGTATAACATTGTACTCTAGGAAATAAAGACATGATACTGTTACATTCAACACAAATTATACTATTAAATTAATTTTATTTATTTTTAAATATATGTGTGTTTATGGCCATGTCAGTGTGGGTTTGAATAGCAGCCAGAGGGCATCATATTCCCTGAAGTTGGAGTTACACACAGCTGTGAGTCTGACTCAGGTGCTGAGAGTTGAACTCAGCTCCTCTTCAAGAACAGTGTGTTCTCTTAACCACTGACCCATATCTCTAACTCCCTAAATTAAATGGTTAATAAACATAAAATTGCAGGAGAAACCTAGAAACTCTAAACTTCTATTTGGATATGAACCAGAGAAATTCTAGAAATTGAAAGTTACCATAAACCAAGTCTGTTAATACTTTCAATAGTTTATACCCAGCTCTGAGCACAATTTAATACATTAAAGTATATCATAATATTTACAGAAATACACAAAAAAGGAAATGGACAAAGGTTATAGACTCTCAAGTGAGACACACAAGTGTAAGGCAAAAAGTGACAAATATGTGTTCATTTGTTTTCAATTGGAATTGGAGAGGAAAGCCCAAAAGGAGCAATATATGCGGGAGCACTCACAGAATCATGTTTGCTTCTCTTGATCAATTTTCTTTTTGAAAGTCGCATGTTCCACAAAGTGAATTCCATAAAATAAGGGGGAAAGTCTAGGAGAAGCTGGTATTTTATATATATATATATATATATATATATATATATATATATATATATGGCTTTCTGAGACAGGGTTTCTCTGTGTAGCTTTGGAACCTGTTATGGAACTTGTTCTGTAGACCAGGCCGGCATTGAACTCACAGAGATCCACCTGGCTCTGCTGGGATTAAAGGGCATGCGCCACCATCACCTGGCTTGTCTTATTCTTAAATCCTATCATTCTGTTGGGAGTATTGGATGTCTCTGTTCCTTACTTCAGCTTTGTTCCTGTAAGAGTCAAAGAGACTCGAGGAAGCACATAACAGGAAAATCTGGATTACCTTTGCTTAGTCTTTTTCACTGAGTAGTGGTGTGGAGGAATGGCCTTTCAGATAAACAGCAGTCATTCGTTAGACCAGTTGTGTCTGTTTACAAGCCACTATCATCCTAGACTTCTTGACTACTGCCATTTTCCTTGAAGGAGGTACTGTGGGGAGCAGTAGACCTTCACTTGAGATCCTGGCTACTCCTCCTGGCCATTTGTATGCAATTCTATATTAACTGTATGTGGCCTTGGTGTCCAAAGGATATGCTCTGATAGAATATATAGAATGGGGATGTTAACTGAAAGGGGGCTTGGTCTATGCAGCTATAGGAAAATCATCCTGCATGTTGAGTGAGACTTTCCAGCATGGCTGCTAGAGTCTTCTCCCATGCTTCTGCAAGAAAGCCCTCATTCACGATCTTCAATTCCAAAAATTTCATTGGTTCCCCCAGGGTAAGCTTTGATGGAACTGTTCTTTGGTTTGTCCTTAGGACCTTAGGAGAAGGACAGAAATACTGTCCCTTACATTGTCCTTCTAGAGAAAGGGTTCTCTAACCTTTTAGTGGATGTTGTCTCGTCTATAAAGATGGCAGGCAGTTGAAGAAACAAAGGAGTATAATCTGTAGATCCTAGATTTCAGAGATAAATCACATTATACCTAAGATACATGTCATGAAAATAGAGCTGTCTAGTTGAAGGAAACTGATGAGACAAATGAGAGGTTAATAGCCAGTGGTAGTGAGACAGTGAGGGATATATTCAAAGTATGTCATATATTTAAATGGCAATGTGTCTATAAACCACCCCCAAATAACTAGAAAAGAAACAAAACAAGCAAGAAAACAAAGGACTTTGTTCCTGTTGGAAGGTTGAATCCATCTAAATGTTAGAAAACCATCTATAATGTGTAAGGAGGAGCTACTCACATAACTATACATTACATAGCTACCTAGGTACACTTTATATTGTTCAACCAACATCTGAATTGGAGCATATCTTAAAAGGTAAAGAATTAGATAATTGTTAGACCTAGGTAAAAACTGGAAGAGAAAAGGAGAATAATAAAATTCAACTCACATCCATATATTTTCTGCATGCCACACTTTTCTCTCTCTAAAACAAACTGTCCTTGAATTAGCCATCTCTGGGCACAAAGGTTGAACAGCTGTTTGACTTAGTGCATTTGACTTCTTGTCATTTCTCAGATTGAGATATTTGATGGGTACACCATTTGGAATGGGGTTTTCCATCACAGATGTTGTTTTTGAGCATGAAGTTTGAGATAGAATAAGAGTAATATTTTGAATTTGTAGGATTAAATTGCCGAAAAGGAGTCTGGCAGACATTTGAAAACCCGAACTTCATCCCCAAAAGCATTTAGAGGCGATCCAGATTGACTATGGTAGGGATAATGGAATAGGAATGTAGCTTATCTGGAAGTATTCACAGAAGATGACATGGTCCTCAGATACTGGACTGGGGAGAGAGTAGCGGATGGGGTACAGACTGTATCCCACATAAGATTGTTTTCCTTAGGACTTTGTGATGCTGAAATATGCGTTCACCAGAAATACAATTTCAATCTGGATCTTTTCCAGGCTAGCAGTTCGCAGGACAATTCCTTTCTGTGTAGCCCAATAACCTCAGCTACATCTCCACCAGATCCGTATCACACCAAGGAATAGTAAGTACTCAGTGGGTACTCTGCAGCATGCGTGGTTGTTGGGCATTGTGTTCTCCCATCCACGTCTACAAATCACTCATCTCTGTCTCCCACTATCGCATATCCACACGGACTTTACTTTCAATAGCGTGTCATCAACTTGCATGAGCTCCTCAACTCTCAGTTGTCAAATGGACTTTGTTTAAGCCGGGCTAATAGAAGTATTCTAAGCATATGTAAGGTATGGTTTAAAAACAGCTATGGTTACAACACACTTGATCATGCTCACCAGCTAATGTTTAACTATTTCTAGTGTCCCTAACTTATGAGAGGTGGAACTGAGGCACAGGGAATTTAAGCAATTGGACCAAGAACACACAAGTAGCATAATGCAAGTCATAACCTGGATCCATGGCTTAAAACTAATGAATAAAATCTACAATATTATCCCCAAAACTGAAAAAGAAAAAAGGAAACGCAGTATGGGGCAACTGAACACTCCTGAATTATGAATTATGAATACTTGCATATAATTGAGAGCTGAAGCACCTTCACAGAAACTTTCAGGAAGGTTTCACTAAAGCGATAACATTATACTGCAGCCCTCCATGGTGACAGCAGAAATTCATATAAAACATGACATAAATTTCATTTTATATCGATTATGGGGTTTTTGGGTTTGTTTTCTTGCTTTCTACAATTCCCCTCTCTTGTCTCTCACCTCAGACTGTGTGTATACTGCGGAACTTTCTTTCAGTCTTCAGTCTTTCCCTCGTCACTAACAATTGCCATTGTGAGGAATATCCTAAGATGTAAAATTAATCTCTGGCTTCCTAACTAAAACCCATTTCCTCATCTCTGATCTTTATTGGAGAGGGGAGACACAGGAAGGTGGTTAGCATTCTAATCACCTTGGGTTTTCTTCTTGATTTAATAACACGTTTAAATCTACTTTTGCTAAATCCCATTTAAAACCTTCCTGACATTAATTACTGTTATGCGCATGTCTCTGATGGGGGAGCACTGTACCATAGTCAATGTGCTTCAGCACAGCTTCTCCATCTTACCTCTCCGTTTTCTAGAGGATGGATCTTGGAATAAAACGAAGTGCAGATGACCTCATCATCTTTTGCGTAGGACGGCGGTCCGGTGCGGGGATAGATATTGTAGAGGGTCAGGCACTCTGTGTCCGTCACTGCATGATACTGCCATGGTTTGTACTCCACGTCATCCAGGGAACGTTCCAAAATCCAGTTTCCGGGTCGAGGGGAGTTGGCTGCTTTCACGATCACATAGGCAATCTGGAACACCTGAGGATGAGTGACAACGGCACAGCTGTGAGTTCCAAAGTGCTCTCTCTTAGTTGTGCCAAATAGAAAGAGGGTCACTATCTAAGAGTTCATCTCAGATTTTGTTTTATAACTCAGTTGTGCTCTGCAAAAGTGATTTTAGTATTGCATGCTCATATTTAATACCTTCTTGCTGAGACAAGCTATTTCATTTTAACATTCATGACTTTGAAGGCAATGAGTTAAGACTAGACTTGAGTTCTCTAACAACTCATTAGTATTGCTTCACCTAGTTTTTAAAGTTCTCTTACAGCATTAACACTAGAAACTTACTCCATACCAATTTCCTCACCTCATATTGGAGGCAAGAAAATATATACTAAAAATAAAAACAAGTTTATTTAAATCCATCTAATCCTCAAAAAAACTGTAGACTGTTTGACATCGAACACAGCATAGCACTTCAGGGACATATTCCTGTGCTCAAATTGTAGGTCCAGCATTTGTGCAAACCTAGGAAGATTATTTCTTCCTGCCTGTAGTTTCCTTTTCTATGAATTAAGAGCAAGAATTAAGCACATTCCCAAAACACCAGTGATTAAATGGGATAATGTACACAAAGTCTCTTAAAAAAGTACTTGGAAGTACTTTTTCTTCTTGGAAGAACCGATAAATGTGGATTTCTCTGCATCCCCACATAGAAAATATGGAGCAGAGATCCCAGTGACGTGTGAACAAGTGATTAAAACTATAACATAATAAATGGAGGGGGATTCTGTGCTTTATCTTTATGAGAAGTAAATATCTAAAAATCAGGGAAGGAAGAGGCACCACTGCTAATATTTGACAGAATAAACCCAGGGGCAGAAGACAGGGGAAGCAGTAACCTTTTCAAATCTGCATACAATTTAATGATGGTGGGGGAGGGCGGGTAGAGAGAGAGCTAAATGTTTGTGAAAATGTGTGTTTGCAGGGCAGCAAGAAAGTCTCAAAGAATAATGTTCAGATATTATAAAGTGACAGTTTTGTGTACTATCAGAGACAGAAATATAGATGCAACCTAGATAAAATGCCATCTCTCTAGAATGGAAATGATAATCCATGAACAGAAACAATAAAACAATATAATAATTTCTAGACTGGTAAATCCTATACCATATAGGGATTTTGAAAGCTTTAAGGTCACTGGATGATGAGGTCACTAGCGAGGATGAACCAGGTGACAGGTCTTTCCAGCAATGTGATTAAAGATCCTTCTTTGTTATAGAGGGTATCCTAAAAGAAATGTTCTGGAGAAACTGTATTGGCTTTTGAGTTCCATGAATTCATTATAGTGCCTGTGATATACTCTTAGATAAGAAATCTTAAAATATGAAACTTGTTATAGAAGGGGCAATTTAGGTCACAGCTGCTGTTTCTGGAAGATGTTTTCTAAAAGGTAGGCAAACCATGGGTAGTGAGAAAAACACACAATCCCTCAAATGATTGAAATTAGAGCTGGTATTTTCTGGCTAGACAAAGTGTGGGAAACTGCAGGTTAGAATGTGAATTCCTTCTGTTAGTCACTATTTCCAATAATTTAAATGCCGTCTTTTCCTTGAGGCCAACGGACTAAACCAAGTAAGATAAGAAGCATCCAAGATGTCTAACCTGTTCAGAAAGGTCTTGTGCCATTCTGCTCTCATGAATGCCATATAAGTGAGATTATTTATGAGTTTTGTTTTTTTTCCATGTGTATGTGTGCATACGCATGTGTGTATGTGTGTGTGTGAGTGTGCACAGGCCCAACATTGATGTTGGGGATTATCCTTGACCATTCTCTACCACATTCATTGAGGCAGAATCTCTCACTGAACACAGAGCTTGCCAATATGGCTAATCTGTTGACCATTTTGCCCTAGCATTTCTTTGTATCTGCCTTCAGAGTGCTGAAGTTATCACTAGACTACCATGCTCATGCAGGGTTTAGATGGGTGCTGGGGATTTAAACCTCATTCTTCACAATTGCACACAAGAGCTTTGCCCACTGAATAATCTCTGTAGCCCTCAAGTTTATATTTCTGTAATTTTAGATACACACATATCTTTGAATGCACATATAAATATTTGGAAATACTTATATATTTGAAACAAAAGTATTCATACCATGTTAAAGCCATTTACTCTAAAGATGAGGAATCAAGGAGAGGTGGAGCATGAGGGCTCTTTCTTCATCCTACTATCCTTCATGTTACTTGTATTAACACAAATGTCCTACTTTCCAACCAAATGATTACTGTTATTACTGTTTTGTGGTTGTAAAACTTAGACCCAAAGACTATCACACACTTGGAGAACACATTACAATAGAACTGAATCTGCAGTCCTAGTTTCTTCTATTCTGAGTGGCCTTGGATAGCCCATAATTTGTAATTCTTCTACTTAAACTCGAATGTAGAGATTATAGTTACTGATGGCTTCCTATGACCTAGGTGGATCAGATTCCATTATCTGCAGTATTTGCTTTTCTGAAATTTTAGGTGTTGGGTTGGCCTTAAGGAATTATCTCCCTTTAAATAGATGCTAGTAAATAATATGTTAATGAAGTCCTCCTTGAGGAATACATCAACAAATCCTGGTACGGAATATAAAGGAGGGCAGGTCTCTACTGCACAGCCATTGTCTCTTCTTAGATAGCTATAATCCTGAAGCAACTTTGACAGACCTTAAAATGGTAAGAAAGGGAAACAGCTAATTTCTAAGGATTCAGGGAACTAGGACTTTGGCTTTTACATCCTTAAAATTGCTGTCATTTTAATAATAATATTTTGAGACAGTGAGAATTCAGCATTTATGGCATGTAGCTGAGTTATGAAAATCACTAAAACATTCAGGTTCCTGGTTTTCATTTAGCTCTGGCCATCTCTGTTTGCAAGAACCTGAATTCTAGTCAACACTAGGTAGGGCATACTTGGAGGCATGACTTGGAGGAAGCAAGACATACATTTCTCTGCTGCTTATCTTCACCAGCTTTGATGGTCTAAGGAAAGTAAGTAAACTCTTTAATATTCCACTTTCTAATTTTTTTTCCAAAGACAGCACAAGGAAGTGATAGTGAGATAATGAACACAAAATGCTGGGGACACTTTTGGAAAGCCTGTCTGCTGCACATATATTCAAGTTGGTATCTTTCCTTCCAGGGGGAAAAATGGGCAAAGATTTTTTTAAAGATACACAGAAACAAAAGATAATGGAACATATTAGAGATCACAGTTAGTCCATAAGAAAAATAAGGATATACTGAGGTTATAGATAAGGAACTTTGTTTAACAACAGCTCAGCAAGCAGATAGAGGAACAGGCCAACTTCTCTTGGGGCTGTGATATAGATTTATGTTTTCAGAGCGTCTGTGTTGGCTCTGAAACAATAGATGAAAACTTTTTTAAACAAAGTATCTCGGAGCCTCATTCTATAATTCAATATAACAGCCAGTATTAGGCGCCATGAAAAGCAGTTGCTGCTTTTTAAAATATCAAAAGAGCACCATTTCAAAACAATACTGCTCTTTCATCTGCTTTCTGTGGATTCTTCTACATCCCATGCAACATTAATTAAATTTGTTGGCATGTACTATTATGAATAAACTTCTTAAAGTGTTGTAAATAGCATTATTGAAAAACACAATGAATAGAAGCATTCTTTGAGGGCTTGAGAGAGTGAATGTGGAAATTTCTAAGAGTTTTCTAAGTACTTCACATTTTGAATGCCTCAAACAGAATAGCTCTTTAATGTTTCCTATGCTGTTTTTATTAACTGTCTCTTGGGTTTTACATATAAAGACTCTTAGAAATCAGTAATGCTAATACCTTATTCTAGATGAATAAGGGTCCCATCTGTTACAGTATGCAGCAAGGAAGGCAAACATCCCACTATAACAACTACTGAGACCTCTAGGTTTCAACGTCCATAATATATCAATGCGATATGCAAATGGTTTTTGTTTATTTGTTGGTTGATTGGTTGACTGGTTGTATTGGGTGCGGGCTTGGTTTTTAGTAGGAGGGTAACTTTTTTTTTTAAATTTAGTGCCTGGAAAAAATTCAAAATAACTTTTTAAATGACAGAAAATATCTGGAATGCTACTGTAACCAAGAAAACTTTCTGTGTCCTATTACTCTTGCTGCTCATCCACACATGTAACAGGCAATCATGTAATTACTTTATTTGATGCAGTGTTGAACTAGATGTTCCTTCTCCAATAATTGGAGTATTTAGAAAGCAGTTTCATTTAGCATGTAATTGGAGAAAAGGGTCCTTTAGAAGGATCTATCAGTGCAAGGATAATTATAAAACACAACAAGCATTACAGAAAGATACCTTTTTATGCCATTGCTAAAATAATGTGATACTGTACAATGCTGCCTCAAGTCAGTAAATTGGGTACTTGGAGAGCTCTGGGTGCTATCCTGTTGCTGATTATTTTTGCTCACCTACAAAAGATGAGATATGGGAAGGATTCAGAACTAAGTCTAATGTATGCATTGGTGAGTGATTTCTTTAAGACTGACTCCCAGAACTTTTAGGATTCTCTTTTTCCCTGGTACCTTGGTCTTCAGAAAGATGCTACCAAAAAGTGTTGCACTTTTTATATTCTGGAAATTTTGAGTCTCAGTGGTATACAGTTAAAGGAATCTAGATGAAGCTTGGAAGACAATTCAGGGGTTAAGAGTGCCTATTGTGCAATGATCTTGTCTGTTTCCAATTTCCAGGTGGGCCAATTTCCAGGTTTTTCTTTGGGTTCACCAATTACTTAGCTTCTCTAGGATCATGAACTATAGGCTCAATGTCTTTTGTTTATGCCTAGTATCCACTTATGAGTGAGCACATACCAATTTGTTGCTTTTTTTTGGGGGGGGGGTTCTGGGTTACTTCACTCAGGATAGTGTTTTCTAATTCCATCCATTTGCACGCAAAATGCAAGATGTCATTGTTTGTACCATTGAGTAGTACTCTAATGTGTAGATGTGCCACACTTTCTTTACCCATTCTTCTGTTGAGGGACATCTAGGTTGTTTCCAGGTTCTGGCTATTACAAATAATGCTGCTATGAATATAGTTGAACAAATGCTTTTGTAGTATAATTGAGCATCTTTTGGGTATATTCCCAAGAGTGGTATTGCTGTATCTTGAGGTAGGTTGATTCCAAGTTTTCTGAGAATCCAAAACACTGATTTCCAAAAAAAAAAAAAATTGGGATGAGGGCAGGGGATAGAAGAAAGGGGAGAAAGGGAGGTTTGAGGAGAACTTGAGGGAATGGGATAGTTGAGATGGAGGAAGGACATATATGAGAGCAAGAAAAGAGGTATCTTTATTGTGGGAGCCATTATGGTATTAGCAAGAAACCTGGATCTAGAAAAATGCCCAGGAATCCACAAGGATGACCCCAGATAAGACCCTAAGCAAGAGAGTGTCAGAACTAGCCTTATTTTGGAGTCAGACTGATGAGTATCTTAATAAATATCATCATAGAACCTTCATCTAACAACAGATGGAAACAGAGGCAAAGACCCACATCAGAGCACTGGACTGAGCTCCCAAGGTCCAGTTGAAGAGTGGAAGAAGTGAGAGTATGAGCAAGAAATTCAAGACCATGAGGGGTTCATCCACTGAGACAGTATGCCTGAGCTAATGGTAGCTCACCAATTCCAACTGGACTGGGAGTAAACAAGCATGGGTACAAACTAGTCCCTCTGAATGTGGTTGACATATGGGCAGACTGAGGGAAAACTGGTAATGACACTGGGATTTGTCTCTACTGCATGTACTGGCTTCTTGGGATCCTATTCTCTTTAGATGTATACCTTGTTCAACCTAGATGTAGTAGGGAGAGCCTTGGACTTTCCACAGGGCGGGGTACATTGCCCTCTCTTAGGATTGGAGGGGGATAGGGTGGGAGAGTATGTGGAGGGAGTAGGAGGGGAGTGGGAGGAGGGAAGGAAATAGGAATTGGGATTGGTATTTTTTTTAAGTAATAAAATAATAATAATAATAATAATAATAATAATGATAATAATAAATAGAGTGCCTGTTGTGCAATCAGGACCAGAAATTTCCTCCTAGTAATCATCTAACAACTAAGGTATCATGCAAATGCTGTAAGAAGAGTTTTGACACCCTCTTCTGGCCTGCACATACACATAGGTGTGTGTACCTACATTCTCCATAAATACACACACATACACACATTCATATGGACACCAATTACACACACACACAGACACAAACACAAATGAATAAAATAATTGTGTTTTTGATAAAAATAAAAACAGGATGAATTATGACTCCTTAAGAGGGGAAGAAGGTCTTTCCTTCAAGTGCTTCACAAAAGACTAATAAACCAATGAAGACCAGTGGCTATAAGCAGCAGTGGAGATTCTTCAGGGAGGACTTGACCCAACTCACTCTCTTCTGAATCTTCTTCCCTTATAGCCTATGAGACTAGCAGGTACCCATCTAATTTCTGTCTTATTGTGTGCACTGCTTCTTTCTCTACACTGCCATTAGTTTGGAAACTATAGCCAGACATTGCCAGCAGGAATCTTGGCAATATTCTAATATCTGTTTTTGTCCATGCTTTGAATTTTAACGTTACTAGCAGCTGTGACCCAACCTCCACATTACATGAACTGTATTTTGAAAGCTCATTTGTATTCTTTGCTTTAAAATGATACATGAGCCAAATTGTGCTTTTTGATCCATTGTATTTTAAATTGGTGAGAGTGACCTGATGTCAAAACAAGAAGGGATTTTTGGAAGCATGAATTTTCAAGCTTAGGGAAAAATTCAAGAGGTTCGTAGAGGTATCTGTGTTTCTTTGCTTGAGTTAATGGACACAGTTCCTGTGATTATCAGTTGTTTCATCTTTATCCACTAAAGAAAAGTTAAGAAACAAAACATAATACAATAACAACAAAGAGAAATGAATGAAGAGAACTTGGTGTTTTTGGAAGATCCATGAAAATTGTTGATGAAAAACAGAGGTTATGGCCAAAGAACTTAGAATGTCTGTAGCTATCTTGAAACTCCAGAAATTTATAGACAAACTACTCATGAAAGCAGGAGCCTAGCATGGGCTGACTAGATGAAAGTCAATGCAAGGCTGTGTATAAGGAAGAGGGACACAACACTTTCTTCTCTCCTACGGCGTATAGAACCAGGTTCTTACTCTACACAAATGTCTGAATTAGTGCACAAAAATTATGGCACATTTATTTAAAGATCTTATAATAAAGATCACTATCTATATACTGATAATGGTGTTGTTAAACTCAAATTTAAGCCTGACACCAAGTGTAAGAGGTTTGAAATGAGGCTGTAAAATTTAAAAGCAAAAATTAAGCTAAAAACATTCATAGTTATTATATTTGTAGTGAGTTGTGTGTCTATTTATCTCTTTATTTCATTCAGGAAACCCAGAATGATACAACAGGGGCTTAAGAGGAGTTCAGTTGTCCATACTTTCAGTCTTCAGGCAAATTCATCTCAAATAATTCCACATACTAAAATGGTGTGTAATTGTCACTCAATAATACTGTGTAGGCCACTTATCTCTCCCTCCTTCAAATGTGTTAGCATAGCTGTGCATGAACTGATTGAGGTTTCAGGTAAGCAGATGTGCCAGTCTGCCTCAGGGTAAGTGGCTCTGTCAGGCCACATGAGGAACAGGAACATTCTGCCCCCAATTAATACAGATTATTAAAATGCTCACATACACTCATGAAATTAATACATTTTAAAATGAATGCTTCACCACCTAAGATTTTTTCTAAGAAACAATAATCTGCCTGGATGACTAATGATAATCCTGTGAAGAGAGAATTTGCAATTATTTGTTGAAATTGGATTTTTTATAAAGGGTTTAAATCAATGGCTAACTTTTCAACCAACAGTCTTGAAGGACTTTTTTGCTTCTTTCTACAAGAAGGAAAATCTTTACGTCTAGTCCAAATAAATGAGCTACTTTTCAGTTTTCTCTATTAATACACAGTTAACATACAATTGCATACAATAATATGTAATTCTATTCATTTCATGAAAAATATTAGACAGAATTTTTTCCTAAAGCTGAACAAGCTTATAAAGTTAACGTCTAAAACATTAAAACCAGGATAATCAAGAACACACTAAAATTAAAGTGCCCTGAGTAGATGAATTCACCTTTAGACGACAAGAGCCTGCATGGGAAATGTTGATGTTGTGTTGCTTCCCTTTGTTGTGAGGAGGATCTACTTTAATCAATGGCCCTATAGACCATCGATGGCCTTTGATATCACCAAAATGAAGACACCCAGACATTTCTACAGTGTGTTAGAGGCATGGTCTGCCACCTATAAAATAGTTGAGCCAAAAGAGTGAAGTTCTATCAAAGGAAGTCAAGATGGGTCATAGTCAGGTACTATGGTCGTGTGCAAACAGTACTACAGTTATCATAGAGAGGTGATGTGGGATGTCCTTTTGTATATGTGTTACTTTTATTGATTGATGAATGAAGCTGTTTTAGTCAATGGCTTAGTAGAGTACAGCCAAATGGGAAATCCAAACAGAGAGAGAGAGTGTGTGTGTGGGTAGAGTCAAAGTAGCTGTTGAGGGAGACAGATGCCAGAATATTACCAGGGAGCCACAGCATTGTGGTGATACACAGATGAATAGAAATGGGTTAATTTAAGATATAAGAGAAAGGTAGGGATATGCCTAAGCTATTGGCAAAACATTGTTGTGACTAATATAGTTTCTATGTGATCGTTCAGGTTTGGGTGGCTGGGAAACAAAGCACAGCCGGTGTGGAAGGTCCTAAGCTAGCAGGGTGGCTGGGATGAACAAGCGGCCCTCCTTGCAACACACAGCCTTTGTTTATAGGGAGGAATGTAAGGCCTTCCACCGGGCAAGTCATAGGAATACCCAAATAATACATATGTAAATTTAATGGAAGCTAAGAAAAATAATTTTATGGTCAAGAGAAATTTGAAAATTAGCCAATAAGAGGCTGAAACTAATGAGCCAGGCAGTGTTTAAAAGAATACAGTTTCCCAAATAAGTCTGGCTGAGACTTGATACTTTTGCTATTCCATCCCTGGGAATCTTTAAACATGATTATGGTTTTATTTACCAAAAAATTTTATCTTTCAGTGATAGAAAGGTAACAATAGCCTAGAGAGAGAGGTACAAGAGTTTGGGGCTCAGTGTAGGATGCAGTTTTGTTTAGAACTAACATATATGGGAGTGCTGACAAGATGGCTTCCTGGATCAGTGTGCTTGCAGTGCAAACGTGTGGACCTGAGTTCAAATCCATAGCACCCACATGAAAGCCAGATGTGGCTGCGAGTGGGAGTGACTCCCTGGCAAGTTAGTTTATAAAACATCCAGCTTCAGGTTCAGTGAGAAAGGAAATGAAAGGACCAAGGATAGACATCCAGGGTCTTCTGGTTCTAGTGTCACACTAGAAAGCACACTCTTGCACACTCTTGTGTATGCAACATCCACACAGATAAAAATAAAACAGTGATTTGTGGGAAGCCATGAGCTCATTCTCCTGAGTGGGTGGGCATTGAAGACACTCTATGACTTTGTGTATATTTGATTTTTTTACATTTGGAATAAAAAGCTTACTAATATATCTCCTTTTAATAAACAAATATTTCTCTTTCACACAACAGTATTACCACTGGCAGTAATTTAGTGCTTGTTCCTAAAGTGCAAACGTTTAATACATTTTCTTAATTACCTTGATAAATAACTCGGCATTTTTTGTGACTACACTGCATTCAGAGACCAAGAAACATGTATGAGTAATTATCAACTCCAGTGGCATTGTTGGCCATAAGGTCTCAAAATTTAGCTCAGCCTTTCTAAAACTACTCACAAGAGGAAGTGGAATCCAAATTGGAATGAACACAGTCCTCCCTATGCTTATTAACACATCTAGTCGTCCATGCTTCATTAAGTTGCTATCATTTTAACAATGTTAGCTGCAGGGGAAATCCAGGCAAGCATTTTTCTTGTCTTTAGTACTGCCCTTGACATCTCTTCTCTCCTCACAGGCTTCTTTCTCATTTGAAACAATCTATGATTTAAAGAATTGACCTGCCTCCTGTGAGAAAGTCATTGACTCAGCATGGCATTCACGCCAGCTACTGGTAAAAGAGCAGGAGGACTGAGTCCTACGCAGAGCAATGCCAGTCCTTTCACTGCCGCCATCAGAGTGCAATATAGGTGTGAATCACAGACAGCCAGAACTGTGGCAGCTTAAAGCCTGCCTTCTGAAAATTACTCACACTGTGAAATGCTCTGTGTTGCCTTGGTTTCTCTCTCTCTCTCTCTCTCTCTCTCTCTCTCTCTCTCTCTCTCTCTCTCTCTCTCTCTCTCTCTCTCTCTCTCTCTCTCTGTGTGTGTGTGTGTGTGTGTGAGCCCACTCATGTGTGCGCACATGCATGCATGTACATGCTTCTGCAGTTAGCAGGGTAAAGACCACTACCTGTTCTCCAATAGTGACATCACAGACACGAACAGATCATTGTGGATCAAAGCATTTGGAGAACAATAAGAAGCATCTGTAGTGATGAGACGAGTTAGAAATGGAGGGGTCACAATGCGGAATCAAAAATCAAAGGCAGGTAGAAACTTTCTGATTTTGGCTCATGAATGCCTCTCAAGGGTCTGAGTCACCCAACACTGACCCAAATTAACTATTACTAATAAAACAGCACCAGCTATTTTCATGCTTACCTGGTTCTCCACTGTGGTGCATTTCTTTACAGACTTAGTAAAATACATATTGTCTCTATTTAAATTGCCTACAGCTTCAGAATCACACAGTCCACCCTAATACAACCAACTCCAGAAAGATATCGGTGACTTGGTGGGAAAATCATATTATTTTCCTCCACCTCCATCTTCTTTGAAGTATTTGCTGATTTTCATAATGCTTCTCTATTCCCCAACATTCTGAATCTTTCCCTTCAGACATATAAAATTATTTTCTAGGGCATGGTGGCTCATACTTGCCATCTCAGCACTTGTGGAAGCAGAGGTAGGACTGCCGTGAATGAGAAGTTATCTTGGGCTACGCGGTATATTTGCTTGTTTCCAAGCAAACCTGGCACATATTGAGACACTATCTCAATACAAAAGAATACTTAAAATTTGTTAAATATTCAAACTATCTCATACCTTCCTAACTCAACTCACTGCCTTCAAGGGAAAGTGAACAACCGAAGAGGAAGCACCTAAAGGGTAGACCTATCCCAACACTGCACTCATAAGTACAGTTCCCAAACACTTTATTGGTTTCCAGAAGGTAACACTATCCAGAGTTCTTGCTAAGCCCCGGAAAGACAAATCTTTTAAAAGAATAGCACATCTCCAGGACATTGTAACTTTTTCCCTTGTCATGGAATCAAACTCTGTTTCATAAGAAAAAAAATGGGGCAGGAATCATAATACAGGGGTTTCCTGAGAGGTCTGACTCATACCAGAACTAAGGTTGTGAAACCACCGCTCAGGAAAGACAAGATGACAGTAGAGCTCCTTAATATAGATGCAGAGAAAGCCACAAACAGAACAGCAGCAGGGAAAGTGCTGCTTGTGTCTCATGACATGAAGCCAGGACTCTGTTAAATGAGAACACACAGCAAATAGCCAAGAAATGACTGCAACCATCAGCAAAGCCAGGTAAGAAGGATGAAAGATGAAGTCCTAGCTTCCACAAGTCCCACCTTCATCCTAGCAGTCTCTGTAGGATGGGACTTGATTTGTGACCATAAATAGTGTCCAATAAACATCAGCACTTGCTGAAACACATTTGCGTGTATATTATATGTAGCAGGTGCTTCTTTCCTTCCAATATTCAATGTTTGACATTACGAACACCACACTGAAACTAGTGGAGCTTCATGGCTATCAAAATTCTTCCTTCAATCCTTTTAACATGTGGATAGGAAACTCTAAAGTTTGAATACAAAGGAAAAGAAGGTCAAAATTTCAATTGCAGATGTGATTGAGATGGGCATTTTCGTAATGCATTATGTACCTAAAGGACAAAACATCCTGTGATAACTTCAGATCCAGCTTTGCAAGCTGAACATAAATGGAATTACTTAAATATGAACAGGGGACATTTGAATGCCCTTATTCTTGGTAAACAAGGGAACATTCAAATAAAGATTAGGGTGACTCCCATAGTAAGAAGGGTAGAAAGGACAACTGTACCTGAAATTAAATCCACTTAAAGACAACTAGGCTCATTTTTGTTTTCCGAGTTACCAATTATAGAATCTGCAGTTACGTGTGAATATGAAAGCCCCACAGAATGGTGTTTTAATTAGTTCCCTAATCCGTTTGTTTCACAATTATTGAGTAACACATCATTTACTGTGGCATCCTATTACCTAGCTGTTGAAATACAGGAATGAGGTCAAAATTGTGTTTTCATTGGGGTTATGTTCTAGAAAAACAAGCACTGCACTACAGCTGTGGTAGAGCCAATTCATGCAGATTTCAGAAGCCAGTTTGAGCATCTCCTTTCTTCTATGCCTGTGCCCAATGAGATTACAGGAGGTAATATACAATCAGCCACTATAGGATTGTTTTCTTCATGGAAAGTGGCTAACATTTTAACTTGGGTCTTGGCTATGCCCTGGAGAGCCAGTTGCTAAACACTTGCCAATGTCAAACAAGGTAAATAAGCAAGTAGTGGGGTTTGAGGTCGAGTTTCCTAAAGCAGATTCATAAAAGATATTTCTAAGATGAAGACATTTAAGGAAATGTCTTAATGACATGATGAAGCTATGTTATGTCTTAGTGAACAGCACTTAAGGCAGAGGTCACAGCAAAAGTGGAAGGCTTGCTATAAGAACAAATTTATTTCATCCAAGAAATCTGGTGTGATCAAAATAAAATAGAAAACAAACAAATACAGTCAGTGATGATGCTGAAGACAAAAAGGACCAGGTACACACAGAAGGTAAGTAAATGTGAGAATTTGGATCTACACAGTTTGGACGCTATGTAGGGACATTGAACAGACGGGAAACAGGATCTAATTATATTTTAAATGGTTATTCTGACTACTGAAGGTCAAAAGGGTTGCAAACAGAGATATGAGAACAAGTTGGACATGGGGCTTTTCTGTCTGCTGTGGTGAGAGGTGGATGGTGGCTTAGATTAGGATGGGGGAGATGCGGATAATGTCATATGCATTTGTGATGTACTGTGTGGGTAGTTTCTGAAGAATCTGTAAAAGAAGTGTGAGGAAGAAGTGATAATCAGGGTTATTTTCAGGGTCAAGTTGGAAATGCATTGAGTGTGTTTTTAAAGCTTTTGATTGAGAAAAAGAAACTAGAATTGCTTACAAGTATTTATTAATTGGGTATAAGGTCTACCTAGGTCTGTACTCCCATGTACTTCCATTCTAATTTACTCACCAGTAGCCATTACAGTTACAGTTAGTTTTTGCTGGACTTTTCAAAATTATTGTAATAATATTTTAAATGCAATGGTAGAATATATTTCAAATGGGTTAGTTATTGACAGGATCACTTATTTAGAAAGGTCATGTTGATGATCCCCATGACAGCAGCAGACAACATAATGAAGTTTCCTGAAGTTGAACTAATTCCATTTCGCTTATATTGCCCTTGCATTCCAGATTAATCACAATTCTAACTTGTTTTAATAACAATTGTTAAACAACTATGTGATGTCAGTTCCCAGGATCTAATTCCACACTGAAAAAATAAATGAGACACGGAAAAGAATTATCAAATATACCTATACATTTTCACATTTAAAGATGTATAATTTTTACTATGTCTTATTCCAATTATCTAGTGGTTATTTCCTTGCAAATATAAAATATTGTTTTGTTAAAACCCACATTATATTTTTAGGGATACTTGAATACTGATATATGCCTTAAACACCAGCTGTTTGCTACATAATTTCAATAAATTAATGATAAATTGTTTTTCCTAGGACATTGAATTAACTGTATAACCTTTATTCCTTGTATCTGATAAAAATGAACAAATCATGTAACAAGAATTAAACTCATCCACTATGTTCTCAGATCTTCCTTTGTAAAACACTGAAAGCAAAATTCTACAGACTGTATTGAAACAATAAAGATGTTAAATGCCATGCTGCTATGGAAACATTCCAATCTACAGTGTGATTATTGCAGAAAAGTTAAATATTCTTCCTCAGCAAAATCAACAAATCACCCTGAAAGTGAAGAAAAGCCCTTTAACTTTCTGAAAATCATCTTGACTCAGTAAAATCAATAACAGTAGGTCAGTTCTCTCCGTCTGATGTTCATTCTGCTCTAATTATTTTCCCAGAGTGTTTTTTTTTTATCAGATTCCCAAGTCTACATGGCTTCTAATGGGTATTTTACTGACCAATGAACAAACTAATGCACTAACACCTTTCAAATTATCCTTAGAGAGGCAACAACACACAGAGACATTTAATCAGGCAACACAGGATGTGAAGTTCTATCTATAAATATATGTTGTAGGGTAATATTAATGTTTTTTTATCGATCCAAAGTTTCACCTAGAAGTAGAATTTTAACATTATTTTATATGAATTTAATTTTTAAGTCAAGTTATAATAAAAAGTAAGTTCAGTTCAACTTTAATGCTCTTATGTTCTGAGGTTGCATAGGAAATGAAAAAATGCCTGTTTGGAGTCTGGAGGGAAAGTTGTGAAATCAGGGGTGGCTAAGCTGGGCTCTGAGTCCATTGCTTTCCAGCTGTTAAATGTTCAGCAAGATGCTTAATCTCTGTGATGCAAATGTTCTTATGTGTAATATTATCTTCCTTGAAAAGTTAGAAAATGCCAGATGATGATTCACAGATCCATGTGAAACATTTTTGTCCACTGTACAGGACAAAACAGGTGTTCAAGTAGTGCCTGCAGCAACTTCCTAATGACAAATTGCCTCTTGTAATTCCAGGCATGAGTACCCACATGTTATATTTGTATGATAAAACTGTAATTTATGCAAATAATAAAATAGCTCATTTACTTCTTGACTCTTTTTGACTTATCATGAGCCTTTAACTGATGACATATTTCAGCAAGCTGAGCAAAATTGAGCAGGGTTTAATTTCCTTTAGCGCAAGGTTGTATCTATCATGTTTCAGGACTTTCAAATTTTACAGGGCACTCCTCATTGCTATTCTTTCCAACATCAGGTAGTTTAGAAATTATTATGTATCTCTCAGGATCTGTCAAAAACGACCTCAAGAAATATTAGAGAGCTCGTGTTCAAAATATGAACCATTATCTCCTTAAACCAATTTAGAAAACTGAAGCGAGAGGACAGAAAATAAGAAGTGTGGGCGAGGAGGTGAGGAGGTTCGAACTCCAGTGCCCTAGTAGTGGAAAAGTCAAGCGGTATAGCCACTGCGGAAATAGTGTGCAGCTTACACAAAAGAGCTTTCTTTTAGAAGTCAAAGTATCTTTTGTACTCACAAGCTCACAAGTCCACCTGCAGGTGTATAACCAAAAAATAAATAAATAAATAAATAAATAAATAAATAAATAAATAGAATGGAAGAGAAAAAAACCTGAGGACTTCAACAGATATTCATACTTTCATACTAAATGACAGCAGCAAAACCAGGATCATAACTCAAAGGTCCATCAGGCAAGTAGGGGAGTTGGATATACACTTACAGTATTATTCACTTTATAATTCTACCCACATGGGGTACCTACTGTTACCACAGTCATACCATGGAAGGGAAATGCTGTTTGACAGAGTCAGAGGTGAAATGGGGAGTTTTCATTTAACAAGTTCTGTGTGTCAAGTTTGGCAAGATCAAAATGCAGATGGTGTTATGGCTCCAAAAGCAACATGAATGTCCTAAATGTCAATGAACTTACGCATACAGTGATCATGACGACCAAGGTTGTAGTACAAACCGTTTATCATATTATCATCATGGTTGCAGTGGTTTACAAAGAGAACCATTAGAGCAAACATGGAGAAGCTGATGGTGAGTGAAAATATCACTCCAAATGTTAAATGCTTTCTGAGTTGAAAATGGTAATCTCAAACAAACAAACAAAAAGTTTAGTGAGAAACATGGAACATATTTCTGTCTTATAAAGCTCTGACTGACAAAATAAATAGAGGCATTGTTAGGTTCACAGAAAAACTAAAAAGATAGTAAGAATATTTTTCTCAAATACATCTGATTTTGTAAGTAGAGGTTCTTACGCAATAATAACTTCTCCTGAAAGTAATGCATTGTGACCACTGACAGAGCTTCACTACATATCATAACCATCCTACACCCATATCCTACCAGGGTTCATTCTATGCAATGACATATTTCTCATTATAGCAACAAGAGAGTTTTCACTACCTAGAAACCTTGTACTCTGTCTATCCTCCTGTACTCCAAACCCAGATTTCTTTTTAAAATAAAATTTAAATATGATTTTATTTTTTTTTCTATGCAGTTATCTTGATGGAATGGGTATACTCTTCAGAAAAAAAATGAATATGGCATGCTATATGGACTGGCAATGTAAAAAGAGGAACTGTGTTATCAGTGTGTTCAGAAGTCTCCCTTATAAGAAAGTTTACTTGGGCTTGCAAATGACAACAAGTCACATGGATTTATGAGAATTCACCACAGGGCTTCCTGGTACTGGAGAAAAGGGTTTATGAATGGCTGTGGGTTTTTTTTATTTACTTTTCCTGTGGGGTTTTTTTCCAGTTTATTTATTTTTTTATTAAAAATTGCCATCTCCTCCCCTCCTCCTCCCCCTTCCCTCCCCTCCTCTCCACCCACACCCCCACTCCCTCCCTCTTGAGGCCAAACAGCCATCAGGGTTCTCTACACTATGTTGAGTCCAAGGTCCTCCCAACTCCCCCCAGGTCCAGGAAGGTGAGCAACCAAACTGACAAGGCTCACACAGAGCCCGTCCATGTCGTAGAGACCAAGCCCATCGCCACTGTCCTTGGCTCCTCGGTCAGCCTCCACATTTTCTTATATTCTTCTACTTTGAAAAGGATTTTTGAGACTTTTTTAAGCATTTATTTATTATGGTCTACTTTTGAAGCACAATATGATGTTTTGCTATATGTATATTTTTGGAATAGCCAAATCAAGCTAATGAACCTGTGTAACACGTAGCTAATTTTGTGTTGAGAACTCCTAACATCAGCTGTCATGGCAATTTCACACGTGTACAATACATTGTTACCAACCATAGTCAAAAAAAAAAAAAGAAAGTTTACTTGGTACTATGTGGTTAGCTTTCATTCAGATGTCAACACAGCCTAGAACCATCTAGAAAGAGAGTGACAGTGGTGACAGTGAGGGGCTGTCTACATTGGCTCATCCTGTGGACATAGTTGTAGAGGAGCGGTCTTGATGCTAGCTGATATGAGAGCAGCCAGCCCACAGTGAGTGACTCCATTCCCCACTATAAGAGAGAGAAAACAAGCATGCTCATAGGCATTCATTATGGATGTAACCTAGGGTGTAAACCACATAAGCCCTTTCTCTCTTAAGTTGCTTTTGGTTAGAGTATTTTATTACAGCACCATCAACGAAATTAGAAGAGGCGGCACGTGCCATACACTATCTGGCTACCATGAAGACAAGTGGAGGACAATGGCTCCGTAGATCACTTCCTGTCTCAACACATACACATATTGTGTAGATACACATGTAACATGGAGGCAAGGCCTTTTGAAATCTAATATGGCTGACAGTCACACATTAATAATAATGCCAAGGTATAACCTATGTATTTAAAAATGAGAAATCTAATTACATGAATGATAACAAAATTAAATAACTTGTTAATTCTTTTATGAACTAATTGAAATATATTGTTGCTATCTTAATTTTCTTAAACATATTCAAAAATTACTAGGCAAATAACATTCATTTTCTTTTTCTATAACTTAATTTCTATATTTTACTTTATAGCCCTTCGGTATTTCCAGCATCACTAAGTAAGTACCCTAGTTTTCATGGTAATAAATATAAACATTTGTCATTTGAATTTCTTGAAAAGGGTATCAGTTGAAGCTGAAACTTGACTTTAATATTATTACTCAAAAATTCATGTATTCCAACCCATACTGAAAGGTTTTATACTGTAATGAGTAAATATTTTAAACATAGACAACTTAGTAAATAACTTATGCAGTGTTCTGAGGAGTGTTGCTATTAGCCTCTGTTTTGATCCTGACATTTCTCGATTTCTCTCTCTGTCTCTGTCTCTGTCTCTGTCTCTGTCTTTCTGTATGTGTGTGTGTGTGTGTGTGTGTGTGTGTCTGTGCATGTGAGGATATATTTGGATTTATATTCATGTATGTAGAGACAAGAGTTCCACATCAGGTGTCTTTTAAATATCTCTTTGACTTACTTTTGATACAGGTCTCTCCCTGAACCTGGAGCTTGCTAGTGAGCTTTAGAATCTTCATGTTTTTCATGTTTCTACATGCTTTATGCACAGATTACAAACACATGCCTCTAGGGCTGGGTCAGGATAGAATTCATAACTCAAATGAAGCACTTAACCTAAAAAACCATCTTCAGCCCCTGAACACTACTACTTATGTGATGGAGGAGTGTTACTTTCATTGGTTAATAAAGAAACTGCCTTGGCCCTTTGATAGGACTGAAAATTAGGTAGGCAGAGTAAACAGAACAGAATGCCGGGAAGAAGGCAGTGAGGCAGATTCTTCAGGCAGTCACCATAGCTCTCTTCTCCAAGATGGACGCAGGTTAAGAATCTTCCTGGTAAGCCACTCCTCGTGGTGCTACACAGATTACTAAATATGGGTTAAAGGAAGATGTGAAAATTAGCCAATAAGAGGCTGAAACTAATGGGCCAGGCAGTGTTTAAAAGAACACAGTTTCTGTGTAATTATTTTGGGTAAAGCTAGCTGGGTGGCAGGACACAGCCCGCTATTCCATCTACACTTATGTAAGAATAATAATGATGACTCCCTACCAAGAAGCATTTGCTCTTTGGAGTTTGCACTAATTTCCTGACTTCTACCAAATTTCCTTTGTTTGTGTTCATTGTATCTACTAATTTGAGATTAATCTAAAATCAGCTTCTCGCAGCCAACTTGGCAGTAGCACTGCGTTAAAATATTTGTAAAATAAACAAAAGTGAGATATTTTGACAAAGTCATATATTACTTTGAATATTTAGACACAATCTGGCTAATAAGCAAAGATGTTATCATTTCTGTTTTATTCTGCATAATTTCATTGGCTATTACCTTAACTGAAAAATTGTAATGTAAACATTTGTGTGTTCAAATAATTAAATTGGTCTCTTGTAGATGGAATTATATCATAACAGTTTTCAAATTACATCTCACTGTTAGTAGTCAATTTGTTAAGAAGAAGAAGAAAGAGAAGAAGAAGGAGGAGGAGGAGGAGGAGGAGGAGGAGGAGGAGGAGGAGGAGGAGGAGGAGAAAGACATGTATAACAAAAAGAACTCAGATATTGTTGCTCATTGAAATATGGGGGGTTGCTACCTGCTTTTTTCTGGCACCATGGTGTTTCTGATACCCAGGCAGTAGGCTTATCTTTTTCAACACTTCAGTTCCCTCTTAATATAGTTTACCTCTCTCTCACCTCTAATGCTTAAATGCCTAGCATTCAGCCTGTCTCTCCTTTTACCTCTAAACTTCCCTTGTGAATCCTTATCCCCGTGATCTCAATGTTTATCTCACCACTCCACTCTCTTCCTGAAGTGCAACTGTCTCTTGACTATTTCTACATAGATAATAAATGAACATTTCTAACAAAAAGTTAACCAAAATCTTAATTTCCACACAACATTATGCTAATACTACCTGCTTCTTGGTCTATAACATTATCATGGTAAGATGCACTCCCCAGGCTAGCAGCCTATAGGGTCAATATTCCCTCCTTTCTTATGGATTCCAGCACCATTAAATCTAATCACATCAATCTCCTTCATACATTCCAGTGCAGCTCCTTTCTGCTCTGCCACTGCCATCTCTTTGTTACCTCATTGCCAGGAAACAGCAGTGATCTAACTGATGTTTAGTTACCCATTCCTCCTCCCACAGTAATGCTAATAAAATAAAGGAATTTAGGTTACTTCTTGCTCAAATCTCAATGGTCAGCATCTCATAATTCTCCAAACAAATCTAAAGTCCTTCTGGTGGCTGATTGCTCCCTGCAGTGGCTCAACAGACAGAGCCATTTCCCCAAGATCACCTCACACCTCCTTCTTCTTTGACTTCTGATCTCCAAAAACATCGGTCATCTTTCTGTTCCTTTCTTTTTGATAGAGACAAATGTACCAGCCTTCTCTGTGATTAGTAATTTCTGAACTAAATTCTCAGCTCCAATGGCACCTGTTCAAGTTTTTACAGATAGAATGCACAAAGGAAGGGTCTCATCAGTCTTTATAAGTGTCTTGCTGCTTTAGCTCTCCTTAAGGTTCTCACTTTTCTAAACATTTACTTAATTTTCCACCCTTAGACAGAGAATGCAAAATAATTTTACATTTTCTGTCTCCTTCATGTCCAGACCTTATGTCTGGACTGCTAATACCAACCATTATCTCTTCAACAAAGACTTTTCAGGCATATTATTGTTAATTGTTTTTCTTAGATAGGATGTTAGTCTGTAATCTAGATGGCCTTTACACTCTATCCCAATCCAACCTCAAACTTACAACTGATCTTCCTTAACCTTCTAGGTTCTGGAATTATAGATATGGAATCAGCTTAGTTATTTTGTTTAAGAATTATTCAAGGAAAACACCAAAGGAAACAAAGGGCATTATCATTCCTCAGAATATAGCATCTATTTAAAGAACTTTAGAAAACAATCTCACTTTTCCCACAATATCTGTGCAGTCATAATTTTAAATATTCTTTCTTATTTTCTCAAAATATTCCAATAATTAACATGCTTCATTATCATGACTGATATTTTAACTATTCCTTAAATTTATATGTACAATTTGTATAACATACCATGTTTTGGCATTTGTTTTTAAAACTATTATTCATATGCTTTATTGTTTTTTTCATTTCCCCCAAGACAACAAATAAAAAAATGAGTAAGTTCAAAGGTTGATGGTGTCGAGAAATTACTGAAATTGCCAAACTTGAGCAAAGGGCAGAAGACCCAGAAGAACTAGTATTTTCCTCTCTGCATCATCAGGATTGTTGAAAGGTGAACAGGGGGTCAAGGGAAAAAAGCTCCTGCCTGGATTGTGCCACAGATGCACAGACAAGAAACTCCACACTGGACTTCAGGGATACAACCTCAGCTAAGACTTGACAGATGATAATCCATGGAGAAATGGGATAAAGGCTTCATATCGGCATTGGCTTTGGGAGATTTGGCAAATGTTAAGAGGTGAAGGGCCAGGAGACAAAGAACATGCAAAATGTGACCCATGAGTAGTGAAGAGCTAAGCTGACCATTAGAAATTTTCAGAAACCTGGGGGAATCTAAAATTGTGTTTACAGGTCAGTCAAGCAGGAATGGCTCTCTGGCCAGTAAACTGAGCTCTCAGTTCTGCCTCCAGAACAAATGTCAACTAGATAAAGCCACTACAGGTCCTGCCTGCACAGATTACAGACAATGTAAACTGTTCCTTGAATAAAGGTCACATGATCCCTCTCTAGCTCTTGTGAAGATGCAAATAAATCTTTTCAAGAGAAAACAACATTAGCCTGACTTCATAAGAATTCTCAGACAAGGAGTATTGAATTTAAACTCATCATGTAAGTCTCCAGTGAGTTAATTAAAAATAGGGAAAAGATGATTCACAGTCTTCAGGTACTTCAAGGGTTATAGTCATAAGATATAATAAGTAGATAACTAATTAATATTCTTTAGATTGTCACATGGGAAAATACCTCAAATTTATTTTAATACTATTAAGTGGATGCTTATGAACAGATAAACATAATGAATGAAATGAATCTAGTATGCTCATCAGAGGACTGAACCATGATGATAGAGACACAATCAGAAAAACACATCACCTGAAAATGTGTATAAAGAAGATGCCTCAAAACAAAAGGATGAAAATAATATAAAGTACAACAAACACCAGTATCAACCTAATGTGTAATTGATGTGTAAGTAAAAATAGAAAGAAATGATATTTGCAAAAATAATCTTTGGGAATTCCCCCAAACTAATGAAAACTATTAACTCACATAATTCAGAGGTTTTTGAATTCAAGGACATTTTTGTAATACAAAATTATAAAATAAAATGTATCTTGGGCAATTGAGAAAGTTGACTTAAGACTAGAGGCATTTATACTACAAGCCTGGCAACCTGAGTCCAGTCCTTGGAACCTGCCAAAAGGCAGATGGAAAGAAGTGACTCCACAAAGTCACCCTCTGACCTCTGTGCATTTGCCATGACATGCTCACCTGGACACACATTGTGCATGCACATATACAAGAATAGAAAATAAATAAATAAATTTTACAAATCACTCCCAGGTACATAAAAGGAGACTTCTGAATACTGCAGATAAAGTGATAATAATAAAAGAACAGGATAAAAAAGAGTATTTCAAAGGCAGCAACAGTAAGAACTGTTTCTGAAGTTTGAGCAGAGATCATGAAAACCAGGTGATATATAATATAGCATTTTCAAGAGGCTAGAAAAAAATACTTCCCATCAAAAATTCTATATTCAACAAAAAATAATATCAAAAATAAACACATCACAGGCAAAGGAAATTGTAGAATGTTCTTGCCAATATGTTTTCTTTAGTTTAAAAAAAATGAGAAGCAGGAGCTATTGCCCAGCAACTAAAGTATTTGTGGTGTAAGAATGAGGACCTGAGCTTCAATCCCCAACACTCATGTAAATAAACTGAGCATCCTGATACAAAGCTTTATCTCAGTTCCAGGAAGACAGAGACATAGATACTAGGGAAACAAAGAATATGTTATTAGATTAAACAAAGAAAAACAATTAATTTTCCCAAAGAAGGGAAGTTCGGAGTAAAATATTATAAGCTAACACAAACAAACTACAGGTGAAACTTTTGTCATTTAAATCTGATTATCAGTGGTAATATTCAGTATAAGTAAAATAAATGTTCAATGTGAGGGAAGAATTTTCAGAGTTATTTAATTCTGAATCAAATTAAATTCATGGTGCTACAGCATATACATCTGTAATACAAAAAGACGTAAAAGACTAAGAGTATCTATTTAACACAAACGTTTATGGAAAAGAAGCAAGAGACTACTGCCAAAGGAAACACAAAGAAGTATAGCTAGCAGTAATACAACAATGTGCTTATAAAGTTCCAATCTCAGTCAGGATGTCACCATTGGTCTCTTTATACAGAAACAAAAACATAACATAACTTAGTGGTGTATGTGTAATACTGAGGCCAACAGCTGCCAAACCATCATTCTTGATGCAAAATGGCAATGACGTTAGTTGAAAGAAACTAATTTCAAAAGATCTGTGCCTCTAACAAAAACATAATACCACAATGGAACTAAGTAAGGAAAAACATTAACAAGATAGAAAATATTCTATAATTTAGATATAAAGCATTTAAAAACATCACTGGCATACAAAAAATACGATGGAAAATTTAAAATGTTTTAAAATAAATTATAATGAAAAATTCAGTATCAAAATTAAAAGATAGCCAAATCTGTGTAGAGGCAAATATTTTACTCTGAAATAAGTTGCAAATATGCTAAGAAAGAATAAAATATTAGTAATGTGATTAACCATTACAAGCAGGTAAAGGAAAATGATACAAATAAAATCCAAATTTAATAAAATAAAGTAAAAATTAGGCCACATAAAAGCAGTATTCAATTGATGTATATTTTATTCATATGTATGAATGTATATAAAATATATAAAAACATTTTTATTTAAAAAACATGTGTTCCACAGTAAATAAAACCTAAAAACTCAATTATATATGGTTATGAGTCAAAAAAGAAATTGACAAAAATGTTTGAATTAATAAAGGAATAGAAGCCAGCTGGTCGTGGTCCACATCTTTAATCCCAGCACTTGGAAGGCAGAGGCAGGCAGATCTCAGTGAGTTTGAGGACAGCAAGATCTATAGAGTGAATTCAAGGACAGTCAGAACTATTACACAGAGAAACCCTGTCTCAAAAAATCAAACAAACAAAACAAAACAAAAAAGGAATAGAAAAATATATATGTAAATGGTAACAAAATAAGGCAAAGTAGAACCATTCATATAAAGAATATGTCTGTGATTAACAAGGTTACTTCTTGATTAAAACCAAACAATCTGGAATATATAACAACAACAAAATGCAAAAAATATAAAAGTGCTTCATTGACAAAGTGATACTTTTTAGGTCCTATCTATGTAAATTTTAATCAAAATATATTTAATAAAATATTTTGCATACAACATAAAATGTATGCATAATTTAAGTAGTCTCAGTGTTTAAACTGTTTCTGAACTTACTCTAAATTTTGTTTAACATCTCTATATTATAGCCACGTTTATCTTTGTGAAATGTGAAAACACATTTTCAGGACAGAAGGCCAGGAAGTATTATTTATTGCATATCAAATATACACACAGCAGTATGTGAGACCATTGTCTCTGTATCATCAGTTATTCCTTATACCATTCCTCTTAATAAGTCACGTTTAATATGTGACCCAACTCAGGAGCACAAAAGGAAAAAAATCTAGTGAATGTCAAAGAACTAACCAAGAAGTGACAAGTGAGTAGGAGGATAGGCCTCCTAATGTCTCTCTAGCCTTATTATGTTCGTTCTTGGGATTTTTTTACAATTTACAGCCAGGGTAACATAAAATCATGTCCCATTTATGAATTAAAACACATATATTCCATCTTATAACTGAAACACGTAGCTATATTTATGAAAGTAAATCATATCTACCTATAAACATGCATTGAAATTATACTCAATATATGTAAAATGGCACAAATTTGCAAGTCTAAGACATGTGTGACTAAGTACAGTAAGATATAATAAGTAGAAACATAAATTCTAAGAATAAGATGAAGTAACACAAGACTCCAGTAAAATGCTGAAATGAAGATGTTTCGTGTGTGGAAGCCATCAGACAGCTGGGAAAATCACCCTCATTTGGTCTATTTTCAGATGTCTTATTCAGTCTTCCCATCACAAAGTTCTGATGATTTAAAAGTTAACAGATCTTTTCTGACAGCCTTTTTAAGAGTGACTTGTTTCCCTGTGTTCTATTGTTCCTTCATTTTATGAACTAATCTAATTATCCAGTGACTTCAAGGAGCACTTCCCCAACAGTCAGTTAGCGTTGTTGTAAAGGGACATATATCTACAAATAGTGTTTCACGATGGCACTAGACTCATGTCCATCTCTGTTGCTAATTAAATAAACAAGTTAATATGTTGACCCTTGTTTAAATATCATTGCAGCAGCTTTGTATCAGTCTTTCCTTTCCCCAACCTTACGCCTCATTTTTCAGCATTTGGAAAGACAAAATGCCAACCCATAACAGAACAAAAACAAATAAACAAATAAATATAGCCTGTGGTTTCCAACTTGATTACAAAAGAGTTACAATAATTGGAGCCTTTCTCAAACAATGTTATAAATAAGATAGAGTTACACAGACAGTGAAAAAGTAACAGACTTTTGGACTACGTTTGGAAAGAGAATAGGTGAGAACCTTTAATGTATGCCTTCTGTGAACTGAATATTTGTGTCCTAACCCCAAGGCAAAACTTTCAGGAAGTGCTGGGGCCATGAGGACAGAGCTCTTCCATGACTTTTGCAGGAAAAACCCTGAGGGATTTAATTGTTCCTTCTGCCACATGAAACTACAATAGATGGATGGTGTTTATTTCCATCTTCTTCAGTTTCTTTTATCTATGTGTTATAGATTATTGGGTAGAAACACTACACTTTCTTCCTCATGTGTATCCCTATTTCATTTTACATTGCTTATATAATTATGTAATGTCCTCTCAGTTTCCTTTGGATTGTTTATTGACATTGCATAGTAACATGATTTCAAGGATTTTTTCTTTTTTGCTAGTTTTAACTATGTGGTAGATTCTTTAGATTCCCTGTATGTAAGAATATCTAATTTGTAAACTGAGAAAATTCACATTCCTTTTGATTCGGATGTTTTATTTCTTTTTCTTCCTTAATTATTGTAGCTAAGATGTCTAGTACCATACTGAGGGAAGTGGTACCAGTGAGCACCTTTGGTTTGCTACTGGTCTACCATGAAATTCCTTCATCTGCTCACTATGGAATGTAATGTTGTTAGCTATGGGTATGCCGTGCATGGAATTTACTATGTAGATATTCATACCTTTGATAGTAAGTTACAATGTTGTTAGATATGGGTGTTTCTAACATGAAATTTACTGTGTAGCTATTCATGCCTTTGATGGTTTTTTTTTTTTTTAAAAAAGATTTTAGCATAAAAGAAGTTTGGGTTTTGTTAAATGTATTTTCTATACAATTTCTATATAATATACTAAAAATCATGAATTTTATCCTTATCCTTATCCTGTGTTATGCTACATTACATGGGAAGACTTTTGTGTATTGATTTGTCCTTGTGCAAAAAGAATAAATTCTACATGGTTATGGTGAATGACAATTTAAAGTGATAATGTATTAAACTTGCTATTTTTATTTTAGGTTCAATAATCATACTGACTTGTAATTTTTCTTTGTGTCTTGGTCTAGCTTTAATATCAATATATTACAGTTCTCATACAAATGCATTCCAGAGTGTTTATAAAGGATTTTATTTTTAGGAAAGGGTTTGAGAAAGACTGGCATCATTTCTTTAAATGTTAAGTAGAGTTCAGAAATCCATCAGGTCCTGGGAGACTTTAAAAAATATTTTCGTTTTTATTTAATTTTGTGTATGTTTGTGAGCAAGTGTACATTTGTTACATGTGTTTGCTCATGTGTGTGCATATACATGTTTGTATGAAAACTTGTGTGTGGAGATTAGAGAACAATTTATGGGAGCCAAGTTACTTCTTTCCCCATGTGAGCCCTGGGGACTAAACTCAGGCCATCAAGTTTTATGGCAAGAATCTTTATCCAATAAGTCATGTTGCTATTCTTTCTGGGAGACATTTATTAGTGGGACAATTTCCTTTATCTTTTTGGAGCAATCGAGACAAGGTTTCCCTGTATAGCCTTGGCTGTCCTGTAACTTGCTCTGTGGATTCTGCCCCCTAAATTCTGGGATTAAAGGTATATCCCACCACTAATCCTCTTATTCTTTTGGACCATTGTTCTTTGTTGTTATTATTTTTTTTTCTATTTCTTTGTGAATTAGCTTTGAGAGTATATCTTGTCTAAGAATCTATCCAAGTCTTTTAGACTTTTCCAATTTATTGGTATATAGATAATTGTTTTTCACATTAATCTTAAATATGCTCAATTTACATGTTATCTATTATAATCTATTCTTTTATTTTTGATCTCATTTAAATCTTTTCTTTTTTCCCATAATCTAGCTAGGTTCTGCTAACATTGTTAATATATTTTTTGAAGTCTAGTTTTGTTGATCATTTCAGTTTCATTATTTCTGCTCTGATTTTTATTATTTCCTGACTTCTATTAACTCAGGGATTAATTTGTTTGTTTATTCCTTGAGGAACAGCAGTAGGCTGAAAGAGTTTTTGAACCTTTTCATGGTATTTGTCACTATTCACATCACTTTAGAATTCCTTTTGCTTTTTATGGTGTCTTTCTATGTTTACCTCACAATTTGTTTTTATTTTTCTTAAATATTGTTTTCAACATATTATTTCTTCAGGAAAATCTTGCTTAATTTTTGTTATTGGTAAATTTCCCAAACTTCTTTGAGCCATGGGAATGTAGAAGGATATTAACAAATAATTTTTTATTGATTTTTATTGAGCTCTACATCTTTCTCTGTTCCCCTCCCTGCGTCTCCCCTCCCCTTCAACCCTCTACCAAGGTCACCATACTCCCAATTTACTCAGTAGATCTTGTCTTTTTCTATTTCCCATGTAGATTAGATCTATGTATGTCTCTCTTAGAGTCCTCATCGTTGTCTAGGTTCTCTGGGATTGTGATTTGTGGGGCTGGTTTTCTTTGCTTTATATTTAAATAATTTAACATGAAAAAGTAATTAACTCTTAAAAACACTGACTTTAATCTTTTTTTTTCCTGTGAGTGTGTAGGGGGAGGGAGTAGGTACATGTGTACAAGTACCCACTGAGGGTAGATTCCCTCACACTAAAGTTATAAGCACTACTATTGAAGAATAACTCAATCATATTAAATAACCTAAGCTTTAAGAACAATGTCTTCTATTCCAGTTACATATATTCTAAAAAAATAGTGATACATACTTTGAAATACTAATTCCACCCTTTTCCAAAATTAACTTTCTTTTTTTAAAAAAAAGCGATAGCCTGTCTCATGAAATACAGCTCAACAACGTCAATGTATAAAATATTTAGATGAATAGTACGTAGCATAAGATCCCCACATTTGTTAAGACAATCTTATTTAATCAATACATTTCAGGGAGTGGCTTATTAAGATGAAATGATGCCTGCATGTGAGTGTAACTAACTCCAGAGAATTCCTGGATTGCCAAGGAGGAGGAATTTTCATACACGTTAACAAAGTCCAGTAAAAACATCATTTCCGCATCTGTTAGGAGAGATGAACCAGCAGTTAAAAGTGCTGGCTATTCTTTCAGAGACCCTGGTTTGAGTCCTACATCTACATGATGGCTCACAACCTTCTATATTTTTAGTCACAGGGTTTCTGTGGCCCTCTTCCAGCCTCTGTGGAAATCAGTCAAATATATATATATATATATATATATATATATATAAAATCAAGTTCAAAATTTAAAAAAAAAAATGACTGCAGTGTTACCCTACCTACCAATCAGCTTTTTTCTTAAGCAAATCCAAGGACAGCAATAAAATAAGCACTCAGATTACAAATAACAAAATAATATTAGAAATCATGGCATAGTCACAAGGCATTTGAAATGATACAAAAGAAAATTTTGAACATCCTGTGAATTTTTGAGCATTCATTATGATCGTCTAACTTGCCATACAATTTTGTTCATCATCCTGATGTCAGGCTTTTTGTATATTTCACTGAAACAGCTCAGTTTCTACATGAGTTTATGCTGATTCTACATCCTAATAATAGCCATGCTTGCCAGATGGAATTTGTTATACTGCTATAATCATTATTCTATATTCTTGAAACAATGTAATATTTATTCTGCTAATCTCAGTGGCAAAGCACAGTGTGATTAAATCATTTGCTCAAGATAGGCTGTGAGTAAACAGAACTGGGAAATGTTAACATCCCTTAGTAATAAATGTCTGAAAACAATCTGTTTATAAAATAAGGAGCTACTTTTTATGAATAAATCGTCTTATTGTTCTAGTGCTTATCTCGAATGCTAAAACATTAAAGAATCTTCTAAGTGTAATTGGTGATGACTTGATCAATTCACTTCAATGACTGCTCCTCATATTTAAAATAGTAATTTATTAAAAGATTTTTCAGAAGAGTCAAGAATACATAAACAAAGTAACTAGTACTTGCCAAGATTTGTATGTATACCTCAGGATTATAAGAAATAAATCTTTCACTGAGTCAGGGAAAGCCAGTGATATTAGCCTATTCTTTATAATAGCATTGCTTTGAGTCGGAGGCAACAATAGCTAGTATGATGCTGAGTAACAAGGTATTCCTTTGGGATGTGTGTAAAAAGACAAACGTTATGTCATCCTAGAAACATGATGATGAGAAATCTAACTGTCTGTCTTTAATAGCACAGACATTAGCAAAACTCTCTCAATAGAAGCCAGAAAGACAGTAGGTGGTCACTCCTTGAACCTGAGCTTTGTATAGAAATATATTTAAAAACACAATGATTCTCATGAGCTCTAAAGGTTCAGGTCTTCAGAGTCCTGTTACGACATTCTAGTGTACTTCTAATTTTGAATTTGAACACGTCAGGTGTGATCCACAGCACGGCCTGGCAGCAACTTTGTAGAGAAGGCCAGTTCACTTTTCTAAATCTGTATGCTCTTCAACTATAAAATGGGAGCTTTTAACCTTGAGATCAATAACTAAAGTTCTCCACGCAAAGTCAAAATCGCTTGGTAGTATCGTTTTTCTAAGGATATATAAGATTAATAATTTGGGAAAATAAATGTCTCAGAATTTAAACCTTCCCAAAGCTATTAAATAGGACTAATAATAACAGTTGCCTCAATGGATGCTGTGAGAAGCAAGTGAGATAGTAAAGAACATCCACATTTCCTTGGTTGCCCCTGCATTAAAAGATGCTCTTCTACATCTCTATTCTGTAGCTGAGTAGGTACCAGAACACCTTCTCAATTTTGTTAATCCAGAAACAGAGGTTACATGAAAGTGTGAAAACTCTTCTGGTATAAAAAATTCTATTTTAAAAATCTGGCTATAAAACATGATTAGTTTTTAACATAATTAATAGACTAAACTTAAATCTTGCGTCAAGTAGAAATGAGTGCTTACCTCATGAAATAGACTATATGAGTCTGCCTTCTCTTAAATGCATATATTAGGCTAATTTTTAGGAAGGAGGGAAAAGTAAACATAAATATGAAAATGGGTCAGTACCACACTATCAGGCCATTTGAGCCTATAGTTGCTGAACCAATTCTACTTGATTAATTCAGAGTTTGTAATTGGGTCAACCTTTATTATAAATATACATGCTCACTTGTTGTGAAGACATAACTATAGAAGATACTTTAGAATGTTAACTCAGCTTAAGGTTATTATACTACATAGCAGGAAATATAAACATGGAAAACACCACCTGTTTCTGAAGATATCATGTGCTCATGTGGAAATCAGTACATGAAACACAGGAATACATACCTGCCTTCAATGAAAACACATGACTTTCAGGTAAACTCTGACTTGCTAAATTAATGATGGATTAGCTGCTATAGTGCATTAAGTTTAAACCTGTGATTGCATCATATGGCTATAAATTAGATGGAAAACTGATGCACCATTAGATAGCAAATAAATGATATTGTGGTTAAGCTGAAAAGGAAGTTTAAGTAATCTGTGCACACGATATTAATAATTGACTTTTTTGATCCATGTGCAATCTAAAATAAAAATAAAGGGAGAATAAATGAGAACAGTAAACCTTCACAATCTATTGATTCCCTATCACCGGCAAAGACCTGAGTCAATGGACTGCAGTCTCTCTCTTCATTGGAAAGGTTGAATTTTAATGATCACATGGCTGCTGGGATCAATAAAAGTCCAATCTGTCTTTACTCAGAAAAAAAAAAAGGAAGTCCATTTTGAGGTTTGTGGAAATTCACCCACAGATCAACTGACCTAACGAATGTCATGATGGTATTTGCACCCCATGGCCAGACAGTGCTCTGAGACTTCTTATGAGCTAAGAACTAACTAAAGGCTAACACTCTTCTAGTGGGGTCGAGATAAACTCGGGTTCACTGATTATTCAGCGGCAGCATTGGGGCCCTACTCTTATCCAGTTGCTCGGGTGTCACGAAGTCCCTGGCGGGATACAGGAGCATGTACCGTGAGATCAGCTAGTTTGCTCGGTCCCCGGGCAGCCATGCATAGCTCAGGAATATGTGCACCTCATTAAGAAGGGCCAAGATCCTAGAGAAGAGATACTTAATTCCTGGGTCTGGTGTCAGTCTATTCTGCTAGTGGTTCCTTCCTCACACCATGACATCCCATGACAACCATGACTTCGCTGTGTCTTCTGTGTCATTAAACATCTTCAGCACATTTTCATATCACACCGGAGGTGCTGGTGGAAGATTTTTCTATGATGATGCAAGGAAATGAAAGAAAATCAGGCTAAATAATAATCTGTCTAAGTGAGTTCAACATTTCTTAACCTCTGGTCAATGGCACTATCTTATTATGTGTTAGGGAAAAAGTATGGGAATGTCTTTTCAAATTCCATCATAAATCCACACATGAGCCTAAATAATTTGGGAATGGCGTTGAATATTGGTTATTAAACTCAGTCTGAATGTAGTATCATGAAGAAAAATAAGAAAGTTAAGAAACGGAAGGTGTGTGGACTTATGCAACACAAACTGTGACCACCAACATAAATTTTATATAACTACAAAGCCTAGTATCTCATTTAGTCATCCAAGTTTAATTTGAGAATCAGCTGTTACAGCTTGCACATCTCTAAGTAATGAGAAGCAATTTACTCGAGAGTCTTGTTATTCAAGAGCCTTATAAGTACATATACTATCAGCAGCGTGGTAGCAAGAGGTTTATTTTATAAGTTTTAATCTGCACTGTTGTATTTTCTTCACTTAAATTTTTGTCGATCCATATTTTTATCATTACTTCCAGCTATTTAGGAGACAATTGGCTTCTAATTCATTTCTAATTCAATTTCTAATTCTAATTCTAATTCATCCACATGCATCCATTTGAGTTGTGTTTTAGAAGTAAGTGCCAAACATCAATAAATGGCTATACATGAAATGGATAGGATCTTTTGTCACAATACTGAGAAAATAATAGTGATAAGAAAGCATATCCCTTCATCTAAAAATTGCTAATTAAACAAATAGCAGATGCAGGGTATAATTCTAAAAGTGGATAATGACAAGATGTACTCTACCTGCTGTAAATCCAGAGTGATTGTCACGTAATGGTATTCAACTCCATTCTTGATACTGGGACTCTGCCACCATGTGTTCTTGCCGTCGATAGCATTTGTGATTGGATGTCTCTCTATGGGTCGGCAGCAGAGGGGGGAGAGAAAAGACCAGATAATGAGTTTATAGCTGTCTCTTAAAAAAGGGGGTGTGGAGGTAGACCAAGCCTGCAGATAACAATCATTTTAAAAAGCAATTTTTATCTCCAACACATTTCTGTGATTTCAGAGTTTTACACAACATGGCAGGAAATGGTGACCTGTCTAGGCTACAGAAGGTACTGAATGCTGACCACCAGCTAAAATAGAAAGCCTTAAAGATACTTCCAGAAACAAAGTGCAAAGATACCTTACAGAAATCCAAATAGTGTGCTGCTCATTTGATAAAGTAAACTCTCCTGTTGGAAAAATGCTTGAACATTGCTTGTTCACACACATTGTTTACTGCTGAGATGCAAACAATCCAGTATGTATGTGGCTTTAATATAAAATGATACCCTTTCTTGCCTATGAGATTTTCTTTTGTAACAAGTCTTTAACTTGTCGCCTTCCTACCGTAAATTTGAACTATACTGAGAGATTCCCCAAGCCCCCTAGCCAACATTCACTTGGCCATTCCAGAAAGGAATCTAATGAATATTTGCAAGCCAGGAGACTGGCCCATGAACTCCAATATACCAACCAAGCACAGGCTTTCCCTCCTAAACCCAATCCAGACAGAACCATTTGTGGTGTTCAAAGAGAGACTGGAGACAAGGAAGGACGTGTGCGCCATTCCTCCAACCATCACTGTCTTTCACTACAGCTCTTTTTCCTTCTGAGCCAGGAGCTCTAAGATTCTCGTGCTTTCGAATTCATTGCACAGATCTCAGAACAGAAATATCCCCACATATCACAGCCTTGTTACATTTTTGGCTGTGTTGGAAACTTTTTTCATATTTCACAAGTTCTAGATCTTTTCTCTAAATATGCACGGAGCACATCTGGCTGAGGATGGCAAGAGTGGAGGCTGTTGGTGTTCCTGTTTCTGTTCTCAGGGCTGTTAAAGATGTCTAAGTCCATCAGACCTCACGCAGAAGCCACCACAGGTGCCCTCTGCAATGTCCACAAAGTGTTGGTAAGATTCTCTCCTGTTGTGGTGGGGCTGTTAATTTGTTTCCAAGCTACCCAGCAGCTCAGACACAAAATAATCACACAGAAAGAATATTATTTGCAATATTATTTGGCCATTAGCTTAAGCATATTCCTGGGCAACTCATATCCTAAATTAACCTAACTCTATTAATTTGTGTATCTGTGGTTGTGGCTAACCAGGTCAAGTTCCATCCAGCATCTGTCTCCAGCAGGTGTCTCTGACTCTGCCTCCTTTCTCCCAGCATTTAGTTCAGTTTTCCTTGCCCTACCTAACTTTTGCCCTATCAACAAGTCAAGGCAGTTTCTTTATTCACCAATGGTATTCACAGAATACAGAGGGGAATCCCATATCTCTTTGCTACCCTGTTATCATGCTGTTCATTCTGGTATAAGTGTGCACTGCAATACCAGTCTTGGGGACTTGAGCAAAATGAACTGTCTCAGAAAATATTCAGAGTTGAAGTGTGGTAGTTGATTGGATTCTCAGCCTAACTGGATTTGGAATCAATTAACAGATAACTGCTGACATACCTGTTCAAAACCATGGGTGCATCTTCCAGATTCAGCCCAGACAAAAGGAATTCTAAGAAAAAAACTTTATGTTTTTTGCCTTCATATCTCACTAGAAAGTTTACAACCTCGTTGCTGCCTTTGCTGCTTTTCTTTGCTCATCTCAGAATCCAGATTTTTCAGGTTTGCAGCATGCATTGAAGATCATTGGCTCTGCAGGAAGCACCCAGGACCTCAACACCATGTTAGGATTGTTGAACCACACAGTCTTTAGAACTGAGCTACTTTGTTCTTAGCTTCTTCCATGTGAAAATAGCCATCGTTGGCCTATCTGGACCATACTGTACAAACCAACATGAGAAATAGCCCTTTCTATATATTTATTTGTTCAGTGCTGTTCTACAGAACCCTAACACAATCCTTATTTTAAGTTGAAGGAATACCCCTAACAAGTGAACAAATTTTGCCAATATGAGGATCAACCTTATCCTCTTAATTTGTCAGCAGAGTCTAAGAGCTGGGACATGTATTCTCTCTGATATGGAAGGAAAGATCACAAGACTTGGGGTATAAAGAGCAGGCATATTTGATGCCAGCTATTTCTTGACTCCACTATTTAGTACTTAACTGACTATGAACAGATAACTTAAATTACATTTTATGCCTATAAGATGGATAACAAAAATTCAATCACAACAGCATTTTTTTAGATACTCAACTTCCAGGAGAAATGTAAAATCAGAAAAAAAATGTGTGTAACACATTAGGGAAGTTAATATAGGAAATTTCCCCTCAGAATTTTATAAATAATAGTAATCTTGAGTCCAATATACCATCATTCAATGTACCATGAATTCAAAATTTATTCATAAATTAATGGACATTTAGAAATGTACAATTATCTTTAAATAAAACAAGAATATCCAATTAAGGAAAATTTGTTAAATTTATCCTTTTTACTTTTATAAAGACTGTAGAATACTGTGTTCATTGTCCTTATTATCACTGATCAGTGAAAACAGTTGAGTGGGGTCCCTTTCTTCAGGGGTCTGCCCATGTGTGCTACTACTATGAGGAACATGTTTTTATAATACTGAAATAAATGATAAGCCTGTTCAAAATGTGCATTGTTATGAATCTTACAGACAAATTACCCCTAATAAAAGTTGAAGATAAAAAATATCAGCAACACAATATTTTGTGGTCATGATTATCGCCAGGCAGCAGAGTGTGGGTTATGTGTGCTCTTAGGGCAGTGAAAGAATTATCCTAATATCTCAGAACCCTGCTACATTTTGGATTATGGTGGATCTTCTTTAAGGAGAATACTTGGAGCTCACTGTCCAGCCAACATAGCTTATTTGACAAGCTCCAAGCAAATGGTAGACCCTGCTTCAAAATCAGAGATAGAGAGTGCCTAAGGACCAACTCTCGTGGTTATCCTCTGCCCTTTTCACATGCAACAGGGCATATACGGACATGAGTATTCAATGCACACATACATGAAAGGATGCTTACTAAATTTGTCATTTCCACTTAGTAAAAATTTCGATGTTAATTTTATCTATTTAGTCTCCTATATTATCTTCAACTAAAACATGAACTTAAATTCTGATATTTATATATTAATCTAGATGTATAATAAAGAACAGAATGGCAATATAGCCTTGCCACTGGAAATTCAGTGCAGCTGTGGTGCTCCTTGAACTTAACTTTGTACCAAGTCTTATCACATCAATAGCTCATTGGGATGAGGCATCCTGTTTCAATACCGAAAGTAAAATCAACGAATATATTAAATAATTCATGCCAGTTGAATTCTGTTGGAGTCAGGTACAATGTCACTTTATAAAAACAGCGGTCCACAGAAACACAGCTAAACATCAACAAATAATAGTAACAAATGTCTCTGGTAGTTGAGCAAATGCAGAAATCAGCACATTAGGAATCAGAGCAATACATAAAGTCTTATTGCCATTGCCCTTACAGAAAAATAGATATAGAAAACATTCCCATATCTTCCTAATTCTTTTTGCTGTTGTTGTTCTCATGTGTGAAAGCAAAGCACACAGGCAGACATGATTCCAAACAGAATTCATAGGTTTTTGGTAATTGCCAAGAAAATCTGTTTTAGTGAAAATTTTGATATCTGCTACCTCAAGTCAAATTGAAATGAGACTCAGCCAGGAAAAAAGATGAGAATATGAATCAACAACTAGCCTTAATTCCCACTTTAATAATCATAATTAATTGCAAATACTGATTATTGGCGGAGTTCCTTTATTTAAAAAATATAGAAACATTATATCCTCAAAAAGGACGAGCTATGCAAATCAAATAAAGAGCCAACTACATTTGAAAACTGGCTGGGGAATCATTATACAATCTTCTCAAACTGTTTGTGTCTTAATTAAGAAAAACAAATTACTAACAGCCAGAAAGTTCATTTGATTTTCTTTTCATGGTGATTAAATGCAGACCTTACGGGTTTATTCTGGAAGGCCCCTGAATTTGCAGAAATTTATCATTTGTTACTACAACTTTTACTCAAGTATATTCACATAATTTATTGCCAAATTTTTATTCCTGTCATAGTTTATTCTTTCTGTGTTTCCAGTATCAAAATTGATTTTGAAATGTAATGAAGCTGCTCACACTTAAAAATAACACAAAGTAAATGCAATGCAGGCTGTGACAAGTTTAAGAGACTCCAAGTGAGCAAACAGAGAAATCGGAGCTCTCCTCCTATGCACCACGCTTCATTGAAGGAACTAGTCTTGGCTTTGATATGAAAAACTTTGAATGTCTACATCTAAATATAAGTTTCCTTCACTGAGATGCAAGAGACCCCAAACACAGAACCGTAAAGCAGACAGGTGATGGGATGGGACTCTGCCTGACACTTCTCAATTCTTTTCCACCCAAACATGCATCGTTATTGCTGTTTCTAGGATAGCACTCACTTTCATCTTTCTCTGTTGTGTATAACATATTTACATATTTAAATGTATTTGTCTATTTAATATACTTAGACTGCAATATACATCAATGTTAATTTTATATTTAATAAATTTTATGTAAGCATAATCATAGTGATGTCAACACATTCATCTATCTAATTCTCCCTCTTTCTATCCTAGTCTAAGCACACAGCTACACAGGCCCACCACCTTATGTCCATCATTCACCTGCTACCATGTCTGGGATTCTAGGCTTGCATTTCTTAGTGAAAACTGAGAAACCATTCCCCGAATAGATGGTGATTTCTCTCCAATAGACCTCGTCTTCATTCCCTGTGAATGTACAAGTTATTATGATGTAGGTGTGCCTTTTATCTATCTGATGATTTCATTGGTTAATTAATAAAGAAACTGCTTAGCCTGATAGGTTAGAACATAGGTGGGTGGAGTAGACAGAACAGAATGCTGGGAAGAAGGGAAGTGAGGCAATCGTCATGCCTCTCCTCTCTGAGACAGATGCCATGAAGCCAGCAACCAGGTCAGACATGCTGAATCTTTCCCGGTCAGATACCACCTCATGGTGCTACACACATTACTAAATATGGGTTAAAGTAAGATGTGAGAATTAGCTAATAAGAGGCTGTAACTAATGGGCCAGGCAGTGTTTGAATACAGTTTGTGTGTTGTTATTTCGGGGCATAAGATAGCCAGGCGGCCGGGAGCCGAGCGGGAATGCAGCCCGCCGCTCCCATCACTACATTATTATCCATAAATTCATTTACATTCTGGCTTTTACCTCAGTTTCCCTACTACTCTATATTTCTTCTCTGCTGTTTTTGCCTTCTCCTTGAGGGTCCATCCAGACATTTGCTGCTTCTCTTTTTACCCCACTCAGTACCTGCACCATGAATAACACCTCTTTTCTCTTCACTTGGTATCACATTCTCCTGATTACCTGGCATCACCAGCCTTGATTATCCAAAGTAATTTTCTTACTTAATGAAGCTTCCCCAGGGCTCTGCAATTGGTTCTCGGCTGTTAACATACCAATTCAGAGGGAGCCAAACCCAAGCTGTGTTCAATCACTACCCAATTCCATGCATACACCAGAGTCACAAAAAAATATGAAAGTTTTTTGTGGATTCCCTCTATTAAATACCTTAGCTTTTCAAAGACCCTGGATTTACAATATCAGTAATTTTCGGGGTGGGGTGGGATGGGGGAGGGCGGATGGGGAGAGAAAAGTGTGAAGTGGAGGATGGGAAGAGCTTGGGGGAATAGGATGGTGGGGATATAGGAAGGGTGGATATGGGAACAAGGAATTATATATCTTACTTAAGGGAGCCATTCTAGGGTTGGCAGAGACTTGACTCTAGAGGGGTTCCCAGGTATCCAGGAAGACGCCCCCAGCTAGGTCCTTGGGCAGCTGAGGAGAGGGTGCCAGAAATGTACAGATCCTATTGCCATACACATGAATATCTTGCATATCACCATAGAACCTTCACCTGGCATTGGATGGAGAAAATGACAGAGCCCCACATAGGAGCACCAGACTGAGCTCCCAAGGTCCTGATGAAGAGCAAAAGGAGGGAGATCATGATCAAGGAACTCAGGACCGTGAGGAGTGCGTTTACCCACTGAGACGATGGGACAGATCTAACAGGAGACCACCAAGTCCAGTTGGAATGGGACTGATGGAACAGGGGACCAAACCGGACTCTCTGAATGTGGCTGACAGTGGAGGAGGACTGAGAAACCAAGGACAATGGCAATGAACGTGAAATCTACAGCATGGACGGGCTCATTGTGAGCCTTGTCAGTTTGGTTGCTCACCTTCCTGGACTTAGGGGGAGCTGGGAGGACCTTGGACTTAACATAGTGAAGGGAACCCTGATGGCTCTTTGTCTTGGAGAGGGGTGGAGTGGGGGTATGGGTGGAAGGGAGGGGAGGGAAGGGGGAGGAGGAGGGAAGAAGATGGAAATCTTTAATAAAAAAATGATAATCTAAAAAAAAGATACATAAACATCAAAAAAATAAGTGTCCATACATTCATATGTATGGATATATTATATCTAATTTTTAAAAATCTTTAAATTTGATATAATGCCATTTAGCTACTCTTCTCTCTCTGTCTCTCTCTTTCTCTTCTTTCCTTCCCCCCCATTAAGAATAGTTCAATTAATCTATTCTCCTTAGTATTTTCCTTAGTATTAAAATATGCCAAAATAATGTTATATATTTGTCCAAACCTGTAGACTGTACATTGCTAAAAGTGAAACCCAATGTAAACTGTGACAATTGGATGATAATATGTTGAACCTATATCAATAGGTTCAACAGTGCAAATTAGCACTCTAGACAGTTGGGATAATGAAGATTGCAAGGCTATGGAGGATGTCACACATATGCTGAGGAGGTAGATATTTGCAAACTCTTGATATTTTTTTCTTTATTTAACTGGAAACCTAAAACTGTATTAAAAACAGTGTATGAATAAAATTGAACAAATAAGAAAATTGTCTAATTATATTTTCAACATTATCTCAATTACCATAATTTACTCTACTAATCTCTTTTCTAGACAACCAGTATTGATACAGACATACTGTTTTCTAAAACATATCTGTAAGTCAGTCTTCATCTCAAAATTATTTTTAAATAATTTCATTTTATCATACAAATTCTTTACAGGCTAAAGCAAATTATATATAGTCCCCCCAATATGCCATGTTGTGTCACATCCTCTATATGTGTGCATGACTTACTTTGATAATTCACTTATTCTTCCTCTCACAGCCTCTATCTTTGCATGATTCTCTCCTTGTACATAAGTTCTCTAGGCAAGTTCTTAGTGCCTGATTCATTTTTTTCTTATTTCCTTATACTTTCTCTAGATTGAAGAATATAATTTTATTTTGTGCTTCTGTATTGGCTATAATATATGATCTTATTCTGTGGCATAGATATGTGGTTCACAGAGGCCAACAAGACAGCTTGACATTCACCTCTGATCAGCCACTCCACTATGGGCTGGTAGGATCCTTCATTTAAGTTATTTCCAGCTTCCACAATCCACATGTAGCAAGACTCTGCTGTCTGAAAATTTCAGCTCTTCCTAACTATTTGTACACTTTTTTACAAGGAAGCTTTTCTGCCTTATTCTGAATTATTTTCCTTTCTCACATTTCTTTACCATCCTCTCATCACTCTTCAGTTCATATTTGACCTAGGCTGCCAGCTTCATCATGGTTTTGTCAGGAAAACCTTTTCTCTGTCTTATTCTGATCTTTTTATTACCTTTCTGACCTCTTCCCATCCTCTCCTCACTTATTAACCTCTTCAGTTCATACTTGACCTAGGCTGCCAGCTTCATCATGGTTTCATCAGGCAAGCCTTCTCTTATACTGAGACTAAATTTAAGACCTCTTCTCTCACTTCAGGACATGTGTTCATTAACCCTTGGCTTACTAGTTGAAGACGGGACCATACTTTATTCACCTTGGATCTCAAGATCCATACCTAGAAAATAAGTAACCAATGAACAGTCAAATTCCATGTGAATCACCACATCCCCATATTTTGGAGTCAGTCATATTTTTTATCTTAGCTATTGACATAGACTTCAACTAGTGAATTCCTCTTTATTATTGACCTTGGTGTATGGATGGGATACTGATGCTAAAAATGTTTATAGAATGACTAAGAGGAATTAAAAGGAACCACCACTGTAGGAAATCCTTCAGACAGTAGCCATTAATTTACCCACCCATTTGGGTGGGACCTCATACTATAAATGCTAATGTCAAATGTATGCTTTCTTTCTTTCTCTCTCTCTTTCTCTTTCTCTCTCTCTCTCTCTCTCTCTCTCTCTCTCTCTCTCTGTCTGTCTGTCTTGGCTGCTGGATTTGGTTGCTGTTCCCTGTTTGAGCAGAGGACTGTGAACTAGTGTGTGTGGGATTTCTTTTATGGGACCTGGCATGACAGAAATCTTCTACAACAAATTGGCACCCAACATTTGCCAGTTAAAGCCACATAATACATGAGAAAGCTTAAAAAGTAACTTTAGACACAAAAGAACAGAGTTAAGCACAACTACTTGGAGGCCAGCATTTTGCTGGTGGCATGCCACAGCTCCTTTAAGGGAGGTCTTCCTGATTCAGTGGTAACATAAAAAATCCACACAGTTTTGAAATATTGGCTTCCTGGGCCTTGCTGCCAACTCAAATTCTGGCTCTTTCAGGAGGCCAAACATTTAAATGGGGTTTATTGGCAGCATGCTGCAAGTTACTTGGTGGCAACATGAACCAACTGGTTACCAGAGTTGAGGTGATGAGTGTGGCTTCCACCCAGCAGTCTAGAAGCAGAAAATGGACTTCCATCTTGTTGTACTGGGCAAAGCAAGCAGGCAGGGCTGTATTTGCCCTAGCAATGCTGCTGCTTAGGTTTTTAAGAAGTGCTTAGCATTTTAAGAAGACTTCTTGGTCAGGAAAGAATTACAGATATACACTAAAGACAAATTCAGATAGAAAAAAACTCTAAATGGGTCACAGTGTTGTGTAAATGTAAATAACCTTAGGAGGGAGAAGAAAAAGAATATAGACAGTTATAAAAAGAAGCAAATTGTTTAAAAAAATAAAGTCTTTTAAAGAGACAGAGTACAGACAGCCATAGATGAAAGGAGTAAAGAAAAACAAGCCACATAAAGACAAAATATACACAGAATGTCTAGATTATTATATTATGATGTTTTCTTTGAATTTTTTGACTGTAGAGAGACATTTGATTCTGGGAACTGTTATGCTAAACAAACATGTTTTAAAGGTTTCCTGACTTCAAAATTTGAGTCTAAGGATATTTTGCTTTGGAAAAGAGGATCTTATTTTGTTTCAACAGAGGATAAGAACATATAAAATCCTTCTAGATGAACCAAGACCCCCTGAAAGGTTGCTCTGAGTACCCCAAAAAATACTTCACCCAACAAAAAGCAGGAAGCAGTTTGGAGAGAACTTTGCCCATATTCCAAAATACTGTCATAAATGTTTATTTACATTTAAAGGGTGATATGCTATAGAGATTTGCATTGGTATGTGATGGAGGACTCTCATTGGTTAATAAAGAAACTGCCTTGGCCCATTTGATAGGCCAGTTCTTAGGTGGGTGGAGTAGACAGAACAGAATGCTGGGAGAAGGGAAGTTAGTATGCCTCTCCTTTCTGGGTCAGATGTGATAGAGCCAGCTGCCAGGTCAGACATGCTGAATCTTTCCCAGTAAGAAACCACTTGTGGTGCTACACAGATTATTAGAAATGGGTTAAGCAAGATGTGAGAATTAGATAATAAGAGGCTGAAACTAATGGGCCAGGCAGTGTTTAAATGAATACAGTTTGTGTGTTGTTATTTCGGGTGTAAAGCTAGCCATGCGGGAACCGAGCAGGAACATAGCCTGCAGCCCCTCACACTACAGGTATGGATCTTAGTTTATTGATACAAATTAAGGCCAATTTTCTTATACTGTATATATGTATTTCTGGTCTTGATTAAGTATTGTGTTTTTCCAGATCATTTAAAAATGTAATGTATAATTAAGAAATATAGGTTAAAAGATAATCATCTATAATAGTCAATCTTGTAGTCAGTTAGGTTTTCTAGATATCCAGAGATGTATTTCAGATGAATAGACATCCTTCAAACCTTTCAAAGACTACAGAATATGGCATTTAAAATTTTTTAAAAACTTGGACTCTTCATGACAATGAAAAACATTTGTTCCTGGCAGCACCAATTTTTTCAAGAGGATTATGGGCATCAAAGAGGCTCCTTGTGGAGTTTGGGCAAGAAACTGCTCTCACCTGTCCTGCTTGATTTTATGCTTTATGAACTGGACATGCAAGACCCAAAGAAAAAAGACTGCTGAAGTTGTCTAAAGAAGATGAGAGAGTCCTTTGAAATTCCTGCTTCATGAGAGAGTCTGACAGACATTCTGCAGGACATAGAAGAAAGTGACTGATAAACTGCCAATATAGGTGGAACTGTCTTTGAAATTTCTTGCTTCATGGAAAAGTCTGTCGATACTATGGGCCTGTGGGCTGAAGGTTGGATGCCTTAATGTTACAGAAGAACTTTGGGCAACTGTCCAGGCAGCAAAATGTCTCTGTCAATTTTAGAGTTTTGGAAGTTGTTTACAATGCACTTTCTGTTTCCTTAGGTAATATTATATGCTTCTGGTGTCTTTGATGGTGTTAAAGAATATATAGTTATAGTTTTCCTTGGTTATGTTAAAGATAAAGTAGATATAATTATTGTGACTCTAATTCTTGTTTGATACCTATTTTGTTATATGTAATTTTACTGTTAAGTTAAAACCTTCCTTTTTATTTAAATGGAAATGGGAAAATGATGTGGAAGGTCCTCTGTTTATGTGTTCCTTTTATTGTTTACTGAATAAATAAACTCTTTGAGCCTATGACAGTGCAGAACAAAACTAGGTGGGGAAAACTAAATTGCGAACTGGGAGAAAGAAGGCAGAGTCAGGGAGAAGCCATGTAGCCCTGTCGGAGTCAGACGCCAGAACTTTACCTGGTAAGCCACAGCCACATGACAATACACAGATTAATGGAGATGGAATAATTTAAGATATGAGTTAGCCAGAAATATGCTTAAGCTCTTGGTCAAACAATATTGCAAATAATACAGTATCTGTGTTACTATTTCGGGGCTGAGCAGCCAGGAACAAACAAGCAGCATCATACAACAGATCACATAAAAACCTCAACAAAAAGGAAAATTCTGGAAACCTTAGGCTCGTAAGTCCTTTGACCTTAATATAGTTTGGCCTCCCAGTCTTTTTTATCACTTATTCCATCCATTGCCATACAAATGGATAATACATGTAACACAAACATATAATACATACGGTGCGGGTGGCTGCTGTTTTGATTGCAGATTCGACACTGAGGATTCCTCACAGGCTGACCAGGGACATGCTCCACCAACTTACAGTACATTTCGGGTCCTTTCTCCCCACATGTAGCATTGGTTGTGATGAGTGCATTAGAAGCAAGATTCAGGACAGCAGGAAATAAACCTAAAACGAGCAACAAATGAAGGCATGTCACAATTCTTTGCTGTGCTTAAAGTGCAACTAAGTTATTTTTTTCAAGAAAATTAAATCAATCAAAAATAAAATAGTGACTAAACTCCTGACTTATGGCAATGTACTACATCAAAAGTACATTATTAAAAGAATATTTCTTTTATTTATTTTAAAGTTTAATTAAATAGTCATATCTCAAGTACACATTTAAAAATAACCTTCATGTATTTGATATGATGGTATATTTCAATCTGAATCTATTGTATTCCATCTCAGCTATTTAATACCCAGTATTAAGCTCTAATCATATGTAGTTTTTGTACAACTACATACCTATGCTTTTTTTTCATGGTCCTTTTTAAAAAGATTTTTAATTTTTTTTGAAAAACAATCCTTTCTATTTTTACATACCAATCTCAGTTCCCTCTCCCTCCCCTCCTCCTGCTCCAACCACCCCATCCTTTATCCTGTCTTCAGGGAGGCTAAGGCTTCCCAAGAGGAGTCAACAAAGTCCTTTTATACTCCAATTATCACTTAGTGTAAATTGATGCTACAACAGGTACATATACAGACTAGAGAAAAAAAAAAGAGTACTAAGAGATCTCAGAAAACTATTTGTTGTTTGTTTCTGTGCTACCAAAACTTTATCATAAACATAGTAGTCAATGATCATAGGCCAGAAATTCCTTCTTTGTGTCTAATGGGAGGATTTGACTTAAACAGGTCCATCTAAGTGTAAAGTTGAAGAGGCCTCTTGTTCCAGCTCAGAACCCAGTGGGTTTTTTTACTTCCTCTTAGCTGACGACAGATCTGCTACACATATATTTACAATTTGCATTCTGTTAACCTCCTTTCAATGGCAGCACCATAAAGTTAATTATCTAAAGCTCTTCTTCAACTGAAACCTCATGGAGAAGACATATTTGAGATGACAAATTAGTAGAACTGCTTTGTGCATGGAATGTTCTAGCCACTCAGGTTTTCTCAGCTCTGTATCTGAACCAGGTATGTCTCTATCATTTCAATTTCAGACAGAAAATTCTTCCTAGCTATATTCAATGCATGGTGTTTTGCTGAGACCCTTGGACTCACAAGTTCATAGACTCTGCTTTAACTTCAAGTATTAACACATGGTGAAGACAGAGTTGGACCTCAAACTATCTGCAAGACGGAAAGACAGCATACATGTCAGCTCATAAATATCAGTCTGCACCAGATTCCTATGGTAATAGCAACCATCTCTGTTCACGCATATTCACAACATGCCAGACACTATTCTGTCAATGTCTGCCATCACTCTAGTGCTTTTCATCTTCATGGACTCATTTGTGCCACACAACAGCCATGGGATCTGCATGCTGCTTTACCTCCATTTTATCAAGCTGCTAAGCAACTTGCCTGAGATACAGATGGCAAGCAGCAGGGTTGTGCTTTACAAGCAAGGCATCTGACCCCAGAGTCTAGCCTCTTAACACTGCCACAGTCTGATGTGAAACATATGGTTTGTATCCACTCATAGCCTTAGTTAACCTTGGAATTGTACTGAAAGAATTTTTTAAAAAAGGAAAACAAGAAAGATTATTTTAAAATAATTGATTTGACTCATATCTGTTTGTGTTTGATTATTGAATTTTCTTTTTGACCAGAAGAATAGTAAAAACACAAAAATATTTTAAATATTATAATTAGTCTCAAAACTTTAGAAGTAAATAAATGAACCCAAGTGATATATCAGCTCTCCTACATCACTCCAAAATTACTATATGTTAGCAATATCCTTATTCTTTCTGTTTTCACACTCTCTGGCTCCCCTTCTCCAGCAAAACTCCCTCCTCAATATTCTTGTCTAAGCTTCTTTTCAGGTAGCAGATATTTGAAGTTTACAGCTTTCCTTCATTTTCTAGCACTTTCTAACATTTACTTCTGTTCTTAATCCCATTTCCTAGTTCAACTGTTCTTTCTATTGACATAGCTCACCTCTGCATCCTCTGACCCTCACACAATGAAGCAATCTATGCTTGTGATGTGGTCAGCTCATATGATCACTGTTCAGAGAAATACTAGCCAGTCAGAAATGTATCATATTTACTTCACAAAGAAAGGAGCGGCTTGTAAAACGTAAAGAACTTCCACAACAGGCATGCATTATATTTTTGATTTAGTCTTTTCTTCATATGAAATCAATGTTATTGGAAATAGTCTCACCACTTTCTGAAGTTATGAAATTGCAAATTTTAAATAATTAGTCTCCAGAGAACGACTTCTGTATCTTAGACATTTTATTCCCTAGTTTAGTAAATTATATATGATGAAATAAATTAGGTTCATCTAGATGTCTTTCTCCTCTGTCGTTTCATACCATTTTATGCTACTGTACAATTATCTCTTCATCAAAAGGTATTTTAAGCAGGTACTAAAGCCATACATCCAAAAAGCTGAGAAATACTAAGATGAGTTTGATGAGGCAGGGAACCTTAAATGAGCTCTTGGAAGAAATTGAAGCTTGTTTTGTGGGAAAATGCAAGAAAGGAATGAGCAAGAGTACCAGTCAGAGGAAAGGGTGTCTGAGCTAGACTCTGTTGACATCTGTATGGTCACTCTGAAGCTGTCAGAATAGCTGAACCTGCCTTTGTCATAGAGCATAAGAAAAAACAATTGGCTAAGTATGTGACATGGATATGGATGCCTATGCTATACATAAATATGCATAGTGGTTCATCAAGCAGAGCCTTATGTTTGTCATTCCTGCCCACTTATTTTCCTTATGCCTCCTTCTCCAAATACTTAAAGTATTAAAAGATAGTGTAAGAAGAAAAACATAAGCTTAGTGTTCTGTTTGAGGGAGGGTGATATCTTTCTTTCTCTCTGAGGCTAGGTAGCTAAGCTCTGTCTAATGCCTTCCAGGAAAACTAGTTTATGTATACAAAAGCTACCTTTGACCTGCTGTAGACAAGTCTAAAACGTACCCAGGATACTGTGGATTTGGTTCTGTCATTTTTCTCTCCTCTTTAACTGATCACTAGTCCTGTACTTCCTATGACCCTGGATTTTGTCTTGCTGAAATTGGCAAATGCTTTGTACTCTGAAGTAATGGAGTCCTGTATGACTTAATTTGAGAAAATCAAAGCAATCATAAAAGAAGGATCAGAATGGGAAATTCAGGATCACACTATTTAGTGTGTATTCTATGTTTATAATATAAAGAATTGGAATCCATGCCATTTTTCTACAGGAGTAAATGGATAAAATGGGTGAGAAAGATGTAGCCATGAAAGGATTATAGATGCCCAAGTGACTTTGATCAAGAAACCATGCTATGTTCTTTATGGTGCTTAATTCCCAACCGTCCTACTGGGCAACTGCAGTTTTAAAAACAGTACAGTTCAAAGAAGATAAGTAACACACAGTTAAAACTGAAAATGTAATGTGAACCTAGCTCTGAAAAGCTAAGGAAGCTCGATAAAGAGTTAGATGCTGATCCTCTGAAAAATCTTATCAATTTATCTGCTTCACAAAATAAAGAGCTTAGTCCCCATTCTACTATTGCTTCATTGGGTTTTACACAGCATACTAAGGTATTAATGTAATTTATATTTAGCATCTTTCATTTTGTTCTATTGATTTGTTTCTACTATATGTATTGATCGCATCCTCAAAACTAACCTCTTCACAGCATAATTACCTTGCTTCAAGGTCAAGGAGTAGAAACTTTACCAAATTTTATTACTATTTTGCTGTTTGTTTTTTTTTTAAATCAGTGAAGTGTATTGGTCTTAGAAGGTCCTCAATTAGTTGTTAATGAACAATACAAAGACTCAGTCAATATTTAAACTTTTATTGAATCTTTGGCATGACATATTTTGGATTACATTGTAGGCTCAACTTATTAGGTCATTCCCATTCATTCCCTCTTAAAAGCATAAGGGTGATACCTATTGTCATACTTGATATGGGTCACCTGTTACGATTAAGTAACCCTTAGGAGTGTAAATGAACTACAAAAAACTGATGAACATTTTAAGAATATTGACTTGCAGGTTCTCAATTCAATTTGAGATCCTTTAATTTTAATGACATAAAACCCAGTGCTTATTACCAAATAACTACGATTGATGTTTTTCTGAATAGACACTAAACTAAATGCATTTAGTTAGTTTTACAGTTATAAAAAATAAAGTCTAAAGTAAGCCAAATGAACATTGTTCTTTATCTATTATATGTATGAGAAATTATAATATAAATACTACTTAAAATAATATATTTAGTTTTCTAATATATATATATACATATATTTGGTAAAGAAACAACTTGGAAAAAGTCTAGATCTAAATAAGAGAACAAATAAAAAATATGCTCCTTTATGGCAAATATTTAGAAAACTCACTGCAACTTGACTGATTTTGTTGGGTGTGCTTAAATTGTTTGCTTGTTCATGATGTGGCATCTCCATACATGTTGGTATGTTTTCCATGTTCTGCACAGTCAGGGCTGTCTTTCAGTGGTGCATACATTTTAAAGTCTACTTAAGCTTCTTTCAAAGTTAAGAGTTAGTTGTGATTGGACTAAAGCTTCCATAGATAGAAGCTGTGAATTCTCTTGATACCAGATGGTCTGTTGATGTGGGAGCTGTTGTCGAATCAGAGGAACTGTGAATATTAAAGATAGGAAGAGTGTGTGTACCCAAGAAGGAAATGACAGAGGATCATTTCCTAATATCCACAGTTCATCCCCTGGAAAAATCAAAGAGCAAAACTGAGGAGCCATTTAGCTCTCAAGAGATGAGGGACATGCTAGGACAGGGTCACATACAAAGTGACTCCAAATCTGCCCAGAGGCTAGATGACAAGAGCTCTAATCTAGCAGGCCTAGGAAGGTTATAGATTTGAGTTTGAAGTGTGAATATGTTTGGTTAGCAACTACCAACAGAGACGATGGGAGAGCATTCTTCATAAGAATATAGCATAATCAAGGGTTTCAACAGTGAATGTTTCACAAAATCCAATGTGCATTGACAACTAACACTAGACAAAAAAAATAATAAAATTTAACTCAAATAGAGGTCACTACTGAGATCAAACAAACATGGAAATAAGCAAACAATTTTAAAGCAGTTTTGTAAACTATATTAACTAATATATTCGCATGAAAAAGGCTTTCGGTTACAAGAAATTCATGAATCTTTTTATCAAAGTTGAGCAATAAATACATAATTCAATTATCTGAAAAGTTTAATCCAATTGCCAATAATTAATAAAAAATTTGAGTATAAGAGCAAGAAACAGAAACAGAGATTAAGCAAAAAAAAACTAGAAGGTCATTTATATAAACGGTCAAACTGAAACTATGTGGGGAAAAATCAATGAAAAATTAAGAGCTGCTTTTAGTAGCATGGGTTGACTGGGAAGAGGCTTAAAGAAAACTCTGAAAATAACAATACTCCTGACAACGGTTTCAATTATACAGGCATACACTTCTATTAAAACTTACTGTTACCTGCTGTGAGTGAAGGTTATAGTCAGAATTGACTTATATATTTCATTGTGGGCAATTTTAATCCAAAAAAGAAAATAGTCAAAACTTTCATTCTGTTAATAATGGATATGAAACATTTTTCAGTTGTGAGAAGGCTGCTTCAGACTCCAAACTTGAATAAAACATATCAAAAGCTGTGATGAATTCAAAGTAGATGTGTCCATGTAAATATATTGAAAAAATGCAAAGACAGCAAAATGTTAATTTTAGAATCCCAATTGTAAATAATATTGTGTTTACCACATAAGATTTTAAAACTTTGCTGAAGAAAGGAAATTTTTTATCATAAAATTTTGATAATGAAGCTCTATAGAAACGAGGCTGTTAAGAGCATTTGCTGCTCTTCAAGAGGACTTGAATTTGGTTCCTAGCATTCACGACTGGCAGCTTACAACCACCTATAGCAACAGCATGAAAGGAGAATCTGACACCCTCTTCTGGTCTCTGCACACATATCACACACAAAACGCACACACACACACACACACACACACACACACATTCACATAAGGAATTTTTAAGACTGTAGGTACAACCTATACAACCTATATCTAAGATTCATCTTATGCTTTGGTTTCAATCAACATTCAAAATCAGCACAAACATTTAACGTGTCTTAAATGTGTGGAAAGATGGTTGGATGCTACAAAGGAAATTGCCCTTTCAAATTTCCTCAGAACTAGATGAACTGAACAAAAAAAAAAGCACTGATAGAAAATCATTTCACCCTGATACCCACAGTTCCTCAACCAGCAGGACCTCAGTTTTCCCTGGGCAACTTTCCAGTTCCAGTTTCCCTTTCAAGGAAGTAAAGGATTTTGACTTTGGATCACATTAAGTATACAAGGGTTGTCTTGTAAATAATGGCATGAATTGGGGTGAAATGCATTCAGCACAGTGGCTGAGCTCTGTGTATGTGTGTGTGTGAGAGAGGGTTACTGTGAGTAGTATGGTACTGTGTGTGTGTGGCACTGTGAGCGTGTGTACAGTACTATGATTGTTTGTGTGTGTGGTACTGTGATTGTGTGTGTGTGTGTGGTACTGTGATTGTGTGTGTGTTATTATGTGTATGTGAGAGTTACTGTGAATAGTGTGGTACTGTGTGTTTGTGTGGTACTGTGTGTTTGTGTGGTACTGTGTGTTTGTGTGGTACTGTGAGCGTGTGTGTGTGTGTGGTACTGTGATTGTGTGTGTGTATGGTACTGTGATTGTGTGTGTGTTACTGTATGTATGTGAGAGTTACTGTGAGTAGTGTGGTACTGTGTGTGTGGTACTGTGATTGTGTGTGTGTGAGTGTGTGTTTGTGTGTGGTACTATGTGTATGTATGTTTTATTGTGAGTGGTGTGGCACTGTGGGAACTGGTTCCTAGGGTTTAGACAATGCTTTTCTAAATGACAAAAGCCTCTGGTCTGGTAGCAAAAAGGAATCAGATCAATGAAGCCTAGTTCAAAATTAAATTCTACTACATGATAACTTCAAACAGTGTTAAAATGAAAAATAAGGTGTGTGTGTGTGTGTGTGTGTGTAGTGTTTTACATACTAGTGCCTTTGTTTGTGTATGTGTGCACATGTTTGTGTGCGTGTGGGGGCCAGAGGTCAGTATCAAGCATCTTCCTATGCAGCCTGTGAGAGACAGGATGTCTCACTGAACCGGATGCTCACTGACTTTGTCATACAGACTGGCCAGAGGACTCCAGGGACATTTCGGTCTTTCCCTCCTCCCAGAACTTGGATTCCAGGCACATCCACTATGCCTAGCTGGATGTCGATGCTGGGGATCTAAATTCAGTTGCAGCTACTTGAACAACTAGCTTTTTACTGACTGAGCAATCTCTTAAGCTTGCAAATTAATTTTCTTTCCAAAGCCCGGCCCTGCCTCATCCCTGTTCATGCTAAAGGAGCATCGCCCTCACCTGCTCCTTCATTGTTGAGCCATGTGGAAACTGCCCTGCTCTTCTCCTTCCTGTCTGCATTCAGTCCTGGGCCCACATCTCTGCTAGCTTCACGGGCAGATCTTATTGTTCATTTACAAACAGCTTCATTCTAAGAAAGTGTTTCTATGATCTGAGTCCTCACCTTTCTATGACAGATATATTTCTTCTGATATCCCAGTAGGCCCACAGTACGTCCACAGAATCCACAAAGAGACTTGCAAACCAGTTCATCGCATATTTCCCAGCCACTCCTTTTCCAAGATTCAAAAAATCCTACTCTTCCCAATACTCTTCTCCAATGTGGAGTGACTTCATAAAGATGACCCCAAAAGTGTGCCCAATTCAGTCATTTTTATCTCAAATGTCTACCATTCTCTTCACATGGGTAATTATCAGCCAGTGTGAATTGGGAACTGCTGCAATCAGGAATTTTAAAAAGTGTGTTGCAAATGTTTGTGCCCAACTTCACTGTAAGATGTCTACTTCCATTTCATAAATTGTGTCTCTAGATTAACTCAGTAGATATTTTAATTTAACTTTAATTTAAAGTTGCCTAACCAGTCTTTCTGTCTAATTTTGATTCCCTTGATTTTCTACAGTGTCATTGAAGTAAACTCTCTAAAATATTCTGTCACGTTATTGTTTTAAGGTATTCGTGAGTTACCCGTTGTAGCCAGATTTCATGGTCAGCTACATATTAATACAAGAGTGCATGCTTTCCTATATTCAAGTTGGCTGATGATGTCGTTTTATAAATAAAGCAAGAATTTTAAAATTCCCTTGGAGTGATAGAATTTTGTCCTGTCTACATAATCCACGCAATATACTCAACTCTCATGACCTAGCTCAAATGTTCCTTAGTCACTAAACATGTTTCCTGGCTTTGCTACACTGAATATGCTCCCTTCCTGGTGTGTTATAGTACATTTTATTATAGTTCTCATAATTTTTTTTAATCCTGTGCAGTGGATATCTAGCTTATAACATGGTTAGGTATATAAATATCACCAGCTAACACATAATACCACTGAGAGTGGAAAGTATTGAATGAGAATAAAGTTTGGTACTATATAATCCATCAGTGAAAGACTCTTACCCACAAAGCCAATAAACTTATTGGCACCTTGGATGTTAAAAATATGGAATTATTTTGTTATTTGAGCCAAATGAAAGAAAATTGAAGGAAAAAATGACAGCAGTTGAAAAACTTTCATCATGTCTTGGTGTCCTCAGTCCCTGCTCCATTTCTACTCTTTCTATGCTATCACAAATGCCCAAATGAACAAATACCTATGCACAGTTGCTTCACTTATGCACTTATACAGAAATAAAAACTCTGGGAATTGCCTTCCACCTACAGCATAACAGCCGGAATTCTTGGTATTCCAAACATTTGTAATCAGACTCCAACGTGATGATCTGAAAGACCTCTAATCACAACTATTTCAAAAAAGACAAAACACAAACACAGTGAGCATGATCATACATAACCACAAGGTTACTTAATGACTGGATTTTAAATATTTGTTTGGTTACCTTTTAGCCATTGAACTTTCTATTTGTATTACCTTTGTACGAACTTTCTACTTGTATTACCTTTGTGTAATTTTGATAGACTATTATTTTAAAATACTATTTTAGAAGATCCAATATATTTAGTGCATATGTTGAAGGAAATATAATGTTATGTGGAGTTAATATTTCCAGACATGCCTTTCCTTTGTTATCAGCTAAATATCTGCTAAATACTAAGCTAGCTAAATATTGTGGAGTAGTTGTCTTGGTTACTTATGCCTAGCACAATATTGTAGTTAACAGTCAAAGGTACCTATATGGATATATATACGTGAAAAAAAAATATATATACATAGCTATATTTAGGTGTATGTTTATATGCATATATAACTTAATTTCTCAAAAAATACTTCTTGTCAGTTTTCATATCCTACGTGAAATACCCACATTAATAGATAAAACTGATATCCAATGATATTTGTTGGCTTGATGAGGAAACGATATTCTTGAGTCACTGCAACAACTGGTTTCAATCTACTCGTTTTAATGATGGATTTCAGTCACGTATTATTTATTTATTATTATTTATATTATTTATATATTATTTATGACAGATCTCTGCCTCCCTCCTTGTCATTTTTTTCTCATCATCTTAGTCTGAGTACACGGTATTTCTCCTGAGGTCTTGCCATGCACCTATCACCCCTCAAGAGAAAAAAATGTGTGTGGAGTGGAGCTGTTTGAATGTTTCTAATTTTCCATTTCAGTTTCTAGGTCTGTAGAGCATTTTAAAACATATTCATGCGTGTAAACAGAGCTGTTTGCAAGTGATTTGCTATTGAAAAGACATAAGAGTCCATGCCAATTGCAAATGTTCTAAGAGGTGTCAAGGAAGTACAGGAGACACTTGTCTGGTGAAATCCTAGCTATGTGGCTAGTGTGTAGGAATACACGAGTATGAAGCAAAATTGGAACAAAACAGAATGTTGAAGAGAATGACTTCCAGCTGTGCTCTGCAGGAAGTAGCTTAAGGCTCCCCATCCACAATGCAGATGAAGAGTTTCATAGAACTGAAAACTCAACCCAATTTGAACTAATCGCAGTCCAGACATACAACACTTGCAAGCTGGGAGAAAAAATAACATCCAATCCAGTTGGCCAGAAGTAAACAAAGCCAAGGAGACAATGCACTCCAGTTCTGTTTCCACGACTTGCAAAATCGCCTCATAATTCATCACTTAGTTCTGCCCTTCCAAATTTTTCAGCTTCCAAAATAAAAGAACATTCCCCACGGCCTGTGACTTGGTCTTCTTTCTTATTTTTTCGCCAGAAACACAAACAAACAAACAAACATAAAAAGTAGTTTATGTTCCTCTGTGGAATTCTTTTTAAAGATCACTTACTCTTTTCTTATTTTTAATAGAGGAAGATGAAAATTCAAGTAGTTTTATTTTCAACACCAAAAGGGAGATGAACCAGACATGATCATAGGAATGGCCATTGGTTGTATGCAAGATCAACTCAAAGACATTGATTCTGCATAACAAATACCCACTAAAGCAAGGACTAGAAACACAAATGGCTTCTCAGCCACTTGGTCCGGCCTAGAAGAGTGTTACTATATTCTTAAATTCTATTTAAAGCAAGATTAAATACTGATTACTGTATTATTTGCTATGGCATAAAATTAAGACATACCAGAGAAAATAACTGTCCTTATAACCCAAATACTTTAGAGAAACAATGATGTACAAAGAAAACCGTAATAGTTTATAACATTGCATTCAGATGGTGATATTTGTACTTCACTCTCTCCAAATTTCTGAACATGCTTTATGAAATCAATTCTAACTATGCTGTGCTTGGCAAAGTATTTACTATGACATACTTTTGAAGCTAAAATAAATCAAACTTAGCAAGATGTCTTAGTGACTAGATTGAACATATTTTAATCTCAAACTTAACTGCCCTAGAAACAGGTCGCTACCACGCTCTGCTCCTGTCTTTTACCAAGAACTTGCAAACACTGTTCAACTTATATTTCCAGTTGTACCTGCCACCCTGGCAAAACTAGAATCTACCCACTGTTTTATTTGTGTTAGACTATGTTCTTCCTGTAGGAGAATCCTGAATAAGAATCCAGATGGTTTTCAAGATCAGTATGTTATAAAAAAAAAATCATCATCTTTGTTGAGCCTTTTAATTAGGATGTTCCAGCATGAGGGTACCCAAATATATATTGAGGGGGTAGCAGTTGGGGTGAATCAACCCCATCATGGCTCCATCCCAACGTCACTTCATGAGTATCAGCAGAACATATGTTCAGTGCCTGTTCTTGTCCGCCTACTCCAGAATCAACCCTACAAACTGGATGTCTCCTTGGCTGGTCTTTAAGCCACTAAAGTTAAAGTCAAGAGGCTTAAGAGGGCAATAGCACAGAAAAGGTGCTTGTAATGCAGCAAACCAATAGAAAACTTTATGCCATGTCTGCTGTTTATAATCCTACAATAAAAACTAAAACATGAAAATTTTCTGTACCACTTGCTGTACCAGGAGTGCATGCTTGCATTTAAAGCCTCCAAAATAAGGGATTCATACGTGTTTTGATGAATACAGCAGCCTCAGGGGAAGTATTGTTCCTGTGTTCTTTAAAGTCTGTTCCCCTATTCTTATTTCTACTGATGAAAGAACATATAAAAATTCTGCTATCCCTTCTGTTTACCCTGTCTTAAAACACCTAGGTGAGTGAAAAGAGACATATTCATTTCCTTCACACTTTCTGTTTGTTTTTATGAGTAACTGTTAGTTTCTGGGGAACTCTTTCATATTTCATTCTTTCTTCCCTCCCAATAATGTCATCTACTTCCCAGCCATTTCTGGACTCAATAACTCTTTGCTGTAGCTCTGGGTCAGAAATCTCTTGGAAGCTTTAGACCTGTTTCCCCCATAGTACCTGACAACTCCTCTCAGGAACAAAGGAGAGCTTGGGTTTGCCCATGCTCCAGACTTTACCCAGAATGTACCCTGGATTCATTATTTCTGTGTTTTCTCTAGTCCAAAGTACGCTGCTTGATCCACCAGGGGCATCATGATGAAAACTGGATATCAATAAATATTCAAGTCATTTCATCACTAAATACTGCTCTAATTCTGGACCAATTTCAAATCCAGCTCTTTTTCCAGTGTTGCTGCCAACACGTGGAGGCAAATCACAAGCATTTCTAGTATCAGTACTTCTCCTGTAAGGTATCTATTAGGCAGACTCCTGATTACATTTTGCCTTACTTCAACCATATATAAAATGAACCCTCCTTAAGATGAAAATCTAATTAGTTCCTTCTATAAAAAAAAAAAAACTTTCAACAGTTTGTTTTGGACCTAGATGGAAATTCAATAATATTGTCACGGCTCACAAGATCTTCCCATCATATTCCCAACTCCCATATTAGTCGGTTTTTATTAAAAGGCAATGGTTTTTTCTTACTCATGACAGTCTAAAAGTCTTGGCTAAACAATACCTACCCTCTCTTCATGTTTACTTATAGCTCAAAAGTGTTTTTTTCTTTTGCTTTGTCTTCTCCCTTTTCTCGAGTGGTGTTTGTACGTGTGTGTGTGTGTGTTTGTACATGTGTGTGTGTGTTTGTGCGTGTGTGTAGGAAAGAAATAGAGCGAGAGAGAAGGAGGGAGGAGGGAGAGAGAGAGGGAGGAAGAGTGAATCCATGGCTTTGTAATACTAGCTCACTTTCTACCATTGAGTTATACACCAATCATTATTTTAATTTTTCTTTGTTTGTTTGTTTGTTTTGTTTTGTTTTCTCAGATGGGGTTTCTCTGTGTATCTCTGACAGTCTTGGAACTTGCTTTGTAGACTAGATTGGCCTTGAATTCACAGAGTTCTGTCTGTCTCTGCCTCCCAAGTGCTGGGAATGAGGGCGTGCACCACCACATTGGGCTTTACTTTTTCATTTCAATACAGGGTTATTTACTTATCCAGGATGGTCTTGTTGCCATCCTCCTCACTCAGTTTTCCAAGTAACTAGGACTACTATGGTATCACATTCAGCTGGAATCTTCTGTTGTAATGCCTAAATATTTATTTATTTATATATAAACACACACACAAATACGTGTGCGTATGTATATGTATATACACACATATATACTTATACATGTTTTTTATGATAAAACACTAAATACAATGCATAATTTTAAAAACTGCAATATAAATTTTGTGATAGCTTTCTGTTTGTGCTGATTAACAAACTCTCAGAGCCAAGGGAGCCGGATACATGAGGTGCAGGGAAATGCTCTCCCTTAAGAAAGTTTCTCAGCAGTCAGTTTAAAATTGTGAGGGTTCTGAAGAACCAGCAAGTTCCCCACCCCCATTATCAGAAATAAGAAATAACAAAGTAGGGGGACAACAAAATGAAAGAAGATGCAATAAGACATTGTTTTCATTGTTCTAGTGACAGGTAGCATAGAAAGTATTTAAAGTCATTTAAAATATTTTCTATTTAGTTTGTTAATTATCTTCTGAGAAATCACACTCTTTCCTTCTGCGTAGATTTAACAATTTTTGTGTTTGAACATAATGGAAACTTTTCCTATTTGTGTGCTTTTAATGAATTATTTTGAAGTTTTTTTTATACCTTACTCTGATTCCACATCCTTAAACATAGATAAGAAGACACAAGTGGGCTATTCTAGTGAAAACAATATTTAATACCTCTAACTACCACATAGCTTCTAGAAATTTCTCATTGCAATCCAAACTATACCAAGCCTCAACCTAACCCTTAGGTTGAAGAATTAACATGAGAAATCAGTGGAGCCTGGAGTGGGGAGGGTCCCTGAAAGCTGACATATGCATCTAATTCAGTTTTCTGCTATCAAGGCAAATTCTATACAGTTTTAGTACATTTATGGAAAGACTTGTTTTATAGCAAATCCCCTTTGAAGCAAAAGCTGACAGTATTTATAGAAAAACACTTTGTTCTTTAGCAGATGTTTGAACACACACATAAAAATCCAGGAAAACACAAATATTCTGTTTCTTCTTGTAACTACTTGAATTTAAAAAATCAGCAGTTTACAGTTGTTGGGCACAGTTTTGCTAATAATGCTTTTCATTTAGCAAGTACATATAAATTCTCACACATAATGAGTTTCTGTCAGAGTTACATTTTGCCTTTTACCATCCTTCCATGGCAAGTTGACTCTCAATTCCTGGGGGCTTGAGGCTGTGATTTCTTAATCTTTTCATTCTCAGAGAACAAAAATAATAATAACTAAATATCCCTTAAAATTAATGAATCACCCGAGACTCTGACATTTAAAAAATTCTATATGGAGTACATTTATAATACTGTATTCAATCTCAAAATAAAAGCAAAACCCAAGCTGCACATCTGTCCTTGTCAGGTAGCATGAACTGTGAAACTTTGTTTGAGTCATTGCTGATAATACATAGTACATATGGAGGACTCAAATTTTCAAAGTATTTCTACTTTTCTCTGGTTTTGTATCCTTTTTCTCTCTCCATCTTCTCCCTCATCTCTCTCACACATGAAAGCTATTGCAAATACTAGGTAGGCATGGTTAACTCAATGTTATAAATAAAATAAAGGGAGGTCAACAATGAAAGATGGCTTTTTAAATATGAGGCATGTTTTTCTGTCAAGGAAAGCTCTTCTGAAACTAACTGATACATGTTCACTAAGTTTCTCCAGCTGTTGTCCAACTGAGATATAATGGCTCAAAATGACCGACATGAGCCAAGTCCTTTGTCCCTTTGTCTCCACAGAGCCTCTCAGAGCAATGCAACATAATTAAGTGACATAGCTTTTGACTAAATGTCATGAAGTATAATTTCATTTTAAAAACAAATGGCAAAAGATCTGAAGTGGAGTTGACAGCAAAAGAGAGTCTCAAAGATACAGAAAGGCAGTCTGGCTGTAGGTCAATCCAAAAGATGAGCAACGATAAGAGTAGACACAGGCCAAGGGAAGTAAGACCTAGCCAGCATTTACATTCTCAGACAGAAATATGGACACAGGTTTGGGGAAGAAGTGATCATACAAATCTTAAGCCAGATATTTAATGCTGTGGAATAATCCTTCTGTACACTGTGAATATATATTGTTCTCATTGCTTAATTAAGTTTATTGGCCTATAGCACGGCAGGATAAAGTTCAGCGGAACAATCAAACCGAGAATACTGAGATGAAGAGGATCAGAGTGAGAGAGTTGCCTGCAAAGGCAGAGAGGACAAGATTGGCATGCCGTACTGAGAAGAGGTAAAAGCCATGAGCTTCTGGGCAGCACATAGATTAATATAAATGGGTTAAATTGTAAAAGCTAGTTAATAATAAGCCTGAGCTATCGGATGAGCATTTAAAATTAAAATTTAGCCTCTTTGTGGTTACTTTGGAACCGGTAGTTGGGACAAGAAAACTCCACCTACAATCGAATTCTTAGCCAACCGTTTCCCTAGGAAGCAGCATTACACTCTGGTTGAGAGTCAAAGGGATCTTTAGGATGCAAGCAGATCTAAATCTATAATCATGGTTAAGAAGTTTATAACTGGATCTGCTCCTGCAGAGGTCCCTGGCTTGGAGATGGTCCTGCAAAGGTCTCTGGCTCTGATCTACTCCCTCAGAGTTCCCAGGCTCGGGTGTGCCCAGACCCGCAGAGAACCTGGCTTAGGTTTACTCCCTCAGAGGTCCCAGACCAATGCTTGGACCCGCAAAGGTTTCTGGTTCCTGCCTATACCCTTTGATATCCCAGACCAATGCCAATGGGACACATCCTTGAGGTTTGGGAGGGTTACTCTTCCTACTAATAAAATACCCAGTGTGAGAGATTCTCATCTAAAATCTGCTGCAGAAGACATCCTTACAACTGTCCTCTAATCAAATATTCCTAATCAGTTTGCACGCCTCCCACCAAGAACATCACTGCATGAAATCCTTGTCACTTCTCAGGCTTATGTTCTGTCACACAGGGCACACCTTATTATTTATGCTCTCTGGGTTTTCATTGTGTGATTGTTAGGACTGATGCCTAATGAACTCTCAGATCACTCTGGTATCACTAGCTGTTTCAGTCACACATGCGCGCACGTACACACGTACACACATACACACACATACACACACTTGCACATAAAGTAATTTCTTCATCATCCTGTTTTAGTGTTAGAAGATTTTTGATTTTCCAGTAAATAGCTTATTTTTTTTCTTTGTGAAACATCTGATTCATGTCTATGCAATTCATGAGTTTATTGCAATCTCCTTGAAATCTTGACTAACATTCTATCTCTTCTTATACTCCTTCCTAATTTAAGACTATACTATGTCATCCAAACTCATGAGAAGATATTATGTCCTGAAATTATTTTTGGAAGGGTATTTATATTGTTTTAATTAGGAATTTGGTTGTGGCATTGCAAGCAATAAACTGTTTATTTTTCCTTTTTATTATGGAATCTCATCATTGTCACTAAAAGGAACTTTGAAAGTTAGAATTCACAGTTTAGTGTAAAGTACTTCAAAATAATAATAGTTATGAGTTGAAAACAATATGTCAAATACTTCAACAAAAATACACCTATAAGATGAAGCCTGAGAATGACATTCAGGCTCTAAAGAACTCAAGGTCAACTTATTGAACAGTATGCTTCCAGCATATGAATTGATTCACTCACAAAACTGTAAATATTAACTTGTTCCAAGCATGTTTAAACAAAAGATATAAGAACTACTCTCAAAATACTATACATTTGCTTAACAACGACAGACATGTCCATGAAAGTATTATTTTTTAGAAACATAAATGCTGCTCACTTTGACAGATTTGGAAATCATGTTAATGAAACTAATAGGTGGATTTGGAGCCTCAGTGCTGCGTAATAAAAATGATATTTATTGATCATGGCTCTCTGATGTAGATTGAAAAACTGTCTAATAATTTGTTCAAGTAATGCCAGACTTCAGAAAATGCTCAAATACTTGATAAATTAATTAATCAGAACTTGAATACAATGAGACAAACTGCAACTTTAGTCATAGACATGAACATTGCATAGAGCAATACAAATGGTTTATAACTTAAAGTATGTTTGTAGGGATGTGCTCACATGATTCGGAAGTTGTCTGAAAGAAATCTGCATTCCTTGTAATCAGCAAGTCATTTTTTAGTGTTTTACATTCCAATTATTCTCCAGAATATTGTGGCAGTCTTCATTTTTTATTTTAAACAGAGATTAGCATAAGTTATTAGATTTTTTTGCATTGGTGTAGATTAAGGTCCACACAAGTCCACTTTTCTCATTACCATGCCTTAAATAATTCCCAGTAGACTCTTAGGTTAAATATGAAGATTTCCTTTATATATTCTAAATATTTTATATTATCACTATAATATGCATTATACATCGAAATATATTCTAATTTTTACCTATTTAATTCTGAAAGTTAATTCTCAAAGTGTCATTCTCTAGTCAAATAGATTGTCTCTTCTCTAACTGTACCGTCTAACTTCCTACCTCCTTTAGGTAGTGCTCAAGGCCCAATATGAAGTTTTTCTCATAAATTATAGAAGCGTTTCCTTCAAAATTTGTTCAGTCATCTTTTTGGTCTAACTGTAAATCTCCATTCTTTTTTGTCCATCACCATATGACTCTACAACATATGCCTTTTTTAAAAAAATGCTCTTCTCTTTTTTTTAAATGCAGATACACTCATGACCTAAGAAGCAATGTTTCTACTTGTTTGAATTTCCACAATGACTAGCATATCTATAGCTGCATCGAATAACATGCCAAAGATCCTATTGAGCACAACCTCATCCATTCACCACAGATAAACATAAATTTTTCTTATACAAGTTTATTGCATGAGCTCGTCTCTACATAGTAAACCTGCCAATCAATTTGCTAAAAGTAAGCACATGTAGGCAAATTATTTTATGTGTCTTATTCATGCTTTCAATAAACCCTTCAAGTGCTTGCTTTGTACAAGACTATTGCTGGACCATCTACTGACTGCACAGTTTTTAATTTTTCTAACTTCTTCATAATCCAGATTAGAAAGCTTGCATACAGTAAAAATAAAATGCATGGAAAATAAAATAGGTCTGTTCACTGAGAGGTAATTTTGTCTTGTACTGCTAATTCTAAGATTCTCCTTCAATCAAGAACATTCCTTTTGGGTTTTAATACCAAAGAGTCAACACATTTTTTTTATTCTCTTGAAATCAAAACTAGCTGAAATTTTCCAGTTTTAAAAATGTTCAGTTTTAGTTAAGGAGGAGTGGTGAAAGTGAGGTCTGAGCAGATGGCTGTCAAAACCCCAGTGACTACACACCATGGCTGAGAACTCACACACAAAAATACGCAACGTGCTGCACAGTATAGACATCTTCCATGGAAATGCCAATGGCCATCTGGCTTGGAAGCTGCAAAATCAGTTTGACGCAATTCTATATTTGCCCTGTCTTCCATGGATGTTAAATTATTTCAGCATCTGGTAGAACCCCTGACAGGAAAGATCGTGTCCCCCCGGAACCATTTCAAACCACATTGTTTCACGTTCCAACATTAGGAAACAGCTGGAACCAAAACATGACTCACACGACAAGGCACATGGCTTAGATGAATGGAGTTGGTTGGAAACCAGAAAGGGTTAAAGCATTCCCTTTACAATAAATTCTCTTTCCCCCGTTGAAGCAAATATATCCTAATTGCTCATAAACAGCTTTAGTCTTAGACTTTCTTCATAAGAGTGTAGCCACTACATTCCTTTCTGCAGTTAGATTCAATTTAGTGCACATTTATGCAAAATATTTTTTACTACTATGTTGCTGGAGATTTGACAGTGTGTTCACTTTAATTAAAACATTACATAATTTAATAGAGAAATACATAATCTACAAATTGAGTTGCTATATAATGAATATCCCTACCATAGGCATTTTTTTCTATGAGGTCAAGATACATATTTTATTCTACACGACAGAAAGATAATTGCCATTTGGATATTTATATCATAGAATCTTTCATTTTATGCCAGATCATATTAAACATAAAATCACTAACAGATCTTACAGGAAGTATCCTCATGAGAAAAAGTCATTTCATTGATGAAGTCCATTAGAATCCAGAGTAAAACACAAATTGCCATTGATGCCTGAGCGTGATAAAATAAAGAAATACGTCATATAACTTTGCATGTGTGAGTTTGTTCAGATGTGTTCTGTATTTTAAGTGTAGGTAGGCTGTGAAAGGATTCTGTGATTGCAGAAGCAAATATTTTGTTCCACCAGAGAATAAATCACTGTAAATTTTCTTGGGGCTCCAAAATGCAAATGACACTTCCTTAAAGGAACAGTAGCATTGACAGGTAGATTGTGACCACAAAGCTCCCAGCTCTTCAGTGACTGGACAATTTCCCATTTAAAATGTAAGTTTGCATACGCTATTGAAAGAAGCAAAAATCGTTTCCTTGATTTAAATGTTTTCAGTTTAATTCAAATTCTGCCATTGTGGTCTCTGTCCTCTGAGGACGCTACAGTGCATGTAGGATTCCTTCTTACCACAGTTGCAAAGATACTGAAGAGTAAGATAACTACAGAGACACTGAAACAAGAGGCAATATCTCCATCCTTACCAGTACTCTCAGGCCTCGGTCTACAAAAGGCCCTTACTCAAACCCCATTTCTTGTATTAAACTGCGCATCAGTACTTTCTTGGAAATTTACTAACTACAGACAGCAAGCCAGCTAGCAGTGGAGGAGGGGAGACTCAGCAGAAGAGTTGCTTTTTTCGTAATTGAAAGTGAAAAGTCTACTTTGTGTAAAAATAGCATAGGCCCATATTTCCTATAATTTTTTACATCTCAATGATCTCTTCCCTCAGTGATTGGATCTCAATTAGACTCTTGGCTAAGTCTTTCAGTACAGAAGCTTACAATGTTTAACAGCGAATATTTGCAATTGCAAAATTCATTACGAAACATATGGGCACCAACACTATTTAGCAATAGATTAATTTTTAAATGTTATGAGTGAAAAAGAAAGCAGTTCTTAAGGCCTTTGAGCTTTTATTCTGAATTTACCACAGTTTTGCTTAATCAAAAAAAAAAAATGGAACGATACCCTCATATATAAACCTTGTGAATTTTTCAGACGTGTCTTTGGTTACATGCTAAATGGGCTAAATATGTTTATTGGGTGTATGATCTCTTAGTGATTATCATTTAGTTTAAGAGCAATCTGTCTGTATTTTTCATCTTTATGTACACTTCTATGTACTTTTTTCAGACACCCATAACAAAGACCATGTTGTGCAATGGATGAAAGATTAAAAATATTGATAATAGAAGCAGTACCTGATACTTCACAAGCAAACAGTGTATGACTCATACGTGAATAAATAAAATCAAATGTGATGCATGTTTATATATGGTGTCTACATGTTGAGAGAGATTACAGAAATTGTCTAAGTTGGGCTGGCCACACCAACAACACAAAGGCAAAAGGTGCAGTACATTATTGTCTTGGGCACGATGTAATCATGGCTGGATGGTACTGATATTGGGTAAAGAGAAAGAAAATCAAACCAAGAGACATTAACAAGGTACAAACAGTGACATTGGTGGTTCATTAATGTGAGAATAAGAGATAAAATAATTAGAGGACTAGCCATGCCTCTGTGCTGACCCCTCAGCAAGTGACAGGACACAGGGGAATCTTAGACACACGAGTATCTAATGATAACTAATAATAAGCACTGTATACATGTTTATAGACATTCAACAAAAATATAAGAAAATATAGAATCCAGAATGCTGCTTTTAAAGAACTGCACACAGGAATTTAGGGGCCAAAGGTTTATAGATAGAACCTGCAGATAATCACTGGTTGAATAAATGGTCATGAGGCAACAGGGAAGAAGATGGGTGTGAAAAGGGTTGTTTTATATATTCTGGTTTGTTTCCCACTTACAATGAAAAGCAACTAAAAAAGTGACACACAAATTATTAAGCAAGGGAAATTTTCTAGAACCTAGACATTCATTAAGCTGCCTATCATGCTTTGATTTGTACATAACCACAGAGTAACACACAAAAGATAACTAAGAAAAAATATAACCAATTATATAATATGATAATGAGGTAGAGAAAGCCAATCTACACTAGCATGTAGATGTAGACATCATCCTTAACTATCTAAACTAGAAACTGTAACAGTTTTTGAATTCACATTACTATTGTGCATAATACTATATTCAAGTTAGACATTCTGTTCAGTTTGTTGAATCTACCTTCTACAAAGAAAGCTTCTTTGAGAAGAAAGTTAAAAAGTTAATTTTCAGTTGTACTAAGTATTTTATTGCTGAAAGGCAAATCTACATCTATAAAGTACATTGGGAAACACATTTGAAGTATGATGATTTTATTTGTGTCCTTCTCATTCATCTATCTATTGATTTTTGTTCACATTTATCAAAATCTAGCAAAAGGCTGACACTGCATGTCAAAGTACTATGTTTTTCTAAACTTTGTGGCTAGATATGATTAAAGTACAATTTCTTAAGGATCAAGAAAATTTTGCAACTGAGTAGGAATTTATAACATGCATATCATTGAACGCTAAATTCTAGCGTAAATGAGGGTTTGGCACTGTAGTGAATACACAATGAGAACTTGTCAATGGACAGCGTTTCTTCTGAGCTTCATGAATAAACAACAACATAGAATAAGCCAAAAAATGTGCAGCACTGTTACATTCCTTTTAAGCAAACAGAATAGGAACTTGGCCTTAGGAACCTCAAAAATGTATGATGTTATCTGAAAACCCTCCGAACAGCTATGTTATTTTACTGGTAGAAAGAATTTTATTTGAATACTAAAAATCAAGAGGCAAAGAAATAAGCAAATATTCAGAAACAACCAACAAATCAAATCAAAAGCAGCAACAACATGACAATATATTTAGGTTCTATCACCCAGTCATTTCTTGCAGGAGAGAAAAAAAATCCTAGCATGGTTCCCTTCTCTTTTTTCTAATGCTGTTTAAACTGCTGGGTAAACTCTCAAATGGATGTAACTTCCCCAAACCTAATTCTTACCGTCTCCTGGCAAGTCTTATGGGTTATTTTTGGTTCATGGCCTACTTAAAACCACGTTTTAGAGACTTTCTTTTGGAATCTGAGGTAAGTAGCATTTCCAAATTAGTCCTCATCTCTTTGTGAAACCTGCAGACCCTAAAGAAATGACATAGATTTAAGCAGAGGAACACAGCATGCTTTCCTGGCTCTTTTCCCTTTGGCTATTTACTAGTCTCTTGTTACTTTCCCTACAAGTTCTTATCAGGCGAGGACACACTTCCAATTACATAGAAGTCACTTACAGGTTCCTCCTGAGATAATAACACCTGTTCTTGCCTGAGCCATTCAAAGGGATGCTTGGGGCATTTTCTCCCTACTCTTTCTCTCCAAAGTGGCCGCTAATTCTTGTTAGAAAAGCAGCTATACTATAAGATGCTTATAGCAAATGGAAGACAAATAACAGGAGAGAGCTTCTTAGCTCTTGACATTTTCATTTCCAAAATTATGGGCACTCTCTATGTAATTTCAAGAAATGAGCTATATTATACACAACATACATTTAAGTCCCCCTACAGTCTACTTGAAATCAATGAAAACCTAATTTCAGCCTCAGAATAATCTTCATCTTCAAAATTTTCTTAACTTGGAAGAGTAGTGGTCTACAAGTGGAACATTTTAGACTAGGTAAGTGCCATAAAATTCTAAGCAATTCACCAGTGTGATGGTCAATGTATTTGTATTGTAAATTAGTTCTCAGGAATCATGAACAAAATTGAGTGCACTGTGATTCGAAGCTACAGTTTTCTTAAACACTAATATTTAAGGTTAATAAGCATTTGAATGAAAATTTAAAATAAAAGAACTTCAGGGGAGTTACTAAGAATTTCAAGCCATGAGGTCTTGTTTGTTCATTTGTTTTCATTATGTGAAAAAAGACATACAATATTTGTTTATCCTACAAGACATAATGTATTAAGATAAATGTAGGATGTTTTGTTCTCCCCATAATTCCTATGTTATATAGCAATACACAAAACCATAAGCATATATATGACAAGAAATTATGTGCAATTGTCTGGAGGAAACAGGGGTGGTAAAAGAGCAGAAGAATTGAAAGGGGGGAGAGAGTAATATGGGAGGATTTTCTCAATGTACAATGTACACTTGTGTGAAGATTTCCTTATGTAATATAACTGTGCAGAATAACAATATACAGCAAAAACTAAAAACAGAAACATAATATGAACAAAACAATGGAACATTTTCTATAATAAAACATTTTTCCACTTGTACCCAACAGGAGCTGTGCCCACAGCACTTGTAACTGCCAATCTCCTAAGAGTAAGTGTGGAATCAGCTCTGTGGAAGTCAGCTCTGCAATGAGATGCATCCCAGAGGGGAAAATACCTACAGCTTCTCGTTGATGTTGCCCAACAAACTGCTGCTCTCTACTGGATTGACTGCTGCCCTGCCCTATTGTTAAGTGCTGTCAATCAGCACCATCGGCCCCTTGGGCTTTGCTAAGGACTTCGTAATTAATTGCAAGCAGGCAAAGAAGAGCATGAAATGTTCTGAGCAGAGTCCCTTGTGGATGAAAGGAATCAAGACGGTCCACCATGTCTTCAAAAGAGACACTGCTAAGATTCTGTAGTGACTAAGGAAGAGAAAGGGGGTAAAGTGACAGGAAATGGAAATGAGATACCTAAGGACATGTCTGAGGACAAGCTATAAACCAAAAGAACGGAAGACAAGGAGTCCCAGACAAAGTGAATGCAGTGACAGGAAGTGGTGATCTGGCTCAGGCAGCAGCAAAGGGATTTGGTCAAAGAGCTCTAAAGATCAGCGGAAGTTTAGGAAGATATAGTATGTTGAGATGTCAGTGATCATGGGAAGCATATGGGAGTAAGAACAAGGAAGCCAGGCCACCAAAACTTGGATGTGTATTCATGGTTTCATTGTAGCAGAGGACAACATTTATATGGTTGAAACTATGAGGTGACTAAACAATTTTAATGTAATTAGGACGATTAATACAGAAAAATCAAAAGGGGGTTATAAGAAATCTTTTTTAAAAGCCAAGAAAAGTTAATTACAGAACTGAAAAGAACACACTTATGAATAAAGGGAGGGTGTATCTGTTTGTTTCAATCTTCATATTGAAACACAAAATGTTTTCTCTCGCTAAATTTTCCCTTTGACTTGGGTATCATTTATCATTCCCAGATAAATCACTTCTTCTTTTTCCTTAAGATCTTAATGAGTGTCATTTCTGTTCTCTTGTTTGTTTGTTTTGCTTTTGTGGGGTGGTAAGGAACTGAGTGAGAGTACTGTATCTTTGGTGCCAGAGAGGGCATCATCTCTGGCACCAAATACCACTGGGGCTAGAGTATTATACAGACGGCTGTGAGCTGCCCAGCAAGGATGCTGAGAACCAAACCCGGGTCATCTGCAAGAACACTGTGCACTCTTACTTGATCAGCTGTCTCTCTAGCCCCAGTCAATGTCATTTAAAAGAATTGACTGATTTAGACTCATTGTCTGATCCTCGCTTATGATACTGTATCTGCTTCTAATAGCAACCGATGAGTTTAGCAGTATGGGGAAATGTGGGAAAGAACACAGGAAGTTGAGGGGTGAGAAGAGGGGGTGGAGTGAGGGATAAAATGGAGGAAAGAGTATAAGGAGTGGACTTAATTCATTTTTAATAAATACAAATGTAAATTATAAAGAAGTTTAAGTGGGACTTTCCGACACACCTCTTTGATTCTTATTTCAAAGGAACTAAAATCAACCAAGAAATACTTGTGATCCCCCCCACACATTTTTTTATGGAAAGCAGAAAGGAAATTCCATCAAAATCAGAGCAAATAAAAGGAAGAGAAACTGGCAGAGACAAAGCTGTTAGAATCGGGATGTCTGTGTCCTTGGCAAATCACAGCTGTGCAGGGTCTAACCCAAAACAACCACATTTACTTCCATCTCCTGCGGTGGGACAATCGCTTTTGTACACTGTGGAGATATGTCTCTGTTTAACCTCATCTGCCAAGGCACCTTCTGATTGATTTTATAAAGAGCAGAATAACCAATAGCTCAGCAGGACTTGGCTATATCTGCCTGGCTTTTAAGTGGATGGTGGAGATCAAGCACCTAACTCATTGTGCCATGTTCCCAGCTCCTTGATGCTAATATTTTAAAAAAGATTTTAATGTTCAATAGTGATAGCCATTAATGTTCTTCTAAAATGGTCAGTTTTCTCTTTAATAGGATGAATGAAGTCATGGTTTCAGAAAAAATACTCCACTGATTTTGAAACACACACAGACACACACACACACACACACACACACACACACAATCTCTTTTCAGAAACCTACACATCAGATATGCCATCAACCATGATACTGTTTTTGCCAAGTGGTATGTGTCTGGTAGAAGATGGTTATTAGTGTTTCTTTTGTTATCATTTTGGAACATACTTCCCAAGATATTATGCAAAGTAGGTTTTCAGAAGTAACATATTGATGTGGGATTCCCCTCTGTATGCTATGAATACCATTGCTTAAAAAAGAACTGCTTTGAGCCTATAGCAGAGCAGGAAAGAACAGAGCTAAGAGGGGAAAACTAAATGGAATGCTGGGGAAAAGGAGGTGGAGTGAGAGAGAAGCCATGTAGCTCCGCCTAAGATAGACGCTGGAACTTTCCCCAGTAAGCCACAGCCACGTGGCAATACACAGATTAATAGAAATGGGTTAAATTAATATGTAAGTGTTAGCCAATAAGGAGCTATAATGGGCCAAGCAGTGATTTAATTAACATGGTTTCTGTGTGATTATTTCAGGGCTAAGTGGCTGGGAACTAACTAGTGGCCTCCTTACAGCAACATATTATTTTAACTGTAACATTTTTCTAGACTTCCTGTTTCAGAATTCAGTTGCCAAATATGAGGGAAGTTTACTAAAGTCCTTAGTTTACTGGATGCATATTTTAAGCTACAGGTACATAACTAATAGGTGTGAGTGTGCTTGTATGTGTATGTCAGAGAGAGTGTGAGTGTGTGTGTATGTGTATGCTTGTGTTCAGTATTGAAACCAACAGTACTTTTATCAGTAAAATTTCCTGAGAATCTGTGTCTATATAAAAACTATATAATCTCTTGCAAAGAGAAGCAAAATAAAATTGTTTAAGACAAGTTGAAATGGATTGTTGAATTAGCTACAGCCAACAGACTGAGCCTTAAAACAATTGACTCTTACTAATTTTGCTTATAGTTAACACACTTGAAATTTATTCAGAGAGGTCTCATCTGAATTCTTTAAGTAACTAAATCAGATGCATTTAAATCTGTTCTTCTGCAGAGGCAAACACAGAATGACTTACTTGGCAGGTTCCAACACAGACATGGTACTCATAAGACACCAGAGTTACTGAGTGATACATCTCTAAGAGGAATGGAGAGCTTTCTATTTACTTAAAATGTTCCTCTTTCTATTCCTAATTATCCACCATATATTGATGGATAATAAATAAATACATACATGCAGACATACATAATATAAACATACATATGCTGTGTTGTTTCCTCCCTTGAGTTTAACTCTACTCTCCCAAGATAAATTCTATCTTCTATCTAAAATGAAAACTAACTGTATCTTTATTTGAAAGTTATACATATGAAATTAGACTGTCTCTATTCTTCTACATCTTAATGCTTCTTAATATCATTTGGGAGGACACATCCTTTCTGTTGGTTATGACTTTTGATGCTTTATAGTATTTCTTTTATCAATACATCATCGACTATTTATCCATGCTAATATACTGTCATTATGCCCAGCTATGCAGCACTAACAACATTGCTGTGCACATTCCTCACTTTGTGTTTTGGTGTGCAAGTACTCACATTTCTCTGGGGTCAATGATTATCAGTAGAATTGCAGCGTAACAGAGCACATATATCTTAAGTATAGCAGATAATGTCAAACAGAGTTGCAAAGTGGTTTGTAGCACATGCTTGTTTTTAAAATATTTTATGTGTAATCTGAATCATAAAGAATTATTTGGCTGTTTGATCCTCAGATAATAGTCTTTGCCCTATTAAACATAATGATATAAAATGCTACTTAGTTTTATTTTTAACGTTGTTTGACACCTTGAGCTGTTCTTAACTAGACAGAAGTTTCTAGTAGCACTCACCACTTAAAACACAAACGTTAGAAAAAAATCTCTGTAAAATATAGCATGCTATGCAGATGACAGGGCTAGTTCTTCTAAACAAACTAGAAGAGAACCTCCTGCTGACTGGAGTGCAGACAAGAGGGGTGCATTTTCTCAGCTGGATATAGGTGTACTGTACTTCACAGCTGCCTCTGTCTTCAGCTAACATTCCCACTGCAATCAAAAGCCAGAAGAGTTCCAAATACCAATGACGACTGCAAATGCACACACTTGCAAACATAAGCAAGACATAACGGCATAAGCAGTGAGAAGGTGCCCAGGCCATGCGTTATGTGCAGCACAGCCAGACTGCAGCAGAAGAAATGCTTGGTGAGGAGTGATGAGAAAAGCTCTAATTCTTCAAATAATACCTTCCTTTAACTCTACAGTGTCTATGCATTAAATTTCCTGATAGAGAGTTCATTTTTTAAAAATGTAAATTTCGTGTTTTATGCTTAAAATGTCTAATGATCTTAATGGTAAATCCTTATGAATATCATTATACTCATATTTTAAAGACACCTATAATTCAAACTAAAAATAAACGTTACAAAGTTGCAAAGACTGGTTGAGACTCTACGTCCTTTGCGTCTCTTAGTGGTGACACTTATTCTGGTCCAGTTACCACTCTCTTATTCACCAGTGTATCTCCTATTTGACATATAATGTTGATGCTCTCAGATCAAAGGCGATCCTGGTTATTTCAGGTTTGTTCCACATGTGATCTAGGGTGTGGAACCCTTGAGACTAGATATGATTATGGGCATTTTGTCATATGTACTCTCAGTTTAGACCTCCAAAAGATTACTTCATTTCTGAGCCAAGAAGTTCATATTCTTTAACTAAGATGCCTATAAGTTTACTGATAAATCTATATTAAGTTCAACTTCAGACAAAGCCTTCCCAATTCAAATGGAAATGCCTTATTTGGTTACTCAGAATAAACTGTATTTAGTATCTTATTTGAATAGATTTCCAAGTCATAGTTCAAAACTTTAAGGTTAGCTAATTCTCCTGCCAGAATATAATACCTACTGCATTTATGCTTCATTGGGTACTAATGATGTACTGAACCATTGCTATTTCAAATCTGCATAACCTTGCTTTGATATAGTCATGCTATCAGCACTATTAGAGTTTCAGTTTCTTGTTTTAAAATCATATGTTACACAATTCAATTGTGGCTTAACGTTTAGCTAGTAAAGCTAAATTATTAAAGATCAAATTGTTAAAGAACAAATACAAAATAACTAGAAAAGGGGAGAGTACAGATGAAACATCCATGCCTTCTTCTTAGTCTCCAAAAGTGAGGTGCTCTTTCTCTAGCATTACGATCACAATGATCTCATGCTCTCTCGTCCCTCCTGTCTCTCCAATGTATTGGGATTCTTCCCATCTAAGTCTAAGCTTGCCCATGTGGTGAGTGTGTGTCAAGGGTTTTGTTCCTGTTATCTATTTCCTTTCAACTCAAAACCATCAGTCTTTCCAGTCATTCAAATCAGTATATAACACACAATATTTAAACATCAAATGAGACAAACATATAATGAATCCCTCTGTTCCTGTCTTCCTTCCATTCCCCTTTACCTTTTTTTCTCTTAACTCTCGGGGAAAACTTCACTGAAGAGCTATCTTCTTATTTCCTCTCTGATCGCCTTGGCAATCTCATCCATACCACACAACATCATAGAAAATATTTTCCTAGATGATGTTCTCCAGCTATTAGATATTTGCTAGTTGCTAATGGACTTGAACCTCTTATAATTTTTGATAGTACAGACTGTGTCCCTACAAAATTTTTCTTCTTCTTTATTACCTCTTCATTTTGGAAATTGTACTTTAATTATAATATTTCTCCCTTTTCTTTCCTCCCTCCAAATCCTCTCACCATACTGTCTTTTAGACTCAGGGACGCTTTTTCATCAATTGTTAGGCGATACATATAGTATTTGTATCCACGATCTGTGGAGTCCAGACAATACTACTTGTATGCATGTTTTAGGGGTAACCATTAGACACTGGGCATAAATTAATGTGCTCTCCTTTGGAAAGGATTAGCTTTCCCATTCCCAGATTTACTTAGTCACTTGTAGTTTTTGTGTAAGGCTGAGGTCTCATGGGCTTTTCCCCATCAGGTTCAGTATGTGTGTTGGTGTCCTCCTTGTTCACCTCATGTTTAGATGATCATTCTGGTAAGACTTTATGGTGTATCTTATGATATTCTGAGGAGATACAAATTCACTGCAAACTCCATTGTCCTTTGCTTCTATCCATTTCTATCCATCTTCAACAATGGTCTCTGAGCCTTAGGGACTGGTATGTTTTGCAAATAAACTTAGTTAACTTTTCAGAGCTAGTGAAATCACGGTTTTTAGAGGAGAGTCTATACCCACTTATTTATTAAGCCAGCATAATCCCTGGCAACAATCTATAAACATTTGACATTTTATCCAATAAGTGTAGACTTCACTCCTCATCAAGGAAACTTGCCTTTGCAACAGCTGGAGACCACTACAGAAAACAACAAGCTATCAAAATGCAGAGTTGGTGGAGCTTAGTTTCAATGAATAATTTTTTTTTCTTCACCTTATTGAGCTACGCCCATCAATGTCTCTTCTGCCTAAGCAGTTATACCCTTGTTTTGCAATCTATTATGAGCAATCAAATATGGAAAAGCCCAAAGATTATGAAGGGTAATTTTTCTTTATTCTTCCTGTTCAAACTTATTCTGTAACATTTATCTTAGCCCAGTGGCTTTATACACTGTCTGTAAGTCAAAGAATTCTAACTTTACATCTGTTGGTTAATTGTTTTCGTAGAAAACCACACCCATCTTATTCAAATCTTAAGACAGCAAGTCTACTGAGATGTCTAATAGGTATCTCAAATTCAATATGGCACCATCAGAATGCTTTATTCCTGGGCCTCCCTACCTGAAAAACTTTGTTCCTTACCTGACCCCTTATTCCATCAGCATCTATGGAACTGCTCAAGATAAAAAAAAAAATCTAAGATGAGCAATTCTTCTTCCTTAATTTAATGATTAAAGTTTTTGCTCTTTCTCTTACTTCGGTACTAAAATCCAATCTGCCAGTGTATACTCTGACTTCCACCTGCTATAAATATCCCATACATACTTCCTTTCTGAGGTTCAATGAATCCATCCTACCCAAGCCACTATCACACCTGACTTCCTCCAGCATTTTAAATTATCTCCACTTTATTCCTCAACAATTAATCACCTTTATGGTGGTCAGTCACCTTTTCCAGAATTCAAGAGAGAAGCAAGCCACAACCCTCTTAAAATCTATATAAAATGAAACCAAATATCTCTCCCATTTTAAGGTGCTTCATATTCTGGCAACCACCAGCTTTGACATTTATTTGTAGAATGGAGATACTTTGCTTCTCTGGTACACACCTTCTGTGCTTCTGCCACACCAGTAACCATTCTGAATTTAAAAACTAAGAGTAACAACATGAGTTGGTGGTTATTTGCAGTAGAAAACTTGATGCTAAATGAGTTAACAGTGTCACAACTGTGTTCAAATGAGTACCAAAGCTATAAAACAGTGAATCAAGTCACAAAAATTCGATTACCTATTCTTTATTTTAAGAACATATGTGAATACAATTTTTTTTAAATTTCTGCCCCCAAAATGTATTTCCTATGGTTTCTAGACAAATGAGCTTGAACAGCCAATTTACTTTTGTTTGCAGAAAGATAGAACATACTGTGGAATTGTATGAAATAATAACACTTATAAAAAAATCCTGAGTTCCTTCAATTGAGCCCAGAGTAGAAGGGCTCAAAGGGTTGAGTATAAGATGAGGGAAAAAATTCCAGAACCAAATTAGTCATCCTATTTTAATAAATGTTCTATATTCAACAACATTAAACCTATTTTTAGTTTTATTATTTTTGTGTGTTTCCAGATGAAATTTGCTTAAAATAATAGTAATAAAAAGCCTAATGATGTTTAGATTTCAACCTCTGATCTCCATCTCTTCAATACTTAAAAGTAAATTACCAGGCACATATAACAAAACTAGAATAAGATTAGTTTTGAAAAAGAAGCCCAACTCATTGCAAAGCTTTTCTACTGACCCTGAAAGCCCTGAAGTAAACAGCACTAAGAGAAACAGGTGCACTCAGAGTGGGAGATTTTCCAAGCCATCTCCTGGAAGGCCCTTTTTTTATGCTCAACCTTGATGCTGAGTGCATTAATGCTGCCTTCAATACTTGAAAAGCCTGAGATGGACCGCCACCTGTGCACAAGAGAAGAACAATTCCCTTCCATTAGGTAGAGCCTAACCTAATTACATGAATGCTTGAAAAGACACAAAGGACAAATCACAGCAATTTCATAAATGTGCCAAGGGCACAGGCATGGGTCCATGGTTTCCAAATAGGAGATGAGTCAGTAGATCTCTCCCTCCCCCCCCATACACACCAGGAGTCTGTGCAGTATTGGTATTTTTTCACCCACCGATACCCAGAGAGCAAAGGCCTGGCACTATAAATGAATGGCAGCTGTAATGTTTGTCACCCAAATATAGCTAAAATACCTTTGTAGCTGAAGCCTCCTTTAGATGAGGGCTTTCATTAGTAGCAGAATAAAAAGTTGGAGAACAAGACAGAGGATCCAAGAAGAGAGACTAGACTTTACATTGATAAAGTAAAATGCAAAAGGGGAGTATACAGAGACAAACAGGATCAAGACTAAATCTGCCTGTTTCATGTGTCACTTTTGAATATGGAAAAGGAGCCCTGGAATATGTCTGAATGTGCATATCCATGAAAGAATACATATAGGTATAGATGTGGACCACATCTGTATGAAATTCAAGTCCTGTGTCATTTGCTTCAGTTTGGATCATTCATCTCTGCATTTCTGTAGGAAGCATTTTCAGTCCCCAAATTTCCCTATTTGTTTAGACAAAGGGGGGATGTTGTGTGCACTTTGATTGCATTCTGACAATAAGGTTTTATTTGAATCAGAGGATGCAGGTAGCTACTAGCTGACCAAACTTGACCATAGAGGTTTTGGAGGACTGAGGATAGATAGACAGGAAGTAGTATGACAGCACATAGAAAGAGTCTCTGTCTTTTTGGATGGAGGAATGAAAGAGATAAGAGATCACAGGTCACTTTTTTGCCACTTCTCTGATCATTCAGATTCTTAACGCAAAATCTGGCTACTAAGTTTTTATTGATAGAGAATACTTAGAGAAATGTATCACCCAGCCATGCAGCCATCCATGGAGTAAGAAGGAATAAAAGCCAAAAGGGAAATATAGTTAAAGAGAAAGAGATTAATTTGAGAAAAGCTAACTGGAAACAAGTCAAGCTAGGACTGGGTATTCATAGTTAAAAGTAAATCTCCATGTATTCACCACCTAGCTCCCAAAGAGAAAAAAAAAAAAGTCAACTACAACTTTCTTGAAAGTTTCCTTCATAGAAAACAAACACTCAAGCAAGAGTAACAGATTGCATAAAGCATTATTACCAGGATGAATAATAAAGGGACTGCTTTTCCATCTTCCCCATTCACCTGAGCTGCTTTCCCTATGGTGTATTCAATACGCAAGGGCACAGACTAGGAAGGTAAAGTCTGTTACACGTTTTGACCTTAAGAGCTCCTTTTACCTCATTCAAAGTAGTAGAACGATGTGTTGAATTGAAATAGATCATGAAAGGTATTTAAATTCTTTTTTCTTAGAGAAAGAATTTTCTAGAACTGTGAAAAATGGTTTCACCACATCACAGTATATATGAGCATCTTACATACAAATTTTTTAAAAAATTTACTGATTTTTTTGAACTATACATTTTTCTCTGTCCCCTCCCTTCTACTCTCTCCCATTGTCCCCATGCTCCCAATATACTAAGGAGATCTTATCTTTTTCTACTTTTCATGCAGATTAGATCCATGCATGTCTCTCTTAGAGTCCTCATTGTTGTCTAGGTTCTCTGTGATTGTGAATTGTAGCCTGGTTTTTCTTGCTTTATGTCTAAAAGTCACTTATGAGTAAGTACATATGATATCTGTCTTTCTGGGTCTGGGTAACCTCACTCAATAGGATGTTTTCTACATACATCCATTTGCCTGCAAATTTTAAGATGTCATTATTTTTTTCAGCTGTGCAGTACTCCATTGTAAAAATGTACCACATTTTCCTTATTCATTCTTTAGTTGAGGGGCATCTAGGTTTTAGCTATGATAAACAGTACTGCTATGAACATAGTTGAGCACATGTCCTTGTGGTACGGTTGATCATCCTTTCGGTATACACCCAAAAGTGGTATAACTGGGACTTGAGGAAAGTTGTTTCCTAATTTTCTGAGAAATCATCATACTGATATCCAAAAAGGCTGTACCAGCTTGCATTCCCACCAGCAATGCAGGGGTGTTCCTTTTACCCCACATCCTTTCCAGCATAAATTGTCATCACTGTTTTTGTCCTTGGCCATTCTTATGGGTGTAAGATGGAATCTCAGAGTTGTTTTGATTTGCATTCTCTGATACTAAGGATGTTGAGCATTTCCTTAAGTGTCTTTCAGTCATTTTAGATTCCTCCGCTGAGTGTTCTCTGTGTAGGTCTGTACCCCCATTTTTAATTGGATTATTTGTTGTTTTGATGACCAATTTCTTGAGTTTTTATATATTTTAGAGATCAGCCCTCTGTTTGATGTCGGGTTGGCTGCCATTTTGCCTTGTGGACCATGTCTTTTGCTTTACAGAAACTTTTCAGTTTCAGGAGGTCCCATTTATTAATTGTTTTTCTCAGTGTTTTCGCTACTGGGTTATATTTAGAAAGTGGTCTCTTGTACCAGTGCATTCAACTGTACTCCCCATTTTCTCTTCTATGAGGTTTAGTGTGGTTGTCTTTATGTTGAGGTCTTTGATCCAATTGAACTTGACTTTTGCGCATAGCAAGGGAACAGGCTCCATACAAAATTCTAATGCATAGTATCTTCCAATGCTTTTAAAGGAGAAAAGGGAAAACTATAAAAATATTATCCTGTTTCCTTTTGCTCTCCAAGCCTGTTTGATAGAGAATCTTCCATTGTGGGATCTCGCTGGGAGAAGGACGTCCTGGTTCCAGTACATGAATGATCAGATCCTAGGCATAGAAACTATTCCAGTCCCAACATAAATGTAGATCCATGCCAGTTTCCAGTTAAAAATCAACATCTTTGTTATAAGGAGACTTACAAATCTTTTAAACAAATCCTTAACATCCAGTTGAAGTCTGATTTATTATTGTTGCCACACTACACCTGACAAACAAACCTGCAATAATCCTCACCAGCTGCCAGCCGACAGGTGTTGCCAAGAATCTGCTGTGAGCCAGAACCAGTTAGGTCTCCTTTCCTGTTACAGCCAGAGCATTTTTAATCTTTCCTTTAATATCGTTCAAAAATAGAGGTGGGAAATAAGACCCTACCGTGTCATCAAGAAAATACACTCTCCATCGCCTTGATTGTTCTCTTGAGCCTCTCATTTTATGACTTCGATATAAAACTTATAGGGAAGGTCATCTTCTGAAATTAGAACACAGCCACTAGGCAGGAAGGATCACTTTGTGTATATGTATACCCTGTGTCCGAGATGTTATATTCAAGGTTTCAGATTGTTAAAAGTGTTCATTTGCAATCTCCGAATTTTTACCAAGGCATTTAAAAATGGTTTTTTCCCTCTGACTCAGAATCTACTTTCACAGTCTTTCCTTCTAATGGCTTCTCACCTTGAAAATGGAGATTTGAAAATCACAAAAGGTCAAATATTTAATTGATGACTACAAACTTTTCTAAAAAAAGTTTTCTACACTTTTCTGAAGACTATATTTTAATTTCTATTTCTCAATTTGAGTTTTTTGATTAATCATGTTGTGACTTTTAAAATGATTCTCCTAATTAGAAGAAAATGAGGAATATTCATCAATGTTTTAACTTGAAAAAAAAACAAATCACAACATTCCATTTTTAAAGGATATGATCCATAATTCCCAAGTGTTTAGAAGAAAAAAAAGAATTTATTTGTACTTAAATGACAGATTTTGCTCAGGCTTGGAATGAAGTTAACTTATTTCTATAATATGACTCAATTATACTATATACTTCTTTATACTCCAAATGAGCCTTAATTTAACTAAAAAGTTAACATATATTGTATATTAATCTCCAAAGATTCCCAAAGAAGAAGGCAACTCTTCTGATGACTTCCAGGGAAGGCTACATTGGGGACCTGTTCAATTAATTTTACTTATTAGAGCTTCTCATATAATTAATATTATGAAGACATTTTTAAAAATTGCTTCTTTGCAGTTAGAAATGTAGAAAGCCATTGATATCTACATAAGCCTTTGAGTTACGCATATAGATGGAAACTTACAGACCACACTGTAACAAGCTTGTTGGACCCTGGGAACAATATGTTTGTTATCCCTAATTTTTTCCAAGATATTTAGTTAATTCTATGTGAATCATCTGGAAATTTTCTGCAAGTTATCTTAGCCAAAAAAATAATCTTCCTTCTTGCTAAATTTCCTGACAGCATGTAGATCCTGAGTCTGTTAGTCAGCTAAGGGAAAGTTTAAAAGGATTTTGGATTTTTGTTGTTGTTGTTGTTGTTGTTTTGTTTTGTTTTGTTTTGGGGGTTTTGGGGGGGATGCTTTTTAAAATAGAATTCTTAAACATAAATTTTCATCAAAATTCCATTACTTCTAGAAATTTTATTTTTCATATCTAGATTTAATCAAGAGCATAAGATCGTTCAGAAGTTAAAGGTACAAAATGCTCTTACAGAGGACCCAAGTTTTGTTCCTAGCACCCATATTTTTACATGAGGTTACAACTTTGTGTAACCCTAGTTCCAGGGGATCCAACACTGACTTCTGGTCTCCACAGGCACTTCATTCAGGTACACAATTCCTACCCCACACCACCACACACATACAACATACATACAAACAATTAAAAATAAAAAATTAAAAGCAAAAGTTTAACAAATTTACTGATTTGATAAGCTTCAATAGTTAATCGAGAATGTATATCCTGGTTATACAACCCTGAGATCAAATGCCAACAACCCAAGTATTCTTTCTGCTAAAATAGTGATGGTAACATTTCTAAATTGGATTTATGGCTAAAATAGATGGTATATGTAAATTACTTCACAGCGGTAAGACTTCTTTTGTAATATCATATGCTTTATTTTCTCACATTTCAATAACGAAAGTGAATATATCTTACTTATACTAATTTTGAATCTTTTTAAAGAAATTTAAATCAGCAACCTCTTATTATCTTCTACCTCAAAGGAGTAACTCTAAGACCTATAAGAGGGACAACAGCACTTCCATCAGTGAATATACCATGTTTCCTGAAAGTTTGGCATGAAGATCAACCATGATCTGAAGAGGCACCATCAATCACCTGTGCAGTCAATGACAGCATGGGTAAAAGTTGAATAAGCCTGGTGTCCCACCTTCCTTGATTGCAACCCTGAGCTGTTCCTGTGTAATTTAAATGGATCTCTTTTGTATTTATTTTTCAGATTGCATTATTATCAAAGAAGAAGTTGTCGTGGATGTATTTTATTAGGTCAAAAATGCCCAGGAATTACGGCAATTAGTAAACACACTATTTGTTTAGATGCACTAGAGTAGGTAACAAGGTAGCAGGAAGCAGCAGTGGAACCCCCATGATCTGATTATTCAAATATACTCCAAAGATGAACACATCAACAAATATCATTATACTGTCAACACACCCTGTTTCCATATTTCAAAGAGTCAATTTGAGTATAGCGGATGGGTAACAGCTCTTAGCAGGAAAAATGGCAACCTGAAATAGAGCAAGTAGCCTTTTGATTACTTTAAGAAAGTGTTTGCCAAGGAGGTTACTTTTCATAGTCACCATTGGTGAGTGCAGTTAGACTACATACTCATGCAATATTTACATGCAAATGGTGATAGTTTGACTTAATATCTTTGGATCCCACACATCTTTATCAAATTACACTCCTTTTTCAAAAAAGAGTCCATTAGATAAGTGCCATTTTACATTGCTCTTTGAAAGTAACTTATTAGGACTTCAACAACAGCACCTAGAGTTCTTTATCAAGAACGTTTATTAAGGGCCCATTAAGTGCAGTTTGCTTAATCTACTTGTTGAATACTCTGGTAGTCAGGGGACCTGTATATGAGAGGCATAGTCTCTGTATTCCAGGTGCTCACTGTAGGAAACTCGTGGTAGACGTGATAAAAGATGCTTAGGGTGCCTCCTATTTCCCTTCCCCCAATGACCATTATATGTCTTCCTAAACCCATCTCCATTCAAAATAATCCGTGTCAAAGTGTTCTGACAATGTAACAAAAGGAGAACTTTTTCTGAATCCTTTTTACCAGGTTGTTTCCATTTACTTCCTCTCTGGTAACTCCTCAGGATGGGACCATCAGTGATACTATTTGGGGAATATATATATGACCTTTGAAGCCACAAAGTATGTTGTTTGTGTATCGGGATGTCAAGAAATAGTTAAGTGTGATGGAGTGTTACTTTTACAAATAACAAATATGAGGAAGAAAAGCATAATGGTAGGCCTGGGCTATAGTATGCATATACAATTTTCTGGAAAGGTAAAATGCAGTCTGGCAGGTACAGTGTGAAGGTAAAAGAGTTGTCAAAGACTAGTTTGACATGGTGAGCAAGAACCAAATTATATGCAGGATATATACCCCACTTTAAACTATATATAAATTTATCTTGCGGACTAGGTTGGCTATTTTTATGTCAACTTGACACACGTTAGAGCTATTTGGGAAGAGAAAATCTTACCTGAGAAAGTGGCTCCACCATATGGGCCTTGGGCAAGCCTGTAGGCATTTTATTGATTGGTGATTGACCAGTGATATGGGTGTGTCCAGCTCACTGTGTGTGATGTCATTCCTGGGCTGGTGGTCCTGGGTACTATTAGAAAGCAGTTTGAACAAGCCAGGAGGATCAAGCCAGTAAGTCATTCTCCTCCATGGCTTCTGGAGCAACTTCTGCCTCCAGAATCCTGCCCTGAGTCCCTACCCTGATGTGCATCGACAGTGGAGCATGGCTGAGGGCTGTAAGCTGAAATACGCCCTTTCCTCCCCAAGTGGTTTACGGTCATGGTGTTTATCACAATACTGGAAACCCAAACTAAAACAGAGATTGCGGGGCTCCTAAGAGAGCATTAAGCAGGGATGGTATGAAAACTGAAGACAGGAGTTCTAGAAGATTGCCTATTAGTAACTGAAGAGGCACTTGAGAACAGAAGGAAGAATATTGTGAAGGCAGGCACGCCATGGCTGCAGAGGCAAAACGCAGCAGGTGCCTTTCAGATGGACCTCAAGAGGCAGCATCTAGAGAACCTGGTAGCTGAGTAAATGACAGTGAGTGTAAAATAGGGCTCTGCAGTGTAATTTGTAGTGTGGATGGATGGACAAATGGACTAAAATCTGCAAAGTGGGAGAAGAGACCTGGGTTACTCTGTCAATACGCCAGCCGCTAAGATTGAGGCAGAAGCATGTAATGAGCAAAAATGAGGTTAAGAATATAACTCATTCTTTTTTTATAATTTATGTTTTGAGATGAGGTCTCACATAGAATAGGTTGCTCCCAAATTCACTGTAGCCGAATGTGACTTTGAACCTCTGCCTCCACCTTCAGACTGTAGATGTGCTCCAGGAAGCCCAGTTTCCTGCAGTGATGGTAACAGAACCCAGGGCTTTGTGCATGCTGAGTAAACACTCTGTCAACTGAGCGACCATCCTCAGTCCCTGCATACCATCTATTTCTTACCAAATTCCTAATTTTAGTACCATTAAAAGATATTAAATTCAATCGCCAAACCATAAAATGCTCAACAATTTTTGGAGGAGTGTAGAGTATCAATTACCTCTAGATATTCTGAGACACTAACTAAAATGGTGCTTGTTCCCAGTCATGGAGGTTTATGCTGTCAAGTTGTTCCTTGTTTATTCAACTACGGAGATATTGAATACTAATTCAACATTCATAGTAAACTACTGGTGACAATGACCGCCACTGTTTGGTTTTAGGGGCTTACTATTACTGTTTATCTGACTATGGTGGTTTGAATATCAATGGCCCCCTAGACTCATAGACTTGAATGCTTATTTACCAGCCAGTAGCACTATTTGAAAATATTAGAAGATGTGGCCTCATTGGAGGAAGTATGTCAGTGAAGGTAGGCTTTGAGGTTTCAAAAGTTCATGCCATCCCCAAAGTCTGTCTTAGCTATTAGATCAGGATACAGCTCTCAGCTACTTCTCCAGCGCCAGTTTTGCATGTGTCCTACCATGCCTCCTGCCATGATGATCACGGACTAACCCTCTGAAACTGTAAGCAAGGCCTCAATTAAATGCTTTTTTTTTAAGTGAGAGATGCCTAGTCATGATATCTCTCTACAGCAGTAAAACTGTGCTGTAAATTTGATCAGATCAGACCGAGTGAAGCACGAAGGAGAAGAACTGAGACCCTCCAGTCAATTTCTTTCTACAGAGTCATCCATTTGAAAGGCTATTCTTTATTTTATATATATATATATATATAAATATATATAAAACCAATATATATATATATATATATATATATATATATATATATATATATATATTGGTTTTTCGAGACAGGGTTTCCCTGTAGTTTCTAGAGCCTGTCCTGGAACTAGCTCTTGTAGACCAGGCTGGCCTCTAACTCAGAGATCCGCCTGCCTCTGCCTCCCGAGTGCTGGGATTAAAGGCGTGCGCCACCACCGCCCGGCTTTGAAAGACTATTCTTTTGTGAAACTCTTTGCCAAAGCTAATGAAGTCTGGTGATGGAATCCCAAGATGTGATTTTAGCATAACAAGAGAATATACATTGATGAAGTAAGGCAGAGAAAGGGGACCTAGAGAGATGCATCTGCCACTGTTCTAACTACGAGCAAGACAGTTACCTTCCACTTGGGAGAGGAAATGAACATTAAGTTCAGGCTTTAGACTTGGGACCTTGTCCCAGTTACCACAGTGCAAAGGATTAGGCAGAGACTCATAGACACTATTTCTAGCTTGGTGCTAATGGCCAGAGCTTTTGAAACTCTGTTAACACAGTGACCAGCATGCTGCTTCCATCACCCCTCCAACAATCTCACAAAACACAGAGAAAGATTCCTCCCAATGATGAGGAGGAAAGAAAACAAAACATAGACGTTAGCCTTATGATTTACTTCCAGACTGATCACTGGACAGACTGCAGCATCTTTTGTCTTCAGGCCAGTGCCTGTAGACAAATCCACCCAAGCCTACCAGAGTCCTAGATGGATACCCAGAGTTTTGGGAAATGATTCTATTCTCATACTCATAAGGCAAACCCCTTACTGGCTGACCTACCTTCTTAGTACCTGCAAAAGATTGTTATCTACCTTCCTAAATTCAAACCATCAATTTGAGATCCTTCAACCTTCATGATCTATTGCTTAGCTGCAGTAAGTTCCTTTGTTATTAATATCCAGTTATCTGAACTGTGGTATTGATATGACATTTAACTCTTAAAATTATATTCACAAACTACCCCCAGGATCAAATATTGAGCTCTAACTTGAAATTAACATGCTACCAGTTTCTTAAACCTCATAGTATGTTGTCGAAGTTGATTAGCCTTTATAGTCATATTTTTGACATTTAATAGTCCCTTGTTCTTAAGATCCCTATTAACTTTGCTTCTGTATTCATTAATTATAGTAATTTTATGAGAACAACCAGTTAGACATGAGATACTACTCCTTTTTTCATAGACAATTTATTTCAGAAATTCTATCTTTCTTTCAGCACACATTCTATACCTTATTAAAAGAACTACTCTTTCTGCATCAATAAAGGCTGTGAGGCTGTGTATTTCCTTCATTTTGCTGCAACAATGAGTAAAAGCAATGCACACCTTAGCAAGACTGTGCTGATTTTAGAAGCCTGGAGTTAGTATAAGGTTTCAGGCAATGTTTTTCATATTAAGGTAATGAAAAGCTCACACAAAAAAAATGAGAATAGACATGTACAACTAGCCTGTAATGATGTGTGTAATACATTCTCAATAAAATATGTATAAAATCTAACATATAAAAGTAAATTTGAGTTGAATTTCTAGCTCCTCTTAGGTTGCCTAGCAACAGAGGCACCCTGAGCCACTGTCAAGACAATGTTGCTGAAATTTGTGAGAAATAACTCTTCACCCATTGTTCAATCAGGATCTATGTACATTATATGCAAATTCTCCGTGGATTTTCCTTTCAGCTTCCGTGGTCAACAGTATCTTTGTGTGGAAATGGCACTGTACTATTTTCCTTTGAGTTTTACAGGCAGGATGGTTTGGGTGTGATCTATATATATGAATGGAAATACTTGGCCTCAGCTGCTGAATTGCTGTGGTAAAGTGATTTCATCCACAGGAAGGTTTTACAATGTATCTCAGCAATGGTTCTCTCTGGAAGGCAGAGAAATTAAACAGTACCGGTGATGTATTTGGCATATGCTAGCCCTAACATTTTCACATAAAAGATTCAACTATCTTAAATGACGCCATAGTCTTCTTTTGCATAACCCTGGACCGTATCTTTACTCTGGGCAATTACAGTTTCTCCTTCTCCCTAGACCAGTGGTCTCAACCTGTGGGTCACATCCTCTCTTGGGGTCACATATCAGATCTTTATGTCATGGTTATAACAGTAGTAAAATTAAAGTGATGAAGTAGCAACACAATAATTTTATGGTTCGGGGAACTGTATTAAAGGGTCACAGCATTAGGAAGGTTGAGAACCACTGCCTTAGCGAGAGCATGTGAAGACTCTACAACCAAGCCTTAAGTACATGGCGATGATAGAAAGGAAAAACCATGTGGGAAAACAGAAACATCACAGCACAAAATACATATATGGCCTGCATCTTCCCACTTCAACCTAGCTAATCAATGTTCAATGTCTCTTGTAGTCTTGTGACTCCTTAAGGATTATTATGTATATCTGTATCCTTCAGTGCCAGTGTTCTGCCAAAATTTGTGGCATTTGTTACACTGGTTATGTAATTTCAGTAGCTGAGATTGAGTCTCCCACTAAATAAGCACTGTTGCATATTAGTGATGATTTCCATATGGCCCAATATTCAGATAAACTGGCATTTGTGCTTTTTCTTTCTAACTCAGGATAACTTAGTACTGGATCCAACAATTAACTTTGAAGAGAATTCTTTCACACACATATCTCCCTAGTTAAGTTGAGTTAAAGTGAATTTCATCTGTTACACTTCCAGCTGTGAAACAAAGCTGTCACTTCATATAAGTAAATATACAAGACTCCAGTTTACGGGCAACCACCATTATGGTGTTAGTACTGGCATTTAGCTGGGTTTGCTGATTGGCCACTAGTGCCTGAAATTAGAGCACAGACATCTATCCCTACAAATATGAAACCAAATTAATGCTTAAAGTTTTTTTAAAATTATCTGAAACTATAAGAGGTGTAATTATGAATGTGAAGGCTTTAATGCCAAAAACTACTCACTGGATTAAAATAATGCAAGAGTGGACCATATCAATTGCCCTTTATGTTCCATAATATAAAGTGACTAAGTAATTCACATCTAAATAAATTCTATCTAGAAATAATGGTAGGAAATTTGTTGTACTTTCAAATAACATGGAGCTAAGAGCAACTATTAGACTATGACTATATTTCGCTCTCCATTCATTCTCAGATGAGACTTCTTTCAGGATATTTTATTTTAATTAAACATATAAAGAGATATCAACAGTACATAGGAAGACTGTTGAGTGCTCCGCTCTAAGGAAGGCATCTGCATCACTTTCTAATGCTTCAGAATATCACTGAAGATGTACAGGAAGACGGTAAGAGCATGAGAGGTCAAGATGGTTCAGCAAGAAAAACGCACATGCCTGACAAACTGATGTCCCAAGTTCAATATCTGGGGATGATATGGAATTTCCCTCTGTATGCTGTGATTACCATTAATGAATAAAAAACAACTGCTTTGGACATATAACAGGGCAGAACTTAGGTAAGCAGGAAAGACGCAACTAAATGCTGAAGAAAGAAGGGTAGAGTCAGAGAGATGCCATGAAGCCACTGCTAGAGATAGACATGCTAAAACTTTGTTGGTAGGCCACAACCTTGTGGTGATATATATATTAATAAAAATGGGTTAAATTTATATGTAAGAGTTAGCCAATAAGAAGCTAGAGCTAATGGGTCAAGCTGTGATTTAATTAATATAGTTGGTGTGTGATTATTTTGGGGCTAACAGGCTGGGAACCAACAGGTGCCCTCCTCCAACATAGGATCCATAGTGGAGGGAGAGTTGACTCCCAAGAGTTGACCACTAACCCCCCCACACAAACAAACACACACACACACATGCACACACAAACTCAAACATCTCATTTACACACACAATGATAATAAATGAACATTTTAAAGGGATCCATGAGCAAATGGCAGGAAGGTAGTGCCATCTTGGGGACAAGACATGACCCTTGTACTTATGAGTTCACAAAGCCACATCAGCTCCATTTTTCTGCACAGCGCCTGCCTGAGACTGAACCTTCATATTCAGTCACAGGACTGAGGACAGGGGAGCGGTTCATGTACTGTCCCTTTTTCTGGGGAGCTATGGTCATATGTTGGCTTTTGGACAAACAGGAGTCATTATCTTTAGCGCTATAGCTGCCGCTGAGTCCTATGATTTAGTACATGCCTCTACATCCACGCACACTCAGGCAGCCCTGCTTAAACTCAGTGGGTCAAAGTTGAAAACAAGAGCAAAAGAAAAAGATGTGAAACTAAAGGAGGGATTTGCTAGGAGTAGGGAGGGGTTGACAAGTAGGAGGGAGATTGCAGGGGATGAGGGATGACTGTAATTAGAATGCACTATAGTATTATGCATGTGTATGAAATCATGAAAGAATGAATCCTTTTTCAGAATCATAAAACTCAAAAAAGAGTACATAGGAAGCATGTATAAAAATTAAAATTTGAATGTCTACATATTATCAATTTAATTAGTCACATGATTCTAGTCTCTTTATTTTGTCCTAGAATAGATGTCATGGTTGCTTCAGTTTCCTCTACAAGTTTGTGCAGTTAGTGGGAACTTCTTTTCCCTGAACAAAGCAAACAGTTCTTTAAAACCAAGCATTTTACTCCATTGCTTAATATGAGTAGCAGATTGCTTTCTCTTCTTCAATTTACTGTGAAGAATTCTAAAATGAGTTTGGATGTAATGCTACAGACTGGCTATCTTTCACTCGTAGGAATCTGCAAAGTAGAAATGAAGGTGTCTCTACTTCTGTAATATACTGGAGCACACCCATCCATTTTCATTGGGAGAGGTTTGGGTGATCGGGAAAAAAAAAGGAGAATTTCATCTTGCAGGACCGAAGAACAGTGTTGAGATCATCACTGAAGTCAACCGAAGGAAAGAGCTCTGTCCATTGGTAGAAATTTCTATTCGTAAGGAAGTCAGCACGCACTCGGGGGGAGGGGGAGCAAATCTAGAAGAATAAAATGTTTTGCAGCACGGGGGTAGGGATAAACAAAAATCATGAAAAAAGCCTTTGCCCCCTTTAAGGATCAGATTCTAAAGCACTCACAGTCCCAAAGATTTACACTCTAGCTCAAAACCCTGTTTAAACAATATTTCGTTTACAGTTATGTAAGTTGTTTGGTCACAACCTTCCTTCCGTCTACACTAAGAACAATGGAATTGTCCCCTTTTAATCAAAAGCAAACTTCAATGTCTGCATTCCTGCCAGGAGTCCTTCCACAATGGGATTCTTCTAACTTAAATACAAGGACACAAGCATGTTAAGGTATCCTCTTTGTGCATCTAAAGAGTTAAATAATATGTGATTAATGTTCTGTCAAGTCATGTGCTCACAGTTCAATTAAAAACATCGTTCACTCATTTGTTTTAGGTGGTACACATACACACAATAAATATATTTCAAATGAACGTTTTTTTCATAATCAATCAACTCTCTGATTAAGGCAAGATAAATAAGAGTGAAAGTAAGATTTTTGAAGACAAAATAGAAGTAGGAGCTAGTCTTTAACCATGTAGTTGGCTTCAGGCAAACTGATAAATTATTTCCTTTTAGTCACAAGACTCTGCAGGGTTCCTTTGCCTCTAGCTAAAGACCCACCCACAAGACCCACTATAATAGCAAGTTGAAACACAGTGCATACAACGTGTTGTGTCAGGAGCTTGGCAGCATGCCAGGCTCTAAATGCGCATTCGCATCTGAAGATGCATATTTTCCCAGATAGATGTGCATTCATGAGCTGCTTCACATGCACTGCGTGTGTGGCTGTTTTATTCCTGTGGGCCAGAATAAAATGGCTTCCCATTAAACCATAAATAATCAATAATTAAAATGATTGCTTCTTTCAGGGAGCCAATAGGAAATACAGAGGAGAATATTATTTTATTCTTAAGTAGAACAGAATGAAGACCCCCCCATAAAAAGCTCAGAAAACCTAGATAGCATATTATATGTAAAGAAAGTTAATAAATATCCCCTATAGACAAATCTATGTAAGGTATTCTGACTGATATTACAGTCCTATGCTTGGTTTTGTTTGAACAACGATGATAGTAAAGAATCAGAAAGCCCTTTCAAATGATATATATATATATATGTGTGTGTGTGTGTGTGTGTGTGTGTGTACGTACACACACACACACACACACACACACATATTCTGCACTGTGCTATGGATTTTTGTGCCGAATCCCTGTAACAACTAACATGTTGAAATGTTGAAATCTCCTCAAGGTAAAGATGTTTATTTCCTGGTGGAGCTTTTGAAAGCGACTAAGATCTGGATGTTAGCTCTCTTATGAAGAGGATTAGTGCCCTTACTAACTGGGAAAAGTCTCTTGCTCCCTTCCACCTCTTGAGGCTACAGTAAGAGGGTGAAACATGTTACTAAGATCCTTGCCAGACCCTTAGCAGGTCGTTGTCTTATGATGATCCTTTTTAATCTTCCCAATTTTGAGACCCTTAAGAAACAAATCTGTTGTTGCTAATAAGCCATTTAGTTCATGATGAAGTCACCTGAATGAGCTATAACAATTCCATTCATCAAGTTCTGTACTAAAATGATGTAAAAATATCAACCAACATTGACTGGAAGTAAAAATAATGACAAAATTTATGTGTGCCTACTTCATACCAGGCCCTTTGGGCTTTCTTTCTCTCTAATTCTTATAAGAGTCGTGTAAGGCAGATTTTATGATCTGTTCTGAACAGTTGTGAAGCTTCAGCCCTGAAGAAAAGGGCTTGGTTTTGGTGAGCTCCATTCACTTGCTATTTAAAAAATGAGATTTTAAAGATTGTTCACCTGTGAGGAGCATGACTGACTTCCATTCCTCAAAGGCAACAAGTTGGCCCTTCATGTTCTAGAGTCGAGTTTTTAGCTTTTGAGAACAAATATTTTTCCATGTATATTTGCTACTACAGAGGCTATTGTGAAAACTTAAAAGAACACAGAGCCCATATTAAGCCATCTTAAAAATCTAATTAAAAAATTACTGAATGAATCCATTTGGATACTATGGAACTAAAGAAGCTAGCTTCCAATACAACTTTCTGTAAGACAATTCTTTACCTTCTAGGGATTGTGTGTGTGTGTGTGTGTGTGTGTGTGTGTGTACATGCATACACATACATACTTATGAAATCATGCTTTTTTCTTTTATTTAATTGTCCCCCAAAGGATAATTTCAGTTTTATTCAGTATCCTATTAATTCCAAGACAATCTAATAGGCTTGTTTAAATTAACAATTTCAGCCCGAAGAAATTTCTGGGTTTTCTAAATTAAATGCTTCAGTTTTAATTTATTTGGCTCAACTCTGATGAATTTGATCTCTATTCTGCATGGAGAGTAAAAGTGAACTAAATTTGCCCCAGTCATATGATTTCAAAGATTTAAATTTAAGAAAAAAATTAACTTAGTCTAAATTCTAAGAAGTTGGATGAATCCAATACTTGGCCATCTTATTGCCCAAGCAATACTTAGACAGTGTCAATCTCTGTCCTCTTGAGCACCCACCCACTGAAAATGTTACTCATGAGTCTTTGGCTAGATGATTTTATATGACAAACAATACTTAATACGACTATAGAAAACAATTTTACTAAACTTATTAACATTTTTATCTCATTGATTCTGATATATATTACTTATATAAAGAGAAAATGTAATACATTTGTCCAAGTTGACATACTCTGGGCCTATAGTGGGTATTGCATTCTCAGGGCTCTTTCACTAATACCTGGTGTGTACTTTTATTTCTATTAGATTTTTCCTTATCACAGCTACATCTAAAATTATTTTACTTCAGCTTCCAAAAGGACTCTCTAAATCAGTGGTTCTTAACCTTCTTAAAGCTTTAACCCTTTAGTAAAGTTCCTCATGTTGTGGTGATTCCCCAACCATAAATTACTTCATAACTAGAATTTTGCTACTGTTATGAGTTGCAAAGCAAATATCTAATAATGCAGAATTTCCTTAGTTATGCAGGGTATCTGATATGTGATTCTCAGAGGACCCATAAATTGCTCTAAAGAGAATGACATCTTTGGTGCTAAATGCAAGACTGAATGCTATACAGGACTGCCACCAATAAGAAGATAAATAAAATAAAACCAATCAGGAACTTCATTCAGAAGACCATTTTACCTGACCTTAAATTTTCTGTTAAACACCAGACACAGAAAATGAGTTTCAAAAGGTGTACTTGTTTTCTAGTTGGTTATATTTTCTTAAGAAACAAAATGGTGACATAAAATGAAAATGAACATTTAGACTGAGCCCTCCGTTTTCAGCTTTCTCTTGTTAACTAGCCTTCTCGACACCCATCTTAGTGGCAACAGACCAACTAAGGATCATTTATTTACTTGAAACATTACCCAAGTGACAGTTTTTGGCAGGATCTAATGCAAGTTCTGGGAATATATAGACTTAAAACATGGAAGGCAGTAGGGGGACCAGCCTGTTTTTTATCTTCTCTAGAAGCCCAGGCTGTACTCACCATGACTACAAAGCTACTGAGACATATTTCTTCCAGGATGGTGTATTTTCTCAATTGTTTTTCTTTAATTTAGAAAAAAGGCTTTCCCATAAAGCATGTTAAGAAACTATGACATTAAAGAACCCAAGAGGTTTCCTGAAGACTGTTAGGAATCAAAAGTAAGGGATTTCAAAGGATGGGAATTGGTGCCAGCAGTGATTGTATCAGGACATAAAGTGTACATCAGCACTATTCTGTGAAAATGAGACTATATAGTCATCCAACGGAACTCCACTTGGCCATTTAGGCTTTACTTTGGCTTCTCACAAACCCACACACCCAAATATACCCACCTGCTCACTCCAACCTCCAACCCACACAAGATACTAAAATTACAATTATGTATGACTGTGTCAGTATATCAAAATTCTGAGAGCTGTAACTATATAACTTTGACCCATGAATAATTATTAATTCTTTCTTAACCTCATTTACTCATTTGTCAAACAAGGGTAAAAGTCCCTTCATTATCAAGTCTTGTGGGAATAATTAGATAATTATCAAAGCATCTAGAGCACTTAGTAAAGATTATCATTATGACTTATTACACAAGTAGGATTTGGCCAACTGTGATGCAATAGAGTACATCATGGTATTAGGAGTGGTACCTGTCTTAAAATCACCAGATAGAAATATCCTGTTGCCTACTCTTATCTAAGGACAATGAAAAATTCCCAAATTCTTTCCCAGTTTTTTATCATTTCATCTTTTTTAAACTATGTGTTTAGTAATTACTATGGACAGGTGTCTGTCATATCATTCATTGATGACATTTCATTCCATCATCACCATACAGCTATGGAGCAGCTGAAAGAAGGCAACTAGTCAAATTCCAAATGAGTGAAAAAGTAACAAGGGGCATCTCAAGAATTAAACACAAGCCGGGCGGTGGTGGTGCACGCCTTTAATCCCAGCACTCGGGAGGCAGAGGCAGGTGGATCTCTGAGTTCGAGGCCAGCCTGGTCTACAAGAGCTAGCTCCAGGACAGGCTCTAGAAACTACAGGGAAACCCTGTCTCGAAAAAAAAAAAAAGAATTAAACACAGGTCCTTAAATTTTAAGTTTAAGAGTTTTGCTTCCAAGCTTAGTTTTTCATTTTTTCCTTCACAACCAACTGCCATTCAAGATTCCTATCACCAAGACTTGCTAGCAACACGAAGTTTGTGGCTGAGTCAATACAAGACTTTTTTTATTTTTAATCAGGTAATGTCTTTTTGACCAATAAGATATTCTAGAAATACAAAACAAGAGAATAGATAGACGGCTCCACAGTTAAGAGAGCTTGCTTCTCTTGCAAACATCCCACATTCAGTTCCCAGTACACAGATTGAATGGTTCATAATCACCTATAAGTACAGCTCCAGGGACCCAGCACCCTCTTCTGGCCTCTGAAAATACTTACATTTAGAAGCACATTCCCAAACACGGACACAGGTACATATACAAAATTAAAAACAAAACACGTCTTTAAAAAGAAAAGAAACAGAAAATAACCATTAGGAGAATTATCTCAATAGCTGTTGTATATAAGACTTTTGGCATTATTCTTCTGAAATTACATATATAGATACTTAGGTTGGTAGAGTGAATAAATTAAAAATGCAAAATAAACACTAGGAGAATTATCTCAGTAGCTGCTGTATATGAAAGTTTTGGCGTTATTCTTCTGAAATTACATATATAGACACTTAAGTTGGTAGAGTGAATAAATTATCAGGAATAAAAATTTTCAATCGATGTGAAGAAGCATCACAAATATAAAATGCAAAAATCATCAACAATAAAAAACTCAAATGAGTATTTTGAAATGAACTCATGATATGTTTTCATCCTATTGGCGCACTGGCAAAACATAGACCCTAACAATACAGTAAGAGTGGTAACCCTGCTGGGATAGATGTAGCCTTCTCTGCAATGGCATCCTTTTATACTCCTTAGTGAAATGACTCTAAGGCCAAAGGAAGAAATCTACAGAATCATCTAACAGAATTTCAGTATATACTAAAAAGCATAGAAATAGGGATGGGAGAGTTGGCTGGAATGGACTAAGAACATATGCTGGAGACCTTCCTTAGCTAAAGATAGAACCATTTGGACACTGAAAGTATTAACTACAGCAGATTGAACACATCAAATACGCTGAAAATCTATGATTTCACAATAAGCCTTGCAAGTCAACCCATTCTTTTTCCCTCAAACCTGGAAAATAAGTGCTTCACTGTGAGAAACTCTACCTGGTGGCAAATAAAGAGTTATTTTAATGATCAAATATTTTCCTTTCTATAACTACTCCAGCAAAAAAAAAATTGTAAAAGCTCAACAATAACCATTGATGATATAAAATAATTGATGCTGAGTTTTCAGCGAGGCAGTGTATGGAATATATATATATATATATATATATATATATATATATATATATATTCTATAACGCTTGATTTTTAGAGATGCAAGACTGAAAATATACAGATAACAGTTTATGTGATGTGGTACCACAGATTTCAAAGAACCCAGTCAGACAAGAGGGAAGAGGTGTAAATGAAAAGCCTGGTATTTAGTGCTGACCAAGAGTGTCAAAGAGCAGACTAAGTTCTCTTCACATGCTATCTTCCAGACTTCACTTGTGAAAATTTCCCTAACATCATGTTTGAGACACTGGGGTCTCGGCTGATGTTCTGCTCACCTTGGAAGTGCCTTTTTCACCTCTTTGATATTTCTACAACTCGAAAGGGCAAAGAATTGTCTTATTAAAGCAAAGTCAGCCTATCCTTGCCCTCCCAATCATCCAACATTTTAATCTCTATTTTTCCTTCCCTTTCCAATAAAATGTCTGTTCCTGTCCCAACATCAAAAGCCCAGAATTTTGCCATGAGCACTGAATAGTTTTAAATTTCATGGTATCTTGAAGTAGCTGGCCTGGTAACAGTACTGTTAACCTTGACTAATCTGTATTTTAAAACAGCACCCTTCAAAAGAGCTCAGGAAGCTAGTGATTTCCCCCCCAATGTGCGCAGACAACCATATGACCCAATTTTCTTCACAGAAACCCATTCCACTTTCAAGACCACACTTACCATGGCCATAAACCCAAGAGGATTGAGGCAGGCTAAGAAAGGAGATTATAAGTGTGATACTCAGAGGATTCTATGTTGTAACTTGTATGAAAAGAGTGGAACCTAATACAGAACGTAGGGGGAGAAAGTATGTATCTTGGGTCTAATAACTAGTTATTTTCTACTTCTATTCATAATACCAAGACAATGATCGTTTTGTAACCTGCAAAGCATTCATAAGTCTTTATTTTCTATACTTACTAGGTATAGAAAATAAACTTCAAGTGATTGCTGGGATATACACTTGTAATTTATATTGCTTTCTAACACGCATTTGGAAGAAGGCACTCCCCAGGAAAGCTTAGAGTGAAATTTAACTAAGCTATATTTGAAACTGTCCAAGGGACTACCAGCATTAACTCCAGAGGATGAGAAAGAATTTCTTAATGGTGGCATCAACAAACAAAACAAAGTTACTCGAATTCTCACCTGTATAAAGAAAATTTTTGCCTCCCCTAGAAAAGTCTCCTTCTGAGAAATATATTGTTCAGTCTCAGAAGAATTTTGAAGGCACAGGTATTTAGTTTCTTCAGAGAAAGTTGAAAGAGCACAGTGTTCCAAGGAGACACATTCCTATGTCCAGAGAAGAGGGGAATTTGGGCATCTGAGCCATTTACTCCTGGGTGCTTGTCACTACTGATCTTCCTGTTGGAGTTGTATGAATGAGTCATTCAGAAGAAGGGTCAGTTCTCAAACAGTGGCTATGAGTGGGGAGACCTTAGTCAAATTAGGTTTACATAGGGACTCACACAGTGAGAACAGGAGCAGGTCATAAGCAAGAAAAGATCACATCAGATTAGAGAAGGCATTTGCTAGACCTTCCGGATTGAGTCAGCATCACAGCAGGAGATAAAATAAAAGAATGTGGTGCTTGAATTCTGTGTAGGACATGGGAAAATGTGAGTGACTGAAGGCAGGAGTAAAAAGAGTAGAATTTATTTGCAGGAAACTTCCACACTATAAATTCAGGTGCTGTTGTAAAGGTTGCTGCTGTGTTTATTCATTGTATGCTTTTTTACTTACTATGCTGACAATATAATGGAGAATACAGGGCGATATTTAAAGGAGTCTGACCACTTAAATTTTGAGTTTAGTAAAGAAAATAACAATATTAGTGGTATATGTTAAGAAAATAACATTAACATTTATATTGTGCTCACAATCCAATTCAAATCACTGAAATTCAATTTATCAACTAATTTGTAATTACAGTCACTCTTCCTTTGTTGCCATTCCCTCTGCTTACTTCAGATTATTAGCATTTCTTTTCTGGTCCACAACAGTAGTTTTCTAAATTGATTTCCTACTCTGCATCTTCCCCTTCCTAATCCCTTAACCTCCGAAGCATCTTGCCAAACTCTCCTTCAAAATGATTCTCTGACAGAGACACTGCCTTATCAGAGTCCATGAGTAAACTTCCATCTACAAAGGTGAAGTCAAAGATTTCTAGCGTGGACTTTTCCATCTTCCTCTCTCTCTTCCTCTACCATTCTGTAAAGTACTGAATGAGTACTGACCAAATAACCACCTACATCTCCATGCATCTAGAATATTCCCATTTCCTCAAGCCTCTGGGTATTAATGCTTATTCTTTAGAAAAACAGGAAGTCACTAAACATTCAGGTGTAATATCAAAGGTCAAGAGAAAAGGCTTAACCTTACTAATAAAAGGACTGATGATATACTAATTTACTCAAAATTTGATAAAGATTAATTTACATGCAAGACTACCTTTTGGTATATTTAATTAAAATTAAATTTTGATGGTTAAACATAGTAGCATGATTTTTAAGAATTATGATTATCATATATAAGAATGAATAAATTAAGAAAGACATCACACCATTTGTAAAATTAGCAAATAGCACAGATATATAGCAACTGAGTTACAGACACAATATATGTATATATACCAGAGGGCTTTAAATGGAGAGAAAAATAACAATCCTATGATGACAGCTGTTCCAAGAAAAGCAAGGGGAGAATGGGAGTTATGACAGATTGTGACTTGTAGCATTTATTATTTATTAAGAAAACATGACAATATGCCAAAGCTTGAGTTTTCTACAGAACGGGAATGTGAAGATATAGTTTATCACTTTTCTCACAAGTCTGGTTTTTCAGAAGAACAGTAAAGAAGGAAGACATGGTTGGGATTGAGAAAGAACAATGCAATAATGCATCCACACAACTAAAACTAACTGCTTTGACTGTGTGACTAATTTGATAGTAGAAGGACAGACTGGGCTGTGAGTGTATGAAAGTTGAAGGCCTGTAGCATTTTCTTCTGTGACACTGTAACCAAATACTTGAGGAAATAAAGGGGGAAAAGATTTCCTTGTCTCATGGTTTCATAGGTCTCAGTCAACTCTGGTGGGAGGCAAGTAGGAGCAGAACAATTGACATCATGGTGAACTATTTAGTGGGACTATCCTTTATCAAGACAAGAAATAAGAAAGGAGATAACTTGTACTCTCAATTCACTTGCCTTTAATCTGGTAATAATTATTTTTTGTGGTGGTTTGAATAAAAATGACCCTGGGACTCATAGGGAGTGGTATTGTTACAGGTATAGCCTTGTTGAAGAAAGGAAGGATGTCACAGCGTGGATGGACTTTGAGGTTTCAGAAGCTCAGGCTAGGCCCAGTGGCTAACTTGCTCATCCTGCTGCCTGCGGATCAAAATGTAGAACTCTTAGCTACCTCTCCCGCACCATATCTGCCTGCATGCCACTATTATTATCATGACGATAATGGACTAAACCTCTGAACCATAAGCCACTGCCAATTAAATGTTTCCTTTCACAAAAATTGTCATGGTCATGATGTCTCTTCATAGCATTAAAAACCTAACTAAGACACTATTAAAACCTAGAAAATAAATACTGAAACTGTCCAAATACTAATGTATGCTATGCTAAGAGTAATTTAAAGCAAAACTTTATGTTTGTCTCTGGATTAATATTCTAGGTTTTTGTTCATGACATTGATTGAAAGAGATCATGAGATACACACATGAATGGAAAATCTGCTTTTGTTGTTGAAGGTAGTTCTTAAGTAGTGAAAAAACTGTATAATATCCACAGTGATTTGCCAAAGCAGATGCACAGTTAATAAGTAGATGTGGAGGGGACATTAGACTAACAGTCACGGCATGTCAGCTGGTAGAAATATTTTTGTATAAAAGTCTTATTATCTCTCTGACACCACAGAAAAATAAGCTTGTTTATTTATAGATGTGAATTTCCTTCAGCAGATATGTGGACAGCTCAATAAACATCAGTTTCCTCACCTAACCTAATATGACCCAATATTCCATGAGAACCCGTCCACAAACAAATAAAAGAATGAGATTGCTATTTCACACAAAAAACTAAATTCCTAAGAGAAACCCTTGATTGCCCTCTTTCTTTTTGTGAATGCAAATGTTTATAAACTACCAAAATGTATTCTACCTGGTCTGCTAGGAGCAATCAATGTGGAAGTCCTGAAGCAGGTGTCCGTCTATATACAAACTGTCCATACTAATCATATACTGTTGTTTCAAAAGCTCTAGGATATGCAGAGTGGAGAGATTTACAAGGAAAAAGCAAAATATTTTAAAACACACATCCATTGTGAGTGTGTGACATTGGCATAGAATGATTTTTTTTCTTTTGCACTGCCATATTTAATATTAGAAGACACTATTGATGTCAATTTATGGTATTTCCACTAGTGGCAGCTTAATAGATCCTCCCTTGTTCTTTGTCATGGCAGCAGTAATTTGAATTTGGTAGACAGGATTTATTGGCCCAGGCATCATGCTAAACTCCGACCACGCTCTTCCTTTACTGTTTTTACTATATATAATTGGCAAACAGTTCCTCTGACACTTTTAGCAAACCATGCCTGAATAACCATTCCTTAGCATCTTAGTCTGCTTTTTCTAGCTAAAGAATTTTATATCCAAAGTAAAATCTCAACAGTTGCAAAAGGGTTCTTTGATGTATCTATCAACACATGGCAAAGCTTTTAAATGATTTGGTCACAGATATGGGTATGGGCCAAAGATATTCACCAATAGTTATTCAACTTTCAGGGTGCTCTCTTATGATGTTCAGATCTCTCGCATAAGTTATAACACAATTTGCCCTATGCAATGATCTACAGTTTATGTATTAATAGTAAATTTGTTCCACACAGTAAGCTATAGATAGTAGTGGTGTCTTTATCATTTTCCAGGCCAAGTCATAAAGAGTAGAGCTGAGCCTTCAGCTATCTCAGTCAAGCTGATCAACAGCTTCTTAAAGAGGACAGCACTCATCAGTTTCTGTCATCGGTGGCCAATGGAACCACTCTCCTTTCTCCACATCCCTGATAATTGAGTTATAAAATGAAGTAAAATAAGTCAAAATCTTTTGTTTGAAAACAGTCAAGATTTTTGGGGTTGTTTATTTTTTCAGAACTATCTAAGTTAATGTACACCAAGAGGGTAAAGCCCAAGGCATCTATTACATTTTTACGGTCTCTGGTGTCATATTTCTACTGTCTCTGGTGCTACTCTCGAAAATGTGCCTACCACTAAACAAATCATCTTCAGCCCCATCTAACTTCTAATACATTTCAATAATAACACATAGAAATCACATTCCTGAAGATTTCAGAAACAAGACATGTCCTTTTATCTCATGCGATCTTACATCAGAGACATCACATCCTTCACAAATACATTGTGGTTCTCAGTTTGTGAGGTACTGTTTTTTTTACATGACTAAAGAATGCATTGAACAAAAATATTAATAGCCTATGCTTTTATCATGTTGAAAGAATATGTACTAATAAATCACTAAAATAACTACTCACACAATTATTAAAAAGTCTCTGTTGTACTCCTTAATGCTCTATCACAGTCTGAATATTCTTCATACACCTTGTAGGTACCCGGATGTTATCTCATCCAGTTCGGAATATCCTTGGCCAGTGTGAATGAGTGGTAACTAGTTCAGGCTTTCAAATGATGAAAAATAAAATCGAGCCACTCCAAAGACAAGCATTCAACTGTTTACATTGTGTCTTTTCCTTCGATCATGCTTGCCAGTAAAGGTGAGAAGATGGCTACTCCATCCAGATAGTGATCTCAGTGACTTGCTAGTAACAGACACCTGCGGACAACTGTGCATGTTTACTGGGAATGGCAAAAATGTTTGCTGGTGGTGGTGGTGCCTAAAACCTTGGGGGTGGCATAGCCCATCCTGAGTAATATTTTCTTCCTTCATGTCCAGTGTCGTAATCTCAAAACGCTTTTAAATCACCAACTGATTTTTAACAAAAAAAAATATTTACAAAGAAGTCAAATCAAGATAAGAAAATACTATAAAATAAAAAATTCTATGAAATTACACAGATAAGTGAGTAACATGGGCAAGCAAAAAGGTACTCTCTGTTAAAGCTGATTCAACTCTTAGGACCCATGTAGTAAAAGCAAATACACAGATCTTGCAACATGATGTCTGATCTCCACACATGTGCTCATAAACACACACACACACACACACACACACATCATCTACACAGACACATACACAAAAACAAATAAACATATTTTAAATTAAAGCCAAAAAAAAAAAAAGAGCGCTGTGATGAAAGTCTTTTTGGCTTTCTTAGACTTCATCTTCATGCTTTGATGAGAGCTCACCATTCTTTCCAGCATGAGCCCTAACTCCATGTTGCTCATGCGCAGATCCCTTTGACTACAGAGACCATGAGTGCCATGTATCAGAGAAGCTGGAGCCGAGTCTCAGAAGATCGTTTGTTCTCACAGGAGGTGACTTAATGCGTCCTTTGAACAGGTTCACCTCCCAAGCGAGGCTTGCTTTTCAAGAACCCTTTAAACATTTTCTTAGCTTCCATTCCCTCTAGGATCCAGTTTCTGGCATTTCGTTGGTCTTTCATGTTATTCCTCTTGGTAGATGATCCAGGCTGCTGCTTTCTTTTTGTGACAATCCATCAAAGAGAAATCAAAGGATTTCAATTTTTTTCCTAACCTAATTTTTGATGTATAAATTTCATTGATGCTTGCCAACTATGTACAATGACAGCTCTCTAAATAGCCTTATATTAATTTAAATGGAGGCATTTAGAAATAAGACAGTGATTTTAAATTTTACTTAAGCAGGGAATATGTAAAGTACTAGCCATGTCTTATATTGCCAATAAAGTTTTATTGAAACAGTCACATTCATTTCCATAAGTGTTGTACAAGGCTTCCTCCTTTTTGCAACAGTAATGTTGAATCACAATGAAGACCTTAAATCATCTGCAATATTTACTATGTACCTTTTCTATGTACAATTTTGGCCTCTGATAACAACCATTAATAAGAACTATTTAATCTTAAAAGATTAAAAAGAAACTGCATTCATAAGCAAATTCAAAGAAAAGGTGAAGGTAAATATTGCTTTGACATCTATTTAATAACTCTATGATGCAGGGACCTACACTTTGAAGGGGAGAGAAGTCTTAAACCAGATCTTATCTGAAGCCTCTATACTTGGAAGCTTGTGTTTTGTATATTTGGAAAGTATCTTGTATACGGAATATGAACCTATGCCTCATACGATTTGGATTTGTTTGAACTGATATGACAGAGATTTGAAGATCCCAAGAGTCAGTCCTCATGGATTTCAACACCACTTACACTGTGCACTCTTTATTAATGAGATACTGTAGCACAATTAATAAAAACCCAGAGACAGATATTGGGGTTCAACCTAAAAATCATAAAAGCAAAAGCTATCTACCACTAGAGAGCTCTTACCTCCAGGAAATCTAAAGACTGAAAAAGAGCGAGTTCCCGTCTCATCCTGCCTTATATTCCTCTCTAGCACTGGGAGTTAAAGTGACCTCAACCACTACCCAACCTCTATGACTACCGTGACAGCTGGGATTAAAGGTGTGTGCCACCACTGCCTGACCTGTATAGCTGACTGGTATGGTAGTTTTGTGTTCTGTTCTCCAGGAAAGTTTTATTTATCAAAATATCTATGAGATAACATTACAAGATACTCTACTAAATATGGTCTGAAAGACAAAAAAATAATCTTTTTGGTTTCTCTTTTCATGCTTTTCTTAAAGATAAAAATGTAAATACTGCGTATACTCTGGGGCAAAGTTCACTTCCTCTCCCTGACCTTTGTTTTCCTGGTGTTCTTAGTGTATGCTTTATATTCTGCAAGTCTGTACTAACAATAGCCATGAATCCCTGGATACCAGTGGGCCTTACACACTGAAGTACTACAGTTATTCCATGAGGGAAAACTCCATTAAGTTCTGACTCTCAACTTCATCTGGGACTGGAGACCTATGAAGTACCAGAAATTAGAAACTAAGTCAAACCAGGAATTCTTGTTTCCTCTCAAAATCTGTTTTTTCTTTACCCATGTCAGTAATTTGCACGTCTTATCTAGCCCCATCTTCTCCCTTACACTCTGTATGTAACTAATTACCAGGTCCTGTAGGGGTCAAAACACCACAGCAAGCTATCAGTGTATTTTTACAGTCCAGCCCCTCAGCAACCAACCTAGTTCAGTCGTTGAAAACTTCATCAAATACACTTTAATTATTTCAATTCCTTCCATGGTAACAGATGTCATGCAAGCTTCTAAAGGAGAGAGGCAATCAACAGTCCTATCTAACTGTGATGCCTTTGAACCATACCAACATCAGCACGTCATGATAACCCGTACAGGTACAGTAGTGGCACACACATTTTCATGGGGACCAACAGCTCTCTAACTGAACTTACAACCATATTCAACAGGAGGAAATCATGCTTGGCACTGGAAACCTAGCTAGCTACCAGAGCTGTTGAAGCCATGGACCTTAGAGGAGATCCCACACTGCTCCCTCACTAAACCACCATTATCTTTAACTACATCTCAAGTATTTTTCTTTATACTCACCCCTCATCAAGGAAACATCTCTCCGCAACAGACAGAAATATTATGGAAAACCAGCCACAACCAGGCAAATTGCAGAGTTTAAGCCTAGTCTCAGTTGATAACATCTGCAACATGGCTCCTGCACCTAAGGCTCAGGGGTCATTATAGGAAAAATGGTGGAAAATGGTAAGAGCCAGATAAACAGGGGGGTTGCTGTGAGATCTAGAAATGTCAGAAGGTACAACCATAAAGTCTCACCAACATGGCTGACTAAACAAAACCTGAACAAGGAAAACAATAGATGTGACAAAGAGGGGAAAGATGTCAAGGCCTCAACCCTACACACACACACACACACACACACACACACACACACACACACAATCTACAGTCAACAAAGGAGTGCTGAGAGTGGGAGGAAGACTTCCCTCGAGAGGGGCATTTCAATTGGTCAACGTGAAATACCAAATAGTCAACCCTGAAAATATGCACATACAAAAAACATTATATATCTTAAGAGGGTTGTATTTAGGCATTTTGAAATACAATTAATGAAAAAAGAAGTCATGAATTGAAAGAGAAGAAGGTGTATATGGAAAGGTTTAGATGGAGGAAAGAGAAGGGGGAAATAATTTTATCTAGCCCCGTCTTCTACCTTACACTCTGCATGTAACTAATTACCAGGTCCTAAAGGGGTCAAAACACCACAGCAAGCTGTCAGTGTATTTTTACAGTCCAGCCCCTCAGCAAAGTATATGTCTATGAGTGAATATCTGCACAAGTGTTCAAGTATCCACTGAGACCTGATCCACAAACCCTGGCTCCAAGATCTGGAGTTACTGGTGGTTGTGAACTTCCCAAGGTAGATGTTGAGAATCGAACTCAGATCCTCTGCAGAAACAGTCCTTGTCTTTAACCACAGAGCCATCTCTCTACTCCCACTTCAACAGATTGTTAATACACTTTCACTCTATGGCCCCTCCAGCTCATTACCATCCTGCATTCAGAGATCTCCCAGACACTCTGATAAGACTCACAATGAAGTTCATGATCTGCCTCCTGCTCAGCAGTTGACTATCTCCTCCAGCTCTTACCCTAGACCTTGTTTCCCCTCTTCCATTATTCTCTACACACTCTATATATCAAGCATTCTTACCCTCTTTTCAGTGACTAGTGATAAGATCAGTATGCCTGCTCACTTGGGTTCTTCTCATAATCCTTGCTAAATTATTTCTCAGGGATTTTTCAATCTTCTTCACCTTTCCCCCTATTATAGACTCTGTTCCTCTTAGCTTCACTTGCTTATCCTTATAAATTTTTAGATTAATTCTTCTTCCCTCAGGAAGACTCCACTAATTCATCAAAGACTTGCCCAACATTCTGACCTCTAGACCTATAACACCTTTCAGTAAGTATTGTTATACTTATTGCACTGCATTTTATTGATATAAAAATGTTTTTCTCCTTCAATTGTTCCCTAAGAAGACACAAGACACATTTGACTGATTTTTATCTTCAAAGTGATCAAATAAAATGATGCTTCATCATAGTTACTAAAAAGTATTGTGAATTCTCTAAAAATCATTTCTAGTTAGGACACACTGTTAAACTTTTCTAAAACATTACTACCAGCCTCTCTTTTTTTGTGAGTTGTTACTCTGGGAAATATACTGGTGAGTGAGGGAGTATCTAAAACTGTAAGTGAGTTTTCCAGTCTATCATCTGATAGGATTAGACATATTTAACATAAACAAGGTTTTTATCCTATACCCCATTAACATGTTTTGTTTTACTTTATTTATCTGTATTGCCTGCATGATCGTATGCACTTGTGTACATAGGTGTCCAGAGAAGCTGGAAGAAGGTGTCAGATCCTTTGTTGCTAGAACTACAGGGAGTCAGGAGCCACCTAATGTAAGGAACCAAACTTGGATCTGAGGCAAGAGTAGCCAATGCTATTACACACCAAGCTGTCCCGCAAGCCCCCAGTTTTAACGTTTCATCCACAAGATAGTACCATACAATACTGTAGGTTTTGCTATCCCTTGGCATGCTGCTTCCTGATATGCATTAGTATTTGAGCTTGATGGTCAGGTTTACCTACCTGACTTCGTTCACAATCACAAAGCCATTTCTCTTGGTGCAAAGTGAGCACTAGAAAGATGCTAGCAAGCAGTCTGCAATTTCAAACAATTCTTTTGGTAGAATGCAGGGATATATTTTGTCCTCATCTTTAAAGCCGTGTTTGATAAAGCAGTTAGAGTCACCCAAGACAACACAAAAGGCCAACTAACATCGCAGAGAACATACTGGTGCCCAACCACTTACCTTGATTAGGATATACCTTGATATATATTAGGACTTTACACAGTGTTAATGTGAAAATCTTAAAAAGTGTTTTGAAGAAGATACATTAATTTGAAACACTGGTCAGCATTGGTGCCTAGAGGTAATTCCCAGAATTCCCTTCACATGGGGACATTGCTATTGTAAAGCAGGCATTGTGTCTGTAGTGAGGGGAGTGGTGGGCTGCATTCCTGTCCGGCTCCTGGCCGCCTGGCTAGCTTATGCCCCGAAATAACAACACACAAATTGTATTCTTTTAAACACTGCCTGGCCCATTAGTTTCAGCCTCTTATTAGCTAATTCTCACATCTTGATTAACCCATATTTAGTAATCTGTGTAGCACCACGAGGTGGTGGCTTCCCCAGAGATTCTAGCCTGCATCCATTTCGGAGAGGAGAGTCATGGAGACTGCTTCATGGCAGTTGCCTCACTTCCCTTCTTCCAAGCATTCTCTTCTGTCTACTCCACCACCTATGTTCTGACCTATCAGACCAAGCAGTTCCATTATTAATTAACCAATGAAACAGCAGATAGATAGAAACACTCCTACATCAGGTGTCCATTCCCAAGGTGGATAGCTATTATTGTGAATAGCCTTAGTTATCTAATCATTGACATAGATAGCAGTGGGGTTAGCCTGTGCTTAAATGTGCCCTTGTCTCTGTGACATTAACTTTCAGCTCTTCTAGCAGTTTGTCACTCAGCTACGAAACTAAAAGCTCCATATTCCTTTTTCTGCCTCCATTTTTCCCATTCTTCATGTTGAAATTCACATTTATAAAAACAAGAAAATGCATAATTAATAATACAGGAGAACAAGTAAAGACAATCCTAAATCATATAGGTAGGTAATTATATGGCTACATATAATTTTTCAGAATACATCATAAATAAGTTATACATCTAATTTTTAAGCACCAATGGAGGTTTTCTTAAATTTACTTTAATTTTGTGTGTGTGTGTGTGGTGTGTGCTTATGTGTCATGTGTGTGCGTGCATGTGTGTGGTGTGTTTGCATGTGTATGTGATACCTGCTGAATCTCCTGAACCTGGAGTGTTACAGGCAGTTGTGGGTCACCCAGCCATGGGTGCTGATAACTCAACTTAGACCCTTTGCAAGAGCAGCATGTATTCTTAACCACAAAGTCATCTCCACGTCCCACCAGCGCAGTTTCTAACATTACTTTGAACAAAATGATGCCTAAAGCTTAAGGAACAATGTAGTTTTAAGAACGCTTCTGTTTTGTTGCTGTTGTTCTTTAAGAAACTTCCCAATTCTTTTAAGGTGGGTGTTATAAAGTGATCCTGGCAGAAGAGAAATCTTAAGGTGTCAAACTCTATTATTACCAGTACTCTCTTTTGCACATGGCTGTGTCTTAGAGCCAAACCCAGAGTCAGGACTACCACACAGGAAGATATCAGCTCTGCTTTGAAGTGAGATCTCTTGAGTTCAGCTCATTAGCACTGGGGCCAACCAAACTAGCCAAAAGTCTGGAGCATGTTAGATGGCTTTGATTCGGTGCCACTTTCTGTAGCAGTGGCTTCAGCTACCAGGGCAACACTATTGAATCACTAATCTTGGAAAGCTTTTTCTCTTCCTCATCCCAACATAATAACTTGCTAGTAAATTGTTTTAAATATGAGCTGTGATGAAAACTTATAAGTTTTCTATTTATTTTCAGCAAACTCATTGGGCATTCAGTCAAAAAGTTCTATTTCAATACTGAAGGGATATTCAAGCTGAATAAAAACAAGAGGCAGCGTAACTAAGATGATGTTGAAACCTTTTCAAAGAATATTGGGAAAAGCATTATATGAGACATAGAAACCACTTGGGATTATCCTTAAGGCACTACCAAAATCAGTTCAATAAAAACGGCTTTTCCTTGTCATGTACTCTCTGGGCCTCTAAGATACCTGTAATTCATCCTTTCCAGGTGTTCTCTATTGCTAATTGAGCAGAGTTTCTTTTCCAAGATGAGGTAAGCACAAGCATAAAGCTGCAAAAAGACCAACTGTTCACACCAAGACCATGCACACTCAAATGCCAATGATGCTCCCTCCAAGACCATAACTCCAAAGTTAAGGATCCCCAGAATTAAATAATGCCTTTAAATATATCCTGGAGATCATAAAAGCTTTGCCCATTGGGGATAAAGTAATACATGCCACCCAACAAAGAGTTCTCCCTAACATGCACCATGAAATGCTTCAGGTTATGAGTTAGTGCATCTAACTCTCACAGACTGGTGGAGTCAAGCATTATAGGCTCTCTAGGACACATGTGAACTGGGGGATCAGCATGGTTCAGTAACAAACATGAAACGAGTTTGTAGCAAAAGACACAGTCCTGGTGTAGGAAAAGTCTTTCTGACTCAAAATCCAGTGCTGTTGATGGATAGTGGCCTATCAGTTAATGAAGTAATTTCAATCAGAAGTCATAACCAATCTGCATTAAATATTTCCATCTAACTGGTCTGTTGTCCCGTAGGGTCTTCTAGGGACCTATTCTGTCAGTGCCTTACCCAAAAACCTTCTTCAGGCTTAAGTTACCATTTCTGAACTTCAGCAGTTGTTGGCTGTCAAAGTTTCTGCCCGCCTCACTCCAGAAACTGGCCTTTGTGACAGCCTCCTTATCTTAAGTCACCTACTGACTTGCATGGCTTGTCCTTTATCTCACCCTTTGGTTACAGCCAGGGACTAACTAATGTGATACAGAACTCAGGTGTCCTGTTCCTGTGAGGCAACACTCTCCAGACCCACACCCTACATGTGGCACAAGGGCCTTGGCTGCCATTGAGTCACATCAAGTCCCACTTTCTTCTATATTCTCTGCTCTTTCCTCCTGCTGTCACTGAGAGCTCGAACTCTACCCATCACTTATACTAAGTGTCTATGGCAGGCTCTGCTTTGAGAGCCTCTGCCTATAACATCCATCTGTTTGTCTGTCTTCTCACTGATCTCTGTCCTGTTCAATCCCAATGAGTCCAGTAGAAACACTGCCCACATTGTAATGTCCTTCTTTGATCATTCACCTGTCAATCATTCTAACTCTCCTCTACATTCACATATGGCTTATACGCCTATGTCTTTACATATTTTCCATAAAAATATTCATTTTTTATCTCTAGCCATATTAGATTATCTACTTTCTCAAAAGCATTTTTCCTACTTTAATTTTACCTATGACAACGTTAAAAGCCTGAAAGCTGCTAATTGTTGCTTGCTTTTTACATGAATTCATTTTGAAATTATCAAAATAGGTGTTGTGTTAATTTAAAAATATGATAATAATATGCTTTAAAATGAGTTCACTCTGTAAAAGATAAGTTTGGGTCTTTTGCTTGTTTGCCTGCTTGTTTTTATTACAGTCCTCACTGTCCCTGTGGTGCCATGCACAGGAGAGAAGAGAGAAACTGGCTCTTCTTGGTTGTCAAAGCTATGGGGACAAATCCTTTCGACTCAAATGACAGACTGTCACAGAGGAGGAAAAATGGGTATCACATGCCAGCTACAAAAAAAGAATGGCTTTGGCTTTTTTTCCTTTCCTTCCCACATGGCCACCAATAAAACTAGCCATAGTCTAAATAAATCTGGCTTCCAGAAATATGCAAAAGAAGGCCACTACCTCTTACTAGGGACACATCTTGCTTTTATTTCTCATAGCTGTACGTTATTCCCAATCTATGTTACAACTTAACCCATTTTCTTCAAAGGCATCTAATGTAGAGACTCCAGTGGGTAATGACTGATTGAGTAAGGGTCACGCAAAGCGAAGTCATAAAACACTTTAGAAAGCCTCATGAGAATATAAAGGAAACAAATGATCACAATAGTACTGAAGATTAATTTCAACTATTGAATGTCTTCATTTTATAATGCAAAGCTTTTTCTGGTTATTCAGAAATATGTTTTAATGAAAACTGATTTAAAACTATATATTAAATTGAGATCTGTTTAAATCTATTGAACTTTTGAATTGACTCACTTTTAGTTAAAAGATCCATAAAGCCATCTTTTGTAACTGTGCTCAGGGTTGTTGGGAAAATTAAACACATCAAAAAAAAATTGCAGACTCTTACCTTTGGTAGGCAATATTCTACAGAGAAAGGGATTGCATATGATGGAATGTCGGGAGGCTGTTTATATTTTAGGTTATGTATTTTTGTTTTGAATTTGCACTGGTATTTTTTACTCAAACAAATAAACAAACAAAAATCTTCTAACAATAAGTTCTAGTGCCCAACTAGCTCAGTCAGCACAGCATGAGATCCTTGACCCTAGACCCACATAAAATCACAAGTATCAGCTGAGTCAAAATACCCATGGCAATGGTACTACTAAAAGGGTCAGAATATTATCTTAATTTTTATGAAAATTAAACGTGATCATTTATAAAAATATGAATGTTAGAAATTTATATTGATTTCTTAAATGTAAGGTTAAATTTTCTTCCTGAGAATGAGTTTCCTAATTTAAAGTAATATATTTAATACTGATTATCTTTCCTGCTGGTTATCAGTCATATTCTTTTTTTAACTTTATTTCTTTTTATATGTATAAGCATTTCACCTGTATGTGTGTGCGCGTACCGTGCGAGGGCTCGCAGTGATCAGAAGAGGGCATTAGACATCCTGGAACTGGAATTACAGATAATTGTGAGTTGTCTTGTGATTTTCATTTCACTTGGCTAAGTGGCCCTCCCACATGAACAAATCCTAAGTACAGAAATCTGTTCCTTCCTGTTTTTTTCACTGCAGAGGACAGGGACTGGTGCATAATAGGAACTTGAAACCATTCACTCAACAAGTGAAGAAGCACATGAGTGATGTTTTTTCTTGAACAGTAATAGATCTATGATAACAGAGTTGGGACTTCCGGGATCCTTAGAGACCAAATAACTTGGGAAAGACCCACGATATTAAATTATGGCTCATGTTTTCTTCAACCACTGAACAGGGCTTGTGCTTCCCTGGGGAGAAAAAGAACTCTCTCTCTCCTCTCTCTCTCTCTCTCTCTCTCTCTCTCTCTCTCTCTCTCTCTCTCTCTCTCTCTCTCTCTCTCTCTCTCTCTCTCGGATAGGTATTCAACTAAATAAATAAATGAATGAATAAATAAATAAATAAGTAAGCAAAAATAAAAATCAAAACTGTTCTCACTCATTTCATTCCTGCTGATGCTCATGTAAGCCTTAGCTCCTTGATTGGCAGGGCTTTATGCTTTCAGGGAGGAGAGTTTTTCTGTAGTAATTTCCTATTAACTGAAACAGTTCCTACTGAAAGAAAGGGTCCTTAGGACTCAGAAAGTAAATGACAAAATTCACAAACCTCAGGAAATCCATGAAACACAGCAGACTTCCAAGACTCCTGCTCAGCATTCCACAACCTGAGGAGAGGAGACCCTGCAAGGAGCCCAGGGTGCTCAAAGAGAAACAGCTTTTGTTAGTTATCACCCAAGCTAGAATGAGTTATCAGTGATAAGTCATCTGTGCTCCTGTAAAAGCCAAGTAAACTCATCATTTGGGTTGAACTGTTTTTCTGACCTATAACTGGTGGCCCCATCTGGGATGAAAATATGTTCATGTTTCCTCAGGAAAATCATATAAGAATAGTTTTTAAGTGTTTGACAAAGATACTTATAATGTGTCATTCAGTACAGATTCTAGCCAAACCCTGGGCATTATATATAGGTAGGCATCACATCTATCATTAAGGTGTCAAGAAGTGTATTTTGTTCTGAGAATACTCTACTAAGTGCTAGTAAGAAAAATCTAACAGTGCTGGGCTTACAAATAGTTTATTCAATATATATTTAGTGAAATAATTGAGATTTTCTTTCTTTGTTGCTAGTTTGTTTTTTTTTTTAAATAATGTCCTTGTGCTCTTTCCTTTTAAAAATGCATTGGTTCATTTCTCTTTTTAATGAGTGGCTAATTTCTCATGTCTTTGTACAGAGTGGCAAGTTTGAATCTATCAGCACCCTGAGCACGGGGTGCACACGGTATCTCTGCATGGCTGCTGTGTGCTATGGGTGTCCACCATCTCTGTGCCAAAGCCCAGGCCCGAGGCTTCACAGCAGCAAGAATGCAGTGAACCAATTCTTTCTTGGGTACGCTCATGGCCTCTATTCACAAGAATCTTAAGAAAAAGCCTCTAGAAAGCTACACCCAGCTTGTGAGCATTTTTCCATCCAGCGTGAGTCACTCCGTGAAATCTGGACCTTCACTGGTTGTATAATGGAAAAGAATTGTGTCCTTGAAGTGTTTTTATGCAATGTATGCACAATGAAGTTTAATTAATCAATTCTAGATTAAAAACAAAGAGACCATTTTCCTGTGTGTAGGACTTTCATTATTACAAGTACCTTATTTGCCAGGCTGATCTTTGCTCTTTTAAAGAATACAAAATTAACCATTTGATAAAGAAAAAGCTCATTTCTCATGACACTGACCTACTTTTTCCTTAACCTACAACACTTTAAAAAAGGATTATGTGAATGAATAGATACTTTTATGAATATTTAGCCTTGAGAAAACAATAGAATCATTTATCAAAATAATAAGGATTTTTCAAACTGTTCGGCTAAATGCACAATGCCTTTCCAAAAAAGAGCTTGCATGATGAAGCTTGGCCCAGGTTAATCTCAGGAGTTGAAATTATATTTCTTTTGTTTCTATTCTCTTTCCATACATATTGTTTCATTTTATTTTTAGTTAAAGGTCCTGTGTACTAACCAATAACAGCAGAACAGACTTCAAGAAATTATTCAAAGAAAGTATAAATTACAGAAAAAAGTTCATGTATTTCCAGAAGTTTTTCACTCAAAAATTCAAGACGTTTGACAAAAATGCATTTTCTTTTTTATTGTTTTATTTTTAATTTCTTTTTTTAAAAAGAACAAACTATCTTTTTTTTCATTTTACATACCAATCCCAGATCCCACTCTCTTGCCTCCTGACATTCTCTCTACCTACCTCCCCACCCCACCCCATTCACTCCTCAGAAATGGTAAGGCACATTGCAATGGGGAAGGTCCAAACCCCACCCTACTATATCTAGACTTAGCAAGGTATTCATCCGAAGAGAATAAGCTCCCCCAAAAAATCAGTGAAAGCAGTAGGGATAAATCCTGGTGCTGCTACCAGTGGCCCTACAGTTTTCCCCAGCCATACAACTGTCACCTAACATTCACACTTGTTCAACTATGTTCATAACAGCATTATTCATAATAGCCAGAACCTGGAACAACCTAGATGCCCCTCAAATGAAGAATGGATAAAGAAAATTGACAATTTACACATTAGAGTACTACTCGGCAGTAAAAAACAATGACATATTGAAATCTGCAGGCAAATAGATGGAACTAGACAAAGCCATCCAGAGAGAGGTAACTCAGACCCAAAAAGATAAACATGGTATGTACTCATTCATAAGTGGATACTAATTGCTAAGCAAAGGATATTGAGCTTATAGTTCATGATCCTAGAGAAGCTAAGTAACAAGGTGAAACCTAATAAATAAATACACACACACACACACACACACACACACACACACACATATATATTCACCTGGAAAGAGGAAATAGACAAGATTGCCTGACAGAATTGGGAGCATGGGTGTTAGGGGAGAAGGGGAAGTGGAAGGGGAAAAGGAGGTGAGAAGGGGATAGAGGAGGAAAATTTGGGGAAACAGGATAGTCAAGATGGAGGAAGGACAGAGATGAGAGCAAGAAAAGAGATATTTTGATTGAGGGAACAATTAAGGAGCTAGCAAGAAATCTGGCACTAGAGACATTCCCAGGAATCCACAAGGATGACCCTAGCTAAGACCCTAAGCAACAGAGGAGAGAACTGGCTAAACACAGTTTCATATGCCATAAGTGATAATGTCATTAAAAATTGTTTGCTGTTCACAAACGCCTACACGAACACCTATTGTCTTTAATTTTTTTCTCATTTTCTTTTGAAAATTTGGTGTCTCTCCTCCCTCACTGAATATTAAAACAGAAAAAAATGAATGATTAAAATGAACAAGAACCAATAAGAATAATTTTTCAAATGGAAAATGCCAACTATTTTGTGCTGTTACCTTTTTTATAATAATTAAGTAGGATTGTTTAGATTTTTGAGCATGTTGTAAAATTGGCTTCTATGCTGTGGACAATTTTGTACAAACACACACACACACACACACTCACACACACACACATATGAGTTTGTTTCTGTTTGTAGAATGTATTTGGAGTCAGATAGTCTCATTCTATTCAAACAAACAAAAGCCAAAATGACACTGTTGGCCTTGGTGGCCCTAGACGTGAAACAGCAATATATTCTGCTCAGAATTAAGGATTGTTTGAGTCCTATTGATGAGCTTGGCACTCCTCAAAAATATAAATCCCTCCTTCTGATTCTATTTGCCGTATATATATATATATATATATATATGTATATATATGTATATGTATATACATATATATACATATATATATATATTCAGTATGAAAACTTTTTTTATTAACAAGTTTTTTACATATATATGGCAAATAGAATATATATAGAATAATATATATTCATATATATATTAAGATTAGTAAGTGCTTGGAAGTATCATTTCTCATGATTTAAAGTCCCTCAACAGCATGCCATTCCCTGCAGTTGCTTGGCCATCACTGCTTTTTATGAGCCTCTTCTATAAATTGTTCATAAGGCGGACTTGTCTTACAGACTCCTGAAACAAGAACACAGCCTGTACATTTATGTTACAGGTTTATGATGATAGATTATTCTTGCCACAGAACTGGAAGCTACCCACGCCAGTTTCTTTAAAAAAAAAAAAAAACTGTTAATAAAAACAGTCTTCACACTGAAGTACATTTATTTACTGAGCAGCCAAACCTACCTAACATGTGTTCAGTTTCCCAGACAAAATTAGAGATGCTCTTCTTTGTGATGAAGTATGTATGTAATAAGGAGAACTATTTTAGAATTTTTTTTTTTTTTTTTTTTTTGGTTTTTCAAGACAGGGTTTCTCTGTAGCTTTGGAGCCTGTCCTGGAACTAGCTCTTGTAGACCAGGCTGGTCTCGAACTCACAGAGATCCGCCTGCCTCTGCCTCCCGAGTGCTGGGATTAAAGGCGTGTGCCACCACCGCCCGGCTCTATTTTAGAATTTTAACCTGCTCCTTTTTATATATTAAAATTAACCGCAGATGACTGTGATTTGATCAATGAAGTGGTTTTTGTTTAATTTCGAGAGATTCTTTTGTCAAAACATGCAAGGTTACAACATTGCAATATAATTGAAGGAGGCTATGATTAGCCTACAACATGCTGTATGGGTGTCAAAGCCTGTCTATTTTCTGTATGTTATGTGTTTATATAGATACACTTGAAAGCCAGAGGTGAACCTTGGGTGTTACTGCTTGAATGTAGTCCCCTTGTTTCTTGCTGATTAATCCAGGCTAGTAAGCCTCATGGATCTGCCTGCCTTTGTCACCTAAATTCTGAGATTATAGAAACACATACATACATACATACATACATGCATGCATACATACATACATATAATAAAAATGCAGTATGCATTTTTATTCATCATTTTAAATTTATTTTAATAGCAACAATATTTACATACCAACAATTTCTCCTCCCTCCTCTCCTCCTATTCCCTCCTCCCACCTCCTTTCTTACTCCTCCACTGATTCTTCCTCCATCTCCATTCAGATGGAGTAAGGCCTCCCATGGGACTCAACAAAGCATGGCATATCAAGTTGAGGCAGGACTAAACTCCTCTCCCCTGCACCAAGGCTAAACAAACATCCTAAAGAAATAGGTTCTAAGGAGCCAACTCATGTATCAGTGACAGGTCCTGGTCACACTGCTAGGGGCCTCACAAAAGACAAAGATACACACCTGTCACCAAGATGTAGGTGGACCTAGGTCAGTTCCATGCCAACTCTCTAGCTGTCCATCAAGAGTTCATGAGTTTGCACAAGCTTACATCAGATATCACTGAGGGTTTCTGTCATGGTCTTGACCTTTGCTCCTTGCTCATTCAATTCCTCCACCCTCGCTTCAACTACTTACACTCAAACCCACTCTCCATTATTTGCTTGCCTATACCAACATTTGGAAATAGAAAATCAAAACATTGTGGATATTTCATCTGTGATGAATGAAATTGGAGCCAAAGATTTTGACAGCTGAGCACTCTGGAGCACCCTGTCCTATAAAATTACACCAGCATTCACTATGGGAGAGGTGAATTGTGTTTGACAACATATTCCCAAGCACTGTGTAATGAACCTTCAAACTTCAATTAGAACCTATCAGAAAGAAAAACAAACACAATTTCACTAAAATGCTGCTTTCAGGAGAAAAGCAAGTCAGATGGAAAATACAAGTTCAACATCATTGGTTACTCATCAAGCGTCCCTTTCCCATGGCAGGTATCATATAAAAGGCGGATTTTTAAAAGGCAATAATAGAGACCACTCTTACTTTTAAAATACAGGGCATTCAACACACTTGATATTCTTTCAATTGCAACAATTCCACCCTCCAGACTTTAATGACTTCTATTCCCCTCCACTTACCTCCAAAGAAAATGATATTTACCCCAAGTGCATTGAATGCCACTGGTTATAAAAAGTAGTCAGACATTCAAAGCTCCAAGGAAAAACAAAGCCTTCTGGGGACAGCACAGAAGCACAGAAAGAGCCTGCATGTTGGAGTAAATTAGTCTAAGATGGCTGTTGAAGGTTCATCCCCCAAACATGAGGCATGCTTCTATACCATAATTTAGACTATTGGGTGTTGAATTTCTGAGAGCTTCACACAGACAGAATTTCAAAAAAAAATTGCTAAAATGCAAAGACTTGACTGCTTGTAACCTTCCTCCTTGCCAGTATTGGGAGTCTGAAGACATTTTAACTAAGAAAGAAAAGCAGACATGAAATGGGCAAAAAGATAAGACCAGTTAGTTTAGATGCTGGGAACAGTTTTGCCTTAGCCTGAGATGTAAATGGAGGAAGCAGGGTATTTGGCTTCTTGATGGTTTTATTCTCTTTTGATGCACTGTCTCCATTGATGTAACTTGTTGGTTTAAATTTCCTGATAAGCACACAGTGGGTCTTACATAAGATGAATCCTACAGACAGCCAGATGGAATCACTTTATATGCAACTACTTCAACAACATTTCTCTGATCAGAAGTACTGTCTACTAAGAAACAAATAAGATTATTAACAAAACATTCTATACTACCCTAGGATTTTCTATGCATATTTTTTTACTTTAGTAATAAATCCATGTTGAGACAGAAGTTTTTTATTATATAACTTTTGTGTGTATGTATGTGTACATTAGCATGAGTGTGTGTGTCTGTGTATGTGTATGTGCAGCAGGTACTAGAGGTAGTGGTTTGCCAAACACGAGTGCTGGGAGTCAAAGTGCTGGCCCCTCTGCAACAGCAGTGTGTACTCTTAAACCCTGAGCCTTCGCTCTATCTCTACAACTGGATTTATCAATCACTTTACTATCCCAGTCTAAGCCACATTCATAGAAAATCCTTGGCTAAAATCTTTCAAGATTCATTGTCTTTATAATACCACAAATAAAGAGAAATGCTATTACTTTGACATTTAATAATTTAAAACCACATATAATGTAGTTGTTCTATATTTTCATTGTCTTTTTTCCTAAGAGAGTAAGCTTCCTCACTAAAACCATGTTAACATGTTAATTCACTACACCCTTCTTTGTAGTAAGTAACACACATAAAATTAACCTGGGGAGGACTGGAGAACTCATGACTGTCACACAAGCATGAGGACCTGAGTTTGATTCCCAAAATTCACATAAGTCATGATGTCCATGCTTGGTAATCTCAGAACTGGGATGGTAGAGACAGGCAAATTACTGAGCTTTTCTGGCCAGCCAGCTTGCCTCATCAACAAGCCCTAAGCAAGCCGATGAAAACCCTTGTGAAAAAAAAAAAAAAAAAAAAAAAAAAACAAGGATAGCTCCTAGGGAATGCCACCCACTGTTGACCTCAGGTCTTCAAAGGCACACAAATACATATTACCTATGTATGAATGCATTGGAATGAAAATACGCACATACACACCAGCCTTAAGCCTTTATTCTTGATGTGATCATAGTGTAAATGGGGCTCAGAATGACTGCATCTAGAAAGCAGGAGGATGAAGAAGGTACATCTGTGCTTCACAGGAAAAGAGCCATTCTTAGAATTTTGACTAAATGGAGCCTTAAACACACATACATTAAATTCTAACACAAAACTTGATGAAATGAGACTTGTTTAAGTAATGAAAAGGTTACATAGGCATTAGATAACCAAGAAGGTGATGGCAGCAGATAAAAATGAGGAAAGTGTGAGAAAGGATAAAAAGGAAATGGATGGGTTGGTAGTATCTCAGAGCACAGAAAGGAGTGATAGGGAGGGGTCTTCAATAGAAAGGAACAAGTCACAGCAGTTGGAGTTGCCAATCCCTTAACAGTTTCTAAAATGTGAAAAAAAAAAGCATAAGGATTGAAGCTGAAAAATCTAAGTTAGGTCCCTATGTCCATTTCATAGACCCATAAAACCTAGCTACTAAACCCACTCCTGGAAGGAGTTGGTGTGTGTGGTGCAGGAGAATTGTCTGTAGTCTGTCAATCATGTTTTAAATAAACACTGATTGGCCACTAGCTAGGCAGGACATATAGGTGGCACAAACAGACAGGAAGTAGAGGTGGGGCAATGAGAACAGGAGTATTCTGGGAAAAAGGAAGCTCTCCTGGCAGTCCTGCCCAGACCACAGAAAAAGCAAGATGTGACCTGCCCCGCTGAAAAAGATACTGAGTCTTGTGGCTAACATAGATAAGGATAATGGGTTAATATATATAAGAGCTAATACAAAGCCTAAGCTAATGGCCCATTCAATTTATAACATATGGAGACCTCTGTGTGATTTTCTTTGGGACTTGGTGGCTGTGGGAACTGGGCAGGACAGAAACCCCAACAAGCAAGCCCCCATGTTAGAGGTGTGTGTGTGTGTGTGTGTGTGTGTGTGTGTGTGTGTATGTATGTATGTATTTTCTAGAGCAATCTTCCTATTGCTATGTCTGTTTAACACAGTTTCCCATGTTGTGGTGACCTGCAAGCATAAAATTATTTTCACTGCTACTTCATAACTGTAATTTCACTACTGTTATAAATCAAAATATAAATAGCTTTAGAGGTAGAATTTGTTGAAGGGGCCAATACCCACAGGTTGAGAACCACTGCTCTAGAGAAATTAAGCCAATAACTAGTCTTCATGCAGGGGATAAGGAGACTAAGGGAATATTTCATAATGAAAACAAAAAAGTAAAATTCCTTATACTGAATATTACTGAACATTCTGATCTATTACCACATGCCATCCACAATAGAAACAACAGCAGACAAAAGACTGGGAAGTATCTAACCATAAAAGTTATTTACATTTATGGTATTGGGAAGTTTCTTAGGGAGGGTAGAGCTAGATCATACTTGAGTTAATATATTCTCCTAACACCCATTCATTTAACAATTTTGGTGTCCCCAATTAAACAAAAATAGACAAGGAAATTTATTCAAAACTTTTATATCTAACATGAAGGTAGAAAAGTAGAACAGAGAAATAAAAATGAGGTACTTAAGGAAACTACAACAAACTTCTCAAACTCGAAATTCTAAGGGAAGCAGCAAAAACCAAAGATGTGGATAAAAACAGAAGCACATGAGAGGATTAATTTTAATCAGTATTCAAAGTATAAAATAATTATCAAACTTCAAATTTTAGTGTCAAAAAAGCTATTACAAGTCAAAGATGAAGTCTGACCAGAGGCAAAAAAAGGAACAAAAAGAAAAATGAAATCAAACTGTCAAGAAATGATGAAAGTTAAAACATTAACCCATGAAATATAACCTATAATGAATTGCAGAGATAGGTAACACATTATTGAATAATCAATAAGAAAATTAAATCCATGTATTTCAAGGTTAAAAATTTATAGCTTAAGGTTTTCAGCATTAGCTACAGAATATTACAGTTCAAAACACAACTCCAAAAGCATAATCAGGTAAAGTTTGACTTGTTTGTAGAGTATATGGGATGGGGAAAATGGGCAAGACATATCAACTTCAACATGAGAAATCAGAATAATAATGTATTAATAAATATTTGACACAGACTAAGCTCTTTTTGTGTTTGCTTTAGTAGTGAAATCTAGCATGGGACCTTACACATGCTAAGTAAGCTCCCTGTCACTAAGGTATATTCCAAGCCTTCTGGGTACTTTTATAGATGTGAAGGGGTTTGTATGGTAGATTTCGATGTCACTTATCTAAAAAAAAAAAAAACAAAAACAAAAACAAGGGCCAGTGAGATGGTTCAGCACATATAAGTAACTGGTGTAGGAAGTGCAGACAGTCATAGGTTAAAGGAGTAAAAATAAGAAAATAAATATTAAACTCGTAGAAAAAGTAAGAAAGTAAGAAAAATAAGCCATGTAAATATGGAATATACACAGAGAGTCTGGATTATATATATTACTTGTTTTCTTTGAATTTTTTGACTGTGAATGAGCTAAGTAAAGAGAGATATTTCATTGCACAGGCTGCTAAGCTAAACCAACATATATACTTTAAGGATATCTTTACTATAAAATTTGGGTCTAAAGATAAGTTGCTTTGAAAAAGAGTTCTCCTTTTGTTCCCACAAATGATGAGAACCTGCAGATTACTTCCAGACTAATGTGTTTTGATGAAACAAGACCCCCCTGAGAGGTCTCCATGAAATTCTTCACCAAATAAACAGCAGGAAGTAGTTTGAAGATAACTATGCCCAAATTCCCAAATATTGTTTATAGATGTGTATTCACATTTAAAGGGGTGTATGCCACAGAGATGGATACTTTGGATTGGTATTGATGTTGGTTTATTGATACAAATTTAAGATCAATTTTGTTATATGTATATTTCTGCTCTTGATTAAGGTATTGTGTTTGTTCAGCTCATTTAAGAATGCAATATATAGCCAGGCGGTGGTGGCACACGCCTTTAATCCCAGCACTCGGGAGGCACAGGCAGGCAGATCTCTGAGTTAGAGGCCAGCCTGGTCTACAAGAGCTAGATCCAGGACAGGCTCTAGAAACTACAGGGAAACCCTGTCTCGAAAAACCAAAAAAAAAAAAAAAGAGAGAGAGAGAATGCAATATATAATTAAGAAATATAGGTTAATAGATAATCATCTATAATAGTCAAGCTTTGTGGCAATGTTAGTTAGGCTTCTAGATACATAGAGATATATACAGTTAGATAATCTTCAAACCTTTCAAATACCTATGAAATATGGCATTTAAAATGTTTTAAGAACTTGGAACTTTCCATGACATGAGACACATCTGTTCCTAGCAGCAGCAATATACTTCAAGAGGATGATGGACATTGAAGAGGCTCCTCATGGAGTTTGTTAGCCATTTGTGAAAGAAACTGCTCTTGCCTGAACTGCTTGACTGGACTTGCAGAACCCACAGGAAAATGACTGCTGAAGCTGTCTAAAGAAGGTGAGGCAATCCTTCAGAGTTCTTGCTTCATGAAAGAATCTACCTGACATTCTGCAGGACATAGAAAAATGTGACTGACAAACTACCAATATAGGTGAAACTGTCTTTGAAATTTCCTGCTTCATGGAGAAGTCTGCCAGATACTATGGGTCCATAGGCTAAAAACTGGATGCCCTAATATTACAGAAGAACTTTGGGTGACTGTCCAGGCAGCAAGCTGTCTTTATCAATTCTAGAGTTTTGGAAGTTACTTACAATGTACTTCCTGTTAACTTCAGTAATATTATATCCTTCTAGAGTCTTTGATGGAGTTGAATAATAGTTATAATTATAGTTTTCCTTAGTTATGATAAAAGATAAAGCAGATATAAATATTATAACTATAATTCTTACTTGATACCTGTTTTGTTATATGTAATTTTACCATGTTAAAGTTAAACCTTCCTTTTTATTTAGACAGAAAAGAGGAGGTGATGTGGAATTTCTTTCTGTATGCTGTGAATACCACTTGTAATAAAGAATCTGTTTGGGCCTACTGCAGTGCAGAATAATGGAAGGTGGAAATTTCTAGCAGATAGAGGAGGAGAAAAGAATAGGCAGAGTCAGAGATGCCATGTAGCTGCCCACAAGAGACAGGCATGCTGGAACTTTAGCTGGTAAGCCACAACCATGTGACGATAAACACATTAATAGAAATGGGTTAATTCAACATGTAAGAGCTAGCCAATAAGAAGCTAGAGATAATAAGCCAAACAATGATTTAATTTATAGAGTTTCTATGTGATTATTTCCAGTCTGAGCAACTGGGAGCCAAAGAGTCACCTGTGAGAACAGATATCTGTTGCTATGCCTAAGAGTCTGAGTTTGACTCCCAGGACCTACATGATGGAAGAAGAGAACTGAGACCCAAGTTTTCTCCTGAAATGCATTAAACATACTAATCATCCTGTAAATTTTAGACTTTAATGGCATCATAGAGAAATGTTCCACAGAATAAAATGGCAGCTGAAAAAATAATTTCGAAGGATAATATTTTAAAATTAAATTAAAATTAGATGACAAAAAACAGGAGAGATTGAAAACCACTAATAAAGAAATAGTATTTGTAAAGACATAGAACTTATAAATATATTATAAGTTCTGTAAAAATATGTATTTCCTAATAAAAATCCTATGGCATATGCTAAATGCTAGTAAACATTATTTTTTGACAGATGAGACTATTTCTATTTGTATAAATTTTCCAGATTTTAATATGAATACACAGTATTCTACGACCAAGAAACAGAACATGTGAAAACATATTAGAAACAGAAAACAGAATCAGGGTATGGAACATTTCTGAGATACAGTCTTTCCTCTAAGGGCTAAGAGGATTTTCTAGGGAAAACCTCAAATTGGTAAATGACACATTTCTGCGATTGTGCAATTCACAGAAAGAACAGCGTGTAAGTGATAGCTCTCAAGCAAGAGCAGAAAATGGGCCTGGAGTATTCCTCGTGGTTGGGGAGGGAGGCGGCACTCCAAGTCACTCTTGTCAATGAGATCTCAAGAACCTATTGTCACTCAGAGTAAAGTACTCCTCAAAAACAACAGATCTTGGGCAGTGAAACAGCCAGCAGGATCAATGGAATTCTTCTTCACTGGACTCCAAAGTAGTGCAAACTTCCCTTCCATCCTCACCTATGGTAAGCACACCTGTGAGATTTGATGGACAGACAAGCATGAAGCTGTTATCACACAGATGTTAAAAGACCTATGCAAAGTCACTCTTCAGTGCCTACAGGATTCCTTTTGCTCACCCCACACATCCATACCCATGGTAGGTACCAAAAATCTGCCACTGCTGAACTCCCTTATATTAAACAGGGTGGCATTTGCATATTACATGTGCACATCTTCCCATCTACTCCCTTCATTACTTGTAATACCCAGTACAAAGTAAATACTGCATAAATATTTGTTACGTTGTGCCATTTTGATTGTAATATCAAGAAATCTGTGCACGTTCAGTACACACTACACATGCAATTTATTCTCAGCTATTTTTCCACTGGTAGTGGCTTGTGTCAGAAGGTGCTGGGCCTGTGCATAGTAGAGCCAATTGTATCTCAGCCTGGGAAAATGAAAAAGAAGAAATACCCAGGGAGCAATGCCTTTGAAATCTACAGAAAAGAATACGCATTTAAAAGTGAAAATCCATCAAACTCTAGCAGAGCCCAGGCAATAACCCTGTTTTTGTAGTTTGGATGTGGCACATTTCCAATGGGTTCAGGTTTGAACCTCGGGTACAAAGTTACAGGTCTGTTTTAGAAAGTTTTGCAAACATTAGGAGGCTTTGCTGGAGGATGTGGATTGCAGGGACCAGCCTCAGGCACTTAAAATCCTCACTTCTTGCTTTTTCTCTTCTCCTTGAGTCTGGACACAATGTGACCTGCTGGTCTTTTTCCTTCCTTGATTCTGTGTTTTGCCACCATGATGGGAGGATCTACTAGAACCTAGAGCCAGAATAAGCTCTTCTCCCCAGGAATTGCTTTTTGCTGGAAGTTTGTTCAAAGTAAAAGCAAGAAGATTCACTGAAGCATCCATAAAGGAAAGGAGTAAATAAATAGAAGATACAAAGGGAGTCAAATATCAATCCTATGGTGGTTAACAGCTTACAACAAGATTGATGCATGAGTCCATAGAGAGGCAGTATGCAGAGGGATGCACCATGTTCCTGGAGAGAAGAGGAGAAGTGAACGTATACCCCATCCATAACCCAGGAGTTATATTCAATTGATAACCACTTGAAAATAAAAATCTAGTTTTTACCAAGGGCTTCTCACTCGGGGAAAGGGTGAGCTACATGCCCAGAAGTAACAGAGAACAAACTCTACAGCATCATTGGAGGTTCCTTATCTCACAGTGGTGTATCAGGGAGTTTCCTTTTTATAAACTTCTTATCTTATTATTTTCTATTTTAATCTAATTTTATTTATATATTTTTCTTGTCTGTGTACATATTGTGGCATCCAGTTCAGTGTTTTTATAGGATTCTAGAGTGTACAAATGAGCGTGTCCTTTTTTTTTTTTTGCCTTTTCTAAGGTTCTTTTCCTTCTGTTTATTTGTTTTGTCCTATTATGATGTGCTAGTTTTCATTTTATCTAATTGTATCTTGCTTTTTATTATTCCTCAGAAGCCTATTTGCTCCCAATGAGACACCAAAAGGGGGTGGATCTAGATGGGAGGAGAGGATGAAATAGAACTGGGAATAGTGGAGGGAGGGAAGCTGTAATCAGGCTATATGATACAAGAAAAAAACCTTTCAATAAAAGAAAAAGTAAAAAAAGAAAGGCTATACTAACTTTCTTTTAATCGGTGTTAGTACCATACATCTTCCTTACCTCCTTATGTTTAAGTCTGTAGGTAAAGTGGATTTTTTTTATATATAAGATGGAATTGCATCATATTGGTTAATATACTCAACAGTGTGGGTTTTTAAATAAATAAATAGACATAAAATAAAAGTTAAGATTACCCCAATGAATAGTACCGTACTATAAATTTCCTAATATTCATCCAGAAATTAGTTGCACATTGCATACAATGAACACTCAACAAAAGCACTAAAAAAAATCAGAGTAACTTGTTAAAATATCCCTAGTCTGATCATATTGACATCATGAAGCCATATCACTGCCCTACTCCCGTGGTCTGGTGTCAAGTGAAAATCAGATGAGCAACATAAGGAGTTGTTGTTCTTATAATTCTATCATGGACCAAAATCCTAACAATAAGAATAAGCTTTAATGTGTGGAAGAATTGCCTTGTTTTGGGATTGTCATGCACTGTGCCTTGGAGCATTTTATTTTGAATTTCTCATCACAAGAAGTCAGTTGCACATAAAATCCATTCATGCCATCATTCACTTTCAGTGCTGGATTCCTTTTTCATTTTTCTTCTTTGTGGCCTGCTGGAACCGTATTACTTGAGAAGGAAACATGAATTTGCATGACATGACAAATAAAATGGAGATGATTATGATCGTACAGGCAGCAGTGTGTTGTTATCCAGAGCAACCGTACAAACTCACAAAGAGTAGCAATTGTCAAGGTAGAAAATTACTAGATACATACTGCCCAGTATTGCCACTCTCTGGAAAATGTACCTAACTCTATTTTCTATTATTTGTATATTAATACTCCTTATTCTTTTTCATGAGCAAGACTATTTATTGATCTATCTATTCTTTTGGATTAACAGACCAATACACAGTGAGGCTTTTAAAAACATTTAACGCTGTTCCATCTTCATTGTTGGAGTCATAATGTGTTAAAACTTACTACCAATCCTAAGACAGAAAAAGTATGGAAAGCTACATTATCTCAGAAAGTCTCAAACTTTTTTTAATTTCCCTAAGGCAGGGAAGAATAAATAGATATACCCTGAGGTCTAATGGCACAGCTCCAACTTCCAGCTTAACAGCCATGACTGTGGAATTTCTTTGAAGAGTTAGGCAGGATATTTCAAAAATGCAAATATGTTATTCTACTGCATGGTTTTTTATTTTTAATATTAAAATGCTACTTAAATTTACCTTTGATCAAAACTAATGTACTAAAACAAACTTCCTTGTTCAAACAACACTGTGGAATATCATTCTATATCTGTGACGATAGTTGTTCCCCAAATTGAGAATTGTCATGGGGGTATTTTTTTTTTATAAAAATGGTGGTGAAATCTATGGTAGTGTAAGAATTATCAAATCATAATAATTCATGTGCTTTGAGCAAATTAGTTTATTTTAGAATTTTCTCAAAAAGAACTTCTTTACTGAACACTGTAGTATATTTAAATACATTGATCAGTCACTATATATATGTATATATATATATATATATATATATTCCACCCTTTGAAACTCTCATTTAAAAGATAGTCATTAAAAAAATACTTTTACAATGATGAGTTAATGAATTTCTTTAATGTTAATATATTTTAATATCTGTTCTCTTTAATAGCTACGTCTATTTTGTCCTTTGTCCTTAAATTAAGCAAAACTGGTAAAGAGATAATACAACAATGAGAAACAAACTTTAGCAATTCAAACTGTTTTGAAACACCCATCATAAGAGTGATAAGAATGAGAATTCTTATGTGTTTTACCATTAATTTTATCCTACTAAAACATATTAGCAGAGATGAGGAACTAAGTCTCTCACTAAAATACTTGCCTTATAAGATTAAAGACAGAGTTTGACCCAAATTTAAGAGGTTTTTTTTGTTTTGTTTTTGTTGTGTTTATAAAGTGAGGCATGGTGACTACCACATGCTTGTAATGCCAGAATCGGGGACAGGGCAGAGACAGGCTGATGTTTGGTGCTCTTGGCAATCTAGTCCATCCTCTTAGGTGAGTTTAAGTCAGTTACAGGCTTTGTCTTGAGTTTTAGAAAAAAGGGAAGGATGGATGGCAGCACTGGACAAATTACACAGAAGATCATTCTCTGATATCTGTGTACATGCACATTCTCTGAACTACACAGAGAGAGCGAGAGAGACAGACAGGCAGAGAGAGAGAGAGAGAGAGAGAGAGAGAGAGAGAGAGAGAGAGAGAGAGAGAGAGAGAGAGAGAGAGAGAGATGCATGTACACGCATGCATATGCACAGGCATACATGCATATGAAGATGGGAACACTCCAAAATGTCTACAGTTTGGGGTGCTTCCACATGTTTTGGCCTTTCATTTTCAAATTTAGAAAATATAGTCCGAATTTATCCTACCTATAGAACCTACTATAGCCATACCGACTGGTAAGAAGAGCATAGATTCTTGGGCCCTTTCATATTTGCCCAGATCTCAGCTATGCAGCCTTGGAGAAGTTGCTTTACTCTGTGTTAAAGAAGTTACCTAAGCTCTGTGTCTGTATAATGGGTGCAACCGCAGCTTCTATCTCAACGGATTTTTGAGAGAGTTAATGAACTATGTGTCAAGCACCTAAACATTTGTGGAAGGCGAATGATTACCCTACAAAGTATCACTTTGCTTTTCTTAAGAATCCTAAGCAGCATGCAGATCCCTGAGGTGTGTCACTACATTTCATAGACAACTGCATTGACTACTCCGCTGAGCATCTTCTGAAGTTGACAGCTCTTTTAACTGGCAAACTTCATGACAGTAATATACCGTGCAGCTTTTCATTTTGAAGTGCAATTCTTATTCTTACTATGCACCTAGCTCTGTGTGTATCATTTAGGCTGACAGCACCACTAAATCAGACTTCTGATCCTGACAAACTGAGGAACATTCATTAATTCTGAGGAAGTTTAAGTTTATATGGAGAGGTTTTAAAATGATATAGTTAATTCGAGGGTGGGAAATACAGCTTAGTAGTAAACTGATGCCCCAGGTAAGGCCATAACTTCAATTTTGATAGTACAATAATAATGATATTGATATTTATAACAACAATAATAGTGATAATAATAAATAACAACTTAAGTTGAGACACACAGGCTCATCTTACTAAAGCTAGAGTTTGGTTACAGGATACTTTTCCATCTGACCCAAGAGGATTGTTTTGAGAATCCATAAACAGATCTCTTTCTGTGACTTATAATGTCTTCACTCAAACGTATTACATTTTCCTGTGTACTTAAGCAAAACAGAATGTTCCTGCTGAATAGATTTATCCCCTATGACAGGTCAGCACCAGGAGTAAAAATTAAATCAAGGAGATGATAATGTAAAAATGCCAACACACCACATATGTTCAAAAACAACTCTGTGTTTAAGAAATGTTAAATAAAATCAAATATGATGACTGCTAGCAGCCTTCTGCTGATGCAGATACTTCTTTAAAGGGCCATAAAAAACAGACTTTTCTCTCAATGAGACGCAAAGGATTTCCAGAGCTTGCAGTTTCTTCCTGACATAATAAAGTATGAAAAACAAAATCTAATTTAAATATTCATGCCTTCACTTTATTTAATGCCATGCTACCATGACTATAGATATTGTACTTTAATGCTCTGTGAGACGTCTTCCTGCTTTAGAACAGCCAAAATGATAGCTATCTTCAAAGGTAATATCAGAATGCATTGTTAAGAATATAGCTTTCTTTCCTTGAAAGATATGTCCTGCTACCTATACCCTCTGAAAAATAAACACATGGTTTATTTCTGAAAAGGACCAAAACCCCACTGTGAAAGAAACCAACTTTAGGACTTGGTTTCCCTTCCATGTTGACACAAAAGCCCTGAAGAACTGCAGAAAAGATGTGATCAAGTCTCACACAGCAGCAAAAATCTGAAAAATGTAATTTGCTCCCTGAACTTTGCTACAGTCAAGCAAATTCAGCTGGGGTTCAACATTCAAGGAATACTGTCAATAAAATACACATAAATTAATTTATACCAGTGTACTATGTAGGGTTGGCATTTTGACTAGAAACAGTTGATAAATGAGCTTATTTGAAAACTGATCTTATTAGAAGGGGGAAAAGTCTGTCTCCTGTGTAGAATGCACACAAAAGTATCTTTTGATTAATTCGTAAGAGAGTAAAGGCCTTTTAATATCAACTATCATAGTACACTCTTCTCCTTACGTCTCACTCAAATACTGCACATGGGCAGACATATGTAGACACCTATGCATGCACACACCAGGTGCACATGTGCATACAAACCAAATGCAGGTTGTATAAACTTTGGGTATACCCAGATGGTGTAGTGAATCACACAGTTTGTCACCTGTTAGAATTCATGTTGCGTTAGTCAGGGATGTCCCAGTGTTTTACAAATTCTTCTTTCCTTCTTTAAAGACTAGTTTATCAAGGAAATCTCTGATATTAAAAATTGTTTCTTCACAAGAAGAAAATATGAAAGGAACTTTTATTGGTTTTGCTTGTAGTTGACAGTAAGTTTTCACATAAAATTAATGCAATTGGACAGAAATCAGTCTAGATTAAAAAGTGCTTCCAGTAGAGTGTTGACGATAATTTGGAAGGAGCTAAGTGTTGTGGTGCCTGCTAGTAACCCTTGGGAGGCAGAAGCAGGAGGATCAAGTCTGAGAGCAGCCTTGGTGACTTAGTAAGACACAAAAGGAATGAGAAGAAAGAAGGAAAGGAGACAATACAGAGCAAAAAGTAAGAGCGGCAAGATGTGATTCGGTATCATGTAATGAATGGATTAATCATTATCCAATAAGACCTCTGGCTCTGCCCTGGACAGATTATTTGGATTTTGATCATGTACCATTGAAGACTAACATATGCCAAACTATCTTATACCCATTTAAGAATAAAATATCCAGGACAGCACGCAAAAGGTACCCAACAATGCTAGTCAGTATTGTGTTGATAAAAGCACAGTTCAAATTCTTATGCATAAGGTGTGTCCAAGATTACATTGTAATATTTCCTGCATACAAACATAGACTCAAATTCTTCAGTACTGGCATAGCTTTTACTCAGCAATGATGATTATCACATCCATTTTTCTGAATACCTAAATAATTGAACTTTTATCTTTCCATGTCCAGATCCCAGAACTTTAAGGCAATGCCTTGCTTAACTCAGATGTTCAGAAATCATGTGTGATTGATAGCTCATGAACTGATTCCTACTTCTGTTGGAAAATAATTGTCCAAATTATCAAAAAGCACTAGACTACTTTACCAAATTCCCAGTAACTTCAAAAATAGATTGTATAATAGGAAAGGCAGTGGCTTTTCCATCTATTTATCTATCTACCTATCATCTATCTATCTATCTATCTATCTATCTATCTATCTATCTATCTATCTCTATTTCTCTCTCTCTTCTCTCTGTCTCTATCTCTGTCTCTGTCTCTGTCTCTCTCTCTCTCTGTGTGTGTATAAAGACAAATCTTCTCTTCAAAGAAAATGAAACTATGGGAACACAATGTGTATTTGAATTTTAAGGACTGATATGATTTATTAACAACAGAAACTTTTTAAATAAATAAGAAGTTGAAGGTATTTTCTAATGTAAAAGCCTGTTTAACCAAATTCCTTGACAACAGCTTTGGGGCTAGATTAGAACCTTCTACTGTTGTAAAAGAGAGCTGGCCTGGAGAACCTGGACTGAGGAGAGAGATGGGATTCACCATCATTATTCTACTAGACTTCGGGATGTCTGTATCTCAGTGAGTTGCTTGGTATATTCATAAAAAAATCTATGGTGATTCCTTTATTTGGCATTACTGTAAAAAATAAATACTAACCACTCACTCAATATAGAACCCAGATTTTTAACTAGAAGTACATCCTCTTTCTTCTAATATCTCCCTTTACTTATTACAACCATACCATGAAGATTTCCTTGGGTCAAGTCCTTACCAGTTTCTGCTACCTGTTGTTCACATTTAATTATTTTATTTTATTTTATTTTTATTAAAACATCACCTTACAGGCTTTATTTAGATGGAGTTGATGGCATCTGTACAAAGTCAAAGAGCTAGAATAGAAGAGTACAATTTAAATTCCTATCTGTCTAATTCCCAAACGTACCACCTATCAAAAAGTGCATATAAGGTAACTAACTGGATATCAAGCTCCTCATCCACTTTCTCTATTATTATTTTGTCTTCTCTTTTCCTGGTTCCTCAACTCCTTTTAGGTGAGCTCCTTCAGAAATGTTGACCTCCCCACCCTGGGGGTTCTCACATTTCTCAAAGTCTTATAGGCTTCCTAGAAAGGCAAAACAGAAGACTTTGCCTCCAGCCTTGCTCTGGAGAAACCTCTCTATGCAGCCCATAATCACCAATAGAGTGGATTCAATGTTACACCTGCCTGGCTTATTTCTGCCATCAGCATAATGATAATGCCCTTGGGCTCATCAATATTACTGCATATTACTACTTAGAATCAGATACAAAACGCTGTAGTCTAGGCATGGAGACAATATTTTATTTCAAATTTCAGCTCCCTAAATTATCTACAAAGTGTGTGTGTGTGTGTGTGTGTGTGTGTGTGTGCACGTGCGAGCGCATGCATACATGCATGCATATTTGTGTGTGTGCCTTTCCTCAGGTTCAAATAAAATATAAACTATATTTTATGATATTTTGGTAGTCCAAATTCTTTAAATAATCAAAGGTAATTATTAATATTCTAGCTAAATCCAAATTTAGTTTATCTTTCACATTGGGGGGTAAATGTTATGTTGTCATATAAAATATAATTGTCAGCAATGTAAACATGACAACTTTAGTGAAATTTGAACATTTTAAAAATGTGTTGTACAAGAAAAACAAACTAAAAATAATTAACCCATTTTCACTGCTGGGTTTCTCACTGTTTAGATTATTTTTTGGCTTTATCATTGCTTTGAACTAATGTACCTAAATTACAAAGAAACACACTTCACTAATCATATAAAGCATCTTCCTATTCTCCTTCTCTTGTCCTTCTTTTCTAGTCTTTCCTCTCCTTTCTCTTTCTTTCATCTTTTCCTTAAAAGTAAAAAAATCTCATAACTTTGACCACTGTGTTATACACTTCCCAGTGAGGTACCTTGGTATTGTGCTGATACCACATCACTGACAACAACAACACCAACAACACCAGCATCACAACCACAACCACAACCACCTCCAGCACCACCACCACCACCTCTGCCACTACCACCACCACCACAGAATCACAACCACCACCACTAACACCACCACTACCATTGGCACCACAACCACCAGCAGCAGCATCACTACCACCACCACCACATGCACAACTTTCATACTAATTTTCCAAAAAAGTTTTGTGATTTGAAATGACTCAAATATAGTAAAGATTATGTGTGTGATAAAGAGTAGTTCAGAGACAGTAATGGTCAATATTGGGAAAAGAACAGGCAGGCTCAGTTCAGGAGAAATCTGTGTTTTCTGAAGTCATTCTAGAAGTATTTAAACTGGAAACTTACTAAAGCCCAATATAATAGCCACACGGAATGAAGAACTTGACTCTTGTAAAGCCCCCACTCTAAGGCCAGGGTACCACAGTCCAGGATGACAGCCAACCCCATCTGCTATCCCCCAACCACTCTAGAAGGTACTCACATCTCTCTGTTTGCTTTATTTTATGTGTTTGCAATCTTGACTTTCCCAGGACCTCAACACCCAGTCTTCTTAATCTCAGCTAATGACCTGTCTTAATTCCAACCATGGTTTCCGGCTGCTCGCATGTCTCCTTTTTTCTCTGCATCGTGCACAGCCTTCTCAACTCTTCCTTCTTTTCTCGCAGTCTTAGTTTCCATTCTCCATCTCCAGGCCAGTGTTGTCAGTTACAGTTCAAACCTACATGCCCGCTGCTTTTCTGCAAATCTTGCTGAGCTCTTTGCCCACACTGTGATGATCTTTAAGCATCACTCTCCAAAAGGTCGTAATTTTTTCCCTCTGCAGTGATAAAAAAACTGATCAAAGCTAATGAAGAAGAAAAAAAAATTTTCTGGTTTATGGTTCCACAACACTGATCATCACTGACCAAATTCAGGCAGGAACTCAAGCAGGAACCAGGAGGCGGAAAGAGAGACAGAGACCACAGAAGACAACTGCTTACTCTATTTTTCTCCATGGCTTGCCTACTTTGCCTTCTTACACAACTGAGGACGGCATGCCCAGAGCTGTCATAACTCATACTAGGCTGGGCTTTCTCACATCAATCCATCAATCATTAATCAAGAAAACACCTCACAGATATGCCCACAGTGTGAATAAGGCAATTCTGCAATTGAGAGTCCCTCTTCCTACTTCACCCGACTTTGTAGCAAATGGACAAAAACCAATTAGTACATCATGATATTTTAACTTTCTTCAACTCTATATTTCCCCCATTGTCCATAATTTTTGGACCTGTTTCTCTTGATACCTGATAGGATTCACTAAAACTAACTAATAATCACAAACTCAAAACAATAACAACAAATAGAAACAATCGTTGTTTCATTTAGGAATCTAAGAGCATTCTCATGGAGGCAGGCAGCCATGGGTAAGTGTTTTCTATAGTCATAGAAGTAATACATGCTTAAGTAGATGTAATTTCTATCCATAAATAAAGGATATCAAGCCTATAATTCATAAAAAAATCCTAGAGAACATATATAAGAAGGTGAATCCAAAGAAAAACATATAGTTATCCTCCTGGATATTGGAAGTAGACAAGATTGCCGGACAAAAAATGGGAACTTGGGGGTGGGGTGGGATGGGGGATGGGGGGATGGGGAGAGAAAAGTGTGAAGTGGAGGATGGGAGGAGCTTGGAGGAATAGGATGGTTGGGATATAGGAAGGGTGGATGTGGGACCAAGGAATTATATATCTTAATTAAGGGAGCCATTCTAGGGTTGGCAGAGACTTGACTCTAGAGGAGTTCCCAGGTGTCCAGGAAGATGCCCCCAGCTAGTTCCTTGGGCAGCTGAGGAGAGGGTGCCAGAAATGTCCAGATCCTATTGCCATACTCATGAATATCTTGCATATCACCATAGAACCTTCACCTGGCATTGGATGGAGAAAATGACAGAGCCCCACATTGGAGCACCTGATTGAGCTCCCAAGGTCCTGATGAGGAGCAAAAGGAGGGAGATCATGAGCAAGGAAGTCAGGACCGTGAGGAGTGCGTTTACCCATTGAGACGGTGGGACAGATCTAACGGGAGACCACCAAGTCCAGTTGGAATGGGACTGATGGAACAGGGGACCAAACCGGACTCTCTGAATGTGGCTGACGGTGGAGGAGAACTGAGAAACCAAGGACAATGGCAATGAACATGAACTCTACAGCATGGACGGGCTCACTGTGAGCCTTGTCAGTTTGGTTGCTCACCTTCCTGGACTTAGGGGGAGCTGGGAGGACCTTGGACTTAACATAGTGAAGGGAACCCTGATGGCTCTTTGGCTTGGAGAGGGGCGGAGTGGGGGTATCGGTGGAGGGGAGGGGAGGGAAGGGGGAGGAGGAGGAGAGTAGATGGAAATTTTTAATAAAAAAATGAGAAAAAAAATTGCAAAAAAATATATAATCTCAAAAATAATACTTGTTACGTTACAGTTAAGTTACTCCCAACCTCTTTCAGATTTAGAATATTCAGTTACATAGTCTAAAAGTAGAATTATCAATTTTGGGTTATTCTTGTTCTCAGAGGTAACATACTGTGAGAAACAGAGGAGGTATCTAATCAAAGACTGGTAAACCAATGAATAAAGGTAATAATGAGCTCTCAATTGGAAAAGCTATTTTATGACAATGTTGTTATCAGTTTATGTCAAACGATCTAACATGCCAGGGATGAGCAAGTATCAGATTAACATTCAGTGTCGCCCACCAAGTGAGAGGGTAATAATTCCATGTTGCTTATGCTTTTGCTTGATTACTTAATGTGTTTCAACCAATGCAATTCACTTTATAAATGCAAACAGAGAATTACCAATAAGAAAAATGTTAGCCAGGTATGGTGACTCATGCATGCAAACCCAATACTTGAGATATTGAAGAAGGGTTTGCTGTGAGTTCAGGGGCAACCTGGGATATATAGTAAGTTGAACATAAAATTTAGTTTGGGAAGTCAGTATATCTTTGAAAACAATGAGAGAAAGAGAGAGAAAAAATTCTCAAATTTAAAACAAGGTAACATTCAAACAGGATGTTGATTTGTTAATGAAATAAAAAAATAAGAAAAGGAAGACAAATTATAACAACTTTGAAATGCTTCAGTTTCATGATCATCCATTTTCAAATTAACAGGTTTAGACTACATGAATGGAAATTACATGCTTTAGAAAGAAAAAGTGTGTTGAGTAATGGGTAGCTGTTTGATGGTATCTTTTAACTGGTGTCTTTTTTACAAGAAATATCCTTAAACTCAGTGGCTTGCTTTAATCTATGCTTACTATCACAATTTCTCTGGTTGCAGGAATGGTTACATAGTGGATGGGATCCCTGCTCAAGATACACCAAGTAGCAGTTGGCAGTGATCTTTGGTTGGCCTACCCTTATATCTCAGCTGTCACTCAAGCTTCCTATCATTCCTAAAATTCCTGTCAAGATTTGTCCATCTATCCTCAGGACTACAGGAGATAGTAACTCAGTTCTAAGTGTTCTGCTAAGAGCCCACATGATCAGTGGGGCCAACTCAAGGTGATCTCTCAGTTGAATGTCTCAAAGAAAGCTAATCAGTGGGCAGAATTTTACAACAAAGTACAGCAGCTGTTCTTTGATCTGTATGGTATCAGTGTAACAATGTAAGCAGTTGGCAACTATGATGGTTCTAAAAATTCAGATCTCAGAGCCTGGTTGAACAAATATATCTTAATTGATATACATACATTATTTTTCATAGGTAGACATTTCAGGAATTCTAACAGATTGTCACTGAATGAAAAGGCACATTTTAACTTACCAAAGGACATTTACAATCAAAGCTTCTCAACAAATAAGGCATATTGATGGGATACTTCTTAGTGATAGTCTCTCAGATATTTAAAGACAAAGGATACATGTTTCCTGAGCCTGCTTTTACATATGATAAAATATGTTCCCTCAAAAGAAACTGCTGTTATAAACCTTTACTACCCCATCTACCCTTTCCCCACTAAAGAAGACTAAGGCCTACTGCAGTGTAGCAAGTGAGATTTGTTTTGCTAGATTTTACTTAACAAAAAGAAAATAGGTCAAAAAATAAATAGAAGAAAAAAAAAGAAAGGAAAGAAAATAGGTCAACTGCCTGCATGATAATCTGGTGCAAGAGTGGCACGAAGTTGTGGGTGTAACCAACCACTATTTGATTGGGTTTAAGGGCCACTCTATAATATGAAGCTTGTGTCTCATACTGCTCTAGTGGCCCTGAACCTAAATCTATATAGGCCATGAACCTGTGGAAAACCAAATACTATTATTCTAGAAAATGAATATACCAATAAAATTATCTCAATTCCATTTTTCTATAGTCATAGATCAGTGTCTTTCTCAACCATCTTTAGACAATCTTCTTCCTGCAGTAGATGGGAAAATTTACCAAGGTCCACAAACGGACAATATACAGAGAGTGAGTCCTAAGTGGGATGTCTCCATCAAATTCATCCCCTTGGGATTCAGGGATCTTTACAGAAGAAGCAGCAGAAACACTGTAAGAGTCCGTGGGGATGGAAGACACCAAGAAACAAAGCTTTCTAGACACAGCAGGACTGATGCACATATGAACTCTCAGAGACTGTGTAGCATGTACAGGGACTGCACAGGTCTAAACCAGATGTATAATAGCATCAGGAGAGAAAGTGGACACAATCTCACACTCCTAACCTAGAAGCTATCTCCAACTGACAACAACTCACAAAGAGAAAATTAGTTTTCTCCAATGGAGTCCCACTGGAGTGATACAAACCAAACTTAAAGACAGGACCATGCCCAAGAGTAGATGACCAACACAACAACAACAAACAAACTATTTTTGGAGGGCTTTTGTCTCCTAGTGATCTGTCTGGTAATTTTGTTTTTTTACCTTGAAGATCTCTTGCTTATAGATTATGGTTTCCAATGTTGTGTTTTTATGGCATTTCTGTAAGTGCAAGTGTTAGGTCTTTGCATTTGCACTTTTCTTGCATTTTAGCTTTGGCTTTTCTGCCTTGTTTGTTTGTTTTGTACTGTCCTATTTTTTTTCATTTGTTTCTTTCCTTTTTCCTTTTGTGTTGCCTGTTTATTTTCTAGTGAGAAAGAAAGAACATCTGTGAGTTTGGGTGGCTTAGGAGATAGGGAGGATCTGGGAAGAGTTGGGAGAAGGGAACCATAACCATAACACAGTATATGAAAAATATATATATTTTCAGTTAAAATAAAGAAAGAAAATAGGTCAAGGATTTCATCTTAAATGTTTGACATAAGTTTGTAAACTCTAGGATTGTGCAAGCAGTTTGGGGAAGGTACAAGTTTCTAGAAGCAACCCAAGAATTATGATTAATTCATTTAACTTAGGGATGGTTCTTACACTGTAACTTCCAAAATTTTGGGTAGTTTAACTCAGGTAAACCTTGAAGAACTCATATCCAGTAAAAATTAAGACCCCCCCCCACATTCCACACAGGCTTGCTGTCACAACTATGTTTGTAAATGCTCTTTCTAACTCTTTTTGTTTGTTTTTTCATTATTAATTATTATTATTATTACAAATTTTCACCTCCTCCCCTCCTCCCATTTTCCTCCCCCTCTTTAATAAGACAGTAAGTAGAAAACAAAAGTACCTTAGGAAAGCTTCATTGTTTCCTGGCTACAACTATGTTTGAAAATGCTCTTTCTAACTCTTTTTTGTTTTATTATTATTATTATTATTATTATTACTACTACTACAAATTTTCAACTCCTCCCCTCCTCCAATTTTCCTCCCCCTCTCCCCCCCCCCAATTCCCCCTTCCCCTTTCTCTCCAACCCAAACAGCAGTCAGGGTTCCCTGCCGTGTGGGAAGTTGCAAGTTCACATCTTTTATTCCATAGGAACAAGTCTGTATGCCTCAAAATTTAATTTATGTTGAAAAGAGAAAAGTGAGGCTAAGGATGTAGTAGCTACATTGGTAGAATGTGTACTTAGCATGTAGGAAGCCCTCCAAGGATTTCATCCTCAGCACTGCCTAATCCAGGACTGGTAGGGTATACCTGTAATCCAGCACTCAGAAGGTAAAAGTAGGAGGATCAGAAATTCAAAATCATTTTTTTACTACATAGCAAGGCTATATTAGAACTTACTGTAAAATAAACAAACACGAGCTAATAATAATGACAAAGTTTAAGAAATGATATTAGAGAATACAGAGGGAATGACAGTGTGAACTCTATGTAATACATGGAACAAAGTCTTCTAAAACATATAAATAAATCTTCCAGGGATCCTCTTGCTCACAGGGAACACGATTTAAGAAATTATTCCCCATAGTCTCATTAACAAACCCTCAACTCACACACCTATGGCATCCTTACTAGTCAATTCTCTTGGTAAAGACTCAGGCTTAGCTGTGACCAAGGGAGTCTCCAGGTGAATTAACAATTGTCAGTATGCCATGAATATAGAACTAGGTCTCATTTTTTTTTAGAAACAGAAAAATCAGCTGAAGAAATCAGCCACTCTCAGCATGAAAAACTAAAAAGAATGGTATTTTATTCTCCATGACAGCAGCATTCAGACACACACACAAAATATCTTTTCAAACTCATTTAAATGAGTGGCTTCCATTTTAAACATTGAATTAAAAGTATTAATTTATTAAGAATATCTGGTTATTCTTTTTTATTTTTTTTCAAGCTGAACTGAAAAGTAAAAAAGTTTTCTTCAGTTCTCAATGAGATTTCAATAAACAGTAACTTACAGGACAAAAGATCAGATGCTTTTTAAAAAGGGACTCTAGATTTGCTATTGTATTAAAGTAGGTTGGGTGGAAACTTTTTGAGTTAACTTTTTGAGTTATATAGCTTTGTTTCAAGGTTTTTCTAAAAGAATTTGTCTAGTTGGATTTCCATTCAATTGACAAAACACTAAGCAACTTAAAGGAAGAGTTTCTGTTGTATCCAGGTCTCAGTCCATCACAGAGGGAAATAAGGGCAGGAACTCAAGGCAGAATTCTGGAGACAGGAACTGATTCAGAGGCCATGGAGAAATATTGTTCACAGACTTAGTTTCCATGACTCACTGAGCTTGCCTTCTTACTCATCCAGGGTCACTTTCTTTTGTTTGTTTGTTTGTTTGTTTTCCTCATTTTTTATTAAAAATTTCCATCTCCTCCCCTCCTCCCCTTTCCCTCCCCTCCCCTCCACCCATACCCCCACTCCCTCCCTCTCCAGGCCAAGGAGCCATCAGGGTTCCCTTCACTATGTTAAGTCCAAGGTCCTCCCAACTCCCCCTAAGTCCAGGAAGGTGAGCAACCAAACTGACAAGGCCCACAGTGAGCCCGTCCATGCTGTAGAGTTCAAGCTCATCGCCGTTGTCCTTGGTTTCTCAGTCCTCCTCCACCGTCAGCCACATTCAGAGAGTCCGGTTTGGTCCCCTGTTCCATCAGTCCCATTCCAACTGGACTCAGTGATCTCCTGTTAGTTCTGTCCCACCATCTCAATGGGTGAACGCACCCCTCACGGTCCTGACTTCCTTGTTCATGATCTCCCTCCTTTTGCTCCTCATCAGGACCTTGGGAGCTCAATCCGGTGCTCCAATGTGGGGCTCTTTGTCTTTATCTCCATCCATCGCCAGGTGAAGGTTCTATGGTGATATGCAAGATATTCATGAGTATGACTATAGGATTTGGACATTTCTGGCTCCCTCTCCTCAGCTGCCAATATCAATCTGAACACACTGAACCTGTTAGAGGAGAAAGTGGGAAGTACTCTACAACATCAGGATCACTTTCTTAGGCAGGATATCCTCTCACATCAATCATGAATTGAAAACATGAGCTACAAACATGCCCATTATTCAATCTGATGGAGGCAAGTCCTCTTCCCTGGTAACTCAAGTTAAAAAAGAAAAAAACTGACCTCCAGAGACTTTGGCCTGGAGAGGGAGGGAGTAGGGGTGTTGGTGGAGGGGAGGGGAGGGAAGTGGGAGGAGATGGAAATTTTTAATTATTAAAATAAATAAAAAAGAGAGAAATTCAATTAAAAATGGTAGAGAAAAATAATAGACTGGAAAAGTAAGTAATCTCAAAATCTATTGTTACGAACAAAAGTTAATGTCCCAAAGAGGACTTTAATAGAGAGGTGGAAGTAAAAGTCTTGAGAAGGTCATACTAGGTCTGCTTGGATGTAGGTGTTTGGTTTACTTTTTAATCATGTATCTGGAATTGTTTTCTGAGATTGTCTTAATGAGATTGTTTTCTGCTGCTTTTAAGTGGTGAAGCACTTTGGGCATAACTAATTCAGCCAGTGTCCTCTAGAGATGTTCTTTTCGAGCCGAGATTAACGAAGGTCAACACCATTCCCCTTTATCATCTACAGCTGAACTTCTCAGTGGCAGAAGTTTGTGCGGCTTCTTGATGGCCCATAACTTCGCAGTACATTTGAAAAAATCACTGTCAGGAAGAGATAACAGCAAACTTGTCATAGAGAATAAAACTACCATCTACCACATGGAAATCTGGTCTTGCTTAATGGTGTGTCTTGTTAATGAAACTCATTACCATCTTCTCACTTGTACATTTACCATTTATCTGAATGTATAGGTCTAAGCTCACCATTTTTTTCAACATCAAATCATTATTTTGTTTCCAAAACTGAAAACTTTTACTTCTGATGCATGGACACAGTATTAAAAAGGCTCCTAATGACTTCTTGTTATACTTGTTGATCAGTACATCAGCCAACACTCCTCAAAGAAACTTCTTGCAATAGATGGCAATTAACAGAGAGACCCATAGCTGGACAATAGGCAAGAATAAGAGACAGTGGATTGCTTAGCCTTAAATTGGTATCTATATTACATCTGTCCACACAAGGTTCAGGAATCTTCTTGGAGGAGAAAATTAAAACAGTGTAAGAGCTGGAGGCAGTAGATACTTCAAGTAAAGAGTATTTTCCAAGAACAACAGGAAAGTTATACATGTGAACTCATGGTAGTTATCACAACATGTACACAACTGTTGGCAAGCTCAAGCCAGCCAAAATCCCCACACATAGTTGGGAGACAGGCATAAACACACCTATCTTAGGAGCTATTGACATTTAATAATGGCTGGAAGACTTAAAGATGGATAACCATTTTTCATTAAGAGCATGACCACCAGTAGTGATGCCGACAGGCCCCATATCCAGAAGTACTTTAGCAACACAAATTGAACTTCATAGGTTGAATAAAAAAAGAAAAAACAAATTTTGGTGGATAAGGAAAATGGGTATATCTGAGAGTAACTGAGAGATTACTATGATTAAAATATGTTTACAAAATTGTCAGAGAGTTAATAAAAATAATACTTTTAAAATATTGTTTTCTTTAGCAGAATATGAGAGAACCAATGGATTTGTTGACAAAGCTCAGATTTCACAGCCAAGGAAACTAATCTAACTGAGAATATTGAGAATTTTCACTGAAAGTATGATTTCATTTATTGTTGACTGAGGTTTCTGTCCTGCCCAGTTCCCGCAGTCTTTAAGTCCCAAAGAAAGCAAACAGAAGTCTACATCAATTATAAACTGATTGGACCATTAGCTCAGGCTTCTTATTAACTCTTTTAACTTACATTAGCCCATATTTTTTGTCTGTGTTAGCCACGTGGCTTGGTAACATTTTTGACGAGGCAGTCACATCTTGCTATCTTTCTTCCTCTATGGTTGGGTCACGACTGCAGACTCTGTTTCCCTCTTCCCAGCATTTATGTTGCCCCACCTCTACTTCCTCTCTGTTTTCCTGGCCTATACTTCCTACCTGGCTAATGTCCAATCAACATTTTAGTAAAAATATTACAAGCAACAGTATAAAAGACCACAGCAATTTATTTGATTAATTTACTTATTAATTAACCTATTCATTCAAAAAGATCCGTTCAGAAACTGCATCAATCTTTTAAAGAGCTTTCTGATTATGCTTCTTAATATGAACTCTGTATATTTTAATTCTTCTAAGCTCAATTGACAATCAAGACAACACAAAATATGGTAAAACCCCTAGTATTTTCTCGACAAATTTTTTTTTGGATATGAAAGCATAAACACAGGCAGCCAAAAGGTAGACAAAGGGGTGCATTAAGGTCAAAAGCAGAAAGGTTCTTGGAGCAAAGGAAATGACATCAGAAAGGAAAAGAAAACTCGGAAATGAAATAAAACATTTGCAAACCATGTATCGGATGAGGGCTAATAAAAGAATATGTGAGAAAATGTTGAAGTCAGTTATATCAAAAGCAAAATATCATTATTAAAAATAGGCAAACAACTCAAAAGAGTGTAAAAATGAATGTTTTTCCTAAGAAGTATAAATGGCCCACAGGCATATGAATAAACAAACATTAGCAATCATCAGGGAAATACAAATCCAAAACACAGTATCACTTCATACTTGTTAGGATGGCTCTTAACAAAAAGACAAGACATGACAAATGTTAGGGAAGGCATGGGGAAAGGGACTCCTGTATGCTGATGGTGATAATACCAGTTAGTACTGCTACTGCAGAAAATGGCCAAAGGTGTTCTGAAAAAATAAATCAGTAACACCATGTGACACTATGATCTATTTATGGGTATATATTCAAAAGAAATAACAAATAAGAGTTCAGTGAGATATCTATAGTCCCATAGTCACTACAGTGTTATTCACAATATCCAAAATATAGAAAAAGTTCTTGTGTCTATCAGTGAACAAATGGATAAAGGAAAAATATTTATGTGGTGGTAAAGTATTTAGCTATGAAGGAGGAAGGGCTGAATAACAGTTCAGTTAGTAAAATTCTTGTTTTGCAAACATGAGACCTGTACTCTGTAAAGAACCTAGTCAAAACAATATCGATTTGTAATCTCAGTGCTGGAGCAGCAGAGAAAGACAGATTCTACAGGGCTTGCTGACCAGACAAGCTAGCCTACTTGGTGGGTTCCAGGACAGAAAGGCAACTTGTCTCTTTAAACAATGTACACATCAACTGAGGAATAATATCCCAGGATATTCTCTGGTTTCCAGATGCACTTATACACATGTATACCACACAACATATTAATACACACACACACACACACACACACACACTAAATAAAGAAGAAAATTTTCTATTTATAATCACATGAATAAATCAGGTTATATTATATTAGGCAAAACAAATCAGGTGCACACACAACTATTTCAACATATTTTAAAATATGCTCTCTCTCAGATGAGGAATCTTGATGGTTGAATCCACAGAAGCAGGAAGCAGAATGGGAGTCTGCAGGAGCTGGCCTGTGGAAGGAAAGAGGGGATGATGTTCTGGCTTCCTTTCCGTGAGATACTGCGAGAAACACTGGACAACTTGAAATTGTGGAGGCTGTATTTCATCTTCCAGGTCACATTCTGCCATCGAGGGAGGCCGGGACAGGAACTCAAGGCAAGAACCTGAAGGTAGTTGTTATTCTACACAGCATCACCTCCAACTAAGGAACTCATTTACTGAAGGGGAAGCCCAACCAATCACCTTGTTTGTAAGGCGTGTCCCCCTTAGGTTAATATTTACTTATAAAATCTTGTGGGTGCGGCCTGCCTTCTCTTTGTTTTCCTGAGCTCCCCGCTGGAACCTTGGCTTTTGTAAGTTCCCTTTTCTTTCCTTTATTTTTTATTTTTATTTTTTTATTTTTATTTTTTTTTTTTTTTTTTTTTTTTGGTTTTTCGAGACAGGGTTTCTCTGTGGCTTTGGAGCCTGTCCTGGAACTAGCTTTTGTAGACCAGGCTGGTCTCGAACTCACAGAGATCCGCCTGCCTCTGCCTCCCGAGTGCTGGGATTAAAGGCGTGCGCCACCACCGCCCGGCTTTCTTTCCTTTATTAAAGCAGAATATTATATATTAAAGCTAGTCTAGTTAATCATAATTGCCAATCGACCACGCTCCTTCACATTTACAACCAAAGGTCCATAGCAAGAACCATGATGAATGTTGCTTGCTGGCCAGCCTAGGCTTAGCCAGCTATCTTTTACAGTTCAGGACCAGGTACCTAGGAACTGATATCACCAACTCCCCTACATCAGCTAGCAATCAAGACCATCATCACAGACATTTTCACAGGACAAGATTATCAAAGCAAGTTCTCAAGGATACCTCTCACCTCAGGAAAGTCTAGATTGTGGCAAGCTGATAGTTAAATCTACCAACTGTGATAGTGATCTATCTGGTATAAATAGACATTTGTTAATTTCTCCCAAGGAAAAATTAAAATACACACACACACACACACACACACACACACAATTAATGCTGTGATGTGATAAACGTAACTATAGTAATCATTTCACAATCTCAATATACATATTAAATCTTTACTTTGCACATCTGGAAAGAGTGTAACCTCTATTTGTCAATCATATTTTTAAAAGTATATAAATAAAAATTACACCCACTCTAGGCCTGGGTTCATTTTGCCTAATTCCCCAAATATCACACAAAGTTCGCTGTCTGATCCTTAGTGCTGCCTGTGTGCCGTTCTCCTTCATTGCTCTTGTGGAGGAGATGCCTCTCGTTCTCAATTCTCCACACTCACAGACTGTGATATACAGTTCAGAACTGAGTCATTCCTTTCTATACATTTCTCTGTAACGTATGTAAGTCTTATCTTAAGCCTAAGCTCTTGAGGAGGGATTATGTGCCATATTTAGTATTCTCTTTGGGATGGAGCTGAAGGCATGAGTTTAGTAAGTTCTTGGTAAACACTTGCTGAGTGATGAAGCCAAAGGCATTGCTACTGAAAGAGACACCAACTGGATAGACTTGCTTAAGTTACAGTCATTCCCACTGAGGATTCCTCATTAACAAAAGTGAAGCCAATGACACAGAACTTCACTTGTGAGCATATCTACTCTTGCTCTTATTGCTATTGCTAGGACAGCTGCCTTTATGGTTCAAAGGAGGCATCTTTATGTACAGTTATTTCTCAAGGTACACCATTAAAATGTTCAACTTTTAGGATTTTCATGCATCACCTAAGAATAAATTTAAAAGCAGAGGCCCATTAATTAGGACTTTACCCCAAAAAAGTTTTTAATTTTTCCTTTCTTTTTTTAATAATCATAGTTAGGAAAATGTAAAATAGTCTTTTACCAGAGTTCCTATATTACCTATTAAAGAATACTTGGTGCATTTAAAGCAGTTAGTAAAAATATAATGAACAATTATTTTTAAAGAAATTAATTTAAAATGAAAAGAAAATGAATAAACTTGTACAATAGCAGTCTAAGTAGGCCATTCTTTAAAACAGTTATCTAACAAAATTTTAATTTGTTTAAAATATAAACTGAAGTCACAAAGAAATGCTTGGAAATTGAATCACACATAAAATTTAAAATATAAGAAGGAATCTGTTAGGCCAGGACATGATGCTGTGTACCTCTGAAGTCTCGGTAGGTTAAACCAAGAAACATAAAGAGAACTTATCTCCTGCTTTTCCTCATGTCCATTTTGTGTCCATGGGTTGGTGAAGTCAATGCCCATGGACTCAGGAATACATCTGAAAGGTTGTTTGTAGGATGATGAGCTGTGCTCTAGTCATTAAAGGGTTAGGCCATGTTGCTTCTGCTCTTATGACCTTGACCTAAGTCTAATTTCATATGATCCCCATGTGCTCAGAAGAAGAACTAGAAATATCCATAAACAATATCAGCATATATTTAAAACCTGGGAAAAGCTGCAGGAACAAAGAAATTTTGCAAATATAAGAAGAATTCTTGAAATGGAATTGAGACTTTCTTGACCAATATAACATGAGAGAAGAGACAAGGCTCTAACACGGTGTTTACTGTTGTAAGACTGGTGGTACCTCTAGCAGAGGTCCAGAATACTGATGACAATTAGAAGTCGGAGTCCCAGGATAGGAAATAAAGATTCTGGGATCACTAACATAAAAATAATGCTTAAGCCTGTGTAAATTTAACATCAGTCAAGGGATTTTTTTATCTCATTCTTGAGCCAAGAGAAAGTTCATCTTATTTCTTTGGTTTTATACTTCTGGGGAGAAAACTGACAGTGATAAAAATAATGTAAGGATGAGTCTGGGGCCTTTTGTGGGAGCATAGCTATTTTAAGGATTGAAATCAGTGGTAGAATTTTGAGTCCTTCAGGAATCCTTTGTTAATATAGTCTTACAGCTTTTGCATGTCACTCCTAGAAGGTCACAGTGTAAATACAAGAAAAATGGCTGATAATTAAAAAGTTCATATTTAACCATGATCCTCAGAAGGATGTTGTAACAGTTTGTGATTTTTTTTAAAGAGCTTTTCTTTCTTTTGGTCTTAGCGTGTACAGACATGAACTTTTAATAAAAACCTAAAGAGGGAAATCTTCATGAGATTTTTCAAGTAACTTTCCTGAGCAGGGAGGTTAGCTCAGAGAAACTTGTTCAGTTTCTGGGCAGGTAAATTTGAAAGGATTTGCTCCGCAGCAAGTTCACTTAATTCCGTGATAAAGTCAAACCTGAAAGGAAACAGTCTGAGGATGGTTTTTACAAACTGCCATTAACATTTCTTTCTGGATTGTGGAATCAGTGTAGTGATTAACAAAGAATATAGAACAGGAACTTAACTAGAACAAAAATAATGGTCAGTAGTAGTAGTATTTCCACAAGTTAAGTTATGACATTATTTGTTTATTTTGTGTGTGTGCATTAGAGAGAAAAATAGTCAGAATTTTTATAGGTTTTCTTCCTAAGAAAATGATTTGAAGGCTACTCTTCAAAAAAAGTGAAGCAAAAGAACACATATTGGGGTACTGAACAATGAATACTTTAGGGATTTCGTTAGAATGAGTACCACAGATGGATCCCATTCTACCCTCCACCTCAGCAGGAACACATCATTCTTAGCTTGTTAAACCCACCAGATCTTTGCTCCCATTGTGCTTTGAATAGAGTTAATCCTTGTAAGCTAATATAGAATTTTAGCACCTCTTCTTAAATTAGTGGCATTTTAAATGGACATTTATCTATGGTTTTCTTAAAGGCGTGAAATGTGAAGTGAATAGATGTAGGGCATTAGGGTAGAACTAGCATCCCCATGATTGAATCCTGGGACAGAGACAGACAGATATATGCACAGACAGACAGATATGAGCGGGGAGATCTTACAGAAAGATCATACAGTGATACACATGAGCCAGGGCCCATGCCACCTTTCCAGCCTCCTAAACACTACATAGGTAGCATGTGTCAGGTACTCTTGAAGTAATTTAGCACAGACTAATATACACTCTACGGCTCTCAACTTCTCCATTGTGCACCTGGTGGATGATTTATCCCCCAAACTACACCCTAGTGGATGAATGTGTTCAAACTGGATGTCAACCTTGATCATGTTCATCATATACCTACTTAATTCTCCATTTCGTCTTTCTTAACGGAGCATGGGAGGCTGGGATTTGTCACAGTCTTAGCAAGAATTCTGCAGTGCTGTCGCTGATGAATACTAAAGCACCTTCCAGCTTGGAGTTTAGCACCACACTAAATATTTCTAAAGGGGGAAAGGGCTCAGAAGAAGGGCTGGATTTCCAGAATTTACCACTGCAGAGGGATCACCAAAGTCAAAAGTAGGCATAAATTTTCAAAACATAACTCCTAATATCATTTAGCAACAAGACACGGTACTGATTTTAGATGATGATGAGATACTGAGCTCCTCTGTATTGGAAAAAGAAAGAAATTTTGAGGTAGTTTGTCACCCTGTTAGAGCATTGGAGCCTTGAAAAGCTTCATGCTTATTCTTTATCTCAAATTCACCCTAATTACTGAGGATGAAAAAGATCACTAAAGAATAATAAACATATGAGTAAGCGCTGTGGAATATAAATTTTGGATATGTGTTTCCATCCTTGAAACTGTATGTTTTATGTCTAAAATAAGCAATTGTAATAAGAGATAAAATTTGTCTTTCCAAACCATGTTACCACCACCACTAAAGGGAATCAAAACTAAGGAAACTTGAATTGTGCATACATGCATATTCACCTTTGGAGAACAACACTCTATATCCCCCATGCATCACACACACACACACACACACACACACACACACCTCTTCAAGTAGAACCAGTATACCACAGGTTAAAACTTGTTGAATATGGGAGGAGTGGTATAAATGATAGAAATATAAATCTTAGAAAAGTTCTCTCAGAATGGCTTATTTGTAGCAAACCAATGGCGAACTCAGTCCCACGGAGAAAAGACCATGGAGAACATGGCAGTGAAAGAAAACAAAACCCGCCAACTCAGTTTGGGCCATGTTGCTTTCATGCTTTGTCTCTCATAGTGAGTACCACTGGACACGGAAAACAAATTGTGTGCAGGCAATACATTTGTGTAAATAAAAACGCTAATCAGCAAATCAGCCAGAGGTCATGAGAATGCGAAGAATGAAGTCACAAGTTTGCTCTGGAAAAGCACTTGTGGGGAAGTAACTATTGAAGTTTTCTTAAACTGTGGGAAAACATGTACAACATAAATATGTTATACTAACCATCTTGACAACCCACTTTGGCACTATTAATGACCTTGACAATGCTCTGCCCCCATCACCACTGTCTGTGTCCAGAACACCTTGCATACTGTGAAACCTAAACTCTGTCCTTTTGAATCACTTACTCCCATCCCTCTCTCCCCTGAGCTCCCTGAAACCAACATTTTATTTTCTGTCTACGTGAATCTGATGACTCTAGGTGTCTCAAACAAGTGGAGTCATTGAGTATAGCATTATTGATATAGAGAACAAATAAACTATGATATAAATACATAAAACATAAGGGCAGCAGAATATTTGCAAAACTTACATGCTTTTAATGAACATTGAACGCCATATTTTTCACCATTACGCATAATCAAAACTATTTGTAGTAGTTCTAACCAAGTATATTTTATGTCCCATACACAGTTCATCCCCTAGCAGTTAAGAAGGTATTTCTATATAGTAAACTTTATATACTTTCCTCCCTGAATTATTGAAGGCCTAGAGTATCAATTCTATGTTAATCTCATATTTGGCTCATTAATCAGGGCTATTATTCATCTACTTAGTGACATCATAATTCTAACTGGAACTCTGATTTATTTCATGGACCTGCTTACACAGTGCATTTATTTCTTAATCAAAGATATAAACCTTGATAATGGTTAGACTTAAGTGACTCTGTTAAAAAAAATTAGCAGTGATATTGAAAGAAAAAACAGAGTGGGGGGCACACCATGTATGGGAATAGATCATATAATTAGAAAGAAGGTCATAGGGTAGGTCATATGGCTCAGCTTTAAAAGGCTGTACCGCTCTTGCATAGGATCCAAGTTTGGTTCTCAGAGTCTTTACCAGGCAGCTGACAACACCCTTTAATTCCAGATCTAGGGGACTTACCTCTCCGGCTTCTGTGGACATCTGCACTCACACATGTGTACATGCATGGACATACAAGGGCACATGCACAGTTTTCAAAAGTGAAAAATAAGAGAAAGCAGATCATAAGAGGAGAGGGAAAGCCTTTATGAGAGAGGAAGAAGTGAAAAGGAGCAATGGATTTTATGTGGTGGGAAAGCACAAGGAGTGACTATTTGAGAGGAACAAGGAGACCAGAAAGGTTGCCCAGGAATACGGAAGGAGACAATGGAGGAGGACAAGTGAAACAAAATCGACATCAAAACATCCACCTAACTCCTAAATGCATATTCTATCATCCCTTATCATCTTTCCACTCAAATACATGGATGTATTTGCTCCCTTTAAAAGAACTATATTTGCTACCTATGGATACCATTACAAATTACATCATACTGGGTGCCTTGAAAAAGTGGCTACTTAATGCTTTCCATTTCTGGATACTACAAGCCCTTCATTAAAGTGTCTGCAGACTTTATTCCTGTAGACACCATGGGAAAAATTTCTTTCTCATTTCTATTGAGGCTCAGTAATCGCTGTGATTGCATGATATTTGGAAGCATCTCTTCCAGACCCTTACATTTCCTGTATCTTCTTCCATCATGCCACAGAAGCTCATCCTGTCCCCATATGACCTCCTCTTAACTGAATCACATTTCAAAGTTCCTGTTTGTGAGAAAGGTCACAGTCATAAATACTGAGAGACCAAAGTTCAAAGTGGCTTTTTGGGAGACACAATTCGACCTATAAAAGCAACTCACAAACAGTGTTCCAGTTCAGCATCCCTCTTTCATCTTCTGGAAGTAAAGTAAGTGCCATAAGTTGGGTTTAAACAACCCTTACTTTAGTCACCATTTCAAAAATTTTTTTTTTGGTTTAACCTGTTACCAACTTTAAAAGGAGAGTTCCTCTTCATCCAATACTTTCTCGGATTCAAACATAATCATTCTGCACTGAGTGAAATTACGTTGCTGTGAAAGATGCTCCAATGATACTGAACACTACAGCATCCTTAGTCATCGGGGAAATGTAAGTCAAGACAAATCAGATTCCACCTTACACCTGTCAGAATGCCTAAGATCAAAAACACAAGTGACAGCTCATGCTGGAGAGCATGTGAAGCAAAAGGAGCACTTTTCTACTGCTGATAGGAGTGCTAGCTTGTACAGCCACTTTGGAAATCAATATGGCAGTTTATCAGAAAACAGGGATATCGATCTATCTTAAGACCCAACTATTCCACTCATGGACGTATACCCAAAGTATGCTCAATCATACAAAGAGGACACTTTCTCTATTATATTCATTGAAGTTTCATTTGTAATAGCAAGAACATAGAAGCAACCTAGATGTTCTTCAACTGAAGAATAGATAAAGAAAATGTAGTACATTTACACAATGGATATTACTCAGCTGTTAAAAACAATGGCATCATGAAATTCAAAGGCAAATGGATTGAGCTAGAAAAAAAAATTGTCATCAGAGGGTAAACCCAAACCCAGAAAGAAAAATGTGATATGGACTGATTTATAAGTGGCTATTAGCTATAAAGGATATCCATGCTACAATCCACAGCCCCAGAGAGGCTAGGTAAAAAGGAGGTCTCAAGGGGAAAACTCAAAACTACCTGGGAAGGAGAAACAGAAGAGATCTCGTAGGAGGGAACATGAGGGATCAGGTGTTATAGGGAGAGTAATGAAAAATATGACTGGAAAAGGGGTCATTACAGGGTCAGGTAGAAACCTGGTACCGGGGAAACTCCCAGGAACACATTAGGATGAACCCTGCTAAGACTCCTAGCAATAGGGAATATGTAACCTGAACTGACCATCTCCAAAAATCAAGCAAGAATTGTAGCGGAGGGATTTGAACACCAACCCAGTCACATTACCTTCAGCCTATAGTCTGTCCTGCCTATAATGTGCTGGAGTATGGGTGAAATAGCGATTGTGGGAGTGACCATGACTGGTCTGGTCTGAGACCTGTGCCATGAGAGTGAGTCCAACCCAACACAGTCTGGGGAACCAGAACCCAAGACAGGATGGCCCAAAGACCTAGTATAGAACCAAATACTACTGGAGAAAAAAAAAGTCAATGTAATGATTTCTAATGATATTCTGCTATGCTCATAGATTGGTGCCTAGCCCAATTGTTATCAGAAAAGCCTCATCCAGCAACTGATGAAAACAGATGCAGACCCACAACCAAATATTTGGCTGAGCTCAGAAATCCTGCAAAAGAAAGGGAGGAATGCTGTGGGACAATGGTCTGTAACCTGTCATTTGTATTTTAAATAAATGCTGATTGGCCAGTAGTAAAGCAGGAAGTATAGGTGGGGCAACCAGGCAGGAAGTAGAAGTGGAGCAATGAGAATTCTGGAGAGAGGGAAGTTTCAATCTGTAGTCGTCGCTCAATCAGAGAGGAAGCCAAACACAGAGCAAGCAAGATGTGACTGCTTTGCCAAAAAAAGTACCAAGCCACATGACTAACACAGACAAGAATTATGGGCTAATATAAATTATAAGAGTTAATAAGAAGCCTGAGATACTACACCAGTCATTTTATAATTAATGTAGACCTCTGTGTGTTTCTTTGGGACTTAATGACTGAATACTGCAGGAAAAATATAATGGGCTTCATTGTGTTTTGTTTTTCACTTCCTCTTGCTAGTCCTCTCTTTTCCCCTCACGTCTTTGTTGTTAAGTGTAAGCAACAGTGTGAAGGCCGGATCAGATGATGAGAAGGAGCTGCAGTTGTCCATCCAAAAGGTCATTTACATCTCAGGCATTTCTCCCTATGTTTTCTTTTCTTGATATTTAAGACACAACCCTGGTCTTTCTCTCTTGTCTATGCCAATCACACACAAACTATGCCATGTACACACAAACATACACATACACACACATTAATAGCACCTAAGTAACCAATGTTTGTAAAGTCTGTGACAACATGAGAAAATGCTACCTTATCACATTTTTCACTCCAAAAAGAAGCACAGAAGTCAGTACATAAAGGCAAGGAGGTGGATAAAGATCTGATTGGGTAGAACAGGGAAACTGAAAACTAAGGAAATCCAAGCCTAAGATTCCAACACTCTGGAGGTAGAGGCAGGAGGAATAGAACTTCAAGAGAAATCCAGCTACACAGCAAGTTCAAGGCAAGCTTGGGCTCTATGATGAAGACAGAACTAGGTGGGGGAGAGAGGGAACGAGAAACGCAGAGACAGAGAACTCAAAGTCCTCTAAAGACTAGACCCTGTTTCTTGAAAGAGTGAAATAAATGCAAACCTGGCAGCTATCATGCAGCAGTCTCATTGGTAGAGGGATATTTTAGTCCTCGAGGACAAAACAGGCTTCAGTTAAGACCCGACTGCATATGACTTATCTCATATATCCCAAGCAATCACAATGGCTGCAGCTCAGATCATGACTGAGAAAGGGGGTGATAGATGAGGTTGGAGAAAGGCAAAAGGGCAAATCACAGAGTAATTTATAAATAAGGTGGCCATATAATTCATCATTCAGACTAGGCTACTTTGAGAATAAATGGGGCCACTGCTATTAATTAAGCTGGGTCAGAAGGTATGCACCATTGCTGTCAGAGTAACTAGCAACTCGTATCACATTAGCAGAGCTCGGACTTTGGGCCAAGGTCAATCAGATATACCGTGGTGTTTTATAGAGAGGAGTTAGTTTTGTTTTGCTTTCATGAAATTACCTCTAGCTGAAGTATAGGAAACAAATGGAAGGAGGCAAAATTACAAGCAAGACAATCCATTAAAAGTCCACTGCGATGGCTTCTGGCTATTGAGATAATGGTAGCCTGAATCGTTGTGGTACTATAAGGAAACTGATGAATCCCTATTAGGTTGGCTTACATGAAATTGCTGAAATTCACTTTTTGGGGGAGGGGGACATACAGCATGGAAGCTTCTTACAACTCCCTTAAAGGATTTTTTTAAAAATAGACTTGGCTGGTCACAAGTGTTAAACACAATTGTTACACGATGAAACAATGATAGAGAAAATGATAAAAAAAAATAGAGTATTGTCATTATCAGACAGACTGATAAAGACTGTACATTAAAATTCAAAACATTGAGGATTGCTGTACCTGGACATTAGGAGAGTGTTTGATTATATATGGCTCGTACGTGTAAGCAGAGAGTAAAATCCAGGAAAACATTTCCCATGGGTACTCCAAGGCTTTCAAAAAGGGAGGTGAAGAGAAGCTCGTGTTTCATTAGACTAAGTCGAGAAACAGGAAGTGAGTCAGAGAAAGGGGGCAAGCATATGGCCAGTACCATGAATCAGATGACCTGTGTGATTGAGTTGTGAGGTCACCGTGGGTGAACTTGATCTGCACCAGGAGATATTTCTGGCATCTACTAAGTGTTCCCAATGTACTGGCCATGTTGTTTATAAGTTTAATCAAAAGCCAGATGCATGCCTCCTTGGCTTGACACCATGCTATCACATAAGGTCCCTATGAAACCAAATTCCACATCGTAAGAGTAATCAGAAAGTTGAAATTTGAACTGATTCTCTTTTAAATGGAAGAGCAATCTAAAAATTACAAGAATGTACTTTATATATACTCAACCTAATGCTTTTCTCCACACTACCACATAAGTCCCAGACTTCAATATACACTGTAACTTATTCAAATCATCCCTATTAAGAAGACGAAGAGAGTCAGACTGGAGCAAGTTAAGTAAGGTTCCACTTTTATTTGACTATTCAAACCCAAGAGAAGCTGAGTGGGAGGCTCTGGCTCACCTCTCTGCCTCTGGTGTTGGGCTGACTTCACAGCCACTGCTGTCATGACACCAGGTGTTTCTCTATGCTATGGACATGCACAGCTTTCCAAGGGTGACACTATTCTGGAAGCCCTGTCCTAAAGGCAAGGACTTCAGAGTTCGAAGGAGCCCGAAGCTATCATTGAAAGCAACGCCTAGACTACAACAGCACTCTAGCAGAGCAGGGAGACTTGAACCCCAGTCAGGTCACAAAAGGAGGTTTCAAGTGACAGAAGCGTTGCTAACAAGATAAAAGACAGGTGTCCAGGCACAGGCAGCCCAGCAGCCCATGCAAGCTGGCTGAGCTTTCTAACTTGATATTTTGTGATGAGTGTTTTCTCTTTTGAGTACCTCCAAACCCAATGAGTAGGAACAGATGTAACATGAAGGGGCCAGGCCTGGCAAGCCCCAAAGAAATAACACAAAGATATCTATAAGTTATAAAGCTGATTGGCCCATTAGCTCTAGCCTCTCACTGGCTAACTCTCACATATTGATTAACCCATTTTTCTGATCTATGTTAGCCAAGTGGCTCAGTACTTTTTTTCAGTGGTGCAGATCACATCCTGCTGCTTTGGTGGTCTGGGCAGGAATGGGAGGAATCAACTTCCTCCTTCCTAGAATTCTCCTGTTCTCATTACATCATTTCTAATTCCTATCTGGTTTCCCCACCTTTACCTCCTGCCTGGCCAATCAGCATTTATTTAAAATATGATTGACAGATTACAGACAATTCTCCCGCACCAAACAAAGAAATTGGCCGGTGACCAAAATGTTTGGTCTCCATTCTCATTCTGTGTTACCCAAATGGGCTTTTCAGTCACAAGGATAATATACTGCCCAGTGAAGGCCATGAAACCTGGATTGACTCTTGAAATGAACAGTGAGACAATCATCGAGAGAGGCAAGTGGAGGCTTTTCCGAAGCCCTGAAGAATGGCAGTGCAGTGATGGAGTGGACACTATCAGTTGGCATAACTGATAGGCTACCAGGCACACACAAACTTACATGTTTCAATTTCATTCAATTTCATTTAGATATTTTATACTAATGTCTTAGTTATATGATTCATCTTATTTTGAAGTTGCTAAGCAAACATATTATCTTTCACCAAACATACAAAATAAACCAGGGCCAAATTATAGAATTTATCCTCGGTCTCATTCTTTAATTTATTGTTCTCCCACAAGAAACAATTATAGTTTTTACTACAATCATCCAAATAAAGACATGTTGGATTTTTTTGTTTCTTTCTGTGGCCTCAGAGGTCCATTTTTAAACTATAAAATAACTGTTAGACTATCTACTTTCATAAACATCATTTCAAATTGTGATACAATTCATGTCAGACAATGCATTTCATGCTGGTTAAGTAATACTCCCATTGAGTGGAGTTATATAAGACACTGCCAAGTTTACCTGCAGGGAAACACACTTCAATAGTTCTCACACAGCATGAAGGCATTTATCATTATTCAAATATAGAAGAAATGAAAAGGTCCCAGCATTTTCAACATTATAACTGGCTTGTGGTAAACTGCCGTTAAGTACATTCAGTGGGCTGTACTTACCCTACACAATTGGAAGACAGCTTTCAAGCTGTTCTAAAGAATATGAAGAGAATCAGAAGTGCTCTGGGGAAAATTCCTTCCTCAGATCTTGCCCTATACTCCCTGAAGTCCTCAAAGAAAACCGCAGACCAATGCACAAAGCACAGTAGCAATTAAAGGAGGAAAAAAGATGTGCATGCATTTCAAGGATGGTAATGAGGTTTGTTTTTTTTTATTATTATTAGCCTTTCTGTCTTGTTCAATGTCTGAGAAGAATGTTTACAAAGTGGGTTTTTTTGTTCCCTTTTCTTTCTTTCCTTTTAAAATGATAGACAAAATCGTATGTGTTTATTGTGCAAAACATGATGTTTGAAATATTCACTGTGGTAATTGTTTTTCCAGAGAGGCAAAAGGGCATTTGTTTCCAAAATTTGACCAAATACAGAATAAGAGCAGTAGTATTTAGGCCAAGGTCCACATGGAACCAGTGTCTGAAATTAAAGCAAATGACTCTAGAAACAAAAGCAATTAAGTCTGAAGCCAGAGCTGTTCATGGGGTTTATTAGTTGAGGTTGTTGTTGGTGATGATGGCAATGGTGGCAGTGGTGTGTGTGTGTGTGTGTGTGTGTGTGTGTGTGTGTGTGTGCGTGTGTGTGCATCCATCTCATCAGGAGTGCTGGGATTATAGACGTTTTCTACCACGTCTGGCTTTTGCTTGGGCTCTGAGGATCTGAACTTGAGATGTAAAGCTTGCCCAGCAAATATTTTTACCTGTGAATAATCTCTGTGGCCTGTTATTCATTGTTTTCAAAGTTCTGACTTCTATTTAAAATTGTCAGTGGGTAATAGTGTCTTAGGGTTTCTATTGCTGTGATAAAACACCATGGCCAAAAGCAACTTGGGGAGGGAAGTGTTCATTTCATCTTGCAGCTTATAGTGCATTGTCCAGGTGAGTCAGGAAGGAGCTCAAGGCAAGAACCTGAAGGTATGAACTGATACAGAGGCCATAGAGGAACATTGTTCACTGGGTTGCTCCTCATGGCATAGCCACGCTGATTTCCCATATAACTCAGGACCACTTAACTGCCCAAGGTTAGCATCATCCCCTGTCCTGCACCTCAGGGCTGGACCCACACAACAGTCATTAATTTAAAAAGCATACAACATATTTGCCTACAGGTAATCTGATGGAGGCATTTTCTTAGTTAAGGTTCCCCTTCCCAAATATTCTAGATTATGCCAAAATGACAAAAAAAAGAGCAGACCAGATCAGATTAATACAAGAATAGGAGAAGGTTATGTTTTTGTTGTTTGCTATAAAATAAAGTTTGCAAAAAATAATGTGAAAATATAAACGGAAGTGCCATAATGAATTCCGAGCAGGATTTAGGTAATATAAATTAAAGCATATGTAGATCTATTTTTAGTGAACTCAAGTGTAGTAATGAGAGCGGCAGGCTTGCTTTTCGTCCTGCCCTGCTCCCACACGGCTAGCTTTACACCCTAAATAATTACACGGAAACTGTATTCTTTTAAACACTGCCTGGCCCATTAGTTTCAGCCTCTTATTAGCTAATTCTCACATCTTGCTTTAACCCATATTTAGTAATGTGTGTAGCACCACAAGGTGGTGGCTTACTGGGAAAGATTCAGCATGTATGACCTGGCAGCTGGCTCCATGGTGTCTGTCTCAGAGAGGAGAGGCATGGCGTCTGCCTAACTTCCCTTCTTTGCAGCATTCTGTTCTGTCTACTCCACCTATCTAAATCCTGCCCTATCATAAAGCCAAGGCAGTTTCTTTATTAACCAATGAGAGTCCTCCATCACTCAAGAATGACTAACACTGGTTTAATTGTGCCCCTGTTTTAACACATTTACAACCTTCATCTTAAGATTCAAGTAAAAAAAAGTTATCTGTGTGACACACATTTGAACTGTTTAATTCACATGGGTGATACACAGGTATCCACGAAAGCTTGTTGCATCATTTTCGTCCTATGAGCTGACTTAAAACTGCAGCCCATGCACAAATTCTCCTTTTGAAATGAGCACAGCTATCTTAAAATTAGATGTGCTTGAAATGACACTGTGAAGAATTGAGCCCAGGAGCTATGTTGAAATTGAAGGAAGTATTACATACATATATTGCAGAGGATTACATATGTAAATTACATAGGTCAGCACTTAAGGTAAGTAGTGTTTCTTTGTTGCTCTTTATACATTTATAACTGGTTTGCTGGTTTCAGCTTCCACTTTGCAAGTATACCAGTGCACTTTTCCAAAGTGGAAAATCAAATGCACCTGAATACAATTTGAATAGTATCTACCCAGTGATTTGAGGATCAAATTAAAAGAACACCTCCAACAAACCCCTCGTTACCCTTCTTGGTTTTTTTTTTTGGTGTTTTTTTTGTGGGGGGGATTAAAAATAAAAGTAAAGGCTTCCTTATTCCACAACTGTTTGGGAAGTTATTTTATCTACCAACCCAAAGAAAGAAAAAAAATGGATAAAGGATTTAGTTTTTCATGTCTAAATGTCTACAATCCTTTTGTTGTTATTTTCTATTTTTGTCTAGATTTATTCTTGTGCTCACAGTCTAAGACAACAGCTGCATTTAATGGCACTCACTCATATTCTCAAAGGATATTAATAATTTTGGTTTTGATATCACACACATTTATCTGATACATATATATGTGGTGTATGTAACAGATTAACTTTTTTCCCGTTGCAAACAACCTTCTATTATAACCCCATTTAATTTAGATTACCTGTGGGCTGATGTAATTCCATAGCATAAAAGTATGTTTATGCCTAGCATATTTTAACTAATTTTTATTGCTAATAAGCACTGTCTAATTTGCTCTAAGAGCCTGGCACTGATTGCTTGGCTACTACAGTGGTGTATATAATGTAGAGGATGCCACAAATCACTCCCAGAAGTAGAAATACAGGAGCTTTGACAATTGTATTGCAAAAAGCAAGAAGTACAGAGTTTTTTTTAAGGATCTTGAGTTAATTGTGACTAAGTCCAAATTATGAAAGCCATCTACCACAAAGAAAATACAGCTTACAATCACATGGACATTTCTCTCAGATGAAAAGCTAAATAAGAAACAAAGGAAGCTACTACAATTACTATTTTCACAGAAATATGTCACAAAGAGAAAGTGTATTGAACAAATAAATCATCAGGATAATAAATAGTTGGATGAGTTTGGCTACATTTATCAACTATGCAAAAGTTATTGTAGAGCTGGCTCACATTAACAGAATGCACTGTTCTTAGAAAGGACTAGGATTAGCTTTTCAACAGTAACACTGGATGACTGACAACCACCTGTAAACTAACTCTAGGGATGAAATAAAATCTTCTAGATGGATACCTGAATGCACACATGGACACACACGTATGCACAGTTAAAAATAAAATAAATCTTTAAAATATAAAAGTAATATAAAATATGAACCAACACTTAAAAATTGCTATCTATGAGAATTGCCTGTGTAGTAATTATTTTCTTTTTGCACAGCTTCTAGGCATTGTTAAAAGTAGGACCAATGTTTGCATGTCACTCCAAAAACATATAACTAGACCCCACCTTTCACAACCTGCCTGCTAAAATTTTCCAGACTCAGAAGGAATAGTATACATTTCCTTTTGTATGTGGAGGAAAAACAATGCTGAGCTTCAGGTGGAAGAGGGATTACCAGAAGTAGAGGGTTACCATAGTGTGGCATAGATAAAATGAGGCAGAATCTGATCTTATTGTATTGTGCATATGCTGAAAAATCATGCTGAACTTCATTAGCATATGCAATTAATACACACTAATCAAATATTTATAAATGATATTGAGGACTGAAGACATAGTGCAGAAAGGAGAATGTATTCCCTATACCCAAGTCAAGCAGCTCACACCTACCTGTAACTTCAGATTCAGGGAACCTGACCTGACCTGACCTACTTTCCTAGCTTTCTTGGGTATGTGCATTTATGTGCCCAATACAAACACACACACACACAAACACACACACACACACACACACAAACACACACACTCCCATAATTAAAACTAACATTTGATATTATTTTGAGTTTTTCTTCTTTCATGATAGATTTCATTACAAACTAGAATAGTAATAAACCTAAATTCAAGTTTGAATTTTTATTTTAATTCTGATTGCTCTGTCTCTCTGGTTGTCAGGCTCAACTTAATTTATCTGTCTGTCTCATTAGTCATACCCCACAACTCACTATTCCTTCTCTTCATTCTCCCTGTGTTGCTTTGTTCCTGGTCTGCCCATCTTAATTCCTCTCATCTATCAGAATCTGTACAAATTGCATCTCCTTTTTAATACTGTCCCTATTCCTATGAAATGAAAATTCGTCTCCCTTAGAATCTAAAGACACTTTAATAACCTTATTAAAACCCCCTCCATATACATTGTTGCTGTGTTTACCTCATTATATAGATACATTTATTTTTCCTCTACTAATACAATTCTGGAGGTAGAAAATTATACCTTTTTCATATTTGTATCTACATTGCAAATTTCTTTTCTTACTTACAGCGCTTGGTTCCAAGCATTCCTATTTAATAGGGGAATCTATTTTCTGTCTTTCTATAATTCCATTGCCTAACCTGGGAGAATAATACATGTAAAGTAGACAAAAAGAAATTAGACAAAATACATTTATACATTTATTTAGAGCAGTGAGATGGTTCAGCAGGTAAAGGTTGTCAGGCCTGATGCTCTGCTTTTCATCATTAAAACCAAAACAATGGGGACAGAGAACCAAGTCTTGACCTCCAGTTGAGCACTGTGTCATTCACACACATACACACACACACACACACACACACACACATTTTAAAAATTACTGTATATTTATTTTGTGACATATACCTTAGCAGAATTTTTAAATAAATGTTAGTTTTGTAAGTCTTTTATAAAGATAAAATCTTTCCATATAAAACAACGTTTTTATTGTTCCATTTCAAAATTATATAAAAAGGGTCAAAATGTAGAAGAAATATTAGTTATGGTTTCATTCATTACCCAAAATGTTAGCTTATCAACCATATATATTGCTATCTATAGGTATATAATACTCGACTATTATCATGGGTTGGTTTTCAAAGGGATAGTGAATGCAAAAAGTTTAACAAAGCCTGATCTAGAAGGTCTATGTTGTACCTATGTGTACATGCAAAGCAGTATTTATTCCCAGATTGACAAAAATCAAAATATCGGTCAACTCAGACAAACATTGACAATGTGCTGTGCCTTAAAATATCAAATATTCAGCATAGATAAAGTGCTATTTATGATCAAAATAAATATGAGTCATTAAGAAAAACAAAACAATCTCTCTTTAAATAATATCTTAAATGAAATCCATGAGTTTTACTCCTAAATATGAGAAATGAAGACCTATGTCTACAAAATAATTGTGACTATCAACTTTATTTGGAGTAGTTAAAAAGTAGAGTCAAATCTTAATTAAGGGAGCCATTCTAGGGTTAGCAGAGACTTGACTCTAGAGGGGTTCCCAGGTGTCCAGAAAGATGCCCCCAGCTAGTTCCTTGGGCAGCTGAGGAGAGGGAGCCAGAAATGGCCAGATCCTATTGCCATACTCATGAATATCTTGCATATCACCATAGAACCTTCACTTGGCAATGGATGGAGATAGAGACAGAGTCCCACATTGGAGCACCAGACTGAGCTCCCAAGGTCCTGATGAAGAGCAAAAGGAGGGAGATCATGAGCAAGGAAGTCAGGACCATGAGGCGTGCATTCACCCATTAAGACAGTGGGACAGAACTAACGGGAGATCACCAAGTCCAGTTGGAATGGGACTGATGGAACATGCGACCAAACTGGACTCTCTGAATGTGGCTGACAGTGGAGAATGACTGAGAAACCAAGGACAATGGCGATGGGCTTGGACTCTACAGCATGGACGGGCTCTGTGTGAGCCTTGTCAGTTTGGTTGCTCACCTTCCTGGACTTAGGGGGAGTTGGGAGGACCTTGAACTTAACATAGTGAAGGGAACCCTGATGGCTCTCTGGCCTAGAGAGGAAGGGAGTGGGTGTGTGGGTGGAAGGGAGGGGAGGGAAGGGGGAGGAGGAGGGGAGGAGATGGAAATTTTTAATAAAAAAAATGAGGGAAAAAAAGAAGGTTCTATCTTGGTTTTGTTTTTGCTTGTTTTTTAGGTGTACTTTGATTCTTAAAGGGAGAATTGTCAACAAAGATGGAAAATTTTCATTTAAATGAAAATTTAAATGAATTTATGTGTATTTATACACAGATTGATGTATATTATAGGATTTTTAGAAAGTTGTTAATAGTATGGTTAATTATTATATTTTTCAGGCATCCTTACTGCTATTTGACACTCAACATTCCTAGTTTTGTGTTTACCTCTCTCCCTGCTTTCCTATAGAAGGATGGTGTTGATCTGTGGACAGCTGCTTAAGGCAATTCAAAACATGCGATAAAGCCTTTGGGAGTATAGAAACTACTCCCTTTCATGATTGTTAGGATCTTCGAGGTATATATTTACCAATCTGTGTAACTTAAGTGACATCAGTGTTTTGTACAAATATCCATAAAAAATGTTCAAATAAAACTGAAAACTAAAAAATCCAAAAAAAAAATCCAAATCAGTATGTGTTTATGTCACCAATATATAAATTCAAAATTAAGGTGTATTTGTACATAGAAAACTTTTGTAAGTTAGTAGCAACAAACATTCATGGACATAAATCATAACCTTTTAAAAGAATGTATCAAAGTAGTCAAAAAGGAAGACCCTAAGAAATACAGAATTGAATGGCTCTGGGTTTGGAAATTCCAGAATAAAACATAAACAGTCTAAAATGTGTAGAATATAAGAGGACACTGCAAAGGGTCAAGGGGGAGTCTCTGGGACGAGGAAATGGTCTTCTTAAGTAGGGTGGTGGTTAAGCGGGTGAGTGTGCTGTCAAAACCATATGCCTTTACATTTTTATCCAAATTGTATTAGATATAAACTAACTCTCAAAGGGTTAATTTAAGTCAGAAACCATTCTTTTGTGACATTTGTAAGTATCCCACAATCCAGAGCAGCTGCCCGCCCTGTTGTGGAGACATAATTGCAGCAGTCTGAGTTCTCAGTGAATCTCAAGAATAGCTGAGACAACATGAATAGACTGTCTGGCACATTCTGGGTACTACCCCTTAGAGAGAAGAAAAAGTAGTAAGAAGTAATCAAAGCCAAGTGGCGTCAAGAGGTTTAGACTCAATACACAAACTTTATTTTGCAAAGAAGCTCTTTATACACATCTGCATATATGTGTATCATCTAAACCATTGTCAAATCACATATTAGAAATAGCAGTGGTTCAACTGTAAGTCATTAGCTAGACCAGGGCTCTAAGTAATAGTTACCAAAAAGGTTTATTTGAAAAGTAGAATGATTTTCTATGTTTTTCACAGGAACTATAATCCAGAATACAACATTTAGTAAAGAAAGATTTGGGGATTGTCTGGTTTCTAGGACTTCATACAACTATGCATATAAGTGAACAGCAATAGCCCAGTTTCCTTCCAAACAGCTCATTATTTCATTCAGCTTCTTAATTCCTTCAATTAAATTTCACATATAAGCAAATGAAAACCATGCATAATTTGGAAAAGAGACATTATTCTGTTAACTCCCACACATACACAAGAAGAGTAATCATAAGCAGCTGTCTTTCTTTTAACTAAATTAACAATGCTTATTATGCTCTGGCTTCTAGATGCAAAATAGCACGCTTCCTGTTAATATGCTTGGTTTTTGACCTGACAATAATGCTGAAAAAAATCAGCAGGAAACTCAACTCCCACATATTGCTGGCTGGGGAGAAAGAGGTGAAGGGAAATCGTGTTGCTGGAAATTAAGAATGCTTATTACAACCTGCATCAAGGGCATTTCTGTACCCGATCTGCTGCTGTAAGTTAGGAAGAAGACTCAGAATAAGCTGAGGAACTGAGGCTGTGGGTGGCATACTGATGAAAGAGGAAACTGTCTTTTGAGGGAGCTGCCAACTTGGTGACCCTTTTCTCTCCAGTTCAGGACAAAGTGTAGAGCTGTGATACATACAGTTCTGACACAGGGTGCTAGGGGTTGTTATTGACCTGGATGATTTTACAGTGTTCATATCGTGGTGGACTGATATGAACATATGAAATGTGTCTTGGGCTTTGGTCTCTGATCTCAGACCCTTGAAGAAATGGTTCCAGAACTGACAGTGTTAACCTAATTACAAGGCAAATGTCCCTGCTGGTACTGCACTGTAAGGTTCTTTCAAGCCAAATAAATAAATAAATGGAAAAGATTATTGGTAGGGGTGTGCTTTTTGGTGATGTAGGAGATCCTAGCATCAACCTTTCAAAATCAAGACCATTGTATTTATCTTTTCTTTTGCTGCCTTCTTCAACACAGATTTCCCCCCTTGGTCTATAGACCAACATCTTGAACAATACATTCCCAAAATATATAATCTGGGGAAAGATTCTACTCCTGACAAGCTCTGTACCTTAAGCTTGGGGAAACAAGCAGATAGATAGATAGATAGATAGATAGATAGATAGATAGATAGATAGATAGATAGATGATAGATATTATACACAAAATACTTCATGTTTTATAGGCAGGGCATAATACAACCTGACTGCTATCGAACTATTAGAAAGGAATAAGAGACATAACATAGACAACAATGCACAATTTATGTGTTCTTAGGGATTAAACCCAGGACTTTGCATGCTAATAAATTGTTCTGCCAAGTGAGCTACATCCCAATCCCATAATACTTAATTACCTACAAAAATTTTGATTTTTAAAAGTATGGAATAAGAGAATATTGTAAAAAACTATAACTACATTCTAAGATCCACAGAGGGTTTAAGAAAATTTATAATCCATATTTATTTCATTTTTATACAAAATTGCAACTACACTATAAAATATTTTTGAATGATTTCAGAAATAAAAAAATCAAGTTGGTGTGAAATCACACAATGAAGTTTAAACAGAACTCTCTCATGTAAATCAATGGTCACTTATTTAAAACAGAGAGGACACATAATACACATTATTGCATAATACACAAAGAACTAAGATCTGCAACTATGCTAAATGTCAATGGTTCTGGAATCAGCTTATGGTGGAGTCACATAGAATAAAATTCCATTTATAGTGAATGAGAATGGAAGTCTAAATTATGTCAAAGGAATGTCAAGCATAAAACCCGATTCCAGTAATAGTGAATGGCTTATGAAGAGATTTTGATGAAATAATTTCACTGTGAGACTCTGGTGTCATTCAAATATACATGCTAGAATTTTAACAGCAATATTTTACAAAGTGAATTATAATAAATTCAACATTCTAATGTAGAAAACTACAAACAAGTCTAATGTGAAAGAACAGAATATGTTAAGACAGTATAGATTCTAATTTGTTTCTTAAATTTGCATATTTATGAATGGAATATAAAATTGAATTGTATAAGTGAATGAGTGATTCTTATCTTAAGTATATGGTAAAATGAATATATGCTTTACTATGAAGAGTCTAAGATATCCAAATTTCTTACTACATTTTCTAAAACCTGAATCTCAGGTTAGTTATAGGTATGATTCTAAACAAGTCCTACTCCTAGCACATCTAAATATTGTTATTATGATATAATTTTCATATGAAATTCCCCAGTTTTCAACTGTTCCTTTCAATTCTAAGAGAAAAGTTGACAATTCATGGACAACTAGAGTCCACGATTAAGATATAAAACACATGGCGCTCTGTTTTCTTCTCATTATCAGTCTTTCATTCACTTTTACCTTTGGTTCCCTTTACTCCTGATATGGGTTCTACTGTAGTATCCATCTTAGATGTAAGATAAAAGGCTAATCTTCCATGATGCCAGATCACACACAGATTTAAACAATATGATGGTGACATGGTAGAAACGGAAACTATAATTAATATAATCAATCAGTCATGGTTTTGTGTTATTTATCCCTGAAAATGAAAGGTTACATAGTTACTTAGGAGGAAACATTTAAAGTGTAGAATTTGTGTTAGTCATCAAGGTAAAGTTTAACTTTGTAGGTCTGGATATTCATGTTCAACGTTGGGCAGTTGAATTGGTTTGGGTTGCTGATAAAGATGAAAAACTAGGGTAGAAACTTTTCTTGAAGCATATGCATCTGAAATCAAGAAGCCAAGCGATCCCACTATCCTCTTTGATAACATGCCACCCATGACGTAAGAATGCTCTACCAGCCTCTGAATGGGCCATAATACTCCTCAATCCTGCCACCTGAGACCCGAGTTTACAAATATACTTTTGAGAGGTCTGTGCAAGCCACAAGAGACTCCACCTAATATTATATTAACTGTTTACTGAACAGAAAATGTGTAAATTGGATTGAATCAAATCTGCGTCTTAGGGGGATGTTTCACGTGAAAGAAATTTGCCATCAAGGTAATAATTCTCTAGCTGGCTACAGAATTATTCAGTATTTGATTCAAAAGGCCTTTTCAGTCATTTTACCTTTCTTTATTTGTGAAGAACCCGTGACAAGAAGGTGACAATTAGGGTAGGATGAAAGGGCTTATTGGGGGCAGGAGTAGTTGCCAGGCAAGTCTGATGACCTGAAATTGATCCTTGGTCTCAAGTGGGGAAAAAAAAATACAATGATTCCCAAAATTTGTGCTTGGATCTACACACATGTACAGTGGCACATACACTTGAGAACTCTCATGTTGTGTACATACACACACACACGCAGTAGTAAGTAAGTGAGTAAATAAATGATTTAATGGGTGTGACGTCTCTGTTATATTTAAAATTGCCACTTAAAAATGTTTCCTAAACTTGGTGAGGTTAGAATCATTTTAATGACTAAATAGTTCAATTAGTTAAGAAAAAGATCACATAATTTTGAGACTCATCCTACCTCTTCAGCACTCTCAGCATACAAGCACATTAATCACAAAAAATTAAATATTTAAATTCATAAAAAATGGATGACTTAAATAGTGAGTTTAACTGCAGATCTAAATACCTAAAACGATCAAGAATTTTACGTCATACGTTTTGATCACTGATGCTAACAAGACAGATGAAGCCAGAGAAAGATGATGTCATGAATAGATGTTGAGAAAATGCTGTTTAGGCCTTATTTCAAAAGTGGAAGAGGAGGCAGGCTGTTCCTGTGAATGATATGCTAAGGAAGAATGGTGGTATTTTTGATAGATTGAATGTTTTAACAAAAGCATAAGGTGGACAATCACTTTGGCATGTAATAACAAACAACTGACAAATGAGGACATCATGTCTAGGTGGTAACCTTTGAAAGTGGGTGGGACTGAGAAAGAAAGAACCCTGGTCTGGTGATGGAGGAGTGTCTATGTGCTACCTTCATTGGCTAATAAAGAAACTGCCTTGGCCCTTTAATAGGACAGAAAATTAGGTAGGCGGAGTAGACAGAACAGAATGCTGGGAAGAAGGGAAGTGGGGCAGACGCTTCAGGCAGTCGCCATAGGCAGTCGCCATGCTTCTCCCCTCTGAGATGGACGCAGGATAAGATCTCTCCTGGTAAGCAACCACCTCATGGTGCTACACAGATTACTAAATATGGGTTAAAGAAAGATGTAAGAATTAGCCAATAAGAGGCTGAAACTAATGGGCTAGGTAGTGTTTAAATAAATACAGTTTGTGTGTTGTTATTTCTGGTGTAAAGCTAGCCGGGTGGCGGGACGCAGCCCCACCGTTCCATCTACAGTCTGGAATCGACATCATCACCTACATTTAAATACTTAATTAAGGCATTATGCTGCAGAAGCTCATGATCTTACACCTTCCCTACCTGTGGTAGGTGCTGTTTAGTTGTGTTTTCTATAATGAGTAGATACTGTAACTGCTTTCTATGGATAGCACCATGAATTTCAACTCTCCCTCTATTTAGTTCAGTGATCACAGGTATAGAGAACACATTCCTTCCTAAAGACAGCTACACCATTTCTCCTACTTCATCAGTCTTCCTTGTGAGGTTGTACATGACAGTTTCTGTAGTGAGGATACAATAGCAGCAAAAACTAGGAATGATCCCTCCTCTCAAAGCTCTTTCACTGTTCCACTTTCTGTTAATTTTTTTATAAGAAAAACTCCCACCTTTTGCTGGGCCAGCTGACTTGCCTTTGGCCTTGATAAGTATTCTGTTCTTTAAAAAAAGTGTACCATATTTATTGAAATATAATTTTTAATATTTATCTATTGCTTCTTAGAAATGGTCTCATAAATCCAAGGCTGGCATCCAATTTTCAAGGCTGGTCTTGAACTCCTGATCCACTTGCCTCTTTCTCCTGGAGTACTTGGATTACATGCATGCACACCAACATCAAGTTTTATGAGGGGATGTGCACTGAACCCATGGCTTCCTGGAAACTAAGCAAGCATTCTGAGAACTGAGCTGAATTCTTAGCCCCAAATCCTTTACTAATTCCACATATGTCACCCATTTTTATTGTTATGAACTACAAGGAAGAGCCACATCTAAAGTTATGGTGCAAGCACTGCCGTATTCTGTAGGTCTCTGGGGACTTTAAGAAATTGTTTTCTGGATTCTGGGGAGAAAAAAACACTGTGGTGTTTAAGAAAAAACAATGTAAAATGGAAACAGATGCCAATCAACTCATTCCATGTGAATTATTTATATTCCGTCTCGACAATTTACATCTTGAATGGGTATTTTGATCAGATGCATTGTAATTCTCATCCAAAAAGGCTTCAAATACCTAACAGTTCTGATTAAGCCAAGAAATATTCATTTCTCATCCAAAGCTTAAACGCCGTTTAATTCTCACTGGAATGTCTAAAGAAAAAAAAGTGTAACTCAAGAAGCAAGATTTAAGTTAGCCTCAGCTCTAAAGAATTTTATTTATCATGAGTAATACCAATAATAATATATTGTAGATGCCAATGTGTATTTTGGTATTTGTGAAAATTTATACATTAAACAAACTCATCCAGACTATCAAACCAATACACAAAATAAATTAAAAGGAATTTTTTTTTTGGTAGAACTAAAAAGACTGACTTATTCATTTAGTTACTACATGTTTTTCTTCTGAGTGCCAAACACAGGTCACACTAAGCTAGACATAAACTTTTTTAAAAAGTAGAATAAGTAAAGAAAAAGTTTATCATTATAAATGTGTGGGATTATTTTTATTTGCTAAAATACTGAGCTTGCATCCCAATAGTGGAGGAAGACAGAAATGTAAGAAATGTAAGAAATAAAGTTATTCTAAATAAACATTAAGCTGACTGCAGAACTTATAACAGGAATATAAGTCCACAATAGGAGCTAGCTTAAACTAATACCCAGAAAAAAAAAAAACTGATGCCAGAGATGAAACGTGCATGTTAAAAAGAAGCCATGCTAAGGGAACTATATATAGAAGAGAAGAGGAGGAAAGGGAGGGGAAAGGAAAGGAAGGAAAGGGGAGGGGAGGAAAGGGGAGGGGAAGGGAGGGAAGAAGAGAAGAGAAGAGAAGAGAAGAGAAAAGAAGAGAAGAGAGGAGAGGAGAGGAGAGGAGAGGAGAGGAGAGGAGAGGAGAGGAGAGGAGAAGAGAAGAGAAGAGAAGAGAAGAGAAGAGAAGAGAAGAGAAGAGAAGAGAAGAGAAGAGAAGAGAAGAGAAGAGGAGAGGAGTATAAGAAGTGTAAACAACCTTTGCATGTTTGAAGAATAGAAGGAAGCCCTCATTACTGCTGAAATGTAACAGAAAAGAAGAGTTTGAGATCAGAAAAGACATAGGGACTCACTCACAAATAATTTTGTAGACGATGGAGCTTTTATTTCCTTAAACTGGAATTCTGTGAATACCTTTGGAGGAGGCAGATCTAATATGATTTTCTCTTTTCAGAGCGTACACTGGCTGTTGCCTGGAAAAAATGGATTATACACAGGGCAAAAAAGACTGAAAGAGCAGCTGTCGTAGCCTCCTAGGCAAGACAAGACTGCTTCAGTGCAGGCAGCGGCAGGGATAAAAATGTGTGAAAGTACATGCAGTAATGATCAGTGGGATAGGGACAGAACCCTTAGTGCTTTAGATGTGGAGGTGAGGGAAAGAAAAAAAGTTCATGGTAACCTTTATGTGTCTGATTTTATTCAATAGGCGGGTACTGATGTTACTTTCTAAGCCGGGGAAAGCTAGAGGAGAAGGAAGGAAGGGAGCACAGAATACTTATGCTTAGTACAGAAAAGGTCCTTCTGAGAGGCCCAGTAAACATCCGAGTGTTGACGTGAAGTAGACAGAACCACCATCTGGAACAGGGTAGTGTATCTTAGACCAGCAGGTGACTACCTCTAATCAAACAAAAACCATGGCCAATCAGGCTAGATCCTACATGTCTTAAGTCAAAGCTCTATTTAGTCATGCTGAAAATACCACACTGAGTAAAGATGTTGGATAATGACTTCGTTGCTCTCTTCTGATATGAATTCCTTATAATCCTGGGACTAATCTCCTAAAAAAGCTATTATTATTACTAGGACAATTTTAAAGATGGAGACAGTAATTGAAATAAGCTAAAAAACTTCAATGAACATCACTGAAACAACAAGAACTCAACCTCCAGAAAATTTCATTTTAAGACGTGCATGCCTAATGCTCAAATGAACTGGATTGCTGGTGCAAAATTATAGTTCTAGAACTAATGGTTCTGGCAACCAGGAACCTCACTGATAGAATTTATACTCAATCAGCATCATAAAGGTTCCAATTGGATGTAATTCTTTACCTTGATATGTTATAAAAAGCATCTCATGAGGTCCTTGTCAAAGTTAGGCAAAGTCTGAAAGCCATCCTCATCCTTCAGAAAGCATTTCGAAACAAACACTCTACCACAAGTAAATCTAAAGAAAATAATCACAACTGTACTAACACTACAAGAAATGTTTAAAGGGCATTTAGAAGTAAAAGATGACAAGCAGCATCCTGGAAGCACAGGAAAGCATACAATTCACTTTCAAGCAGATAAGCCAGAGAAAAAATAAAAGAATCAGTTCCAATAACCACAGTGAAATAAACAAAAGAGAGAATGAGTCAAAAGATATAAAATGAGAGATGAGACCAAAAAAAGATTAAAACAGAAAAGAGTTAACATTTAATAAAATGATCAGATTAAATTCTCACTAATAAAAAACATGAATATAAAAGATAAAATTCATCAGTCAACAGGATGGAAAGGACTAAAATAAAACAAAGGGATAAACCCATCAAACAATAATCTGCCTGAAAGAAACTTGTTCAGTGAAGACATAAAGCAAAAATTAAAGATTAGAGAAAGATATTCTAAGCAAACAAAACCAAAATAAGAAGTAGCTAGATTTATGTCAGGTTAAAAATTTAAGTACCAGCTTTAAAAAATAAAGGCAAAAAGAAGCAACTATAATGGAGAACCACTATATAATGATAAAAAGAACTAAATAGGAGAAAATAGCAATGATAAGCATATGTACACCCAACAATACAGCACACAATTAAGTAAGGAAACATTATTAGATTCAAGGGAGAGATGCGGACCACGAGGAGTGCACCCACACACTGAGACGGTGGGGCTGATCTAATGGGAGCTCACCAAGGCCAGCTCAACTGGGTCTGAAAAAGCATGGGATCAAAACGGATTCTCTGAACGTGGCGGACAATGAGGGCTGACTGAGAATCCAAGAACAATGGCACTGGGTTTTGATCCTACTGCATGTACTGGCTTTGGGGGAGCCTACTCTGTTTAGATACGCACCTTCCTGGACCTGGATGGAGGGGGTTGGATATTGGACTTCCCACAGGGCAGGGAACCCTGACTGCTCCTTGGACTGGAAAGGGAGGGGGAGGGGAGTTAAAGGAGGGGGAGGGAAATAGGAGGTGGGGAGGAGGCGGAAATTTTTCATCATCATCATCATCATCATCATCATCATAATGGGAGAGATGGAGTCAACATAAAAATCGGTAAATACTTCAAAATCATATTTTCATTAATGGACAGATCATTTAAACAAAACATTAATAAACAATGACAGCATTAAGCTATAATACAAAGAGTAAGCATCACTAGCAGATATTCATGCATCATTTCAGCTAACTTTAATGCAGAATTCCTCAGACATACAATGAGCCTTCTCGAGGAGAGACCAAACATTAGACAACAAAGTAAATGTCAATATACATTTAAAGAATCAAGTCTGCTCTCCCAGCAGCTGTGACTACATGGACAAGACCTGTGTAAGTTCAAGCCAGCCAACGTCCTAGAATAGGTCATGGATGAATTCATGAAGATCCACCATTTCTGAAAATATTTTGACAATTGTGGCTTTGTGGGGGAAGAAAGTCAGTTTTCTTCAGGGATGGTAGCCCTAAGAGGCTGCCCATGCTGTGTCTTACATACTTGCACACTAAGTTGATCCAATGAGATTATTTTCAAAATCAGATGAAGTAGGGAAGGAAGACTGGCTGAGGCTATGAGGGGAATTTGGAGGGGGAGAAGAGTGAGTTTTATTGTATGCATGTATGATACATACAATTTTTATATAAAATTGGGGGAAATTTTTAAATAAAACAAAGGGAACTGCTTGCTTTTAAATTGTGTGTGTGTGTGTGTTACCTAGTTAGTGTTTTCTGGTTTTAAGTGTTTTTTTATTAATTCCATGAAAATTTCATACAATGTATTTGAACGGTATACATCCCCACTCCTCACCTTAATTCCTCCTAGATTCCCCCCCACTTCCCAACCACCTTGCAACTTCGTGTTCTCTTATTTTGTTAATAACCTACTGAGGGAACCTAAATTTTATTTCTCTAAACATTTTTTATCAAGCAGATATAAAAACAGGGTACAGTCTAGAACCCTCAGGAAAGGCCAACATAAATTAATTCACAGTTAAGTGAGCAATGACACTAGAGAAGACACTTAGGAAAGAGAAAATAAAAAGGTTGTCTCCAAAGAAATTAGTGCAAGAATATAAATTTTGCAAACTTGAAGAATTGAGAAGCTTTAAAATAGTGTTGCCTCCTCAGTACTTCTCAGAGTACACCATAAAAGGAACACAATGTGTAAAATCAATCATGCAGATGGTTAAGGAAGAAAATAAAGGAAATGAAAAAGAATGTTTGATGAATGGATGAAGAAAATATGGCACATTTACACAATGGAATATTACTCAGTATTAAAAGGTAAAATCATGAAATTTGTATATAAGTGGATAGAACTATTAGAAAATCTTCCTGAGTGAGGTAATCCAGACACAAAAAGACAAATGTGGTATGTATTCACTTAGACGTAGATATTAGCTGTTCAGTTTTCAATAAGCATGCTACAATTCACATAACCACAGAGGTATAGACTATGGGGGTATAGATTGTGAGGGACAAAAGGATCTCCCGAGAAAGGGAGAAGAGACTAGATAGTTGTGGATGAAGGAAGGATACTGGAACTGAAGGATCAGACCAGAAAGTAAAGGTAAAAGAGGGATGAGGAAGAGAATTTGGGAGGAACAGCTAAAACTATAGGCCATTTGACAGATCATATAGAAAACTAATATAGTAGAAGTTTCTTTAAAAATATACATATATGAAAGAAATCTAAATAAAATCACCAAATAACAGAGGAGACAAACCCCAACTAGACCTCTCTCACCACCAAATAAAATTTTCAGTGCCAGAAATTTCTTACATCTAATCACGTTGCTGGCCAAATGAAAACCATGAATCAACAGAGGTTATGGCCAAGGCTATTGGTTGTTCTCCACAAATTAATGGTAAGTCATTATTGATAAAGACAACACCTACATAACTCACTGAACAGAAAAGTCAATTGGTGTCTATCTAGAGCCTTCACCCACTGACAAGTATTCATGGTACTGGAAGGTACCCTGTATCCTCCAAAAGGAGAAAGGTAAACACCAGCCCAGTTACAAATAGTTTTACCTACAATGTTGACTTGCCTGTAAGATATGCTGGTACAATAGTGGCACAAACATTGTGGCAGTAACCAATCACTCAGTGAGAAGAAATCCATGCCTGACATGCTCAGATGATCATGAACTTGACACTAAATAGGCTATGGACCAAGGGGAAAACCAACTAATGTTCTGTTAAAGGAGCACAGCTATAAAATGACTCCTAAGAACATTCTGCTATACTCATAGATGTAACATGAGGGAGCTAGGCCTGCTTCTTTGGGTTTCTGTCCCACCCAGTACCCCACAGCCAGCAAGCCCCAAAGAAATAACACAGAGATCTCTATAAGTTATAAGCTGATTGGCCCATTAGCTCTAGCCTCTCATTGGCTAACTCTCACATCTTGATTAACCCCTTTTTTCTGATCTATGTTAGCCATGTGGCTCAGTACCTTTTTCGGTGGTTGCAGATCACATCCTGCTGCTTCGGTGATCTGGGCAGGAGTGGGAGGAATCAACTTCCTCCTTCCAGAACTCTTCTGTTCTCATTACATCATTTCTACTTCCTGTCTGGTTTTCCCACCTATATTTTCTGTCTGGCCAATCAGCATTTATTTATAACATGATTGACAGAATACAGACAATTCTCCCGCACCACATTGATAAGTGTCTTGCTCGACCATCACCAGAGAAGCTCTGTCCTGCAGTAAATGAAACAAATGCAGAGGCCTACAACTGGACAAAGTGCAGAGAGTGGGAAGCCTAGGAATATTCATTTATAAATGGCTTGTCTCCAACAAATCCCTACCCTCATGGCCCAGAGAACTCTAGAAAAGAAGGAAGAAAGATTGTACGAACCAGTGGAGATGGAGGACAGCAAAGAAACAAGGCCTTCTAGACACAACAGGACTGGTGCTCATATAAATTCATAGAGAATGGGGCAGCACGCACAGGGTCTGCAGAGGTCTAAGTCAGATGGGGATCCAGTACTGAGAGGGGAAGTGAACCAAAGCCCCCATCCCTAACCTAAAAGCTATCTCCAGTTGATAAATTCTCACAAAGGAAAAATTAGGGATTTTTTTTCCAGTAGAGTCTCACTGGGTATATAAATCATACTTAAGGGCAGTCCCTATGATCAGCATTATAAAGCCAACACAAGAAGAACTCAATAGTATTTTTGAAGTATTTTCTTTGTTTTATTTCATAGTGCTTTGTGTAGTCTTCCTTCCTTCCTTCCTTTCTTTCCTTCTTTCTTTCTTTCCTTTCTTTCTTTCTTTCTTTCTTCCTTTCTTCCTTTCTTCCTCCCTCCTTCCCTCCCTCCCCCCTCTCTTTCTTCTTTTCATTCTTGTTAACATTAGAGGCCACTGTCTTATACATTACTGTTTCCCATTTTGCTTCTCTGGGTATTTGATGTGTGTTAATGTCGTGTCTCTGTATCCTTATGTTTATCTTGTGCTTTATCTTTGGCTCTCTTTTTTTTATACCATTATGATTTCTTTATCTTTATTTTATTTTAGCTTATTAAAGATGTTATTTAGCTTATTAAACATTTTTAAGATGTTTGTTTTCTAATGAGAAAGAATAAGAAAGAGTGTAGATATGTGTGAGTGAGAAGGTGGAGATGATCTGGAGGGAGTTGAAGAAGGAGAATCCATTATTAGAATCTATTGTATGAAAAGAAGTCTATTTTCAAATTAAAGAAAAATTCTGAAGAAAAATAGAATAGGAAAAATATATCTCAACATATAAAGGCTATATGACCAAAAAGGGTAAAGAATGTTAGCTTGATTGTGAAACATGTTGGTTCCTGTACATAAATTTACAAAACTAATAAAGATGAGATAGAAGCTTTAAAAGTTTCCCTCTCACATGGCGGTTAGTGATGCGTGCCTTTAATCCCAACACTTGGGATGCAGAGACCAGTGTATCTCTGTGAGTTCAAGGCCAGCCTGGTCTACAAAGAGAGTGCCAGGATAGGTTTGAAAGCTAAAAAGAGAAACTTTGTCTCAAAAAAGAAAATAATAATAATTATAATAATTACAACAACAACAATAAAAGTTTCACCCTATTTAGGAGAAATTTAAGTTTTTAAAACAGAGAAAAATTCTTTGAAGAAAAGAAGATCCAAGTGGAAAAGAGAGAAGGAAATGATTTTGAATAATAATTGATGTACATTATACACATTTATTAAAAGGTCATAATGAAACCTATTATTCTGAGCCTCTTGGTGGTGGTGCATGTTTTTAATCCTGGAAAGAACACTAAAAAGAAATCCCAACTAGCTCTGAAATGAGTATAATAAAAGATTATTTATTTAGGGGTAGACTCACAGATCACAACAATCCTCGCTCCAAAGGGGAACAACAACCGAATCCTGCAGCCAGAAAAGAGGCCAGATGTCTGCTTTACATCGGCATTTAGAGTATGAGAGGCCACACCCAAGTGGGCAGGTAACTTTAAGGCTACTGGCTGTAGGAATTCCTGCAGCATAATCCCAGCACTCAGGAGGCAGAGGTAGATAGATCTCTGTGAGTTCAAGGTTAGCCTATTCTGTAAAGCTAGTTCCAGGAAAATCAGGGCTATTACACATAGAAACCCTGTCTCAAAACAAAACAAAACAAAACAAAAAATGAAAACAAACAAAAAAATCTTTTGTACAATTTATATAAGCTGTTTTTAATATCCCTTTCCAGTGTAGTATTAAAACTGGGTTTTAATACAATTATTTGTCCTTAGAGAAAATCAATATAAAACAGCTATCTTGAGATATTGTCTACATCTCACCAAAGCAGTTGTCAATCAAGGATACAAACATCATAGACTAGGAATAATAACTAACTTTTAAAACCTCTGTGGTGTATTTTTCTCAATTCACTCCATTTGTTACAGGGATCGATAAAAGTACTTTATCAATACTTACTTAACAAGTATCTAAAACTGAGAGACACCGAAAACTAGCCATCAATTTTAAACTGGAAAAAGTACAAAGTCAAAATATACTTCTACTATTGTCATAGCTTTGTCTGTTTCAAATCACTTCTCACACTGAGCTACTTACACAAAGATTAGTTAATTATAGAAGCTTGTGTTTCCTGCGATCTCCCATGCTGACCGGAGTAACCCTGACAGAATTTTTCAACACCTCTACAGTGAAATAGTTTTGCCATCTGTAGTCTCTTAGGGTGTATTAAAAGAATATTTTAGGGTGTTTTGTTTTTGTGAGCAACATTATTTCAATGTGTACTGAAAATATCATTATTGAGCCTAATACTCAAAGGAAAAAGCAAAAAGAAGTAACGAACATTCATTCACTGCCAATCATTTGCACATTTTTTTCTAACTCAATTATGTTACTAATAAGATAAACTATCTTTCAACATTTTGATACTAGTTAAATAGTAATTTTTATTGATTTAATTTTTACCATCTCCCATGTCCATGCTTCTCCTATTCAGTGCTATTTCTAAAACAGGTGAATATATGTGGAAATTTAACGCATCAGGAGATATGTTGTACTAAGTAATTATTACAGACTAAGCCACAAAGTTCAGAATACTACAGTAGAAATTATAATTATATTTCAATTCATACATTTCTGCCTCAAGTGCAGAATCAAATTCTTTCACAAATCATCTTGGCTGAAATTAGCAGGCCATGGTGTCGAGGAAACACATTTTGTCGAGCTAGAGAATTTGGCAATATGTCAACCTTTAGACTAATTCACATTACTGAGGGCCTACTAGAAGCTGATTTATGTTTAGTGTTTCACATATGCCTCCTGAGAGATAGTTGAGACACAGTCTCTATATCACAGCAATTGCACTAGTTCATGGTCTTCTTCTTATATTAAGCCTCACTTAATCATGGCAAAATGCACATCAGGCAATAAGACTGGAAGTTGTGACTACCATTAGGACTTTGGGGAAAGACACAATAAATATGATACATAAAATATATACACTCTATGAAGATTATTCTTTTTAAAATATCTAAAATCTATGGCTTAAGAGACTATAAATCCAAAGACAATGTATTCAGTATACTAAGGAACTAATGAAGGACCTTTGATATTGACACTCAGGATATTTACACATGCACAAGACACTGAAATACAAGCAACTTGAAAAACTCTTCACTAAGTTCACCTGCAAGAGAAAGTCTGAACATTTTTATGAAGTCTGTAGTGTTTTTCTTCTGTTTAGTAGAAATTTTAGCCTAACCGTTACCTAATTCTCAAGAGAACTCTTGTTCTTTCATTCCCTGACATTTATTAGCTGAGTGACTTTTTATTGTTAAATATATTTCATAACAAATATTATTGCTTCTAGCCTGCAGAAGTAGCTCCAGAAAAGCCTATAAATAGCCAATTAATACTTTCATGCTACAGTAATCCAAGTCCTAGAGTAGTGGTTCTCCATCTTCCTAATACTGGAATCCCTTAATACAGTTCCTCATGTTTGGTGACCCTCCAAAGATAAAATTATTGTTGTTTATACTTCATAAGTGTCATTTTGCTCTTGTTATAAATCATAATGTAAATAATTGATACAAAGATGGTCTTAGTTGACCCTTGTAAAAGGGTTGTTAGAGCCCCTGAGAGTCAAAACCTACAAGTTGAGAACAAGTGTCCTAGCAACTTAAAGATTGAAATTTAATAAACTGTTAGATTGATACATAGTTTCAGTATGTTTATACATTCACAAGGTTTTATGTAGAATATTAGTTTAATTGAAGATGGCCTCTGGAGAGTACAATCTCACGGCTCTCTGTTTTCAAATTAATATAACTCACAGAAGGAGATATAATTTTTCAAGGTATTTTCTAAAACATGAACATCTAAAACTCCAAAAGAGATGATGTCTTAGGACTCATAAAATCAGAAGAACAACAATGATCTTCAAAGACTAAAGCTACACTGGGATTGTTCTTTGTCCCTGACAGACTGCAGTACATCTATTCCTGTCCTTCTATAAGCTGAGAATAATTACATTAACTCACTAAACACCCGAGTCATGTAAGTAAATACGTTAGTGCATGCAGTCTCCTGAACACTATTACACCAAATTAAATCATCTGGCACCCAAAAGCAGTTGAAGAAAGAGCCTTGGGGAGACATGCAGCTCAGAGTCAGCTGAGAGGACGATACAGAGAGAAACACTGCAGCATTGTACAAGGTGCCTTGTCTAAGTGCCAGGCACTAGAGAACTCTCACACAGTTCATGATTCAAAATTTGCATAGATTAGCTTGTTATTTGAATGGGATTAAGTTCCTCATGGTGTCATAAGGAATAAATCCCCAATAGAATTGACTTCATGATCTTTTACTAAATGGAACATCTCCAAATAAAAATTGAAAAATTGAAAAAAATTCCAAATTAGATTTAGTAGTAGAGCCCTTGCTAACATGTGCAATGGCCTGGTTGTCAGAGCCTGGGATTAAGATAATTCAAAAAGATTTGTGGGAGCACACACCTGTGATCCCAGCACCTTGAACATGAAAGTAGGAGCATCAGGAGTTCAAAGCCAGTTTTGGTTACACAACAAAGTTTCAAGACAAGTTGGAATACATGAAGCCTTACCTCAAAAAATAAAAATAATAAGAAAGATGACTTAAGGTAATAATTAATCTATTTTCTGTATCTTTGACAAGTCTTTAGATTTCATTCACCATGTAAATTTAGATTGTCTCAAAAGCATCTGAGATAGTAATTACCAGTGCCTTTTAAGATGAAAGATGTAAGTGCAATTTTCTGCATATGTCTTCTTTAAAATGTAATGCTAAAATCATCTCTTTCAACTACTATATTTTATTCTCAAGCAAGATACTAAAGGGGAATGAACGAGAGACAGCCTAAGGGAAAAGCTAAGCAATTTTCTTCATGCAACTTTTGTCTTAAATGACAGAATTAAATCATGCCCAAATCGCATTACTTCAGTCCAAAGGTCACTGTAAGATTTACAGTGATCCTTAAAGTATTTATAAAAATCGAAACAGAACAGAGAATAAACTTCTGTTCGTATAATAGGCAATGTTTCAAAGTTCATTTCATAAAAGAGGTCATAAGACCAATACATCTTTCTGTCATTTTAACAATGATGTTTAAAGTTTAGCTTTGATATTGAAATGGATATTAACAAAGGCAACTCCAAAGAACAGATGAAGCTAGGTGGGAGTGAAAACACCTTACTTTTGTTTCAAAGTGCATGCAAGTGAAATTTACCCTTAGCGCTCCACAGTGTAATTCTGGGTGCACTGGCAGAAGCTAAAAAGAGCTGTAGATGGCCCTCCCAAAAGCATTTACTGAGGCAGGCATTGACACACTTTGAACTGTGGGACAGTATTGATGATGACAAAAGGAAGACATGTCAGATCAGATATCTGAGTTTTACAGAGAGAAGCAATTTGAGGCAGAATGTTCTCATTTAACATCCTCCATGCACAGAATATCTGGGAGAAGAGAAGAACAGAAAATAATCATATTCTTGGACATTGGGTCTAGTCCCAGTGATGACTGTTCTACATGAAAAAAAGTTTAGGTATGTTTTTGGTTGTAAGCCTAGCCTTTAACATAAGCCATCTCTCTAGCCCAGTTGTTTATTTGTTTTATTTTGGCTTTGGCTTGTTTTTGGTTGTTTGTTGTTTTTTTGAGAAGCGGTTTCACTGAAGCTTTGGAGCCTGCCCTGAAACTCGATCTTGTAGACCAGCATGGACTCAAACTCACAGAGTTATGCCTGCCTCTACCTATTGAGTGTTGGGATTAAAAGCGTGCACCACCACCGTCGGGCAAAACAATCCTGTACAATAAGGGAACTTCTGAAGCTGGCCTGTGGTGGCACAAGCCTTTAATCCCAGCACTCGGACTTGGGGGACAGAGGGGAAAGTGGAGGAAGGCGGATCTCTGTGAGTTTGAGTCCAACTTGGTCTACAAGAGCTAGTTCCAGGACAGGCTCCAAAGCTACAGAGAAACCCTGTCTCAAAAAAACAAACAATAAAGAAACTTCTAGAGGCATCACAATTCCTGACTTCAAACTCTACTACAGAGCTACAGTACTAAAAACAGCCTGGTATTAACATAAACAGACAGGAGGACCAATAGAACTGAATCGAAGACCCAGATATTAACCCACACACCTAAAAACGCTTGATTTTGACAAAAAAGGAAAAAAATAGAAAATGTAAAAAAGAAAGCATATTCAGCAAATGGTGCTGGCATAACTCCATATCAACATGTGGAAGAATGAAAATAGATCCATATCTATAACCATGCACAAAACTCAAGTCCAGATGGATCAAAGACCTCAACATATGATGGAGGCCTCCCATTGGCTAATAAAGAAACTGCCTGGCCCATTTGATAGACCGCCCCTTAGGTGGGTGGAGTAGACAGAACAGGAAGAGGAAGTGAGGTAGAAGGGTCAGTCAGATGCCACACCTCTCCTAAATGAGACAGACTGCCGTGCCTCTCCTCAGAGAGAAGACAGATGCGATGAAGCTCCAGCCCAAGATGGACGCACGCTAGAATCTACCTGGTAAGGCACCACTTTGTGGTGCTACACAGATTATTAGATATGGGTTAGTCAAGATGTGAATAAGAGCCTGAAAATAATGGGCCAGGCAGTGTTTAAAAGAATACAATTTGTGTGTTGTTATTTCGCGTGTAAAGCTAGCCATGCAGGAGCTGGGCAGCCAGGAGCTGGGTGGTGGGAAGCGGTCCAACAGCTCCTCACTACAAACATAAAACCAAACACACTGAACTTTATAGAAGAGAAAGTGGGAAGCATACTTGAACGCATTGGCATAGGAGATCACTTTCTAAATATAACCCCAATAGCACGGAAACTGAAAGAAACAATTAATAAATGGGACCTCCTGAAACTGAGAAGCTTCAGTAAAGCAAAGGATACAGTCAAGAAGACAAAGCAGCAGCCTACATAATGGGAAAAGATCTTCACTAACCCAACTTTGAACAGAGGGATGATCTCCAAACTATACAAAGAACTCAAGAAACTTGTCATCAAAAGAACAAATAACCCAATAAAAAATGGAGTGCAAACCTAAACAGAGAACTCTCAACAGAGGAATCTAAAATGGCTGAAAGACACTTAAGGAAATGTTCAACATCCTTAGTCATCAAAGAAATGCAAATCAAAACAACTCTGAGATTCCATCTTACACCTGTAAGAATGACCAAGATCAAATACACTGATGACAACTTAGGCTGGAGGGGATGTGGGGAACACTCCCCCATTGCTGGTGGGAGTGCAAACTGGTACAGCTGCTTTGGATATCAGTATGGTGATTTCTCAGAAAATTAGGAAACAACATACTTCAAAACCCAGCAATACCACTTCTGGTAATGCTCAATCATACCACAAAGACATATGGTCAACTATATTCATAGCAGCATTATTTGTAATAACCAGAAACTGGAAACAACCTAAATTCCCCCAACCAAAGAATGGATAAGAAAAATTTAGTACATTTACACAATGGAGTACTACACAGTGAGAAAAATAATGACATCTTGAAATTTGCAGGCAAATGGATGGATCTAGAAAATATCATATTGAGTGATGTGACCCAGACCCAGAAGCACAAATGTAACATGTACACACTCATATGTGGCTTTTAGACATAATCAAAGAAAAACCAGCCTGCAATTCACAATCCAAGAAAACTTAGAGAACAAAGAGGAACCTAAGAGATACATACATGGATCTAATGTACATGGGAAGTAGAAAAAGACAAGATCTCCTGAGTAAATTGGGAGCATGGGAATCATGGTAGAAGGTAGAAGACTGGGGAGAAGAAGGGAGGTGAGCAGAGAAAATATATAGTTCAATAAAACAAAAAAGATTTATATATGATTTCTGTCATTTATTTACTCTGGTCAAAATCGGAGCCCTTTCCATATCACTTAGACTACAAAGCAAAAGTTTTACGGTGGTCGAAGTGTGTGATCTAAGTCATGTTACTTTTCTGAGCCCTCTACTTGGTCCCAATCAGTTCTGCCTCTTGACTGGGGATTCCTCTTCCACCTGTTACCTGCAATGACATTCTGTTCTATGTGCAAGCATTTGTTCAAATTGACCTTCCTTATGAGTTCAACATTTCACAACCTATTTACAATAGCAGTCAATTTTCCTGCTTTCCTAGGGTCCCATCTCTCTTCTGTAGGCTTGTCTGGGTTTTTATTATTGACCAAATTCAGTTTTATGGATGACTGTGCTACTTCATTATATATTGATCATATTCCTGTCACACCATGGTTATCCCAATTAAATGTAATCTCCATTAGGAGAGGGATTAGGGATTTGTGTCAATCTTATGTCTGTCTGTTTGATTTACATGCACAAACCTTGACATGAATCTTCCACTAATCAGTTTTTTTCTAACTTCCATCTTGTATTTTTTTATTCATTAAACATGGACTTCTATAAAAAATACAAGATGGATACTCAATTCCGTCTTTTATATTAAAAGGAAAATAACTTATGGGAGGAATAGCAAGCCTTCACCCTCTAAACTGCTAAATTAAGATCCACAAACTTGACAGGTGATAATAATAATCAACAATTATTATTATTATTTATTATTATTATTATTATTATCATTATTGACTATTAGTATTATAATAACTCTCTACTTGGGAATATTTCTAACCCTGTTCACCATCAAAGTTGAATCCTACTGGAGAACCATGCTGACATGAATTAAGCACTACTTGAATCCTCTGTATTCTATAATTTAAACAGTCAACCACCCCACTGATTCTGCAGTCTATGGTCCAGGTTAATGTTGTTGCCGTCCCCCGGTCTTACTAAATATTCTACTTCAATTGTGGACAGCTGTGTGGCCCTCTAATCCTAACATTTTTCATGAAGAAAGGTATGAAATACATTACCAAGATTACCTATTAATAACTCCATTATGTCTGTTTTGACCAAAAAAAAGTAGCACTTCAATCTTAGAGGTTCAGCACATTCATATTTTCAAACATTCAGTATTTTTGAGATGTGTGAAGGGATGAGTAGCAGCAATACTTTGCTTTAAATGACTAAAGGTGAGGTCTATGAGCTGGGAAAGGTACCATCAAGCACACATTTTTATTCATAGCTATAGTAGTATAGTAGAAATTATCTGGGAAATTTTGGAGTGTATGTGTGGATTTGTATTTCATCTACATGTATGTGTAGTGATGTGTATGTGTGCTAATGTGGGAGCCACAGAACAACCTCAGTGTCTTCCTTCATTGTTCTCCATCTTACTTCTGAGGGAAGATCCCCCAGTAAACCTGGAGTTCTTCAATCCAGTTAAACTGGCTCAGCAGAGAAGTCCCAGGATCCTCATTTCTATATCTTCATGCCATACCACAAACACTTCACTCAGAGTCTTTTCCCATTTGGAAATCTTCCTCTACCTAATCCCTCCCATAAAATATAAGATTATTTTTTTCTGGCAGCCATCATTCCTGGCTAGAGCCCTTGGGTTACCTAGTTGGGCTTTACAATGACCATAGTTAAAGGTGTCAAAAGTGAGCTAAAGGAGAATGAGAAAAGAATGCCCAATATTTGCTTCTTAATGATCAACATCCTTTATATAGATGCAATTCAGTAATTTGCATGATACCCTGGATGAAGAAATCTCAAGGCTCCACACTGAAATCTCCATACATTGATATGTGAAGTTGGAAGTATTTATATCAACTTTATTAACTGTACTATATAAATCATATTCAATTTTAAACATGTTCTTATTCTCAGTTTTATCTGTTCTGAAGAAATTTTACAAAACTATATGCCAGTGAACAGTAAATAACCTATCAAGTCATAAAAGTGGCAAAACATAGGTTAAAAATAAATTTAGGTTTATGACTACAATAAACCCCATAACAATACCTTTATGGTCATTTATAAACTATTCTCACATTTTATAACACACAATGTTTTAAAATCATGTGATTGTCAGTGATTGGGGAACTGCCTTAACAAATGTTTAAATATTTTTGCCAAAAATGAGCAAGGTTTGTGTCAAACATGATTTTATTTTGAATTCCAGAAGGCATCTAAATACACATTTAAACACATGTAACATTTTGTTGACATTTTTAAGAATCCAGAGATTGAGAGACAAATATTCACTCCAAAAACAACAATTATAATTCCAGAATCATGAAACTGAAAACATCACATGCTGTAACTTTCTATCTGGATAGCATCTCCTCCTCAGGGACACCTGGCCAGTTGTGCATTTTATCATCAGGTGGACATTTCAGAGACAAGGAGCTCCTCGTTATTGTCCAACTGTTTGGAATGAGTGGTAGGGGTAGCAGGGCAAATAGAGCAGGATTCCTTTATGCTGGAATAGACCCTTCCTATTTCTCACATTCATCTATGGACCAAATTCAGAAAGACCCTCTCAATCCTTTCCATGTAATAACCGCTTGAGGTCTGAACATGTCTTTTATATTCCCTTTCTTTTCCCTTCTTCTTCAATAAAATGTCTTCCCATAGACTGTGTCTCCTGTGAACATCTTTCCAAATCCTTAACCGCTGCCCCGCTGCCTGTGAGTTTATCAGTTGTGTACTCAATTGTGCTAATTTTGTGTGTTTCTATGTGGATGTAGACAAAAGCTGTCCTTTCTGCCACAGTCCAAACTGTATATTCACTCTAAAACTGCTGCAATTCACAAGGGCATTGTCATCCTCGCTCCTGCACATTTATAAGGGCGCAGTACGTTTCCAGAAGAGAATGAATCATTTGACATCTGGATATGAATAATAAACTAATTTCCTGCAGGCTCCATGATCCAGGTGTGGAGATCTCTGAAACGTCTGGACCTGTTATTTACCACAAACCAAATTTAGACCAACAGATTAACTTCAGACTGACTGAAGTTCTGACAACTTAAATTGTATGTTTTTCATCTATACAGGGAGCATAAGAGAACTGTCATACAGCGAGATTGATTTCACCCACTGTCCAATATTCTTGGGAAACTATTTATCCCTGAATTGAAGAATACATATTGTTATGCTTCCACTTCTATATATTAATCACCTGAATATCAGAGAGCATTTTATTTATTGCTGTGCTGAAAGGTATATTCGCTTTGCCTCAATCACTCTACTTTTTTATATTAACAGGAGAGTGAATTCTTTTCTTTATAAAATCAAACTTATTAAATCACTGATATCCACACCATAATTAAGTATTCTATAGAAAGTGTGCAATGTTTTTAAGAAAAAGGAGAGGCAAATAAATCAAACCTGCTTAGGGTTCTAATTCGACTATGGCAGTGGTTTCCAACCTTCCTAATGCCGTGACACTTTAATATAGTTCCTCAAGGGTGTGGTGACCCCCAACTACAAAATTACTCATATTGCTATTTCATAACTGCAATTTTGCCATGGTTATGTATGAATGATAATGTAATATCTAATATGCAAGATATCTGATATACGACCCCTGTGAAAGGGTCTTTCGACTTCCCAAAGATGTCGAGACTCACAGGTAGAGATACACTGTGTTACAAAGTCTAAAAACACCACATGTCAATATCCTTAATAAGCCAGTACTGGTCTATAATGGAAAACAGAAATCCTTCACAGTTAGTGCCAGGACATGAAGGTCATTGCTGGAACATATAATCAAAACCAGAAAAGTTGATGGTAGCCAAGAACACACTTTTTGTCCAACCATATTCAGTGACCTTACTGATAGTCAATATCTAAAGGAAACCAGCCTTCTAAAAGGAAAGGAAAGAGACCCTGACCCTGTGGAAAGGAAATGTGAGCATAAACAATACTGGCTACACGTTTAGTTTCTGAAAATGGCAATATTCTCATCAGTTATGAGAACTTTTGATGCTACTACTCCAAGCTTTGCATTTTAAATTAGTCCTGTGGGGATAAGGATAACTGAATATGAAAACAGATCTTATAATTGTTATATGTGATTTCTTCATAAGGATATTAAATTATAAGGCACCTGCACTAATTTAAGTCATCATAAAATATATTTTAAATATACTTTTATTATTAGCAAATTTAAATCACTTATCCTGGAGCCAATCTCCAAATATATTGCAATAACTATAACAAATGACTATAGCAAAGACATTAACAAAGCCAGGAGAATGGATTCTTGGAAGCTTGATGATATAAATTTTATACCCAGAATCTGGATGGTGAATGTTCTGACCTCTGACCAGTACCACACATATGCCACCATGGTGTGTGCACTTCACCACAAGAAAATAAATAAAAAGATGTGAGAAGGAAGCATGGGAGAGAATACATATAGGTGCGTGCAGAGAAAATTCCCAGGAACTCGGCTGCTGACCACCCGTTTGCAGCTCTGCCTTATTCGAAGTGAAGGAGAATGCACAGACCCAGCCCATCTCTCCCAAAGCCCGATAGTGTTGAAGTACCCCACCTGTTGCTAATCACAGTTGAAGGAAGGACAAAAGTTACATGTAGCACTTTCAAACCAGCAGCCTCCCCCAAAGCACAGTCTCAAGTAGTTCTATTATTTATACCACACTGACCTCATTTCACCTCTGCCAAAATAGAAGGAAGTTATCTAGAGAAGCTGGAAGTCATTTTTATTCTCGGAACTATAATCAGAGGCTACAGTGATGAGCTTAGGGTATCTGTTCATACCTTCTTCACCAGTAGCGTGGAAACTGCTGAGAACAAGAACAAACACGAGAACTACCAGGCCATGGCTTGATCACCGCTAATTAATAAACAGAAAGTTGTATTTGAAAACTCTGACAGATTCAACCTCCTCCAACTTGCCAAAGCTTTTTTCCTGTAGATTTTGCACTTTCCGGGGTAAATACTTTGAAATAAAGTTCACTTGTTTCTGAAATGCTTTTTACCTTGATTCATGTTTTTCAGCTCTGGGAAACGTGTCCTGAATCAATGTGTTGTTACAAACTATGTTTTTTTTGGTGCTGTGTGTACGCATCTTGTAAAAATTCTGATAACTCTTCAGACTCCCAAGCTTTACAGAAAGATGTGCACGGAAACATTAAGATGTGCTGGTAAGAGTGATTTAGTTGCAATGAATATAGTTGTTTCACAAAGCTTCTGAACGTGTGTCTGAGCCCCTGAGTCTTCAAACACGCAGAGATCTAGTCCATATATTAAGCGAGAGGAGGTTTTCCTATCGTGCTAATGAATGTGTTACCCATATACTAAACTACTTTATATAAATAATTGAAAACACGATCCTAAAGTTAAAAAAAGTACTTAACTCAAAGTTCTAAGATAAACTACAGGTCAGGGAAGCCTTTCTCTGCAGGAATGGAATCCAATTTGATGAAACCTTTTCTCTCAATTGGAAAAAGCCTGCCCTGGGACTTTAGAAAAGTTTTCCATATACCAGTTTCCAGGACTTAGAGCGCGAAAAATAGCAGAAAGCGCTTGGTGTCCCTTCTGCTGGAGGTAATGCCCCTGCACCTCCCACTCAGGGATCTGACCCTGAATTTGCAGAAGTTCCGGTCGCTTGTGCTAGAAAGCAAAGCATACACCCTAAAGTAAAGCAAAATAGTGGTCCCCAGCCAGCCGCAGATCGCCAGCTGAAGTCAGTTAGAAGCAGCAGTCCCAGGAAAGGGCCCCCTGGACGGTACCTCTCTGCTGATGCGCTGCGGACTGTCGCCTCTGCTGTGATCGCTGTGCCTGGGAGCCTTCTAGTGTCCCCCAGAGCAGGAGCAGGAGGACCCCGGCCGCCGCTGGCATCGTGGCCGAACGGATCCACTCCTCAGGAGCTCGCGAAGTTGCTGCCTCTGGTCTGCCCAGGCTGGAGTGAGCAGCTGCGGGGTGGGGGGGGGGGGGGTTGGGAGAAGGGGAGAGGGGGAGGAGACAGCCCTCCCCAGCTCTGCCCCGCCACCGCCCAAGGGTGGGGGAGAAAGGACAGTCCCCACCCCTTTTCAGGCCTGGGCCTTTAAAGGGTCCTTGGTTGAAAGGACGTTTCCTCTGAGTGTTTCCTTGGTCGGGGAAATCACGCCTTATCGCGACTTATCCAAACTTCTTTAGCATTAAGAAAGTAATTGACACCAAGGCTCTCTAGGATCTGCGAAATCCCTCCAGATGGAAAACATTATCTCCCAGAAAGCCATACAGTTAGAAACTTTTGCAGTAAGTCCTGGCAAAACGGTGTGCAGCTGCCCTGGGTCGAGGTGACCCTGGGCTGTCCCAAGGCCAGGGTGCTAAGGAGTTAGGAAATTGAGGTTTCCTATGGGGACCACCCCTCTTGGGAGGTGACTGTCCAGGCAGCAGCAGGGGGTGGCCAACTAAAGCTGTCTCAGTTCTACTGAAACGTTTCTCATCACTCCACTGGTTGGAAGCTGTTGCTGTACTCAGGGGACGTTATTAAAAAGGGATGAAGTGTCTGCGAGGATTTCTGTGTTTCCATTATGGCGGCTTCTTCCCTTTAACTCAAGAGAACAGCATTTTGTTCTTATGTCACTGGGTTCACATGGCCACTCCATATCAGGTTGTTAATGATAAGGTCAAGACCAATGGCTCTCAGTGAGACCTCAGAAAGCAACTTAATAGGTTTTAGCAGGATATTCTTTGTGTCAGTGTACCATGAGATCAGGATGCCCTCCTCTTGGTCTCCTAAATGGGCCTCTCCTCTCTCTTCTCCCTCTCTCTCTCTCTCTCTCTCTCTCTCTCTCTCTCTCTCTCTCTCTCTCTGTATGTATGTATGTATGTATGTATGTATGTATGTATGTATGTATGTGTGTGTGTGTATTTGAAACAGGATCCCACTATGATCTGGAATTAAGAGATGTGCTTGCATCTGCCTGTCAAGTATTGGGATTAAAGACATGGGCGAACCCTGTAGATATTTTCAAAAAAAAAAAAGCATTGTTTTATATTAGAAATACGATTGCAGCTTGTCTGAAAATAAAAATTTGTATTTACTAATTTTATTGGATTCAACAATTCAGCCAACTAAGACAATATTTTATGGATTTCCACTTCACTAATATCCGTGCAACATTTCCAAGACTCTTGGAAATGACTGATTGCAACTCTATATGATATGGGAGTCCTTGCGTTAGTATGTTCTGCTTTGCATACTAAGGAAGTATATGCATACGTTTCCCTATTGCAGTAATACAGTTATGCATGTGGCTTATTTTCCTTTTTAGTTTATAGTTAAGATGTATGCATTTTTAAGATGCCGCATAGAAGTTACAGTATTTTCAATGGATTTCCTTTCAGTAGAATAGGGAGTAACTCTCCTAAGGGGTTGATGAGAATCCACACCAAGATTCTTCCTTCATCAGGAACGCTTCTAGAGGCATGTCTAAGCTTCTACTTTTAGATCTGTGGTTTCTTTCAAATATATTGTAGTGCTGTCTGTGGACAAAGAAAAGGCTTAGGTAAGGGTTCGCTCTCTCTCTCTCCCCACCTTATAGAGGCAACATTTGATATGAATGGCATTATTTCCTCAGCTGATGACTTTGGTCTCTTCCCTCCACCCAAAATAAGCTCATTGTGTGTGATATATGCATATATATCTTTATCTCTGTCATAGCTTCCAACTACAGCTTTAGAACAATCTTCAAAGTTAGGTAATATAAACCCTATACTAGTTTCACAAAGCAAAACACTTAGCTATTCTAGGACTTTTGCAGTTTTGTGTAACTGCATGCATAAAAATGTTTTTATTGATAAAGCAGGACTTTTTTACTTTATTGCTTTAGAACTGTTTTAGATTCATATAGAAATTAATCGAAAGTTAAAAGGAGTGTGTATGCATGTGTGTATGTGTGCGTGTGTGTGGGTCCTCTGTTTCCAGCTTCCTCATCAAGGTGACATTGTTACAGCTGATGGACCCAGGCTCTCAGTCATCACTCAGACTGCACAGCACATACATATTAGGTTGCTACCAAACATGATTGTGGATTTGAACAATATGCTATGTTGGGTCATTTCATTACTCTAAAATTACTCCCTACTTTGCCAACTCATCTCCCTTCTCATCTTTCAACCCCAAACTCTGGCTGTCACTGATTCCTTTAAGCCTCCTTCTTCCTTCCAAACTTGGAAAAGTCTTAACATCTGTTATGAACATCTATTCACAGGTATTTGCATGCACATGACTCTTCCGATCTTTGGGACCCAGGATCACAATTACCAGGTTGGATCGTGAGATTATGTTTGATTCTATAAAGTGCACAGTGCTAACTCCATGATTTCTACTGCTATAAAAGAGATAACAGGGACTTTGACTGCAACTAGGTTGACTCTACAAATGAATACGGGGGAAACTGACATCTGAGCAATACTGCAACTTCCATTCCAGAAACAAACCAAGACTCAGAAATTTACATTTTTAACATCCTAAGCCATGTTTTAAAGTTTTCAAGTACATGTGTCTAATGCAAACTTGAATATACTTTCAAAACTTTAATTCTAAATGTTTCGTGGGTTAATGAAAATCTAACATTTAAAGTGGTTTAGTTTTCAAATGTCTATACTAATAACAATGCTACTGATTTGGGCAACTGCATCAAATCATAATTTACAGAATTATACCATATACAAATAGGCAAGTTTACTATCGTTTGTTTGATCTATATCTCTTTCATGTATTTCCTGGCCATGTGGTGCTGGCAATGGTCCCAAGTGGAATGCAAATGTTGAGAGCTGATGTTTCTGCCTTGTTTCAGATCAGAATGGAAAGCTACCATCCATACCCTGACACTCAGCGTATGATAATAGCTAGAGGGTTTCAACAGGCACTCACTGGGACAGAAAGTTTTCTTCTTTGAATGATACTCTTGTGAGAAAAGAGTATTAAATTTTCACAAAAAAAATCAACAAAATAAACTCGTTTGCACATATATTAACACAATTTGGTTTTTTTGTCTTTGGTTTACATTATGAATTTTGTAGAGTTATTTTCAATGTTAAATCAAATAACCCAGGTATAAACTCCAAGTACCCACAATGTGTTGTCCCTTTATACATTTCTGATTTAGATCTACCAATTTGTGCTATTTTTGTGTTTGATAATGAAGAATACTGTATTGTGTACTGAATTTTTTAAATGTAGAATTCATGTTCTGGTCTTAGCTTGCACACACACATGCATGTACACACACACAACATGAACACACTTGTGCACACACACACACACACACAGTGAAAGCTATATATAAAAATTTTAAGTGAGCAATGGTTTCAATGTCTCCAATCTCATAACATAGTATATGTTTAATTTGTGCACTCATTTGCATACCACAATTACCAAAGTTTACATACCAATACAATAATAATTAACCAGTGACTTTAAAAGTATTTTGTCCATGTACCCATGGGACATAGCACCCTATAGTAAATTTTCGCAAACTTTTTCTGATGAGGAATTGGTAATATTGGCCTTATTTAGTTACCTAGAATGTGGTCCTTCCTGAAGCAGTTCATAAAGGATTATTACAATTTCCCCCTAAATGACTGATAGAGCTCACCGCTGAAGTCATATGAGCCCATAATTTTCTTGATTACAATATCTAAATTCATCATTTTAAGCACATATAATGTAATCATTTTTTCCCTCATTTTTTTATTAAAGATTTCCATCTCCTCCCCTCCTTCTCCCCCTTCCCTCCCCTCCCTTCCACCCATACCCCCACTCCCTCCCTCTCCAGGCCAAAGAGCCATCAGGGTTCCCTTCACTATGTTAAGTCCAAGGTCCTCCCAACTCCCCTAAGTCCAGGAAGGTGAGCAACCAAACTGACAAGGCTCACAGTGAGCTTGTCCATGCTGTAGAGTCCAAGCCCATTGCCGTTGTCCTTGGTTTCTCAGTCCTCCTCCACCATCAGCCGCATTCAGAGAGTCTGGTTTGGTCGGATGTTCCATCAGTCCCATTCCAACTGGACTTGGTGGTCTCCTGTTAGTTCTGTCCCACCATCTCATTGGGTGAATGCACCCCTCACGGTCCTGGATAGATGTTTTGCAGAAACTAAGAGACCATGGATGCAAGCCCAGATTATTATACCCAGCCAAGCTTTTATTCACTATAAATGGAGAAAACAAAATATTCCAAGATAAAAACAAATTTAAACAATACGTAGCCACAAATCCATCCTTACAGAAAGTAATAGAAGGGAATTCACAAACAAAGGAGTCCAGTATTGCCCAAAATAACTCAGACATCTAGCGGCCCTTCACCAGCACATCTCAAAGAAAGGAAACACACAATCTCTACTACCAAATAAAAAATGACAACCGGAGTTAACATCCACTGGTCATTAATATCACTTAATATCAATGGACTCAATTCACGTATAAAAAGGCACAGGCTAAGAGATTGGATACGAAAACAGGATCCAACATTCTGCTGTTTACAAGAAACACACCTCAACCACAAAGACAGACATCGACTCAGAGTAAAGGGTTGGGAAAAGGTTTATCAAGCAATGGACCTAAGAAACAAGCCAGTGTGGCCATACTAATTTCTAACAAAGTTGACTTCAAACTAAAATCAATCAGAAGAGATGGAAAGGGACACTTTGTAATTCAATTTTTATACAAGTTTTGGTGATTTGTAGCTACTAAGGACTTTATCTATCTTGTTTATGCTCTCAAATTCAATGGGCAAGAAGTTACCATAATAACTAATTATCTTTTAAAAATAACTCTTATTTATTCTTAGAGAATTTCTTACAATATATTTTGCTCATGTTCTTTTCTTCCCCCACCCCAACTTCTTCCAGATCCATGAGTATAGTAGAATAACATTAGGAATCATTTCATTGCTTTTGTTTGGTTGGTTGGTTGGTTGGTTGGTTGGTTGTTTGGTTGGTTGGCTGGTTGGATTTTTTCCAGTAGAGCTTGGTTACAATCTAGTCTTCAGTTCCTGGCTATCAAGGCAGTGTAACACATGGGCTCTCTGTCTTGGAGTGGACCTCAAGGTAAACTAGACCTTGGTTGGCCACTCCCATAGGTTCTCTGCCACCATTGCCCCAACATATCTAGCAAGCAGGACACATTGTAGGTGGAAGGGCTTGTGTCTTAGTTAGCATCCAGGTTTATCTTTCCATAGCGTAAAAAAAATATTTTCTAGCACCAAAGAGACCAGAAAGTAGATGTGAAGGTTCCAAACCTGTACCAGCTTGACATTTTTATATTCAATGAGTAGTGTGGATGTTGTCCTTGGCAATGAGGCCCTCTGTCAGTTTTCAGAGAGTAAACTTCTGTCAAAACCACCGTTATCTTATTAAATAGTTCTTTAAGATTGCGATTACTTCATGTAAGATTTCTGGAAATGATGAAGTTTATCGACAGTGTCTATGTTTGTACATTTATATGACCTCTTCTGAAGTGCTGGTATCTATCACAATGAAACCTGATAATATCTCTGGAAATTTATGTCTTACTAGAATCCAGTGATTCCTATTTAGCTAGCATACTTTCCAGCAGTCCACCTTCATCTCTTACAGTCCATGACTTACTGAGTGTTGCATTTTCAAAGAGACTGTTGTTAGTTTCTGCCTTCTAATTGGGGTGCTCACATTTGAACCTTGCAATACAGTAGCCACAGTCAAGACCAGTTATTTAAACTGAAATAAAATAAAACAAAATTTAATCATCCAGGTCTTCGGTTCTTTAGCCACTGTCCAAGAGTCCAAATTTCACAAGTAGGTGATACAGATGCTGGGTAAGCAGGGACATTGCCCTTGCCACTGAGAGTTTATGATGATCTTCTAACTTATGATCTGTAGAAGATAATATGGCATGAATAAAATGAACCCCACAGGCTAATCACAACACACAGCTCTTTTCCATAAAATTTCTTTCAATTTTCCCAGTCAAAGGATATTTTACTAGAAAACATAAAATAAACAAAAAGATCAATAGGAACAAAATATAAAAGCAAAAGATGTTTTTGAAGATAGGAATAATAGAATTTAATATATTTAACAAAAATAAGTTGAGAACACGTTCAAAGAGATTATATATATATATATATGTATATATATACATACACATATACCCTATATCAACCTTCCTGATGCTGTGACTCTTCAACACAGTTCTCATGCTATGCTGACCCCAACCATAAAATTTTCTTTGCTACTTAATAACTGTAATTTCACTACTGCTATGAATTATAATGTAAATTTGTGATATGCATGGTATCTTATATGGGACTCTATGAAAGTGTCATTCGACCGACAAAGGTGTCACAACCCACAGATTGAGAAACACTGATAGAAATGAATTTATGTTTTTTTTTTTTACTTCAGTGGAGGCTTTTGTTGTTGCTGTGTTCATGATGAATTTAAGATCTGATATGAATTTTAAGAATTTTTGGCAAAATATGTGCGATATATTGCATTTGATGCATGGTACATATGTGATATGTATGTTACATTTTGAGTAGTCAAAACCTAAAGTGGATTCAAAGTAGCTCTGCCTCTTTTTATGTCCTAATGAAAATGATATCATCTTTGCATTTAAGAGGGAATGGTCTGTAATCTGGAAAGTACCAGGATTAGATATCTGTTCTTGATAAACATTCTATCTGAGCCACGGGGGTATGTTTTAAAAAAAAAAAAAAAAAAAAAAAAAAAAAAAAAGGAAGCCAGGGAAATGGAAGCAAATGAACCAAATAGTGATGGGAGCATGTAATGCTTTTATTCAGCCATTCATTCCTTCTTATTACTAAGTGTCTGCTATGAGTTGACGCTAGCGCTGTAGTTACCACCCTGGATATAACCCACCTACCGCAGAACTTACATGCAAGTGGGAAAGCAGACGATAAGTTAGTAAGAAGCAGGTCACAACAAACTGTTACGGGAGTTCCAAAGGAAAAGAGCTGGGTTAGCAGTGACTGTAAACCAACGCTTCTTAAACAGTGCCTGAAAAAGCTCTCAGAGGAGGTGACATTTAAGCTGAGATGTGACAGAGGACAGGATTCCAGTGAATGCAGAGTCAGTAGAGAGGAGAGAATAGTTTGGAGATCTTTGGGAGAGGGAATTCACAAGTCCTGTGAATCAACCGGACATGAGGATTTTAGGATCCTTCTAAAGTTTCTGCCCGGAGCAACTGGCTGTCTGGCAGCGTGAATGCCTGCGATAGGAAATACCCGCGGACCGCCAGGTGTGAGTGAGCTCAGTATGCTGAGGTAACTGACACTGGAGGTGTCCGGTTGGTTATTTTTAGTTCTGATAAAAGTGTCTTCTAGTCATTTCATGAATGGAGCACACAGTCAAAGGGAACAGATTTTTCTATGAAGTAGAAGGATAGGTGCAGAAGAAATAATTAGAAAGGATAATTTAACGGATGTTCATTTGCACCATGAATTAATATGAAAGAGGAACAAATACCAACAGTAAGGCTATAGGCAACTGGCTGGGTAACTGTAGAAATCGAAAGTTGGATTTTCACATATAAAATTCCAAATAGTCTTATGCTCTAATGTAAAAATAAATTATTTAGAACGGTTATAGATGAATTAAGGAAAAGGCATAAAAATTTACTGTAGGAACTGTAAAGTAGGGCTTGGGAGTAAGTAGCTAAACTAAGATGTCCTTTAAAAAAATGTAGCATTTGAAGAAAACCTTGACTTAGTTATGGTGCCATAGAAAACCATCCCTAGAGAAAACACACATAGGATATAAAATCACAGATGAATTGGAATGCTGGACAGGTGACATAAGACATAGCAGGAGACTGAAAAAAAAAGAGGAAAGCATTCCCGAAATGGATGGAGATTAATGCCAAGTTGATTGCTTGACCAATTCAAGATGTTTTCAGAAAAATGACACAAACTATTCTGCCTCTACATGGAATGAGAAGAAAAACCAAATCAACTGGCTCCTGTTTCCCTGTAATCCAAGGTCATCACTTAGAAAAGAGGTCCCACTCTCAATTTGCACCCATCTCGGTGCTTAGTAAAATGCACAGTTAAACCTATGTACTGCAATAATGCAGGACTCCACAACAAAGTGTGAGATAGCAATCACACTCGTGCCTTAAAGAGGAACTAGGGACAGACACGGCGTGGACCCATCACTCAAAAGCCACCAAGCAAGGCTGAGGAAACAGCACAATACGGTGCTTGTCTGGTATGCATGACACCTTGGGTTCACTCCCCAGCACCACACATACACAAAGAAAGTAAAAGCAAGGTACAGCCATAACTTCAACCTTCCTCTAGCCTTATTGGAGCAAGCTGTCATTAGGGTATAAAAATATAGGTATAAAAAGTACAGGCATAAGCGTAAAAGGTATAGGCTTAAAACAAGGCCTGTGCATGGATTTGGGATGACAGTAATTTGAAGTCTAAAAGATGGATAAAATGGGGGGATATAGTCATAAGGGAGAGAAGGTAAAGAGATAGATAACATTAGTCATTGCAAGGACAGGCACCATTTGAGCTCTAAGTGAAAGTGTCACGGTGATTGCTCTCCTACATTTTTGCCTGCAGCAAATATGAATGGACACTGACAATGGCCCAGCAGGCCACTGATGAAACAAGTTGACCAGTTCTAGAAATAGTCTTTGGAATCTTTGGGATCTCATATGTATAATGTTACATCCCAGGCAAATTATTTTTAATACTATAATAAGCACTGAAAGCAAGTCACTTACCTTATGTTTTGAGATTTGGATGTGAAGCGAGCCCTATAGCTCATACATAGAGAGAGCTATTGGTCGCCAGGTGCTACAGCACTTTGAGAAGGAGGCCAAACCTTGAGGAGGTTGACGCTTGCTGAAGGAAATGTGTCATTGCTGACAAGCCTAAAAATTGTTTGGACTTTTTAAAGATGGATTTATTTTATGTCTATGAGTGTTATGTCTGTATGCATGTATTGGAATATGCATGGCTGGTGCCAGTGGAGGTCAGAAAAGGGCATCAGATATCCTGGAACTGGAGTTAGGAATGTATGTGAACCACTATGAGGGTCCTGAGACCCAAACCCGAGTCCTTTCCAAAAGCAGCAAGAGTTCTCAACCACTGAGTTAGCTCTCTGCCTCTTCTTGAGATTTAATAACCTGGCTGTAATCAACCAGCTCAAAGTCCTCTCACCACGCCTTCCCCACCATGATAGACCATCCCTTAAACCGGAAGCCAAAATAGACTCTTGTTTCCTTAAGTGACTTCTATTCAAGTTTCAAGTTACTAATTAATATCTCAGTAGATATCATGCACATATCCTAACCATACAAATACAATTCTCCTAACAAGCATGGAAAACAGAAGTCATGGTTAGCAAGGCTCGCCTGTAGTCCCAGTACAGGGAGTTAGAAGTAGGAGGATCAGGAGTTGAGAGCCAGCCTCAACTACATATTAATTTTAAGTCCAACAGAGGTCTCTAGTCTACACTGAGACCTTGTTCTAGAAAGAAAGAAAAGAAGAAAAGAGAGGAAGAAGAAAATAAAACATGCTCTAGAAATAAAGATATAAACTATGTCTGTAGTAAAAAGAACCGAACATTAAATATACCAAATATACTCAGATTAATCAATATTTATTAAATGTCTAGATTTTTGGAATCTGAAATATTGTGTCTTAAAGAAAGCTTATTCTGACACCTGTTTAAATGCCAAGGAGGTCTTCTCAGGGTGGGCTCTCTTACTGAGACTACTGTGGTGGGGAAAAGACTTGGCTCACAAAGCAAGAACAAAGATGCACAGACAAGTAATTTTGGGTAAAGTAGGGGTAGTGGACAGACATATCAAGGAAAAAGGAAGTCATGATAAATGATGTGACAATATTTTGACTAAGTCAAACCAAAGGGATCAGATGTTAAGAGCATGAATATCAGCAAACTGGAAGTGTGGGATTCTTGCTAAAACTGGATTCTACCAGGCCAGACAGAAAAGCCCAGAGCCAAGGTTTGGTGAAGAAGATTTACAAGAATATGACCAAAGGGTAGTCAGTGAGCAACATGACATGAAAGTCCATCAAAAAGAGGTAAAACTAAAGGCTGGGAAGATGGTTTGCCTATTACGAGCATGAACTGCTCTTACAGAGAGCCTAAATTTGAATGTTATGGTCTATGTGGAACACATACTAATTCTGTGTAACTTCAGTTCCAGGGAATCTGATACCCTCATATGATCTCCATAGGCACAAACAAAATTAAAAACACTATCCCAGCAGAAAACAACAACAAAATCATGTAATCTGTGGGTGTGTGGATAGAACTATGAAAAAAGAAGAAACCATCCTGAGCGAGTTAACCCAGACCCAAAAAGGCAAATATGATTATGTATTTACTTAAATGTGAATGTTATCCATTAAGTCTTCAGTAAGTAGATTACACTCTGAATAAAGCCTAGGCATAAAGAACTGGGAGGTGGGATCTCCCAAGAAAGGGAATGTAGAATATACAATTATGGAGAGACAGGGAACAAATTGGAACAATATTAAATGGGGATGGTGAGAAAAGAGAGGAATAAGGCAAGGAATATGGGGACAAAAAATGTTAATGGCCAATTGATGAGTCATATGGAAATCTACTGTTGTAGAAGCTTCTTAAAATATATACATACACAAAGGAAATCTAAATGGAACCACCAAATAACAGGCTATAAAGCCCCAGTTAGATAGCTTTTGCTACCAAGTGAAACTTTTAGAGTCAGAAATGGCCAACCTAATCAAGCTACTGGCCAATGAATCATCATGAAAACCCAAACAACTCAGGCTATTCCTGAAACTATTGATTTATCTCCACTAAATCATGGTAAAGTCCTATATTGGAAGGCAATACCATCATAACTCACTGAACATGGAGAAGTCAAACTGGTGCCTACCTAGAGCCTTCACTTTACTGATTGGTATTCCTGATACTGGATGGTACTCAGTATGATATCAGAGTGAAAAGATAAACACCAATCCAGTGACGAAATCTGCAGTCTACAATGGTGACCTGCCAACAAGATATGCAGGTGCAATAGTGGCAACCTCATTGTGGGAATAACCAACCATTATCTGATTAGAATTAAGGATCATCCCATGAGATGGAACCCAGGTCTGATACCGCTTGAGTATTCAAGAAGTAGGTAGGTTCTGGGACTAGGGGAAAACCAAGTAAAATGTTCTGCTGAAGGAATGGTGCAATAGATAACTGATAATGACATTCTGCTATACTCATAGATCCGTTTCTACATCAGGCAACATCAGAAATGTTTCCTCTGGCAGTAGATGGGAGCTAATACAAAGACTTAAAGACTTACAATTGGACAATGTGCAGAGAGTAAGAGACTTAGGAACACTCAGTCCTAAATGGCATGTCCCCCAACTCCACCCCCAAGACAGAAGGAGCTATGCAGGTGGATAACACAAAGGAAACAGTGTCTCCCAGACACAACAGGACTAATGTACATTTGAAAGCACAGAGATTGTGACAGCATGCACAGGGCCTGCACAGATCCAAGGTAGATATGGTTTCACCACCAAGAGGAAGAAGTGGTCATGATCTCCCATCCTTACCCAAGAAAATACCTCCAGTTGACAACTACTTACAAAGGAAAAACTAGTTTTGTCTAATGGAGTTTTACTGGATATATAAAGTATCCTTAAGGGTAGACCCCCTGCCCATCAGTCAAAGGCCAACACAAAACAAACTCATTGGTGCTTTTGGAGAATTTTTTTGTTTCATATTGCTTTTTTTTAGGCATCTTTATCTCATTGGTCTTTGGCCTGTATATTATGTTTTCCTATTTTGTGCTTTTATGGTTTTCTTATGTGTATGTGTTTCTTGTGTCACTTTACTGCTTATCTCTTTATTATTTCTTTATTTATATTTTATTTGCCTGTTTGTTTTCTAAAGGCAGAGAAAGAAGGTGTAGAGTTGGATGGGTAGGAAGGTGGAAAGGATCTGGGAAGAAATGGGGGAAAAGAAACCAAGACAAGAATATATTGCAAGAATTTTTAATTAAAAATTAAATCTAAAAATATATTATACTAACTAATTAATTTTAGAAAGATAAAACTGTTTGTAAATAACTAAAACAAATTGGTGTATATGTTTATAGAACAGGAAAAGTCATTGACACTCCTGAAATTTAGTAAAAGGTAAACTAAACTGTAAATATTTAAGTTTAGAAATATTTATAAATTACTGGGTAAAGGATGTCAATGTTAGTTTTGATTATTTATTGAGCAAAAAGAATCACTAGTGATAATTGGATTATCATTATATAATTTACATAAGAATAGACTAGTTCTAATATCTGTATACTAAAAATTGAAAAGCATATTAAAATATAAGTGATTAGGGAAGAGAAAAGTGCTGTAGTTAAGATACAACCTCAAAAATAAACAAAACAATAAAGTGAATATATTAATAATTGAGCAATACACAAAGTAAAAAGCTCATAACAACTAAAGAAAAAAAAACAAGGGAAATTTGCCACATAAACATATAAAATTTGTTTTGGATATAACATAAGGTTAAATTACAAAACAAAAATTATTAGGAATGTTTTTGAATAATTAATGATCATATCATTTACATACAGTTATTTTTAAGTGTCTATAACCTACTAAAACAGAAAACAATTCAATAGAAAAGTTATCAAAAATTAACATGTGATTCATAAGATCAAATATACATATTTTTCTCCTGCTAACATAAATATTAAGGAAGATAGTAATGAAGTGTCTATTTTCAACTTAATGAGTAAAAAATGATCAAACATGTAAAAGTTAACCACCCACAATGCTAAAGAAAAAAATGGGGAATGACATTCTCAAGACCTGTGGCTAAAATTACCAACATATTTGGGAGAACATTTGTGAAGAATCTACAATGTGTAAATTTCATCCATCTTTGCAATATTTAAAACATGTGGGGTCTTTAACCTATTATTCTATTTGTAGAATCATTTTTCATCGACAGTCTGTTTTATACTAGCTCATATTTATCCTATGTGAATTGTTCACATTTGATTTGTAAATGGGTGATGATGTAAAACATCACGAAGAACTTGGGTGGGTTCATATTGTTCCCCCACCCCAAGAAAACAGCAAGGAAAACATGAATAGTTAGATATATAACCTTCCATGAGAGGAAAAGGCTCACAGCCTAGCTGGCACAGAAGTAGAATTCCATTAAGAGTCCATGCATATTCAATGCATAGACGCATCAAAACTTCACATAATATCTCATAAATATGTGCAAATATTATGTGTCAATCAAAAGGAAGAGAATCGAAGGCTGCACCCTAGGTTCTCCTATGATGGCTCACCCTCAGCCTTATTAGCTCTCATCTTACAGCATTCTTCCTGCTTCCTGCACACCGTGGCATCCGCCCAGCTCACAGCTCTGCTTCAGCAGCCCATTTTTCATCACCACCGGTTTTGCTCTTATCAGCATTTCCCCCTTGGTGCTTTCATTCATTTTTAACATCTGTTGGGATGGCCTCCAGCACAGAGTTCTCTTGCCTGAGTAACACACATTATCTGGAGTATCAGTTTTCTGATTCTCTGGTTCTGGTTCCAAAGGTTCTCAAGTTTCGTATTCCTTTGCTGCCATATTTAATTTTCTTGCACCTTAATTGAGCCATTTCGAAGAAGATGACTTGCCTCTTTAAGAACTCAAAAAAGAAAGCCTATATTTGCAGAAATGCCCTTTGGGTATAAGATGATGATTTCAGGAGTGTATACAATAGTAATAGCCAACCATATAGGATGTGTTAGTTGGAGATGGTTCAATAAATCATGATCTGTCCTTCCCATAGGATACTAAGTCAGCATTAAAGGAGATTTATAGACACAGGAATTTTATAACAATATACTATTTTGTTTAAAATCTACTAAACAGTTGATATTTTACATGAAAAATGAGAACTATATAATTATATTTGGATATACCTAATTGTCCCTGATGTTTACATATAAGAATGGAAATATTAGTGAGATTTCATCAATGAATATATTTCTGTGAAATTTAGGACCTCTAAAGCAATATGCATATATTAATGTCAGATATTTTACAATAACCACTAAACTGAAAATCTACAATTTACTAGAAAAGATTCTGTACTTGAAAAAAAAGAAAACTAGAAATAAAGATAGCCTTCATTAGTAAGCTTCAAAACTTAAAAATAAAATAAAAAGAATACATTTTTGAAACTATACAAAAAAACTAATTCCAGACATGAGAAGCTTCATTTTGATTTGTAGTAGATTGACCAAGAGACTCCAATAATATATTAGGCTATTGCTATTGCCCTCAGTTCCCCACAGGAGAGAGAAGGTAAATCCTTATTGCTGAAGACACTATGTATTTTGTACACAGAAGACCCAGGCCTCTGAGCCGGCAATTACCTGAATACTCCCACCCCCCAATAACTAACTAGCTTTCCTGGTATCAGAAGATACCTTGCAGGCTTTCAAAGGAGAGATGCAAACAACAGCCCAACCAACTGAGATGCTTACGAACCACAATGACCAGAATGGCATGATAACCCTGAGTACAGTAGTGGCACACATAGTTTGGCAGAAACCAACAGCTCTCTAATTGGACTTAAGTCCCATTCAACAAGAAGTAAATCATGTCTGGTACTGGAAACCTAGCCAACTATCCAGGGTTAATGAAGACATGGATGAGAGAGAACCTACAACCAACCACCATCTTATTAAACTAGCACAGTTCCTAACTACATCTTAAATATTTGCCCTTATATCTACAGATGAATGTGGTACTTACTCGCATCAAGAAATTTTTTCTTTGGAATAGAGAGATACCAGTACACAAAGCCACAACTAATAAATGCAGAATTCTGGGCCCCAATCCCAATTGACATATCTACAACATAACTTCTGCACCTAGGGCTCAGCGATCACTGCAAAAGAGGCAGTGGGAAGATTATAAGGAACAGAGAGTTTTTGCTGTGAGCTTCTATGATGGAAGACTCTCATTGGTTAATAAAGAAACTGCTTTGGCTTTTTGATAGGGCAGGATTTAGATAGGTGGAGTAGACAGAACAGAATGCTGCAAAGAAGGGAAGTTAAGCAGACACCATGCCTCTCCTCTCTGAGACGGGCGCCGTGGAGCCAGCCACCAGGTCATACATGCTGAATCTTTCCTGGTAAGAGACCACCTCATGGTGCTACACACATTACTAAATATGGGTTAAAGCAAGATGTGAAAATTAGCTAATAAGAGGCTGAAACTAATGGGCCAGGCAATGTTTAAATGAATACAGTTTGTGTGTTGTTATTTTGGGTTTTAAGCTAGCTGTGCAGGAGTCGGGCAGGACGAAAAGCAGGGTTGCTCGCCTCCTCACTACACTTCTGTCTCCTAGAAATATCTGAAACTCCACCCATAAATACTTGCCACCATGACTTCCTTAATACCAGCTGAATGACCAGTAGATCACACTAATGTGGATGGGGGAAAGCTCATGAAGCCTAAATCCTATGGAAAGAACTCCAGCAACGAAGGAATGCCAAGAATGGTAACTATGGTCTTCCCCAGGGAAAAGCATACCAGCATGCTTTATCCAATAGCAAATGGTCAACCCTGAAAACATATTCAGGTAACATTAGACAGACTGCACAGGTAGTATTTATGTATTAAGGAATATGTGTGGGCATGTGTGTGTGTCTGTTTATATGACAACAATTAATGAAAAAGAGACCATTAATTTAAAAAAAAGTAAGGAGAGATATAAGGGTGGATTTAGAGTAAGGATAAGGAAGGAAATGAAGTAATTGTGTTATTATAATTGGGATCGAATCACATCTGGGTCTGTGTAGAAGCAAGAGTTATAGAAATGAATTACAAAGTCCTTGTAGTCTCATTGTAACTCTTGTAGTTCTGCAAATACATCGAACAGCAAGTACAATTACATCACATGATTTATTAACAAAGAACCTAATTTGACAGTCTCTCCTAATTTTAAGTTAATGAACAAATTACTCAGACAAAGTTCAAGTACTCTAGCTAGGACACAGAATCCCAAAATACTTTTAATGACAGAGATTTAGAAATGACCAGAGGATAAAAGGTCAGATCTAACTTTTATATTCTTGTTCTTTTGTTGTTGTATATGTTTTGTGGCTTTTGTTTATTTTGGTTTTGCTGTCTGTTTTTGACACAGGGTCTTCTTTTATAGCACAAGCTGGCCTCTAACTCCCAATCGTCCTGTCCCTGCCTGCCAAGGGCTAAGATTAAAGGAGTACACCAGCAAGCCAGGCTTAACTTTTTCTTTGATGTTCTTTTCCTTTTCCCTAGAGGAAGAATGAACAACCTTGCATCACTAAGATCAGCATTACAGAGCGTTGGCCAGGACTACTATTCAGTTGTTTGTGATGAGACCTGCAAGGTACTCCCAGAGTCCTGCTAACAGGAAGACTGTGGTTACCCACTATGTCCAACTCATCTTGCTACCTGTCTGGTCTTGGCAACTGGAAAAATGTGATGTCTGTCACTTTTTTATGCTTCTCTATGTGTCAATCCCTCTCTGTGAAGAGACTGCATTAGTCTAAAGAAGGCAGTACATCTGGTCCGAATCCTATGCCACTCTAAGCAATGTGACTTGTAACTAAGCTATAAGCATTAGCTATTACAAGACCTTCAGTTAGAGCTTAGGGAGTCTCAGCAGAGCTTTCCTACCAAGAACCTTAGCATAGAGTGGGGAACCCTGATGACTCCTTGGCCTTGAGAGGGAGGGAGGGGAGGTATGGGTGGAGGGGAGGGGAGGGAAGGGGGAGAAGGAGGGGAGAGAAAGGGGAGAAGGAGGGGAGGGAGGGGGGAGGAGGAGGGAAGGAGATGGAAATTTTTAAATATAAAAAAAAAATAAACCATGAGAAAAAAAAAAAAAAAAAAGAACCACCCAGGGAGAAGAGAAAACAATTTCAGCCCAATTCCTTTAAATAATAAAGGATTAAAAATAAGCCTAAAGTATTATTTCCCTCTTATTCCTAAGTGCCTGTATTAGTTGGTTTACCAAGACAATAAAGTGACCATCTACTCTAGTGATCTATAAAGTTAAAGACTAACAACATTTATTTCTGAAAAAAAACTGAATGATTAATGAATCAGAAGCTACATTTCAGTTTTGTCTTTAAAAAGAGAGCCCACATCCTTTGCTTTCTGGTCTGGATCTGCATGTGCAGCCATTGATTAAAAGAAATCAAAATAATGCTGACTTTCCTTCTATTAAAAGGAAAATGCATTAGCCTTTAATTCTTAAATCAAATATGGTTCTATTTATTTTTCTGTGAACAAGTATGCTTAAATTAATAAGAGAATGACTAATAGTGGTGCTTTCAGAATACCATGTAATTTTCAAATGAAAAACACTAATCTTAAAATATTCTTAGGCAAAGAAGGTTATGACCTCCTCAGAAGAGCTCCATGCTTTCAACTAAAACAACACTTTAGAAAAGTCCCCACACCTTGATTTGAATAATACTTCTGTCACAAGAGAAAGCAGCCAAGTGTCCAGAATTGATTAACAAGGAGAATAATCGCCTCCCACTTATTTTAATCTTTTGTGCAGTCTTGCTTCTCATGGGTTAAGCATGAAGACCATGTGGCATAATTGTGAAATCAAAATCTAGCCACTCCTTGCCAGTGGCCAATGAACTGCAAACACAAATTAAACTGGACTGAGGATTCTATTACTTGGCTGTTTGGAAATTTATTTTACTGCAAAGCATGCAGGCAGAGAGAAGCAGATGGGCAATACCGAGAAAATTTTCTTTCTGGGTATTTCCCATCTGTTTTCCATTTTTGTTTTTCTACTCCAAGCTATTCTAGATGTCTCATTTCTTTTTATACAATGGCATAAATTAGTTATTCAAATGCACAGTGGTCATGCATGTAATATTGATTTAATCTTTTCAAAATAAGCAATAATATAATTTTAATTTATACTGAGTGCACACTGGGTCCTTGTCATGTTCCTAAAGGTTTAAAATGTTTTAGAATTTTTTTCATTATACTGAATTGATCCTATTATCATCTTCATTTTACAGATGAGGAATTTGAAGGATAAAGAGCTTAAGACAATTTTCCAGTTCATGTTGCTTGGAAATGTTAGACTAGGGAGTCATTGTTGCTTGAAAATGCCATGTCTTAGGCACAAGGGTAAAGGGGTTTTGTGAATGTGTCATAATATTTTATGTATTGAAATTTTAAATAATCAAACATAAAAATGCACTTTCTTTAACCTCCCAAATCCATCAGAGAATTTTAATGCAAATAAGGTGTCTAATATTTTTCAAAAGTTAGTTCCGTTATTAGAAGTGATGAGTAAGCAATCACCAAGCCACTGATTTCGGATTTGGAGTGGACATTAGACATTCTCTTACCCAAGATTCCTCAAGCAATTTAAGCAGCAGGACTTTTCCCTCAAATAAAATTTGATGGAAATTTGATACACATGGTTAATCATTGCTGAGGTTGGGGTAAGGAAAAGAAGGGGTGTGGGAGAGCAGAGTTGGGCCCCTCTCACTCAGCACTCAACCTTAGCACCTCCCCTTTCCTATCTGGTCCTCAATACTTACTCTTTTTTATTATTATTATTTTTATTTATTAAAAGTTTCCGCCTCCTCCCTGCCTCCCATTTCCCTCAGCTCCCCCCACTCCCCTCCCCCTCCCTCTCCAGTCCAAAGAGCAGTAAGGGTTCCCTGCCCTGTGGGAATTCCACGGTCCTCCCCCCTCCATCCAGGTCTAGGAAGGTGAGCATCCAAACAGGCTAGGGCTCCCCAAAGCCAGTACATCAAAACCCAGTGCCATTGTCCTAGGCTTCTCTGCAGTCCTCAATGTCTGCCATGTTCAGGGAGTCCGGTTTTACCCCACGCTTTTTCAGACCCAGTCCAGCTGGCCTTGGTGAGCTCCGATTAGATTAGCCCCACCGTCTCATCATCAGCCCTCGTGGTCCTGACTTCCTTGCTCATGTTCTCCCTCCTTCTGCTCCTCATTCGGACCTTGGGAGCTCAGTCCAGTGCTCCAGTGTGGGGCTCTGTCTTTGTCTCCATCCATTGCCAGATGAAGGTTCTATGGTGATATGCAAGATATTCATCAGCATGGCTATAGGAAAGGGCTATTTCAGGCTCCCTCTCCTCAGATGCCCAAGGAACTAGCTGGGGACATCTCCCTGGACACCTGAAAACCCCTCTAGAGTCAAGTCTCTTGTTAACCCTAAAATGGCTCCCTTAATTAAGATATATACTTCCCTGCTCAAATATCCACCCTTCCTTTATCCCAACCATCCCATTCCCAAGCTCTCTCCATCCTCCTCTTCACACTTTTCTCTCCCCATCTCTCCTTACCCCCATCCCACCCCACCCCCAAGTTCCCAATTTTTGCCCATCAATCTTGTCTACTTCCAATATTGAGGGGGATAGTTATGTTTTTCTTTGGGTTCACCTTCTTATTTAGCTTCTCTAGGATCAGGAATTATAGGCTCACTGACCTTTATTTATATCTAGAATCCACTGATGAGTGAGTACATACCAAATTCATCTTTTTGGGTCTGGGTTACCTCACTCAGGATAGTGTTTTCTATTTCCATCCATTTGCAGGCAAAATTCAAGATGTCATTGGTTTTTTTTTTTTTTTTTAACCACTGAGTAGTACTCTAATATGTATATATTCCACACTTTCTTCATCTATTCTTCCATTGAAGGACATCTAAGTTGTTTCCAGATTCTGGCTATTACAAATAATGCTGCTATGAACATAGTTGAACAAATTCTTTTGTAATATGATAGGGCATCTCTTGGGTATATGCCCAAGAGTGGTATTGCTGGGTTCTGGGGTAGGTTGATCCCGAATTTCCTGAGAAACTGCCACACTGATTTCCAAAGTGGTTGCACAAGTTTGCATTCCCACCAGCAATGGATGAGTGTACCCCTTACTCCACAACCTCTCCAGCAAAGGCTATCACTGGTGTTTTTGATTTTAGTCATTCTGACAGGTGTAAGATGGTATTTCAAAGTTGTTTTGATTTGTATTTCCCTGATAGCTAAGGAGGTTGAGCATGACCTTAAGTGTCTTTTGGCCATTTGAAATTCTTCTGTTGAGAATTCTCTGTTCAGTTCAGTGCCCCATTTTTTAACTGGGTTAATTAGCATTTTAAAGTCTAGTTTCTTGAGTTCTTTATATATTTTGGAGATCAGACCTTTGTCTGTTGCAGGGTTGGTGAAGATCTTTTCCCAGTCAGTAGGTTGCCTTTTTGTCTTAGTGACAGTGTTCTTTGGTGCTGGCATAACTGGATGTCAACCTGTAGAAGAATGAAAATAGATCCATATGTATCACCATGGACAAAACTCAAGTCTAAATGGATTAAAGACCTTAATATCAATCTGAACACACTGAACCTGATAGAAGAGAAAGTAGGAAGTACTCTACAACATATGGGCACAGGAGACCACTTCCTACGTATAACCCCAGCAGCACAGACATTAAGGGCAACACTAAATAAATGGGACTTCCTGAAACTGAGACGTTTCTGTAAAGCAAAGAACACTGTCACTAAGACAAAAAAACTCAATACTTAATCTTACAATCCTTGTTCATCCCTGACTAGAACTATGACTATTCTCTTATAACAACATCTGCTTAAAAATATTGATGCTTATTTTACTAGGACTCCAATTCAGTAAGTTAATTTGGATAATTGATGTGGGTATGCCCTCTGTGTGCTGTGATTACCACTAATGAATAAAGAAATTGCTTTGGACTTATAGCAAGGCAGCACTTAGGTAGGCAGGGAAAGCTAGGCTGAATGTTGGGAGGAAAAAGAGCAGAGTCAGAGAGATGCTGCGGAGCCGCCACCCGAGATAGACGTGCTGAAACTTTGCTGGTAGGCCATGACCTCATAGTGATATACAGATTAATAAAAATGGGTTAATTTAATATGTAAGAGTTAGCCAATAAGAAGCTTGAGGTAATGGGCCAAAGAGTGATTTAATTAACACAGTTTCTGTGTGATTATTACAGTTCTGGGTGGGTGGTTGGGACAAACATGCCATCTCCCACTACAGATAATCTCACAATGTAATGTGCTTTACCATCCTCAACTCGCCTGTGTCACTAAAAGAACCTCAAGAAGACCCCTAAAACCTTTAATTCTTCTACATGCTTTTAATGGAGGAAAGATAGAGGGCTAGGGACCAGAGGAGCTTCAATGATCCAAGCTTGGGAGCAGTCCTAAGGATGACATTCCCAGTATTGCCGATCAACCTTAATTTAAGGCATTCTCAAATTTACATGCAAGGGCAATATAAAATAGAAATACCCAGGTAGATTTAGACTGCTGATGCTTTGGATCTTGAAATCAAGTTGGGTCAGTGCTATAATTCAGTAACATAATAACAAGATAATCGTCAGAAATAGATGTGCAGGGAAATCACTAAGTAGGATGGAAGATGTATTTTCCCTCTTCTATTCTTGTCCATTGTTCATTCCATTGCTTATTTCATTTCCTGTACAGCCAAGGCAAAAGCTTCTTTTGTCTCCCACTGTCTTTCACAACATCCTTTTCAAAGAACTTAAATTCTACTTTAACACACTCATACTCTGTTTAGAGTCTAACTGTATTAAGTTGAACACTGTGACTTGTCTAGTAAACAATCTAATTAGTAATACATTATATTTTATTTAATGAATAATAAAACAAACCCCGAGTATCTAACTGCAAGAATTTTAAGCAAAAAATCCATTCTGTATTAGAATTATCTTTGTGAATGTGAACTTACATGCATGTACAGATGACTAGTTTACCAGACTCTAAATCATAAAGAACAGGTGCGTGGCAGATGCACTTCAAAGCTTGTCTCTGAAGTCCCTGGGAATGGCACAGAACAATATACTGTTCCTTTAAGCATTAGTGGCACCACACTAAAAGAAGATAGCTAAGAATTGGAAAGCAATTACATTAGAAGTCCTGGCAAGACAAATGAACTATAAAAGTAGAAAGATATAGGAAATGCAGGTGTCTGTCTACCTTATTAGTGAAATCTGAAAGTATTATATCAACAGGTTGAATGATGCCAGTAGAATTCTTCTGTTGTAGGAGAAGGTCCCTTTGTTTCATCCCGGCACCCAGCTAGCTTACACCCGAAATAATCACATGGAAATTGTATTAATTAAATTACTGCCTGGCCCATTATCTCTAGAATCTTATTGGCTAATGGTGTAGGAGGTGCTTCTATATTTGTGTTGATTTCATTGGTTTAATAAAGAAGCTGCCTTGGCCTTTTGATAGAGCAGCCCTTAGGTGGGCGGAGTAGACAGAACAGAATTCTTAGAGGAAGAAAGCAGGCAGGGAGAGCCACCATGAAGTCACAAGAGTCAGACATGCTGAATCTTTCCTGGTAAGCCATGGCCTCATGGTTCTACAGAGATTATTAGAAATGGGTTGAATCAAGATGTAAGAATTAGCCAAGAAGAGGCTAGATATAATGGGCCAGGCAGTAATATAATTAATACAGATTTCCGTGTGATTATTTTGGGTATAAGGTAGCTGGCAGTCCCGCACTGCTTGTCTTACTACAGGCTAACTCTCACATCTTGATTTAACCCATTTCTAATGATCTGTATGTCACCACAAGGTTGTGGCTTACCGAGAAAGATTCAGCATATCTGACCTGGTGGCTGGCTCCATGGCGGCTCTCTCTTTCTGCTTTCTTCTTCCTAGAATTCAGTCCTGTCTCTCCGCCTACATAAGTTCGGCCCTATCACCAGGCCCAAAGCAGTTTCTTTATTAACCAATAAAAGCTACACAAATACAGAAGGAACTCCTACAGAATTCTTTTAAAGGATGGGGCAAGCCATTGTCCTGCATATTAATGGGAAAAGGAAGTAAAATGCATGGTAAGATCCCTGGATCTTTTCTTTCAAATCTTTGCTGATGATAACCTTCTCTAGGGATCATATATAAGCTTCTGTGTAATATCTTCGTAGGAAAGGAACGCTCTATGGATCTGCCTGTCCTTACTATGGAATTCTGTCTCCTGGCTCAGGCAAGTAAATGAAAGATTCTGCTAGTTATTAAACATACGAACTCCAGCCATACACTCCAGAAATGCCCAAGTAACTAAGCACAATGAAGCAGACCTCATTAGTTGACAGCAATATTCATTTCCCTCTGTCCTGTTTGTAAGTCATGACCAATCAGCTGACTGTATCATGACATACCTTCCTCTTTTCACTTATACATTCTATTATGTGGTAAACATACACAGCTCAATCCTTCCATGGGTACCTTAGCAGAAATGTGTAAAATTGTATTTTCAGGAAGGATTTATTTTCTGGAAGTAGATTTAACATTTTCCCATACCTTAACCTCACCTTGAGCATGAATGTAGAGGAATGAATTACAGTGGCCAGTCTTTGATGTGAAGCAGTGGCAAAGAGAAATCCCTCAGAGCTTTCTGAAGTGACACATATATTGTTTGCCACATTCGATGGATTTGTATTACCACCAAGGAAATAAAATCTTCCTGAGCACACATGAGTTCACCTGGATGATTAAACAGCTATACTTAAGCCATTAGTGTCTCCTCTGACTGCACTGAGAGGCAGAGATGATTTATCTTCATATCTGGATAATGTTTTTCACTTACAATTCATGCACTAATAAAAACACAAACTAACAATTTTTAAGTAATGATTAAAAGAAAAGTAAAAGTAAGAACTGCAAAAATAACTCAGTGAAAGACTTGCTATGGAAGCATAAAGAAAAGTTTACTCACCAGAACTCTGTTTAGAAAGTCAGTTTTAGTGGTGTAAATATGTAATCACAGCATAGAGAAAGCAGAGTCAAGAGTAGCTATGAGGCCCATGGGCTAGCCAACCAATCCTATACCAAGTTAAGGTGAGAGGGGGGGGATAGTACCTATAGAACAATATCCAAAGTTGGTCTCTAGCCCCTACATTCCAATATACACGTACTCATTCCCTGCTCACAAACACACACAAATAAATAAATAACAAAGTAAAGTCAGTAAGGCAATGAGTTCACCCAACGCAGTTCAGGAACACAAACTTGTTGTTTTCATTTTGATTTCAGTATCCCATCTCTGTGCAGCAAAAGATGATAGGATTCTTCTCCTTTTGATAGGGTCATAAAAATTCGTTATTTACAGTCAGTGACTTAAGCCAAGAATTTCAGAATTGAGCACACTGTCCTCCTTTTCGAATATATCCATAAATTTGAAATAAAAATCTGTACTACCTATTGAATGCCTTTCAGGATACTATGCAACAGCCAACGATCTCTCGTGGCCTTGATTTGAATAGTTTTTCACTGTAGATGACCACAGGGAATAATTTAATTAGTGGCTCAAGTACCACGTGCCATTGACTACCAAAGGTCTTTAGTATTCACTGAAATATTTTTGCCTCCAGGCCCTTCAGCCCTCATGTGCCCTCACCATCCATTTCCCCTTAGGCTTATTGCTTGCAAACATGTTTTGATTCCAAATCTATATTAATCAGAGTTCTGCATTGAAAGCAATAAATACTGACTGTCACTGGATGGTTCGAGATTTCCATTTGAAAAAAAAAGTTTGTAGAAAATTCCAATGAGGTTGGGGAACTAGTTTCAGAAGCCTTATATACATAACAGCCAAAAATAATATGGTATGTATAAACCTGACAATCTCAATGGCCATTGTTATCGCTGATGAAGCTGGTTCAGGATATAGAAAAGATGTATAACAACTCAGAACACCACTGCTGGGCTCCTACTATGCTGCCCCTATTTTCCTCTAGGAGCATTTACATGTGTAAGCTTCTTAGCAGAATGATCTCATGCATCCCAAAGTCAGGTTTCGAAGCTTAAGTCGAGGGCATCTAGGAAGACAGGTGTCCTGAGTACCTGTCATCAGGGTTTGACATAGGAAGACTGACTCTTTCTCTTTGCTGGTTGGTTCTTTTTTAACTTGACACATAGCTAGACATATCTGTGGAAAGAGAGAATGTTCATTTAGAAAATGCCTTCATAATATTGGCCAGTAGGCAAGTCTGTGGAATATTATCTTCATTAATTGTCAATCCCAGGGTGGGTGCCACCCTTGGCCAGGTGGTCATGAGTTTTATGACAAAGCCGGCTGAGCGAGCTTTGAGAAGCAAGCCAATAAACAGTGTTAGTCCACATCCTCTTTAGTTATTACCTCTAGTTTTTGCATTGAGTTCCTGCACTGACTTTGGTGTCTGATGGACTATAAACTGAATGATGAAATGAACCCCATCTTACACAAGTTGCTTTTAGCCATGTTGTTTTACCACAGCAATAGATACCCTAACTAGGAGCCTCCCATCAAGAGTTCAGGTAAGGATTTTTGGGCACAAAGGAGAATGGTCCAAAGTGTGATCAAACAAACACAAGGGCAATATTCAACAGAAATTATTAACATTAATCAAGTTCTCGTCTCTACCAGGCACTGCCTTATGAACTTTCAATTAATTAACTCATTAGGATCTTCCATTACTCCATCTTCTCAATTTCTGGTGCAGAAGCTAACATGTAATGAGGTTAAATAGCTTCTCTGAGGTCACAGCTAATAAAAGACAGGGGAATAATTTCACTGAAGCCTTGTCTCCTGCCAAGCCCCACTTCATTATGACCTTTGTTTATCGTTGCATAATTAACTGTTCACCAGGTCCAATGCACAATGTAATTTTGACAGAAAATATCATTTTTATCTTTTGGGGAAGTTGGGAAGTGCTCAAAATATATCCTGTGAAAGAAGAAGAATGTGAGATTGTTATTGAATTTAAACCTAAATCATTAGATTATGACTTTGCCACAGGCCTAAAAGTTTCCAAAATTGTAAAATTGGGTCAAAAGACTCTAGCTATAAAATTATACTTTCCTTTAGAATATTATTGTAAACCTCTGAGCAGACCTCTGCAGGTATATGTCTTCTCTTTCTGCTCTGAGACAATGACTCAATATCCTGCCTTCCAGGTAGCACCTGCAAAGATAATAAAGAAAGTGATATTGCCAGAGGTGCTTTTCTCTTTAATGGACAATAAAACAGCAAAACACTAGCTTGTGATATTGGCAGAAGTTATATGTTATAGAAGAATATTTACTTTCAAAGCTCAAATAATTTAAAAAATGTTTCCTCTTTCTCAAGGAATGTGTCTAAATTTTTGGTTAATAGATAAATTTACAAGTGTCTTTAAGATAATGTACTGACTAGTTTTATGTCAACTTGACACAGTCTCAAGTCATCAGAGAGAAAGGAGCCTCAACTGAGAAAATTGGCTCCATATGATCCAGCTGTAAGGCATTTTCTTAATTAGCAATGAATAAGGGAAGGCCCAGCCCCCAGCTCATTGTTGGTGGGGCCATCCCTGAATTAGTGGTCTGGGTCTGGGCTGCTGCTTGGGCCCATGTCATGTTCATGTCTTGATACAGCTAGGGTCTGTGTTAATGTCTGTGACTCCAGATACCACTGAAGGCCAAGAGGAAAGGACTGTACAAAGTTGGCCCCAGCCCCTCTCTGGCTGCAACACTAGGGAGAACTGGTTCTGCTCCTATCCGGCTGAAATACTCAGGAGAGATGGTCCTACACTTTACAGGCAGGCATAGTACAACAGAAGAGCTGACATTGTTCATAGGGGCAAGGGTGAGTTGGCTCTGAGAGAATGAAAATGGCAGAGCAAGTTGTACCTGCCTGTGGCGAGGGAAAGATGCCTCTCCAAGCCCCTCACACCCTGTCATAGGGAGGGGACCTGACCCAACCACTCACCAGCTGCAGCACTTGGGAGAACAAGCCTGTGCCTCACCTGGACACCACAGTAGAGTTAACCCTGTAAAAAGGGGCATGGGTGAGCCACCCCTGAGGGCATGAGAGGGGCATAGCTGGTACCACCTCCCTTGTCTTAGGTGTGGTGATGGGAGCAAGGGAAGGATATCCTTCTCCCTCACCCCCGCATCCTCCAGTTAGCCAGGAAGCTAATCCTCCCCTTTACCAGTTGTAATACTCAGGAATGCAGGCCCTATGCCTCACCTGGGCAGCACACCAGAGATGAACCTGTTTGTTTTGGGGGGTGGGAGTGAGCCAGCCTGAGTATATGACAGTGGGTAATTTGGAACCATCCCTTATCTGCCATATAGATTCATGGGCAAGGAAAAGATGTTGCCCTCTCTGTTATTCAACTCAAGTGGGTGGGAGAGCTGTCGTGGCCCCTCACCAGCTGCAGCACTCGGGAGAGTGGCCTCTGCACCTCCCCTGGGCAACAAAATAGAGCTTGTCCTGAGGGTATATGTGTGGGAGAGCTGAGCCTAAAGGCCTGAAATCAGGAAACATGGCCCCTCCCCTTGCAAGCTGCTGCAAGGAGTAAACTAACTGGACAATGCTAGAGAGCACACCATGCTGGTGAGGAAAAGGGAGAGTTGGCAGGCTGACCAATCCTGCAACTCTCCAGGCCCTGAACCAGGGTTATGAGTTGGCCAGCCCCAACATCCATCCCATCTATGATCTGCTACAGCATGTGAAAAAGCCAGTCCTGTATACCCAAAGCTGCAGGATCTCCACAATGCATGGCAACAATAGTATATCCAAAAGGAGTCCCACTGAGGGCCCAGCATTAATAGTATATCAGAAACCAGAGGTCTCAAACCAGACAAATGACTCTGCAGTGAACACCTGCTAGAAAAAATACATGGTTTACTGCATGACTCACACACTGTGTCACACTACAGCTTCCATGAAGAGATTGATTTTTCATTTTTTTTCTCTTTTTTCTCTTAATTTTATTTTATTTTTGGGGAGGAGTTTGCAAAGGCAAGGGAGTGTTGGCTGAAGTTTCTGTCCTGCCTGGACCCACAGTCGTTAAGTCCCAAGGAAATCACACAGAGGTCTACATTAATTATAAACTGATTGGCCTAGTATCTCAGGCATCTTATTAACTCTTATAACTTACATTAGCCCATAATTCTTGTCTGTGTTAGCCACATGACTTGGTACCTTTTTCAGCAAAGCAGTGACATCTTGTGTCCTCTGTGTCTGGGTCATTTCTCCAGACTGATGTAGTGATGAGGCGGTGGTCTGCATTCCCACCCAGCTCCCAGCCGCCTGGCTAGATTATGCCCTGAAATAACAACACACAAATTATATTCTTTTAAACACTGCTTGGCCCATTAGCTCTAGCCTCTTACTTGCTCTCACATCTTGACTAACCCATATCTAATAATCTGTATGCCACCATAAGATTGTGGTTTACCGGGAAAGATTCTAGTATACGTCTATCTTGGGCCGGAGCTTCATCGCATCTGACCCAGAGAGCAGAGGCATGGTGATTGCCCGAGGCATCTGCCTCACTCCCAGCATCCTATTCTGTCTACTCCACCCACCTAAGGGTTGGCCTATCAAATGGGCCAAGACAGTTTCTTTATTAACCAATGATATGAACACAAACAGAAGACTCTCCCACATCAGACTGAAACTTCCCTCTTCCCTGAATTCGCATCGCCCCACCTCTACTTCCTTCCTGTTTGCCCTGCCTATACTTTCTGCCTAGCTACTGGCCAATCAGCATTGATTTAAAATACAAGTGACAGGGTACAGACTATTGTCCCACCGGAGAGGGGATATAAAAGGATGTGAAATGAATAGGATTGGGATGCATGATGTGAAAGACACAAAGAATAAATAGAAAGAAAGAAAGAAAGAAAGAAAGAAAGAAAGAAAGAAAGAAAGAAAGGAAGGAAGGAAGGAAGAAAAAGAAAGAAAAGCAGGTTGAGCAAAATATGGGGAGTAAACAGTACCCCTCCATAGCCTCTGCACCAACTCCTGCCTCTAAGCTCATGCTCTGAATAAAACAGCCACCCTGATCAATCTTAAGACCAGGCAGTGGTGACACACACCTTTACTCCCAGTAGCCACAATAGTTTGCCATAGAAACCAAGCAGTAGCGATGCCTGCCTTTAATACCAGCACTAGAGCGGAATGTAAGACTGGAGGAGATAACCCTCAAATAGTCTCATTCTGAGGATTCCTGGAGGCAGTATCGCCATTTCAGACTGAGGTAGAGGCAAGAGCCAGAGGCGGGCTGTTTTGCTTTTCTGACTTCAGATTGAACCCCAATATCTATCTCTGGGATTTTATTAATTGTACCACACTTCATTGATGGGCTACCATGTGGAAGGGAAGCCAGATAAACCCTTTCCTCTTCAACTTGCTTTTGGTTATGGTGTTTCATTATGGCAATAGAAATTCTAACTAAGACAGAAATCTTAACCAAAATACTAAATTAAAGTATTAACTGTAGCCGGGCGGTGGTGGCGCACACCTTTAATCCCAGCACTCGGGAGGCAGAGGCAGGCGGATCTCTGTGAGTTCGAGACCAGCCTGGTCTACAAGAGCTAGTTCCAGGACAGGCCCCAAAGCCACAGAGAAACCCTGTCTCGAAAAAAAAAGAAAAAAAAACATAAAGTATTAACTGCATACAACAAATTTGGTATATTAATCAGATATAATGATCTTGATGGTCCTTATCCTGCGACATGGTACCTCAGAATTGTTTTGTAATTGCTTGCTGATTGAAGAAATACCAATACTTCTGCTACTTCTGCCCTCCATTGTTGCTTATGTTTGACATTCTTCTCCATTTCTCCCAGTCTTTTCCAAGCTTCTCTGGCCCCTTTGAATCATCTTGCCTGTACATCCATCTCGAGTCCCGGTTTGGCCCAATATGATCAGTCTATTGCACACTAATGCAACAAGGAGAGAGGCTGGAAGGGTGGCCAAGCAAGGCTGGAGACAATGGGCAATCCTGAGTGGCCTTAAGTACCAAGAAAAACACTTGGAAGATTGTCAGATTACAGCTCATTTATTAGAAGGGAGAAGGGAACAGTTATATCCCAAGAAGAATGGTTGGTTGGATTCATGTGGTGGTATGTTATCAGTTCAGACAAGAACATAAAGGGTGCTCATCTCCACACTCAAGAGCAGCAGGGGCGGGGGAAGGAATCTTAGAAGGTCATATAGAAAATAAGGGAAGTCTAGGGCAAGATGTGTCAGTGTTTAGATAAACAGCAAACAGTCCTTGTGGCCTTGGAGACAGTTTATCAGCTGCTGCATGCACCGGGACACATCCATGTTAGGTAAACCTATCTGTTGGTGCCTGATCAAGGCAGGGGAGCAGTGAAACTCCTGCCGCTCTCGGGATGAGAAAAGCCAGCGCTTAAAGCATGCTTCAAGCCCTTCTTAGCTTCAGGCCAGCTCCACACATTTTGTAGCAGATTTCTTCTCCTATGTTACTGCCACATGATAGGATCAAATTTGAACTCTCCACAGTCTCTTCCTTTGCAATTCCCTCTTCATTTTCCCCTTTCTTCCAATTGCTCTCTTTTATTCCTTTCCTGATTTATTTCCTCCTTCCATTAGTTCTTCAGGACAAGAAAATCAGAAACCAAAACAATCATCAATGAGAAGGTAAAGCCATCAACACCGATATCAAAGGGGAAGATTCTAGTTCCTTAAAGAGAGGTGCAAGTTCAAGCTCAATGACATTACAACCTCAGAAGAGACAAGGGACTGAAATAGCCAGGAAAGAGAGTGTGATGACCCATCAGATAATCCTGGCCCCTTTTAGTTGCCTGTTTATTGTGCTTATCTTGAACTGCCAAGCTCATGGCAATGCAAAGATAAGATTGGGCCATATACGAGAGCATCTCACAGCATAGAGGAAAGAAAAAAAACAGCTGGAAGGCTGTCACTAAATAAAAAGTGTCATTGTAGATTAAGCTGCCACATGTGGAAAGAATAGACAGAATCAGGAGGTTCAGAGGAAACCAACACTCTCCACTACCTGAAGCAATTCCTACACAGACACAGTCAGAAAAGTATACCGTAAGGGTTTCACTGTGATTTTGAATAGTCTTTCCCCTGAAGCAATAATCAACATAAGACCACTCTAGGGCAATAAAGTGAGGGGGATATATAGTTCGAAGACATAGTATTGCATCTAGAATTTATATACTTTGAAATAGAAAAGATTCTTTAGTGGACATACAAAGATGAGACAAGAGAAATGGCCAATAGGTTGCTGGGGAAAGACTTGTATGGTATTGTACATATCCTAAAAAGCACAATGCTGTATGATATTCACCAATCATAGAGTACCTTCTGCTAAGTGCCTCATGCATATTTTCTTTTCTGTGCTTCAAAAAATTCTACAAAATAGGCACTGTTACTTCTACTTTATCAAATGAGTAACTGAAGGGCAAAGTAGTTTGGCAGATTCCCCAAGGCCAAAAGTGCTTTTGGAGCTATGATAGGACATCTGAGTACAGACTTGATCATTCTGCTCAGGTAAACTCTGATTCTTCTGAGTATGGCTTGAATGATGAAAAATAAGTGAAAATCTGGTAACTGAACATCAGAAAGGCAATGCCCTAGTTTGCTTCTCAGTTGCTGTAGTCAAACACTGACCAAAAGCCACTTGGGAAGGAAAGGGTTTATTGTCTTACTCTTTACAGTCTGCCAATGAAAGGGTAAGGGTGGTAACTGAAGCAGTGACCATGGAAGGAATGTTGCTTGCTAGCTTGCTCTCTGTGGCTTCTTCAAATTGCTTTCTTATGCTGGGCCCTGCCATATCAAGCACTAATAGAGAAAATGCCCCCACACACTTGCCTAAAACCCAATATGATGGAAAAATTTTCTCAATTAAGGTTCCCTCTTCCCAAAAGACTCTAGTTTGTGTCAAGTTGACAAAAACCTAACCAACACTGGGGGGATAGCAGATGACCAGATACATTGTTCTTAAACCAATAGAAAAGGAGTTAAGATACAAATTAAATGAGGCCAGTCTTGACATGTGTGTGGGTGGGGAGGATAACTTGATACATATCTGTAGTATGGAATCAATCAAGTCATTATTACACTTTCCAACTTAAACTCTCACTGCTATGGAGGAAGGAAAATGGAAAGAAAGAAAATGTTTACACCTGCTATGATTTGAATAAAGCTTGTCCCCACCAAAGGGTAAACTGAGGCTTGATCCTGGATATGGTGTTGGAAAGTGGAGTGGAAATGAAGCTTCAAATATGTGGGGATGGGACATGGTAGGCAAATGTCCTAACAGTGATGTGGGACTTTCCATGTATGCTGTGATTACCATTAATGAATAAGGAACTGCTTTGAGTCTATAGCAGAGGAGGGCAGGGCAGAGCAGAGCTAGGTGGGGAGGACTAGAATGAATTCTGGGAGAAGGAAGGTGCAGTCAGAGAGAAGCCATGTAGCCCTGCCAGAGACAAGCCACAGCCATTAGGTGATACACGGATTAATAGATATGGGTTAAATTAATATGTAAGAGTTAGCCAATAAGAAGCTAGAACTAATTGGCCAAGCAATGATTTAATTAATACAGTTTCTTTGTGATTATTTTGGTTCTGGGTGGCCGGGATGAACAAGTGGCCTCCTTACTACATAACAGTAGCCTTACCCCAGTCCCTATTCATATGCTAAATAGAATAAAGATGGCATTGAATGTGTCTTCCAGCTGCACTGTAGATAATATGAGCCAAAGCCCACCAATGGTGGCACACACCTTTAATCCCAGTACTCGGGAGGCAGAGGCAGGCAAATCTCTGTGAGTTTGAGGCCAGCCTGGTCTACAAGAGCTACTTCCAGGACAGGCTCCAAAACCACAGAGAAACCTTGTCTTGAAAAAAAGAAAAGAAGAAAGAAAGAAAGAAAATATGAGCCATTTACTAAGCATAGTTCTTAGTTTAATAAGTTCAAATGGCATTCATAATACAAGAACTTCAAATATATTGAAAGAATGTACCTACAGTTAATTAAACAGCAAATTCTTCATAAGATCCTTGAAAAAGACCGGTGTTGTGGGCAACATAGAAAAGGTATCAGTGCCAACTAATCAAGCACAGTAAGCACTTCTGAAATGTTATGATTAAGGAACTGCTATTACTTGCTGAACTAGTGCTTCTCAGCTTGTGGGTCAAGACCCTTTTGGGGGTAAAACAACCTTTTCATAGGGGTCACATATCAGATTTTCTGCATATAAGATATTTACATTACAATTTATAGTAGTTGCAAAATTACAGTTATGAAGTAGCAGTGATATAATTTTATGGTTGGGGGGGGGTCACCGCAACATGCATTAAAAGGGTTGCAGCATTAAGAAGGTAGAGAACCTCTGCTCTAGAGGTTTGCATGTGCAAATTTTAGCTTTTCACAGTAAGAAAGGGGACTCTTGAATCTGAGTTTAAAGATTCCTTTAATTCTGCATGATTCCTGTGAACAAGCTTACCCTTAAAGAGAATGTAATTCATCCACTGAAATTAGAAGTTACTGACACAGAAACATAAAACCAAGAAATAATTGTAGTTTGTTCTGGCTCTTTCTTTCTCTCTATCATCTGTCCTTGAAATATGTTCTACCTTTGGTTACATCAGTTGTATCTTCTGTTTTTTACTTAAGTATCAAGGTCATAGAGCCAAGAACTGACGGTTACCTACCCACCTTAGCAATATGAGACAGTCTTATTAACAGCAGTAACTCAAGTAAGTATCGTCTATGAACATCACTCAGAACCCACTCCCAGGCTGCCGTCACTGTCTTGATATCTCATAGCAGTGTATAAGCAGTGCACTCTTTTGTGCCCAGCCTCCCCCAGAAACTTCCAGAAGACAGGCCCCCATGTGGCTGCTGCTTTTGAGCCCACCATGAAAACATTTTAGTTTTTCTGTTTTTATCTAGATAAGGGCAGCTTCTCTTGTTGCTTTCATAGCAGTAAACTCACTAGGGAGCAAAATAACAGTGGAATTTCCTGCCGTCTTCACTGTGTCTGTGCCACGCTGTGTTGCTTAGAGAAAAATAACAATAAACAAGTTCAATGTTCCTCTCTTCATTCTGCCTTTGTTACATTTCAGACCAGAAATCTGAAACAACATTGCAGGAGCCTCCTTTATTTAGTGAAGTTATTTCCTTAAAGATTTACTTTTTTTTTTAAATGTTATGTTTGCAAGTATTTCCCTGCATGGAAGTATGTATTCAGGCCTCCAAACTAGATGAGCTAAAACACTGCTCTTCTTTTTATAGTACTTTAGGTGCAGACCTGGAGACTTATTAGCCTGTCTGATCATGTAAAGCAATTTCTCATCATTTATAACTACCTATCTATCATCAATCTATTATGTATCCTTCTGTGTCATCAATATATTATTTATATTATCTACCTATTATGTTTCCATCATCCATCTAATTAAAATCTATTATTTATTTGTCATGTATCTGTTAAATGTGTATCATTTTTTCTATATATCATATATATATATGTATATACATATATATATATATATATATATATATATATATATATATATATGTCCTATCTCCAGGAAACCCTACCAATTACATAACACATCAGCTTTATCTTCAAACTCATTTTAACTGGAGCTGCCTCAGCTCATCCACAAGGATTGTGCGAAAGCCAACAAGGCAAAAGAGGGATGTTAACACTTCTTCCTACACAGCTGTTGCTCCCCTAGAGATCTATTTGAACTAGGAAGTGTGGTTGGTAATGACATCAAAGAAAAGGAGATGAAGGCATCTACAACTTGGCCTATATTCTTCTCCAGCATCTGCAAAGCATTCAGTGCTGCAGGTTTAGAAATCCATTGTTACCATATTCTAGGTGAAATAGTGTCTCATGTGACAAGTGTCTTCAGATGCCATTAAAAGCTGTATTTTAAATAGCTTATCTGTGTATTTATTTATTGAGAATCACATAACAAATGATCCCTTGGAGTATGCTTATCCATTACAAAATTTTCCATAATTCTTTAAATTTCTATATTCCCAGATCCACACTCTTAAACTCGATTAATATTAAAATTACAGGTAATTTCTTGGAATGTAGGTTTTCTTTCAAAAAAGTAAGCTAATAATTTATCATCTGTTGTTTACAGGTATTTTATTTCTTACTATAATTGAAAATGTAGGGTTAAATTTACAAAGTACCTAAGGTTATTTTCCACAGTTTTTTTGATTCTATTTTTCTGACTTTGGTTATTAGCTGCTTAATCAACATCAGCTGGCTTTTCCAAAAAGTGTTATTAACTTCACCTTGCTATGCTGCCCAGGGTTCTAAGGGAAGTTCTATTCAAAAGTGAGCACCATTGTTTCCCTTGCATAACGAAGAATTCATCTATAGAGAAGTGAACTTTAGGACTTTCACTTCGAACACTAGAAAACAGCAGTCCTTTCTCCAGATGACATGTGATTACAAAGTATGGAGGTGGGGTTGTTGTTTCATCAAAATGAGGAAAGCTGTAAGATAAGAATGAAGTTGATAACAAAAAGCAAAATTTAAAAACAAATTCTGAGTCCTTAAAGATTCCCTTTAGTTACTGAATAAAAATCTACCTAGAAACTCAACTTAGCTTTGGATCCACATAGTCACACAAGCTCATAAATCATCTATGAGGATTAAGCAACTTTCACTTGCATTAATGTATGTAAGATAAAGAATATAGGATGTGGGGCAGAAAAGCCTGTGTGTGTGTGAACAGTGGATAAGAGATTCTGCTCTCTAAAAATCCTCAGAGGCTCCTCTTTTGAAATATGTCACAAAGCAAAAGTGGTTCTCCCATTTTTTTCAGGGAGTAAAAATTAAATACCTTTTATATATTTTATATTTTGAAAGTATTTCTATAAATGTAAATAGTAGTCAGCTCACCTTCATTCGTATTAATTGTTTTGAAAGCTGGAGTGATCTGGTACAAATGGGCTGTTTCCACATGCTCCACCAGCTCCACCACTGATAGAAAGACCAGATGGTGACGTCAAGGCAGCTCAGAACTCCTCAGAATTTGAACAGGATCAGCTCAACATTTGAAAGTTATATTTTTTACCCAAAATTTCACCCAAATCATTATTATTACTATTATTTAGTATTGTTACAGAAATGACTAATTTATTTTAAAGCCTTATTTCTCAAAATTAATCAATAAATCATATTTAAAAACCAATGATTATAAAAGATAATGTGACACCTTAAGAAAAATAAAATAAATATATTGTATTCTCCAGGATAACTTGTTAAAATATCTCATTTTCTAAAGCATGGAAATGTACACATGATTTCATTTGTATGATATGAAATCTAATCTAATTCTTACAAGCACCATTATTGTTTAGTTATTTTATGTGTGAATGATGTTCTAGTAACAATAGTGATCATTTGTATTTTTAAATGTATGTATGGCCAATTAAACTTCCTGAGAATAGTTATTACAAGTCTATTATTCTTCATTTCAGAAATAGAAAAATAAAGTTTACAGAAATTTATTATCTTGAACAAGGAAAACTGCAAAAAGAGCATCAAGACTCCCAACAATATGATTCAAGTTCAAGCTCACATGATTCATTGCATCATGACTTTTCCTGCAATATCTGTCTTTTTTCAATGTGAACTTTAATAAAGTATGTCAAGGGCTGTGGAAGTATACACCAGGTGATAACTATTGTTCGGATGTCAACCCACCAGAGGATGATCCTCTGATGGAGAAGAATTTCTTCCAGACAAGGTCTGCAAGACCACTGACTTTGGAAAATCTTGCTCCTATAATTTCACATTTGAAAAAGCAGTTATGATATCTCCCCAATACCTGTATTGAAGTGCATAATTTCAAATGATATGTATGAAACCTCATGATTGCATCACAGTTTTATAGGCACATTTATCCATGAGTGGTCAGGAAGATGACTTCTCATTAATCTGCATAATTTTGATATATAGAAAATATACTAGGATATTCTTCATAACTACATCTATTGTCCCATGAGTACTGAAAGACACTTAAAAGCCTGCTTTATTCCTTTTACTCAAACTTCACCTTGGAACAAGTTCAAACTATGCTAAACATTTCCGTAAATGGATCCTAAGTTAAAAACTTTACAGATATGCACAAGGTCAGACTTGCAGTTGTTTAATAAAGGTTATCAACACAAAGAATCCTAAAATACTATACCAATTTCTCAACACAGGCCAGAGGCTAATCCCTATGAAATTTCTTAGCAATTAACACTCTACGCAAACTTATAATCTCAGTGTGTGATATGAAACTCAAGGTTCAGCTAACTATTTATTGTTTAGATTTAACTGGTTAGGTATCAAGTAACAATTAATCAAGCCCAAAGAAAATTAGTACTATGTCCAGTTACTACAGGTTAAGTTTCACAATTAGCCAGGGCTGCAAATGATGGTCTGGCCTTGCAGTCAATGTTACAAAGTCCCCCTTTTTATGTTCTGGAGTTACAAAAAGAATTAGAGAATATATTTTTAGGGTTGATATGTTTTCAATGCCACTGCTCAGGAAGGTGCCAAGCACCATTTCCCTGCCTTTGTGTTGTCATGGTAAATGGCTAGCCTCCTTATCATTTACCCAAAGAATGTGTTATGACCAATGAGATGTAATTCTTGCAAGCATTTTTTCTATTGCCTAAAACTCTTGTTTAAAAAATGTAAATCCAGGTGAACAAGGAAGGAAGCAAGAATTGGAATAGCGAGTTGACAAAAAAAGCAGAACTAGAAGCTGTAGAAGCAGACTTAGAGCCACAGAATAAAGAACATGGCCCTCAGATCACATATGTGATCTTTACCCTTCAGATAGAAATAGATAAGTTCAGTTTTGCTTCCTTATGCATAGCTTGAGGTTAGTTTTTCATTCCTGGCTGCCCACACCATGAAATAATCACACAGAAACTATATTACTTAAATCACTGCTTGGCCAATCATTTAAGCATCTTTCTGGCTAACAGTTATATCTTAAACCATTCCATCTCCATTAATCTGTGTATTGCTGTGGCTTACCAGGTAAAGATCTACCCAGTGTTTGGTATAGCTTCTTTGGTGGGGCTGCATGGCTTTTCACTGACTCTGTGTTGCACTCTCCCTCCCTCCCTCCCTCCCTCCCTCCCTCCCTCCCTCCCTCCCTCCCTCCCTCCCTCCCTCCTTCCCTCCCTCCTCTCTCTCTCTCTCTCTCTCTCTCTATATATATATATATATATATATATATATATATATATATATATATACCTTTCAACCTGGCTTTACTCTGTTAAGCCATCGACCAAAAGCAGCTTCTTTATTACCCAATAAAAGCAACATAGACAAACAACTTGTAAACTTCTTCCCAAACAACTTTTAAACTTCTTCCTCAAATACTGGCTGTAGCCTTGAGAGCAGGCCCTTCAAGGCTAATAATAAAAATAAGAAAAAAAGCCGGGCAGTGGTGGCGCACGCCTTTAATCCCAGCACTTGGGAGGCAGAGGCAGGCGGATCTCTGTGAGTTCGAGGCCAGCCTGGTCTACAAGAGCTAGGTCCAGGACAGGCTCTAAAAAAAAAAGCTGCAGAGAAACCCTGTCTCGAAAAACCAAAAAAAAAAAAAAAAAAAGAAAAAAAAAGAACAAAAGTGCATACAAATATTTGAAGAGAGAAGAAGACAAACAAAGAAGTGGAATTAAATATTGAATTATGCAATCTAATTATTTACAACATTAATGTATATCTTAAAGCAAATGATATGTAGGAGATAATGAATTACAGGGCTTTTATACAATGCAGACTTAAGATACTGGCTAGAGGATGAATTTTCTTGCCAGTCTTGATATGTGGCATTTTTGAGAGTAGAAAACCTAGGTAGAGTTGGGAATAAATCAGAGGGTGAATTTTTTTGTGTTACTTTCATTTTTCCAACTATTTTGATGGATGAGGTACAAATGATATCTAAAACTACTTTTAATTTTTTATGTTCATTGTACATAAGTACTTGGTAATTTCTCACCATCCTACAAAGACTCATTTGTTTGCCACAAAATATAGTTCATAACCCCACAATGGCCTGCAACTCAATCCAGTTATATTGACTGGGTACCACCAGTCTACCTTAGCACTGGTGGGAACAGCATAGCTATTTCTAATGTTAGAAGGACATTGACACCCTGGGAATAGTGTCAAGCCTTCACTTCTGAAAGATTCCATGAAGGCATATTTTTATCAAAACTGCAAAAACATCATTCATCAGTCATGGTCTTAGAATATCATAGAGCCAATGTCCAGGAAAAATTAATTATAATATCAGTGTTTTATTAAACTGACCAGTTTTTAAAACATTACAAATTTAAATTTATAATCTCTCGATATCGCTACTTTTATTACTTGGATCTTGGTTGTTTACTATTTATTTTTATTGTTTTTGATGTATTATCTCTTCATTGCTACTCTCAGAAGAAAACATTTGTTATTGATTTCTGGTCTGAAAATCAACTGCTTGGGCAAATACACCTGCAGAAAAGGGTGGGAGGGGCAGAGAAGGGAGACAGACAGAGAGATAATGACAGACAAAAAACAAATAAAAGCTCTTCATAATAGTGTTTGACCTACAAGTGTATGTGGCTGACTGGGTATCTGGTGCTCTTCTTGCTACTCTCTTGTCCTCACAACCCTTTCTTTCCTAGACTTTTGACCCTCTCTGTCTATTTTGGGCCCTTCTCTACTCATCCCTGTCCTATGTCACTCAACTGTTGTCTGGTTTCTGGACTGAATTATTTTTTAGCCAAGCCCTTTGGCCACCAAAGTCATGACTAAGTTCAAATGAGACTCGTTAAGTGTGTATTAATAAATGACTGGTGATTTTTCACAGGGCACCAGGAAGAAGCCAGCCCAGAGAAAAGGTCTTGTGAGGACAGAGCAGACACAGTCATCTGCAAGTCAAGGGTACTCACTTTATCAAGAATCAGTCCTGCCGACAACTTAGTCTCAGACTTCCCAGAGTGTGCAAAATAAATATCTGCTGTTTAATACACCCAGAGTGTAGAATTTTGTTATGTAAGCCCTGGCAAGTTCATACAGTACTACAATCTCAGTTACTAAAAATAAGGTCCTCAGAGTCACCTTACTTTTCAGATAGAATGAAGCGTTACTACACTGGATCAGTCACATTTTATGCCTGTTGTGTTAAATTAACAAATCAATACTGGTCCATATGTTTTTTAAAAAATTAAGTAGTAAGAATTACGTAAGATGATGAAACTATATTAACAAGGTGAGCACAGTCCAATATCCCACGAGATAAACTAAACTCACACAACCACCCAGGAGCGTCATCTCAGAGTAGGAAAATGAAGCTTCCTTCTTTTTTATTCTTAAATTTTGACATTGTAATAGGTGCTCATTCTGAATTTTTACAGAATGGGTGAACTAATGACTAAACAATTATTCTTATATTTTCAGTCATGTAGATAACAATTCATGAATATCATGTTATGTAAGTCTTTACAATATTTTGATAAATGATAACTACTTGAAATCTAATTTTAAATTTGCATTAAAGGTTGCACTTACGGATAGTTAAGTCAATCTTTCAAACAGTGTGCAACACAGTAAATGATGCATACACAGGATGCCACTCACACCATTATCCCAACAGCATCAAGGTTGATCTCATTTAAACCATTCATCTCCTAAATATGGAAGTTCAAAATCATAATTTCATCACTTGAAAGTCTGAGGCTGGATGACTTCCTGAGCCCAAAATTTACAATATGAATACTACAGCAAGACTTTATCTAAAATAATTCTTTACTGGTTAGTAATAGGAAAAAAAAGCTTGAGCAAAATATGTGAAATATAGGATTGGGGAGATGGTGAAGTGTTTGCTGGCCAAGCAAGAGGACCTGAATTCCCATTCCCAGTATCCGCTGAAACCCAAATGTGGAAGTGTACATTTCTATTCCTAGAGCTAACTGTCAGAAACAAGCAGATCCTGGGGGTTGTTGGCTATCCAGTCTACCTAATCCAGATACTTCCCAATTCAGTGAAAGACCCTTTATTACAAAATAAGGTAAGGAGTGATTGAGAAAGACACTGAGCATGGATTTCTGGACTTCATGTGGCCACAAAGACAAACACATCTACACATATGCATGCATACACCACCCCTGAGAGACACATACACAACAATATATTCCAAATATTTTCTTTCCCCCTGTAACTCCATGGCTAACTCAACAATTTAAACTGTATTAATCTTCAAATAAAAATAATGAAAGCTATTTTTTCTTCTCTGCTTTATTTTCTTCTTATTTCAAATTCCACAGATTGGGACAGTGGTTTTCAACTGTCAAACCAAACCAAACCAACCAAACAAACAAAACAAGGAGGATCCAGGCCAACAATGCCCTTTTGACCATCCTTTTAAATATGTAAACAAGTTCCCTAAAATTAAATTTTATAGCTAATGCTTCAGTCCATGATTTCATTCCACAGACAATGTTAAAGTATAGCAGAAAACAGTGACAAGAGTCTCTATTGCTTACTACATTTATAGCTGGTAACATACAATTTGTTTATAGTAAAAATAAGTTCCTTTAAATAGTCAATGTTGGATTTCCTTCAATTGTAATTAGTATCTGTTTGAACTTGCTAGGTTTACGTATGCTGAGTGTTACATCCAAAGTCTTCTACACCACTTTGATTGCAAAATATCACTGTTTTTTTTTGTTGTTTGTTGTTGTTGTTGTTTGTTTGTTTTTGGTATAGGCAGGGTCTCATTCACAACAGGCTGGCCTTGAATTTACTATGTGACTGAGGATAACTTTGAACTCCTTGTCTTCCTAACTCCACTTTCCAAGTCTTGGAATAGAGATCTACAGGATCATATCCAGTTTACATGATGCTAGAGGTCAAGAACAGGACTTCTTACATGCTAGACAAGCACTGTACCAACCACATCTGCCGCCGTCTGCCGCCGGATCACTGCCTTTTTAACATGCAAAATATGCAAGTCATTGTGTTCTGTCTGGATAATTAGTAGGCCAGGTCTGAGTTGGCCAATTAGGTTTATTGTAGATGGAACACCACCCGCCACCTGGCTAGCTTTACCCCAATAATTACACGGAAACTGTATTCGTTTATTAAACACTGCCTGGCCTATTAGTTTTAGCCTCTTATTGGCTAATTTTCACATTTTGCTTTAACCCATATTTAGAAATCTACGTAGCACCACGAGGTGGTGGCTTACCAGAAGAAATCTTAGCCTGCATCTGACTCAGAGGGGAGAGGCATGGCGAGTGCCTATGGTGACTGGCTGAAGCATCTGCCTCACTCCCAGCATCCTGTTCTGTCTACTCCACCCACCTATATACTGACCTATTGGGCCAAGCAGTTTCTTTATTAATTAACCAATGAAAGTCCTCCATCAGTTTATGGCTAGCAAGACTGTCATGACTGGCAATTACTAATAACATAAGTAACTTGGTGAAAATAATAAATTAATAATGGAAATGATATGTCAATGTATTTTTCACAATTAAAATATGGTATGGATTTTAAAATTTATATTTTTGACAGCAGCTAGGGTCTCTGTGATTTTGTTGCATTAAAGATAAAGAAAATGCTAGACTTCTGTTAGAGAATAGTCAACATAAACATTCCCCTTTTTGTTGTTTAAAGCAGAGAGAGAAAGAGAGAGTGAGAAAGAGAGAAAGAGAGAGAGAGAGAGAGAGAGAGAGAGAGAGAGAGAACCTTTCATGAATACTGTAGGACTGAGATAACCAGATTGAGAATTTATAGAATGTTATGTATAAAATGCCATTTTTTTAGTCAAGAGAACATTGGAAATTCTACAAGACACATAATTCAGAATTCAGTTACTTCAACAAACAAATGGCATGTAAAAGTAGGTATGCACATGAGTTTGTTTTTAAAATCAGGAAAAATTGAGCATGGACATGGTAACAGGTTGAATTCATTTTGCTAAAAATGATGACAGCATTGTGATTAGGCTTAAACTATCTTGAAACAGATACAAATTAAGGTCCTCTTTAAATTTATTTTTCATTTGTTATTTTTATTTTTAGAGAGGGCATTCTCATGTGAAGTGAGTGTGTCTGGGACACACGTTGCAGCACACATGTAGAAGTCAGAGGACAACTCTCGAGCCATCCCTTGTGGGAAACACAACCTTGAGTAAGCACTGGACAGACCAGATTTGTTGAGCATGCAGGCCTGCTTTCTTCAATGGAAGGAAGAAGATGCCTGGACACCTGGAATGCTGGAGAGAATGAAAATGATCAAACAACCTGGTGCTCCTTTGCTATTCTATTAGGACCTAGCTTCCACCTAAATGTCCTCTAAGTCCCGAGAATCCTGGGCTTTGTTTCTCCGTGAGTAAAACTTATCTTTATGAAAGAGGCCCCATGTATTCAGCATCCCCTATTAATAGAATCCATCCTTATGCTTATTACAAATTCTTCCTCTCTAGGTCCTAGCCCTGAGCATTGTTTCCCAATAGAAGTCATTCTTAAGACAAAGGTCTCATGTATTTTGCTTTAGCCGGTGTATTATTTCCATGTAGCCATCCATGAAGCTTTATCATGAGAGCTGTCACATAGAGATATTTACCCCCAAAGTGTTACTGTGTTGAAATGTGTAGGAGAATTAAACCACTGAATCAGACTTTAGAGGTTCTGATCCAGTCTGACTGACCAAGTCCGGTTGTACCTAGATTTCATTCTTACCTCTTCATGATTTGGTTCCCTGTAGACCATGATACTATAGGATACCTACTCCAATAATTCCTTCCTTCTACCTTGGCATCCATGGATCAAATGCTGGTCTCTAGCCTTGCATGCCAAGTACTTTTACTCATCTTGCTGGTCCAAACCTAGGTTCTTATGAGTAAAAATTAATGTTTCACTAGATTTTTCTTGAAGATACCAAGGAAACAAAGTAAAGAAGCACTTGAGAAAAACGAGAATGTTGATGGCTGTTCAAACTGAACCTAACAGGTTGAATTACACATTTTTATAAATATATTTTTTCCAAAATTAACTTAATTATTAGATAGTTAAAATAGTGAGAGTATCTACCTTTTAGCCATACCTCACAATCTCTTACCCACAATTTTATCTCAACTGTGAATGTAAAATCCTGTTGTACAAAGGTATAAAAGTGTCCTCTGGTTTTATTGTACTTGGTTCTCTCTCTCTCTCTCTCTCTCTCTCTCTCTCTCTCTCAAGGGATTCTCTGCTGTTTCATTGTTGAGTTGTCAGCAGCAATCCATTTAGCCATTGAAATACAGAAGCAAACCACGGAACAAGAAAATTCACACGATATGGGCAACACTTAGGCACTAAGGGAGGGGGTGGGGAAGTTGAACTAACTTTCTCAGTCTGTGAGGGAACTTGACCTAGGATTTGGGTGATTGGCTCAGTAACTACCCTTGGGGTATTTTTCGTTCTGTCCAATTCCCTATTCCCATCCCTTGGAATGACAGAGCAAAATCAGCTGTCTAGACACCAGCCCCAGGCTCTGGCTCCGCTTCTTGCATGAACTTGATAGAATAAAAGGGAGATTAAATTACAAACTACAGTGATTTTTTTTTTAAACGTGTTAGACAAATCAGTTAAAATACTCTGACAGTTGCGTTCTCTGGGAAGCAGACTGTGAAAAATAGAAGTCAGGTGCTTTATTGGGTGGAAAAGTCTGCCGGAGATAAAAACTGAAGGAAGTGGGGTATCATACGGCAGAAGGCACAAGGTCATCATGGAACTCTCACACTTATAAAAAGGGATTAAGTAGAAAGATCTCCTAAAAGTGATAAAGATCTGCCAACACTGCAGTGAGCCCCACTGGGAACCCTGCAGCAAAAAAAAAAAAAAAAAAAAAAAAAACCTGTCCCTCAACAGAGTCTGTTCTCAGCCAGATGTCAGAGGCCAGTATCCATGCATGATTGTGTATAGATGTATAACTCTGTGGAGGGAAGGGGGACTGGTCTGCTTTACTTTATCTTATTTAATTATTAACTTCAAATAACATTTAGAGTTCATACCAGTTCTTAAATTGATCTCACCAAGTATTTCTAGTGTTTTCCACTAGGAATTTCTAGACGCATACAATTTCAAAACAAGAATCAGGTGAACAGTGTTGAGGGCAGAGCCTTAGACCTTGGGAAAGCCCAAGGGGACAGCTTCAGTTTGCCTGCAGCTCTCCACAGCTTTTGAGAGATTGGTTTGTTGGGGGTTTGTTTGCTTTTCTCTTTTAATTTTTGTCTTTGAACATCTTTATAACTAGAGAGGTCCTTTCGGCAACTTCTCTTGGGAATAACCACCAAAGACATTCTTCTAGAAAAATCACTGTCTTCCCTTGCATGTCACAACCCAGGGAGAAACTTTTGGCATGGCCAGTGCAAGTGAAAAATAGTAGAAAAACAACAGAAGATAGACAATGTGCTGGTCTCTCCTCTTACATTCTACTACCTATGAGAAAGTATGGTGATAGTAAGTCTACAACTAGTCAGATATGTGATTCTCTTTCTTACCCAGAATAACAAAAGTAAGTCTGCAACTAGTCAGATGATGGAGGATTCCCATTGGCTAATAAAGAAACTGCCTGGCCCATTTGATTGGCCAGCCCTTAGGTGGGCGGAGTAGACAGAACAGGAAGAAGGAAGTGAGGTAGATGGCTCAGTCAGATGCTACGCCTCTCCTAAGTTAGTCAGACCGCCATGCCTCTCCTCAGAGAGATGCCAGACGCGATGAAGCTCCAGCCCAAGATGGATGTACGCTAGAATCTTTCCGGTAGGACACCACTTCGTGGTGCTACACAGATTATTAGAAATGGGTTAAGGCAAGATGTGAGTAAGAGGCTGAAAATAATGGGCCAGGCAGTATTTAAAAGAATACAATTTGTGTGTTGTTATTTCGGGGCATAAGCTAGCTGGTGACCGGGAGCTGGGCAGCGGGAATGTGGTCCATCAGCTCCTCACTTCAGTCAGATATGTGATTCTCTTTCTTACCCAGAATAACAAAAGTAAGTCTGCAACTAGTCAGATATGTGATTCTCTTTCTTACCCAGAATAACAAAACATCCTGCATTCATACAGGCATGTTAACACAGCCCCTAATCCCAGTACTCAGAAGGTTGAAGCAGGACAATTGCTAGGAGCTCCAGACCATCTTGAGCTACATAAAACTTTCTAGGCTAGCCTGGGCTACATAGCAGGACCATGTCTCAAAAAATATGTATTCAAAGAGCTGTAAAATTATTCTATGAAACTCTTCAGAAAAATAAGTCTATTTCAATAGTGCAACTTTCTATACAGACTTTTATGCAGCATATACTTTGTTCATTAGAATTGCTTATTAATTTTACCTTTATGAAGCCTTAAAGCTCAACCAAGAGCACTATTGCATTTTGTTATTTTTTATAATACAAACTGACTACCAGCTATCTACTAAACCAGGCACTGTCAACTAAGCCAGAAGCTGGAGGTAAGTTTATACTTAGTTGGTACATTTATATATAACATAGCAAAAATCTAAGCAGTTATTTGGGGTCACTGCTTCACCAATTCTGAGAATAAATTTGTGAAGTCATGAGTGCATGGTGTGACCGTTCCATTTTGGCTGTGCTCAATAATAGATCTAGAACATTCCAGTGACTGGGGGTTTGCCATGTCACATTAGCTGGTGGTGAGTAACATTTCTTTTTCAGTGCAATGCAGCAGATTCTTGCCATAGCTCCCTTGTGTCATTTGATGATCGTGAAGAACCTGTAGACACAGGCTGGGAAAAGGACTAAGGGCAGATGGAAAACAGAACGGCAAGGAGGTTGTGAAGACGCCTTGCAGGGAAGAGTACTGAAGGAGGCACTCCCAAAATGGATAAACGAATGAGTGGTGTGTGTGTGTGTGTGTGTGTGTGTAATGCATGTGTACATGTATGTATTTGTATGTAGGTGCATAGGTGTATCAGTACGTGTTGGGGCACATATTTTTCAAGACACTGAACCTGGAGCTCACAAATTCAGCAAATTCGCATGGCCGGGGGCTCCAGGGACCCTTCTATTTTCACCTTCTCTGACCTAAGATTTTAGGTGTGCACTGCAACACTCAGCTTTTTACATACATGCTGGGGACGCAACTCAATTCCTCACCCTGTGACTGAGCAATCTCCATAGACCCTGGTGTGAGCATTTAGTTCCATCTCAGAGACTTAAGAATCTTTCTTCAACCTGCTTGTAGGCTACATTTAAGTCATCAGGCATTTAATGAGGATCTGTCACATGCTGACCCTTGGATTTAGTGCTGTCAAGGAAACAAATATCCCTCAGACAGGCCTAATAGTCAAGGCGTTTACAATCTATCAATGACATCACTTTAACACATAAAATCATTAAGACCTAATTAGTGGTACTAATCTAAAGGCCATAGTCATTTAAATCTGTACTCAGCAAGACTGCATGTCCATCCTCCAACTAGGTGAGCGCTATAATGAACTCTAAGGGTGGGAAGCAATTTTTAAGATTAAATGAAAAGTGACTTTAAGACGAGAAAATGATCATATAGTATCCTCTTGGTATTAGGTACCTCAGCAGTGATAACCTTCAGATTGCAATGGTGTTGATTGACAAGTTTCATTGGAGAGAATCAGAGTTAGTATTTTAAGAATGGGAAAAAGAGGAATTGCGTTGTCTATAAAGAAACAGATAAGACACTAAATTGGATGCCTTCCAATTCAGACTAGAGAAACTAAATAATACTTGTGAAGATAGAAGTAGTCATAACACAAAGCAAAAGAGAGAAATATTTGCATGTGTCTCACATGCCCATGCAATGTACTGTGTCTCATTCAAACTACAGCTGTACAGTTTCAATGATTTATACCCCTGAAACTATCTCCCAAAATGATCTTAATATCCCAAAGTCAACCCAAAGTAGCCTATATCCTGGGATGCCTTCATTAAGGTGCTATCAGCATGATGTAATGCTGTCGGAGAATTTTTTACCAGTAAGTTTTACTATCATATAATAGCCCTGGTCCATCACTAGTGATTGATTTCCTTGCCTATAGCCCCATAATCAGAGCAATCTAGGTTCCACCACCAGAAATACTCCTGATATTTGTAAATGTTCAGACTTTATTGGTCCTAACTGAGATATTCAGTCCAGCTTGTGGAAATCAAGTAGGCAGTTTAAACTCAATTCTTCCAGTTAGGAATTTCAGGAAAGCGTTTTGTTTTGTTTTGTTTTTCCAATCTGGCCAAGTTTCACAGCAAATTTCCAACATCCCCCACAATGGTAACCCACCTAACCAGATGGCCCTGCCCTTCTACCCAGGTGCTTCAGTCTCTAGGGACCTCGCTTCTCCCACCAGGTGCTCCTCAGACCTGTCGGCTTTTCAGCAGACAAGTAAGTTCCTTTTTCCTAGCAGAAGACTTCTAAGCTCCTTATATTTCCTGCAGAATCGGTGCATGTTTTCCCTAGTTTACTTCTCTGCCGCTTTGATAAATACAGGTTGAAACCCACTTCAGGGAGGAGAGGGGTTCCTTTGGCTTAAAGGTTACAGTGCATCTTCAAGGAAAGTTGAGGCAGGAACCAAGAGGCAAGAACTAATAAACAAGGAATAAATGCCTCTTGTTGTATTTCCTTTGACTTTCTCAGACACTTTTATGTACAGCCCAGGCCCTCCTGTTCAGTGATGGAACAATCCACAGAGGGCTCAGGCCTCTCACGGCCATCAGCAGTCAAGAAAATATCTCCCAGACATGCACACAGATCAGTTGGATAGAGGCAATTCTTGAGGGGTTCTTCTCAAGTGAATCAATTATGTTAAATTGACAAAAACAAAAAAGAAAAACTAACCAGGACAGTGCCCCAGCTCTACTATGAAATATAGCCTAACACTCAAATGGATTTGCTACATTTTCTTTTTTTAAAAAAATGTATTCCTCTATGCTAGTCAGTACTGTAAGACCAGGAGATGTGACAGGCGGTGCCAGTGCATGCTTTTAATCCCAGCACTCTGGAGGCAGAGACAGGTGGATCTCTCTGAGTTCAAGGTTTACAGGGTAAGTTCCAGGACAGCCAGGGCTGTTACACAGAGAACCCTGTCTTAAAAAAAGGAAAAAAAAGAAAAAAGAAAGAGGAACTGCAGTGAATGAAGCAAGTGCAGGATCACTTTGTTAAGCAAATGACGTCATTCCAGTCTCTGTGTATTAGTCACTTTTTTATTGCTGTGATGAATCACAATGACCGAGGCAATCATTACAATAAATAGCTTATTTGGGCTTATGCTTCCCGAGAGTTGGAGTCCATGATGGAAGAATAAAGAAAAGCAGAAGGAGCAGGAAGCTGGAAGTTCACATCTTGACTCACAAACTTAAAGCGTTTCACACTGGGAGTGGAACAAGGTTTTGAAACCTCAGATCCCACCCCTACTGACATACTTCCTCAGTCTCCTAAACCCACCCAATCAAGTCCATTAACTGGGCATTAAAACATCTGAGTCCGTGGGGGATGCTCTCATTAAAACCACCACACCCTACAAATCAGATGTTCTGAGAGTCTGATCTAGAAGATTTCTTTCAAGGGCATTTCATGTGTGTTCCCAAAACTCTCCAAAAAGACTGTCTGGGATTTTTGTGTTCTTACAAGTTGATTATCCCTTATGTTAAATACTTACTTCCAGATGCAGAACACTGACTCTTTAATATTTTGTAATATTTGTGTGTATATAAGAAGATATCTTGAGTAAAAGATCTAAGCCTAAATTTGAAATTCATTCATGTTCCAAATACATCTTAGAGACGTAGCCTCATACATGTAATCTGATGATAATTTGCATAATACTTTAGTGCATGTATCTTCACTGCAACTCATCACAGGACAAGTCCAAGTCTACCTGTATCCCTGTGCTGATAACCAAAAGTTTAGATCCTGAAATATCTTGGCTTTTTTGTATTCCAATTAGTAAGGACAGTAGGTTGTATCTACTATGAGCAACTTAATAGCAGGTATATTAATTCCTACCATCAGGTTCCATACCCAGCTGACAGCTGCAATCATGCCTGTCACTCAACACTCAAGGCAAAAACAGTATCATTATATTCATATTGAAAGAATTTTCTTATTAATTTATATATGCATAATTACAGTACCTCTTCAAAGGACATCTCTTGCTATTTTCCAGATTTAAATAAAAACCCATCCGTTAAGCCCAAATCCCCACCCTCAGTGATACATTCTTGCTGAAACTACTTTGTAAGTTCAGTGCATATCATATTTGTGTGTTATATAGTATAAGTATGCATATGTGTATGTTTGTGTTTACATATGTACATATGTGCAGTGTGTATGCATATGCGCAGGTGTGTGTAGTGTACACATCCATGCACAAGCGTGTGCTCATGCTCATTTGCATATGCCTTCTCATGTGGAGGCTGGAGATGAATGTTGGTTTTCTTTCTCCACTGCTTTCCATCTTTTTGGTTCTGTTTCCCTAAATGTCTCATTAAAGTTGAAGCTCACCAGTTTTGCCAGACTGGCTTGTCAGAGAGCCCACAGGATCTGTTTGTCTCAGCCCTTCTGTGCTGGGGTAATAAACACACAACATCAGGAAATCACAGAAGCATTAGCAGTTGACAAAAATAGAAAATTTATGTCCATATCATTGTTGAAAATTTATGTTGTCATTGTTGAAGATATCTTTTTTTATTATTTACCTATTATTTTATATCAAATATAATTCATTATTCAAGTAAGCTCCAGATAATCGGGTTTTTTTTTTTTCCACTAACACAGTTGGTCAATTTGGAGACAAATCCAGGCCCAATAATTATGGACACAACACAGTGACTTATGGGGTCTGCTTTTCAGAAAGGCAGCAATCTGGGTTCCAGGTGTAATAGATAGACTGCTTACTGAGCATGCAGGAAGTCTTGATCTGGGCTAGGTGACTTAGTCTACAGGAGTTGGGTTTGATCCCCAGCACCATGTCAACCAGATGAGGTGATACATGCTTATATTCCTGGAATTTGATAAGTAGAGACCAAAGGATCAGGAGTTCAAAGTCATCCACAGCTGCTTCATGTACTTGAGACCACATGGGCTTCATGAGAAACTGATTTAAGTTTTTATTTTTTGTTTAGTTTTGATTTTTGTTTTTCAAGACAGGGTTGCTCTGTAGCTTTGAAGCATGTCCTGGAACTAGCTCTTGTAGACCAGGCTGGCCTTGAACTCACAGAGATCTGCCTGCCTCTGCCTTCTGAGCTCTGGGATTAAAGGCCTGTGCCACCACCACCCAGCTAGAACTTGATTCCTCTTAAGTGTGAAGAAAAAAGAAAACAATTAGACACTGAGTAATTTTCCCAGTCCATACTTCTTAAATTTTTTGATTAAATATTTCTTAATTCCCATATGCTTGCTTTAAGACTGCATTTTCGATACTTTTTCATAAATACACTCTTACATCACTTAACACTTGAGTGGGTTCTAAGCAATGAATCATTAATTAAATGCTTGTTATCATATCACCCCAGAGCATACTTGTATTAACCTAGTTCAGCCACTACTACCCGTCTAAGCTATATGGCGTATGGACATGATAGGAGGATATACAGAGGGATGCAATGAAACCCATTGTTCCTAGGACACCAATGAACACACAACAGACTGAATTAGCACACAGGAAAAGCCTGCAGTCAGGAGACAGTAAACACCAGTTGTATGAGTCTGCAGTCGGCATCACAGAGCATGGTACTATAGTAAACCATTTTAATGACTAAAAGGATTTTTTTTAAAATAACAAATACGAAAATTCTGTTTCTCTCAGCTATCAGCTTTAGCTCATGTTTGCTTAGAAACTCTGAGGGGCTCTGTTTGGAGTCTCCTGTTTTCATGTTGGCCATAATTTGGACGGTAGGGCAATGTGAATATAATCTAATAAGTATTATAGAAACAAAAACCCAGTTAATATGTAAACCAAAGGCATATCCATTTATTTTCCATATCAAATATTTAGTGTACTGCACCGTATTTTCTGTGCAGCCCACCCCCCCCACAGTGGGGCTGCTTACCCCAGTGTCACAAGAAACACACAGAGACACACATTAGCATACTGCCATGATGTGCGGTTACGGTGTCATGAGGTGGTTGGGGATTTTCACCTCCATTATGATCTTGTGAGACGACTTCTGTAAACGTGATCCATCACTGATGTATACCATGTTGGCAGCAAAGGTCCAAGTCCACATTTAGGGGTTGTTTTCCTGTGGTGCTTGTGCTTCTTGTATTTGTGACTGCCTGATGTGGGAGAGTCTTCTGTTTGTGTTGATTTCATTCTTTAATAAAGAAACTGCCTTGTCCATTTAATAGGCCAGCCCTTAGGTGGGTGGAGTAGACAGAACAGAAAGAAGGAAGTGAGGTAGATGGCTCAGACAGATATCATGCCTCTCCTCTCTGAGCCAGAGGCGATGAAGCTCCGGCCCAAGATGGACATACTAGAATCTTCCCCATAAGGCACCACTTCATGGTGCTACACAGATTATTAGATATGGGTTAATCAAGATGTGAGTAAGGGGCTGAAACTAATGGGCCAGGCAGTGTTTAAATGAATACAGTTTGTGTGTTGTTATTTCACATGTAAAGCTAGCCGTGCGGGAGCCGGGTGGCGGGATGCAGCCCGCCGCTAATCACTACATTTAGGGGTTGTTTTCCTGTGGTGCTTGCGCTTCTTGTATTTGTGGCTACCATTTTGTGACAGATCTCCCCCTTTGTTCTGAAACTAGAAGATGAGCCTCAGCAAGCACGGAGCATCAGCCATCTCCTTCCAAGCTCGTTCTTCCTGCTTCTTTCTTTCCCTGTCATCTGTCCCTCCGCACTGCCGCGACAAAGCCTGAGTTGTGCTTTGCAAACTTCTCTCTCCCAGTTTCTGAACTCTGCCTTCTAAAGAAAAACAAAGTGACTTTTACTTCCCTGATTGCACCTCTACCAATTTTCTGTAACTTAAGCTGTCGTTTTCAGCTGCTGAATCAAAAAACATACCACAGCGATGATAGCAGCTTTCGCTTGTCACCTTTTCCATGCACAGGCGGGGGCCAAATGCACAAGGCTAAAAAACAGGAATTTTAGAACATGGTTTTCTGGGACAGCATGAATAATGTCAGTTTATTTCAGTGAACTACAAATCTGTATATTGCTATATCTTTAGAGTTTCTTTTTAATCCAACACTGGTTGTGAAATAACTTTTTTTTACCTTGAAGGCAGTTGTGCCTTCCACTTGGTGGTGGTTAGTATCCATTGCTAGCGTGATAGAGCACAGAATCACCTGGAGGAACGGCCTCTGTACCTGCCTATTGGAGATTACCAAGACTGCACTATCTGAGGAGACAGGATCTGCCCGCTGTGTGTGGATGAGCCCACACCCCAAATATCATCCACCCAACTGTTTAGATTTTTCTGCATTGCATCCCAAGGTTGCTTTTGGTACATTTAATTCAAATGGTGAAACATGTAGCATTGAAGACATCGCGCTTCTCCTTAAAGATGTGACTGATATAGCCATAGCTCACATTATGTTACTCTACACCAGGAGACTGCCATTTTGAATCAATAATTTGCAATCAAGGTTCTATCTGTGGGGCTGGAGGATAGCTAAGTGGAAGAGGATTCACTCCTCTTCCAGTGGAATAGAGTTTGGTCACCAACCCTAGTGTCAGGCAGCTCACAACCACTAGCCAGTGAAGATATGGAAATTCTAATATCTTCTTTTTAGGACTCCACATGTACTTGCACACATACTGCACACACACACACACACACACACACACACACACAGTCCCCCTTTGGCTTTCACTTTCACCAATAGAACACTGGCAGAACTATTTCAGTTGGTAATATTGAATGGTAACCTAATAACATGATAACTGCTTCTTAAAAAAAAATGTAGATTCAGAAATTTTTGAGGCAAGATCTTACAATGTAACTCAGGCTGGCATAAAACTTGTCATCTTCCTGTCTCCCCCTCTTGAGTGCAGGCGTTTCAGGCACAGGCTCCACACCTAGCCAAGTTTTAAATTTCTTTTTCACTTTAAGTACTTCATTTATTTACCTTGATTATCAAAACAGTATTTTTGCTTAATATTCTTTTAAATTAGCAAAGCAATTTTGTTCTGCATTGTCATATGTACTTTGTTGATCCTTTGTCTCTCCCATATCCTGCCCCCCTCACTTCACCCCTCCTAATGGTATTCATCTTCCCCAAGCAGCCCACATCCCTTTTTACATCACATCTATTTTTTTGCCCTCTTCCTTCCATCACCTCCACCTACCACTTAGGATGAAAACCCGTGGTCTCCTTTCTGCTTCCATGACCTACATTCACAGCTGCACACCCAATACCATCTTTCTCTCCATGACAAATGTGCAATTCTTTCCCTCATTTCTGTCAAGTGCTCTCATCTACCTGATCCCTTTAGCTGCCAGCCAGGAAAGGCTGTGCTCTCTCTTTCCCCGCACACCCTGAAGGCAGCTCTGAGTCCCTCTTGATCTTGTTTTTTACTTCAATATGTTTCAGGGTTGCCAGTCTTAAGAAACATATGATGGAATTATATGGAAATCAGTTGCCTTACAGCTCTAGAAAGGTATAGGCTTGGATACAAATAAAATGTGCCCTTTTTCTACAAAGCCATTGAGTAGCTAACCCAGGAAAGGAAAACAGGGGGTCCAACTCCTGTATCATCATATCAGCCTGAAAGATGGCTTTTAATTTCATTTTAATAGGAACTGAAAGCTCTAGTTTTGTGTTAGGAAGAATTCTATCTGTGTATAACTGAGGAAATTTAACTTCAAAAGTGTATAGAATTGTTCTATAAGTGGAAAGTATTCTGATTTTAAAAACTGTCTTAAGTGCATGTATTTATTGGCACCACACACCTGTTGTGGGATATTTGTACACCGTTTGGAGATATATTGCTGGAAGGAATAGGAAGGAATTCTGGGCAGAGAGAAGAGGTATGAGGAGTTAAGTGAGGGCAGAGGGGACACAATGAGACATGGAAGGAGTCAGACATGCAGAATGAAAGCAAGGTAAAAAGCCACATGGTAAAACATAGAATATTTAAAGCAAGGTAATTTAAGTTATAAGACCTAGTGGGACAAGCCTAAGCTAAGGCCAAGCTTTCATAATAAATAAGTCTCTGTATTGTTATTTAGGACCTGGCATTTCAAAGAAAAATCTAACTACATATGACGTCAAACATAGATTCACATAGGGCATGAGAAATCAGCCTCCTGGGTAGGCTTGGAGTACAGAGGCCTGGCTCTTTTAAAGAGGCCCTGATGTGCAGCAGAGCACTTGAGTAGCTGACATGCTATGTAAAAATGCCTGCCCCATTTCGGACACAGCAGCTCCCCAGAACTGGGACAGTAAACACATTGGCATGAGACTAGGCTTTTTAGTGAACTGAGAGGGGTGGATCTAACCACCAGAGTCACACAGTAGAAGTCTAGCAATTTAAGATTTGGCTCACACTGTAGGATAAGACTGTAAATGGATAGAAAATTAGATACAGACTGGGATATAGCTGTGAACAGATATGATATCCTTAAAATATGCTTAGATGCTAAAGAACAAAATGAAAATGGATATAAACCATCATGAAAATAGTTTAAAATAAAAAATAAAGTTTTAAAGAAAGAGTAAAGTAATATGAACAATAATCCACATAAAGATGGAAAATACACAGGGCATCTGAGTCCTGTATGGTGTTTTGTTGATTTTGAATTTTTGAGTGCTACTCTGTAAAAAGCAATAGCTGCTGAGAGGCATTTATTGGATTATGGAAACTGCTAAATTAAGCCAACCTATATGTCTCAAGAATGTCTTAATTTCAAAATGATAAGTCAGAAAATATGTTGCATTGGGGGAAAGGTTGTGCTTTTGTTTCCACAGAAAATAAAAAGTTATGGTTCTCTTCAAAATTAATAAACATCAAATTTGATCAGGTAAGACCTGAGAGTCTTGGAGGCTCCCTGAGACTGCAGACATGAAGGGGAGAGCCAAGAAAGATTACAGGAGAGGGGACGTATATGCTGAGCCTTCGACATGGAAACAGTTCTGAGACTGGATGAGACATGATAAATTTTGTTGACTATAGAATCCTTATAACATAATATTATATCCTTTCATACATACAGAGATTTATATTACAGTTTGGTTATACCATCTAAACATACTTATAAAGTTAATAAATTCTTTTTAACTGCTCTAACATAGAACAAAAAATAATCTTTAGCTGACCTGTGCACACCGTACATTATATACTTGTATTAATGCAGGTATGTACATTACCTTTAAAAGTTTATGTGTTTTCAGAAAAAAAGAACAAGACACCAATAATGACAAGTAATTCAACAATGATAATTACAATCTCAAAATGCCTCTGTGCAATTTCCTCACAATTCTTCATTCAGAACAACTTCAGAACCGCTAGCTGAGATAGATTAGCCTCAAAGACTATCTAGGCAGAACTTCAGATAAGCCTTGCACTTCCCTGTTACACCAAGACTGTACAACAGCTAACTCTTCAAGGACATGACCATAATCCCAGTTTTCTCAGGGTCCCCTAAAGATACTGTCACCTTCAAATAACACGCAGCAGTCAAGCCAAAATGACACCCACATTCCCAAGAGGTGGGGTGGGTGGTTATTGGTCATTCCATGGGTTAAGGATGTTTGTCATCATTTGGGGAGGTTGGTTCCAAGGTGTTGTTGGTAATGGTTAGGGGGAAAGATGAACAAAATTATGTCAGATTCAGGTTTTTCTTTCTGAAGGGAAAAGAGATGGGGGAAATAGTATAGAAATGATGGGATAAAAGGGTATATTATTGAGTCTACTTTTGAACAACTTAAATACTTTACATTAGTTTGGAATTTTGTATATTGATTCGAATTTAATTTATACTGTATATATGTTTCTACTATTGTTTTAGGTATTGTACATATAATGCTCATTTAAAAGTGTAATGTAAAGTATTATTCCTTGGAAGCTACCTAAGATAATAAAGAAATACAGGTTAGTAGTTACTCATCTATAATAATCAAACTTAACATCATGTTAGGTATGTTTTCAAGGTCAAACAGTGATATAATTTAGATAGATAGATGATAGAAGATGGATAGATAGATGATAGATAGATAGATAGATAGATAGATAGATAGATAGATAGATGATAGATAGATAGATAGATAGATAGATAGATAGATAGGTAGATAGATGATAGATAGTCTTCAAACACTTCAAAGATATACGAAATGGGGCATTTAAAACATTTTAATGACATAAGGCTTTATGTGAGAGTGAGATATGTCTGCTCCTGGCACCACCAATTATTTCACAAAAAGAACGGTAGGCATTGAAGAATCTTCATATGGAGTTTTCTTTTATTGTGGCAAAGTTCATCATCTGTTCAAGAAACTGCCCTTGCCTCAACTGCTGACAGAATGCTGTCCAAATTGCACAAATGGGACACAAAAGAAGGCAATTGCTGAGTTTGTTAAGACAAGGTAGGACCATCCTTCAAAATTCCTACTTCACAGAAAAATCTGTTAGATATTCTAAGCCTATAGGTCAAAAACAGATGCCTCTATGTTTCAGACAAACCTTGAATGAGTGTCCAGGCAGTCAGCTATCTCTGATGTTTTATAGCTTTGGAAATTGTTTACTCTACACTTCCTGTTTCCTAGGGTAATAATATATACTTCTGGGGTTTCTGATTGAGTTAAAGAAGAAATAGTTGTATTTTCAGATTTCCTTGCTACAAAATTCAATAAAGAAAAATTAAAGGGTATAAAGTGTATAAGCTTGAAGGGACATAAAAGCTGAAATTATTTAACTAAAAAGATGTTTTAAGGTATAAAATGACATTTTTAAGATGATAAGGTAAGTTATAATAGAAACGGTTTAAGTTTAAAACTTTAAATTCATCAAAATAAGATCGATAGTGTACTTTCTCCAAATATGCAAATTAAAACATACTGCACATAATGAATGTAATTCTTACCTGATAATTGTTCTTATTCTATATAGTTTTACTATGTTTGAGTTAAAAACCTTTCCTTTTCATTTATACAAAAAAGGAAAATGTTGTGGGATATTTGTACATTGTTTGATGATATATTATTGTGATTGGTTTGATAAAGAGCTGAATGTTCAAAACTTAGAAAGGATGTGTGACAAAATTAATAAAATCCCAGAGACAGATATTAGGGTTCAAGCTGAAGGTCAGAAAAGCAAAACAGCCAGTCACTGGTTCTTACCTATACCTCAGTCTGAAATGACTATCCTGCCTCCAAAATCCTCAGAATAGACTGTGTCTATGTGCTGACTTCTCCCATCTTAAATATCTCTCTAGGGCTGGGATTAAAGGCATGTACTATTACCTCCCAGTTTCTATGGTAAACTAGTGTGACTACTGGGATTAAAGGTGTGTGTAACCACTGCCTTATTTGTAAGGCTGACCAGTGTGGCTGTTTTTCTCTCTGATCTTCGAGGAAGCTTTATTTATTAAATTACAAATAAAATATCACTACAAGGAGGTACGAGTGGGACTTCTGTGCAAAGAGGGTAGGAGGAGATAATCGAGAGCAGAAGAAACTCCAACGTGACATGGAGGGAGTCAGACATACAGACTGAAAGAAACGTTAAAAGGTCACATGGTAAAAGGTGGATTAAAAAAGCAAGTTAACTTAAGTTATAAGACCTAGTGGGACAAACCTAAGCTAAGGATGGCTGAGCTTTCACAAATAATAATAAGTTTCTGTGTCATTATTTGGGATATGATTCTGCCATGACAGTATATTGAACACTCTTCTGCCCTAAAACCATCTTCTCTATAGCTTCTTTCGCTTACCAAGCTTGCTCTATGACCATGACACCCTAAACTCTCACATTTCTGATCTCATCTCGTCTGATAATAAGCATTAAAGTTTCCTTCACATCTTCCCGAGGGAAGGTAGCTCATATGTTTTCTCTATAACAATAACATCCTATTACTTAGACTTAAGACAGTCCATTTATCCACTTGCCTACTGAAGTGTATCTTAGTTGCTCCCAAGTTTGTGCAATTATAAATACAGCTGTTATAAACATCTGTATGCAGGCTGTGTAGCTTAAATTTTCAACTCCTTTAAATTTTCAATATTCAAATGCCGAACAGTATGAATGCTGGATCATGTGACATAAGTTGCATTTTGCAAGAAACTACCAAATTGTCTTCTACAGTGGATAAGCTATTTGACGTCCCCAGAAGCCGTGAACAAGAATTTCTGTTGCTCCATGTTTCTTCCAAATTTTCTGGAGTTTGGCCATCTAATAACTAGTTATATAATTCATGTCATGGTGGCTTCATTTTGTATTTTCCCTGATATAAACTACTGTGTAGAGCATCTTTTCATATGCGGATATCCTAAATATGTATCTTCTCTGATGAGATGTCCTGTAAGGTCTTTGGACTCTTTTACAATTGAATTTCATTACTTATTGTTTGGTTTTTAAAGTTCTTTGTATATTGTAAGATAAAGCTTTTTATGAGTTATGTCTTTTGTCAATTATTTTCTTAGAATCTAATTTTCCTTCTCATTGCCTTAGTAAATTTCCCTGCTATTTATTTTTCTTTTTGGTATTGAGTAGTAGTGATGGCAGCAATTGATTCCTTACTCCCCCTTGAGAGAGGATACTTTCAATGGCTGTGCAATCCCTCAGTTGTCCTCAATCAGATGAGAATGCTTTCTCACATGTACTTTTAGTTTTCTGGGAGATTTTGTTTGTCAGATTCGTACATTAGTCCCAAATGCTTCTGTTGAGGTGACTCTGTTTTTGTCCTCTTTTGGATTAGTGTGTCCAAATTACATTGACTGAGTTGAAACGTTGAAGCACTTTTGTTTTGTATCATAGGATAAACTGCACTTGGTCCTGATTTATTAGCAGTGTCCTGATTTATTAGCGGCCTGTGAGTTCTTCAACGCATTAGTTTCTGTTAAAGCTATCTTTAAAAGTAAACAAACTGGGTGGAGCAAACCACAGAAACTGATTGTCTCACACTTCTGGAACCTATGACTTAGTATCTCTTAAATGAAAAATTATAGCTGGGCATGGTGACTCATAGCTAAAACTCCAGCTCTGTGGAGGCCGTGACGCTGAAGGATTTCTAGGTATTTAAGGCCACACTGGGCAACAGAGAGATACAAACCAGTCTGAGGTAAAAATGAAACCCTAGATAGGGAAATGGCTCAGTGAATAAAGCACTTATCACACATGCATGAGGACCAGAGTTCAAATTCCCAGAAACGACTTATAAGGTTAATGAAGTAGTAAACATTTATAATCCCAGCGCCTCTGTGGAGGTGGAAAATGAAGAATCAGAATCTTATAGGTCAGCTAGCTTGGTGTATGCAGCAGAGAAGAACAAGAGACTCTGCTTCAATTAAACTGGAAGGCAAGGACCTTCACAGGTGTATCTTGTGTACAGTAACACATACATACAAACACCATGGGAAATACATGCACTAACACACACACACATGACACCATGGGAATCATATACACTAACACATGAACACATAACACCATGTGAGTCATAAACACTAACAATACACACATAACACCATGGGAATTGTATACACTAACATACACACATGACACCATGGGTATCACATATTCTAACAATACACACATAATACCATGGGAAGCACATACACTAACACATATGCACATAATACCATGAGAATCATATACACTAACACATATAACACCATGGGGACAGTATTCACTAACACATAAATACATGACATCTTCGGAATTACATACACTAATGCATACACACCTAACACCATAGGAATCATATGCACTAACATACACACATAACACCATGAGAATCACATACACTAACACATACACACATATTTTATAAAGAAAGGAAAGGAGGGAGGGTGAATAGGAGGAAGAGGGAGAAATGCTTAGAGGGAGAAAGATAAAAGAAAAAAATCTCTGAATGAACAAGAGGGAAATATAAATATCAGAGTCTTTAATGGCTCAGTTTGTGCTTTTCTCTGACCTCTTTGGATTCTGGCCTGTCCCCATGCTTATATAAATCCTTGTTGAAACTATGGGCATGCAGTATTGGGGGACAGGCATCCCTTCCCTGTGCATTCTTCTTGCTGAGATATTCTATTCTTTACATATCTGCTTTTGATGTTTTTCAGCTCTGTCTTTCCCATCCAATAAAACTGCACATTTTTATTTGTTCTCTGTTTCTCATATGTGTCAGGAGAGAGGAAAGTACTCTCGTGGAAAAGACAAATAAATGGAAGCATCATTGCTCACTTGTGTTTTTTAAATGATTGTGTCCTGTGTAGCTTCCAGTGCTTTGCATTACTTTTGAATAGCATCCCACTGTTTAGCCAGGCTGTAATTGGTACAAAAGGGAGGGGCCATTTGATAAATGTTACCCCCTAGTACTAGAATCAGAACCCAAGGGGCTGGGTCTATATCTTAGCCGGCGGAATACATGAAGCTCTGGGTTCATAAATCAGAAATGGTAAGGTGTGACTGCAAGCCTGGTGCCTAGTGTTTAAATGGTAGAAGTTGGAGAATCAGAAGTTCAAGATTATCTTCAGCTACATAGAGTTTGAGACTGACATAGACCCTCTCAAAAAAAGGGAAAATGTGTAATTAATGTCTTAAAAAAAGTTACACAATGCAATGTGTTCCTTATTCCTGTCTATTAATTTATAGCTTAAATAACTGTTATACAGTGATTATTTCTAAATGTTAAAGTTCAGTTTTGCAAAGTTCTTAATTTTATAATTGATGAGTTATAAGAATTTTAAAACAGCATTAAATTATTATTAATTAAGTTGAAGTTAAGTTTTTATTTTTATTACTTGGTTTTTAAAGATAATTTTATCATTTTAACATCATATAATTTAAAATGATATAAATTTAAGATGATTTCATTGCTTACTTTTTATATTACATAGAACATAATTTTAAACGAAATTCAAGAGGCTCCTTATCCTACCCATATTTTCATTTTAAGTAGTATTGCTTGTTTCTCAGCCCTGTTTTGAAATAACCACCCAGAAACAGCCTCACACTCTCCATAACTTGATAGAATTAAGAGAAAGATGCAAAAATTGACCTGAATATAAAATATAGTAGGCCAGAATCCAATTCTGGGGAAGATAGTGGCAAACTGCTATGATGGAGTTATTATTGAGCTATTCTATATTATCCCCATGAAGAAGATTTTACAAAGCCAAAGAGAGAGACTCACTGCTGTGATCCCAGCCTATGGGAGGTTGAAGTAAGAGGATGGCTGATAGTTGAAGGCCAGCCTACCTTACATAGTGAAGCAGGTTAGCTAGGGTGCACAGTGGTCCTAGAATTAATGCTTCTAAGCATGCAGAAGAGTTTTGGGGACAGCATAAGATTTAAATCTGTGCAATAAGTAAGGAAGATCTCTATTTACACAATGTGACCAGGCACCTTCCCACTGCTGAGGGCTCATACTCAACAAAAGCCCAAGTAAATAGAAAGAATGCTAGATATTAGTAAATAGTTTGGGGGTTTTGTTGTGTTTGTTGGTTGTCGCTTCTTTGAGACCATCATGTAGGAGAAAGGAATAATTGGAGGAAGTATGTCACAGGGTCATGTCCTTAGGTGCTGGATTGTAGCATCTTCTTATATCTACCTTTTTTCTGCTTCCTGACGGCCACAATGTGTGTTGCTTTGCTTTGCTGCTCTCCTTCGACCACGGTACACTAAGGCGAACCTCTGAAAGTGTGAGCCAAGGTAAAATTGTCCTCCCTTGGTCCTGCCAGTGTTCTATCACACCGGCAAGAAAATTAACAGATACAGCTAACAAACTAATACAAATGTTTTTTTTATCTCGTTTAAGGGTTTTTATAAAAAGAGAATACTCGAAGTAACATAATCCATTACCACAGATAAAGTTCTACATTAATTTGAGGTTAAAGTATACCTAGTAATTTGAGGTAGATAATGTTGAATAATTGAAGAAAGCTATACAAACATATAGGCACAAAGAACCTGAAGGAGGCAAACATGGTGATGCCCATCTCCCTTCACTTGGGAGGCAGAGGCAGGAAAACCTCAAGTTTGAGAACAGCTTAGGCTATTTGGCAATCTATTTCAGACACATAGCAATAATAATAACCAAGTAAGTAATACAGCTTCTAACCTTAAGTTCCACTTTATGGAAATGTACATGTTATCCACACATTGTATGCTAAGGAGATAAACCACCAGCTCATTTTCATAGCAGAAGAAAAATTACTTTTCAAACCCAACACAATATCTTATAAAAGCAAGTAAAAAAATTATTGAAACTTCCTTAATAATGAAGTAGGTCCTCCCTGACTGGGAAAAAAGCCTACCTTTTCTCCAATGAAAAACAGTGTGGCACCCTTGCTGTAGTCAATTCTTTTACAAGAACAATTTCCAGGTGGGTCCATATATGTTTTTCTTTGGGTTCACCTTATTACGTAGGTTCTCTAGGATCATGAACTATAGACTCAATGTCCCTTGTTTATAGCTAGTATCCACTTCTGAGTGAGTACATACCATATTCCTTTTTCGTGGTCTGGGTTACCTCACTCAGGATATAGACCCACCTGAAATTGGAAACAGACAAGACTGCCTGACAAAATTGGGAGCATGGGGGTGGGGGTAGAAGAAAGAGGAGAAGGGGAGAAGGGAGGAATAAGGAGAACTTAAGGGAATGGATGGAGGAAGGACATATTTGAGAAAAGAAAAGAGATATCTTGATTGTGGGAGCCATTGTGGTGTTAGCAAGTAACTTGGATCTAGAAAAATTCTCAGAAATCCACAAGGATGACCCCAGCTAAGATCCTATGCAATAGAGGAGAGGGTGCCCGAACTGGCTTTGCCCTCTAGTTAGACTGATGAATATCTTAAATATCACCATAGAACCTTTGTCCAACAACAGATAGCAACGGAGGCAGAGTCCCACATCGAGCTCCCAAGGTCCAGTTGAAGAGTAGAAGGAATGAGAATATAAGCAAAGAGGTCAAGATCATGAAGGGTTCATCCACTGAAACAGTTTACTTGAGCTAATGGGAGCTCACCAGCTCCAGCTGGACTGGGAAGGAACAAGCATAGGACCAAACTAGTCCCTCTGAATGTGGTTGACAGTTGTATAGCTGGGGCAGACCGAGAGGCTACTGGCAGTGGCACTGCGATTTATCTCAATTGCATGTACTGCCCAGCATTATTCAACCTTCTTATTGGAGGTATTTGTTAATAACAAAAGGAAGTGCATAAAGACATACTTTGGGGAGGGAAGGGAGCAATCTTGTTGTTATGTTTAGAAGTGAAATAATTGTATTTATGTGGAAAATTCAAATAGTATGTAAATTACTGCAATAAATGTAAATAATTTAATGGGGTAGCAGGTTAAAATCAAAATAAATAGTCTTTTCATGTACAAACAAAAAATTACTAAAACTCTACTTATGAGAGCAGATGTGTGTATATTTGTAGGTTGACAGATTACGTACATAGCTATGCTAATATACATCTGTGCCATATCCAGAGCCTCTGGGTGCTGGAAACCTGACTACAGTTGGCAAGAGAAGGAAGACAAACACACAGAGTGGAGGAGGAGAGGGCTGTGCTTGCTCTGATGGAGCACACCAACTATGGCAACACCTAGGAACCTAGCAGATTTATTACACACAGTACAGTAGGAAGTCTCTGTCGGAGAGCATTATCAGGCTGTAGACATCTGGAGGAGGAAGCTGCAACAGCTAGTCTCTGCATACACTGTCAGCGTTCACACTGGGTCAGAGAAAGGCTTTGCCAATTCTGAGCTGGACCCATACAGGGGAAGACTTTTCTATTCCCGTGGGTCTGAGGCATCGGTCCTTTACATGGCTGTGCCAGTGTCAAACAATATGCATTCACTCTGTAATGCATCAACTCTTCACACATCCACTCAAGTCTCCTGCAGCTCCCCACATGTGCACATATCTAGAAATAAACTTAACAAAAAGCATACAAAAACCAATGTGAAAAACCACAAACGACACATCATTAACCTTGGAAAGGAAGGTCTGAGGATAGGTTAGACTTTGAGAGTAAAGTCTGATGCGAGAAAGACATCAACATTCCTTTTACTAATTTATACATTTAAAGTAAATGCTGTAGAAATGTCATCATGGATTTTTTTTCCTTGAGCTATAAAGGCTTATTATAAAATTAATTTTAGAGTGAGTAAAAAGTAACATAAAGATCTGAACAAAAAAGACTAATGTCTGAGAGAACTTGCACCCCCATATATTAAAATATATTTTAAAAGCCTCTGCGATTCTAATGATAACGCTCAAATAAGCAGATAGGTAAGAGACCCGAAATTAAAATGCATGTGTACACTCAACTGTTACAGAAACAAGCACGACAAAGTAAGCAGCATCTCATATGAGTAGGGAAACAGCAAGAGGTTGTGAAGGTGGTGTAGGCAGAGCCTCCTAGCAGGAGTGGGCCCATTCTTCATAGTATGCGCCAGGTAAGCACTCAGTGGTTCAAAACAAATGGTCCACCTGCTTGATGTCTGAAGGAAAGGGATAGCTCAAGGGGAAAAGTGCTTGCTGCACAAGCATGACAACCTGAGTTCTGACCCCCAAACCCATGTGAAGAAAAGACAGAAATCCAGACATGACTGTACCTGGAACCCCAGCACTGGGGAATGGAGACAGGCTGATTCTGGGACTCAGTCACCAGTTAGTCGAGAGGAAACAGAATTGCAGGTTACTGAGAGGTTGTGTCAAAAAAAAAATAGATGGAGATCTAAGTGAGGAAGCCACCCCAGCATGCACACTCACACATGCACACACACACACACACACACGTGTCTTGTTCAATTTAATAAGTGACAAAATCAGGCATAGGCAACAGCAATACATTACAAAGTGTGAATGGTCTATTCATGATTAAACCTACACTATAATGAAACACATTTAGAAGCCACATGACCAGACCTTCTGGAATCCCAGCCCAAATTATGCTTGCACCCATTCCACAGCCTCATCTCCCACTCAGGGAGTAGAAAGAAGTGAGGGGCTGCTTTACCAAGGTTTTTTTTTATCACTTTGAGTGCATTTTCAATGGGGTGAGAGTAGATGGAATCTAGTGGTAGAGTCGATATGCAAAAAGTTGTTAAAACTACATGAAAAATATATGGATGGTTATTACAATATTGTTTGAATCACTAGATATTGATAATAACTCTGAAAAGGTATTTAAATGCAAAGTTGAGGTGAAGAGAGAGAGATGGTGTGACATAAGGAAGTTCTCAATGAAACCCCACACTATTAGGCTTCGGTAGTAGATGTCATTGCTTGGGCTGTAATTCCTTGTTTTCCCATTTCCAAGTTAACTGACCTATCAAGAAATTCCCTGAGATGAATAGCAGTGGCGTGGAATGCCATGGCATTCAGAGATTTTGTGTGCAAGAGGTCATTTTAGGCCTATCATAATGGCAAGACGCCAGTGCTGAATTAAAGTGTGAAAAATGAATGATGTCTTTATGCTCAAAACTAAAAGCTCACAATATATTTATTGTCCTATTGCTAAAAAATGCTCGGTTTGTAACCCATTCCTTTCTCGCTTTAATGGAGTACTCTCTCAACGGCCCAGAAATGCAAGCAGAATCAACATCATAAAACACAAAGACAACTCAAAGATCTCCTACTTTACAAATCGGAAAACTGGATCTTCTTGGGTTCTTGGGGATTGAGCAGAGAAGCAAACACAAGAGATGGCCACCCCATCTACTGTTTCTTCCACGACCTAACGTTAAAGTGCCCTGGCATTTCCCACAAACCCATCCATCCAGTCAGCGAATGAAAATTCTCCAAAGATCATTGAAGCAAACTTTGCCCCTCAGGTGACTTTCTAGTTAAGCTTCATCTCCCCGGTCACCCTGAGAAGACTTCAAAAGAGCCTTTATTTTGCCATGTCTGTCATGGAGCCAGACAAACAGCAATCAAAATATGCTCAGTGGAAAGTAAAAAGATGTCACAGATGCACCAAAATCTCTAAAGCTCTTCCTGAAAGCAAAATGACTGTCATGTTTCATCAAAAAGATAGAAGAGCTGAGGTGTTTCTAGCATATGAAAGTTATTAAATTTGAGCATTGGGTTTTGTTTGTCTTGTGAAAGCAATTTACCCACTTCAAGTAGTTCAGGTTGTTATCCGTGGTGTCTGAGGCTTCTTTACATGTATCTATGGCTCATTAAAAACTCAACACGTAACTGTACTCAGTAACCCTCGTAATGAAGAAAATCCATCATAATGCTACCATGTAAAGTTTTACAGTTCAAAACTGGAATATCTGCCCCAATTATATCATTATTTCTCCCAAAGAGAAATTGTGTTTGTCAACGATGTTTTTTAACTTCCTATCTAAATTTATTTTCATGCCTAAAATCAATTATCTAATTTCTTAAAAGACTTAATTAAAGGTGATTATCAGATGTATTTTATTTGCGAGGAAATATATTTTCATTCTTACGTGTGTTGTCTCGAGTATCTAGAGAAATTCTGTGAACGTGAACGCTATCAAGTGAATCCAATAAAACATTTACTGCTCCAGGTAAATGAGTTACAGCAAATTAAGTAACTCATTCTTGTGTTTATGAGGGCTTTTTAGTGCACCCTTGTGGTAAAGTAATAAATTACAAATGCAACATTCTGAAAAAGTCCTTAGCATAAGGCCAGAGAAGCAAGGAGTATACTGTGTTCAGGAAGCTTCAACCACTGCCTGGTCACAGAGAGAAAAACAAAAGGAAGTTAGTACTGCTTTACAGGACACATGTCACAGATAAATAGCATGGCTTAAGACAAAAGGACTAGCTTAAGTTTTTAAAAAGACCAGTGGAAAATAGGCATATTGGCTCATTCCTCTAAACCCAGCATGGTGGATCCTGAAGCATGTGGATTTCTGTGAACTCCAGGTCATCCTGGGCTACCTAGCAAGTTTTGGGCCAGTCTGGCATATAGAGTGAGAGCCCATGTCACAAAAAAACAAGCAGACAAACAAAAAAACTATTAATTCATTTCCAAATTGCCTGTTCAAACGCCCATCCATCATGTGAGAAAATGGCATTTGGACAACACTTTTTTTCAAATTGTCAAGTCTCTTCACAACTCTAATCTTGTTGTTTATTTATTTATTTCATTTATTTGTTTTAACTGAACATGAGAAATACTTGTCCTGTGTGAAAGTGGATGTTTTTTCTCATATTAACACATATACCCAGTACAAACATCCTGCCAAGTGTCATTAGGAACATCTTGCTCATCTTGGGAAACAACAAGAAATTTTCATAAGTGGAAAATTAAATCAATATATGAGATGTTCTCACAAAGACTGAGACAATATACTTTTCAAGGATAAATAGCAAAGACATATTTTCTTCTCCATGTGTTTTATGTGTTGCATGTGTACATGGCACATGCACATGAATAATGACCTCTGTGCATTAATGTGGAAGTCAGAAGAGACTGACTATCTTCCTCTCTTGCTCTCCACATCATAGTCTGGAGGCATGGTCTACCATGAACCTGCAATTCCCCTTTCCAGCTGGGCTATCTGGTCAGAGAGCTCTTGGGATCCCCCTGTTTCTGCCTCCAAATGCTGGGGTGACACAGCTACATTTGCCTTCTTTCCTGTTTTTATTTTCATGTGCTTGTGTGCTGTGCACCTCTGTGTGCATGTGTGGGGACATGTGCGTGCATGAACACACGTGTGTGGGGGTACACATGTAGACGAAAGGCGAAGGTCAATGTTGAATCATCTTCCATCAATCGCTCTCCCACCTTATTGAAAGGGGAAGAATCTCTCAATCAAACACCAACAATAACCGGCAAGCTCTGTGGCTGACTTGTCTCAGCCCTCCAAGGTTGGACTCGGGTGGGCTGCTATGGCTACCCAGAATGCATGTGGGTGCTTAGGATTTGAAATAACATCCTCACTGTTGCACAGCAAACGATCTCCTCAGCACCATATGTGACTTGTTACATCTTTCCTGGGCTTCATGATTACCCAGATATCATTCTTATTCACCGAGTCATCTCCCTGAGCCTCTAAAGTCATATTTTGAAAAGCAAGAAGATACCTACACATAATTCAGAAAATCATTGACAGAAAGATGGGGAAAGAGAGGAGAAGAAAACCATTAAGAACCATGGCCATTGAAGGTCTAATTTCAAAACTGATGTCGGGTTAATTTGTATTTATTACATTATCACTTACACATAAAAGCATGAATAAATAAAGTACACTGGAGTCTCCAATGACAGTGCCTGACAAAACAAAGATAAAAATGCTGTGCCACTGGCTACAAACGACAGAGCAATAAAACGGAAGACCAACGTAATTAATGTCACTTTCTGCACATTATCAAACATAACAGGAGGCATGGTGTGGTTAGGCAGTGCAGAATCTCAACTTGCTGTGAATTATTAATTGATCATTTTGTGATCTGTCCCATACAGGTGCCTGCAGCAGACATCACATGCCCATTGTTTAACTCTGTGCCAATCCAAAATCAAGTACAGAGCTTAGTAAATACTTTACGACTAATAGTATATAATTCAAATATTAAGGTTAATCTAACGTTAAGAAATATTTTATAATTTAAGGCAGAGAAAATATTATTTTCAAAAATAACTATTCTAGACATATGACAAACAATGTCTTTGTGAAAAAGAGCATTATCATACTCAAGGAGATGTACCTAAGCATAAAGCATATGCTTTTCACCTATGGGACACTGAGTTAAACTCTCAGCACAGTTTTTATTTGAGAGCACTGGTGTGAAGATTTAATTATATATTTAAAATTTATCTGAGAACATAGTTTTATGTTAACAACTAAAATATCATTGTTTCATATTAAAATATCTGTTACATAGGAATAATTTTCCATTTATTTTTAGCATTTAATTTTTAAAAGTAGGCTAGAGCCAGCTTCCCTTACCACTTCAATAGTCTCTGCTTAATGACTTGTAATAGGACTAGGAATCCTACCCACCCCCAGTCAAGACAAATAGTCTTTGTCTCATCAAGAGAATCTGGTGTCATGAGAAAAAGTCAAGGTACCTGGAACCTAAGATGGCCTATGAGTGCTGGAAGGGCTATGAACAGTGTCAGCTCGCTAGTGGAAACAGGAGAAGGCCTTTCATAGAATAGAGTGGAGTGGCCATGCCGGTCTTGTATTGGGTAAAATCTGGCTCTAAATGGAAAGTCCTGGATGCTCAGTGGGAATGATGAACACAGAGAATGGGTGGATTAAACTCTACTGAAATATGAAGGTTCTTAAAACAAGCACACATATAATTATCCAGTATGAAATAAAGAGCTTGAGAAGGAAAGCATTGCATAATTTTCTTAGGAACTCATTAAAGTCTTTTTAATGCTATAAATGCTCAAGGTTTCTAGTACTAGTCCCATCTTCCATTCCTTAGTCCCAAGTTATGAGAAGCAAAAGATATTTTTCATTTACCGATTGAGTGATAGACACAGTGTTAAATGTGGATTAACTATGGTGTAAAAGTCCTCTATTCAAGGGCAAATAGAAGATAGTTAAAGATAAATTATAAATAGAGAGAAGGGTTTGGATGTCTAAAGATGCAAGACCACCTTGCTTCCTTCAAAGAGCTCCATGCTCAGTGAAGTTAGCACACAGACATTGAATGTGAGTGTGGTGATGTCTTAGCACTAGATTTATAAAGAACCTTCTACTAGACATCTCCAGTATGTAGCTCTTGGGGTCATATTTGTTCCAGAATATCTATGAACATTGTTCAACACATCCGTAGTAGACAAAATCACATCACAATGTCAAAGAGGTAGACATTCCTGTACCACCTTAAGCTTTTGTTAGACTCCACCATTAGTCCTAAAATGCCATGAAAAAATCATGAAATTGTATCTTGAAGAGCCACCTCTCTCTGTCTCTCTCTCTGTCTCTCTCTCTGTCTCTCTCTCTCTGTCTCTCTCTCTGTCTCTCTCTCTCTCTTTCTCACACACACACACACACACACACACACACAATTTACTGCAATGGAATAAAATGAGAATCATGAGGTGTTAAAATATCTAATAGGATTAGAATGATGGGAACTTTACATCTGAGTAAGACGTTTTAAGGACAGGGTGTCTTTATTAGAAACAACCACAACAGCAGACAAAATGTGAGAAACATGGAACAGCAATATTCTATGTATCAGATCCTTTGCTATCACAGGAAAAGGAGACGCAAAGAGGTCCATTCTGCTACTGCTATAGCCTAGTGCCTGGTCTCTCAAGTCTCCATATAGAGAAAGGGTTCAGAGAAGGAGGCTGGCAAATTTCCTGGGTGGAGAAAAAAAGGACAGAAAATCTAAGCTAGGGAGAGACATAGAGATTATCATTGAGACGAAATCTTCACAGTGAAGGAATACTAGGGAGAGAATGAGTTTGAATGTGAGGAGACCACCAAAGGCTAAGAAAAAAACATTTAAATAAAAAAAATTAAAACAGCTTTAAAGTTTAAAAAGCATTTGAAACTGAATATAGTCAGGTACACTGGTAGCACCAGCAGTTGGGAAGGTAGATGTAGGTGGATAAAAGTTCAAGGTCCTTCCTTGCCTACCTACAGGGTTCAGTGCAGCCTGGAATACTAGAGGCCCTGTCCAAAGGAAAAGGAATGGGAAAAGTAAAGAAGGAAAAAAGGAAGAAAATGGGAAAGATGGAGGGGGCATTAGAGGAGTCCATCTATATGTGGAACAAAGGACCAAAATTTAGGTGTCTTCTCACCCACCAGCGTAGTGAAGCACAGAACATAATATAACACTTAGAAGGGTTTGCTTCTGTAGTCACTTAGAGTAAGACCATAATGATTCAGCAGTATATGAGGAATCCTTTTTTTGACACAGCCAACAAAATTTTAGCATTAACTATTCCAATAGACTTAGGACATCTCACTGTGGCTTTGAATTGGTGTTCTTCTGTGACAACTATGATGAAGACCGTTCGTGTTTGCCAATTTGATAAATCCATTGAAGAAGTATGTGATCAACATTTTTATATATTTTCTAATCCGATATTTAAATTCTTATTTGAGTTATGAGTACCAGGATATCTGCTATGAGATAGTATCTCCTATGTATGACAGCAAAGCTGCATGCATAAAATCTCAGCAATGTGATCATCTATGCAAGACCAATACGATAACAATGGTAGTTCACATGCCAGCATAGGTGGGAGAACTCTCACAAGGCCCCACTCTTAGATGAAGAACTCTAAATAGTTAATGGCTACTGATAGAGTGAGATTCAATGATGTACAATGATGAGCCCCCAGAAAGTTATTCAATTCTATATGGCCAGCTCTAAATACATACACACATAACAATACTAGCTAAAGAAGAAGAGATACATCAAAGACACTTCCCCTTTGCAGCAAATGGAGACCATCAAAGAAAGCTACAACTGGTCAAATTGCAGAGAACAACCAATTGCAGGGTGCACAGCCCCAATGGATACATCTACAACACAACTCCTGCACCTAAGACTCAGGAAACACTGCAGAGGAGGCCATGGGATGATTGTAAGAAGCAGTGAAAGGCATACATCTGCTGAAGACTCTTTTCTCCTAGAATTTCAAGAAAGCTATGCTCACAATACTACAACAATAAGGTTGACTAAACAAAACCCAAACAAGGACAAAACCCACAGACCTGCTAACATGGAAGGAAGTGATATTTTGGGGCTCCATCCCTAAATGGGGAACTGCAAACATTGACTGCTAGAAAGGAGAATTAATCTTCTCCAGGGATAAGCTCCCTAAATCCCCCAAACTGGCTGTACGATACCAAACAGTCAACCCTGAAATCATGTATGCACAAGTAACACAAAGGAGACTCAACAGAATGTATTTACATGTGTGTCTGTGTGTGTGTGTGTGTGTGTATGTGCGCGCGCGCATATGTCAGTGTGGGAAGCAATAATAATTAAAGAAAGAAGGTCATGAATTTAAGATGGAGTTGAACACAGGAGGATTTGGAAGGGGAAGGTATACTAATGATATGAATACATTACTCATTACTCATGTATAAAATTCTCAAAAAGTAAATAATAAATAAATATCTTATTTGTTGTGCATATTATTTATTAATAGACTCTCCAAGTTAACCACTTTTGTTCTTCTTATAGGAATAAAAGATTCTTTGCACAGTATACATTTTAAATTTTGATGATACAGAACTTACTGTGTTTTTCTTGAAGAATGCTTTTTGTATTTTATCTAGGAAGTTTTTACCTAATCGTCACTCATAAAGGTCTTCATTACATTACCTTGCCTTATGTTTTAGATCAATGCTCCACTTTGAGCAATTTGGAAAAAGTTCTTTACTTTGTTGTTACTAGTCCACTGATATTACATGATCACAGATTGTTAGTTAAAAACATTTCCTCAACTACTAAATTATTCCCCAGTGCTGACAAAAGTCAGTTGTGCACATTAGCACACATCTATTCCTCTGTTATCACATTTATCAATGCAGCTGTCTTGCTGCAATGACTCTGTATTGTAAATTGGGAGGTGTGATTCCGTTTAACATGCTTGTCTATGCCTAAACAAATATTCTGTTGTTAACTTCAACAAACAACAAAAAATATGTTTAATATACACATTGGATAGAAATAAATTCTATGAAATTATCAGAAACTTCCTCAAGAGAAGATGGACACTAAAAAGAAATCCCACACTAGCTCAGAATTGAGTATAATAAAGGGTTATTTATTTAGGGGTAGATTCACAGATCATAGTCTTCTGCACGGGGAAGAGAACAGAATTCAGCAGCTGGAAGAGAAAGTGACTACATGCTTTACATCAGCATCTATAGTATTAGATGCCACGTCCAAGTATCTTAAAGGCTACTGGTTGAAAGAGTTCCTACAGTACTCAAGTGTAAGAAATTATATGAATGGAAAAGGGCAATAACTCAAGAATCAGGTGCAAGAATATTTAAGAATGATTTATGATAAAAATGGTGTTTAATGTAATTGTGTAAAGATTTTAACTAGCTTTTTTTTTACAATTGCATTTACTATTTCAAATAAAGGAAGCTAAACCCTCATCTCATATCATCACTGTTGGAGGAAGGGCCGCTTCTTGGTTCCCAGCTGCTTAGCCCCAAAATAACCACACAGAAACTGTATTAATTAAATCACTGCTTGGCCCATTAGCTCTAGCTTCTTATTAGCTAACTCTTATTTATTAATTTAATCCATTTCTGTTAATCTATGTATCACCACATGGAGGTAGCTTACCAGCAAAGTTTCAGCATGTCTGACTCTGGCAGTGGCTCCATGGCATCTCCCTAACTCTGCCCTTCTTTCTGCCAGCATTCAGCCTAGCTTTTCCCACCTACCTAAGTTCTGCCTTGCTATAGGTTCAAAGCAGTTTCTCTATTCATTAATGGTAATCACACCATACAGAGGGGACTCCCACATCACATCCCATCACATCATAGGGGATGATTTGGAGGATAAAAATTCTCCAAAATGGAGCTGCAACACTCAACTGGCCCTTTCACAATAAATAGTCAAACATAAGACAAAATAACACAAAACAGCTGAGAGACACAAATAGACAAGCATACAGAGCTGGTGAGTCATACATTGCCCCTAAATATCTATATGGGCCTAGTACAGAAGATCCCAAGTAGAACATAATAATTTAGATGAGTTAAAAAAGTAAAAACTGATCTTAGTTGAGGTACAAGAGGCTGCAGAGCAGAGTGTGGGACTGAAGGATGCACATAGAAATATGCACCATGACTCCAGGACCTTTATATGATTGCAAAGGCAAGGAAAGTGCCCTGAAGCTTAGGGATGTGCCGCTACCAGGAGTTTGGTCCCTCTACGAGGAAGCTATCACAGTGGAATTACAGGTGCTAAAGATTCTCTAAGAGATATACCATTAGGGAAAGGAAATAATGTTTCTGAGGATTCAGGTCAGCCTTCAAACAGATGTTTGATCTTGACCCTAGAAAAGAAGAAATGCTGGTATAAAATCTCTGCACATAGCTCCACAAATGTTCCAGTCTTGGTCATGGGAAATCTCTGTGCCACAGTCAACTACAGGAGTAATCTCATACCTTACATAATGAGCCTTCATGTGTTCCCCTGCTGTTCTCATTCCTTGGCCCTTTCTGTGAACCTGTTGTTTTATTCAGAAGGACATCTGGAACAGCACTTCTTAATATGTGAATCTCAGTGGCACATGTTGCGACCTTTGACAATCTACTGCTTCATGTACACCATCTGCTTTGCTATAGTTTGAAATCTCTGTGGATTCTGTTCATATATCTTCTCAAGGAGAAATTTAGAAACTGGAGTGAGGTGCAATGGAGAAAGGCTCACAAGTATCTAAGGAAGCATGAGCTTTTCAAAAAAGGCTCAGTGGTCCCTGCTCCATTGTCCTTTCCACATTCTCCCACAAGCTGAGCTATCTTTTGGCTGATCTTGGAGGTGTAGCTGATGTTGTGACAAAAATTTTATCCCTGAAAAAGACACATCAACAAAAGAAATAATGCAGACAGGAAAAGCAGACTCAAACATATAAAGGCTTATTGTATGGTATAAATGTGACAACTTGAATGAAGAAAACATATACCTTCTATAAAAACAACCGAAATTTGCTTGAGAAAAAATAAGAACATTGAATATACTAAATTTTCTGGAACATTTTAACTTATTCTCAACTCATTTTGCCACAAAGAAAGTTCCAGAACAAAAACATTTACTGATATCTATTAAATACTTTGAGAAAATTAAAATTTGGTAATGAAAATTAATCATAGGAAATATATTCCTCAAGTGATTTTATAGGGTCACATTAACATGATATGGAAAACTGTCAAAATTCAAAGAAGAAGGGAAAGAAGTGGAGGTAAAAATATCATATCCTTTTATCAATAGGTGAAGAACTCAGATATTAGTGACTGTAGTCAAAGTAACTCCATCAATTCACACAATGATAATGTAGTGTTTTTTTCCAGGAAGTCAATGTTGGTTTAACGTTTAAAAGTCAATCATTGCAATTAACTAAGATAACAAAAATAAAAGAGGTAAATCATATGAAGAATAACTCAGTAGATTCAGGGAGACAGCCACTCACAGAAAAAAAACTGAGAAAGGTGAAACCTATGACAGATATAACACATAATTCCAAACAAGACTGAGTGTTCTCACCAAACACCAAAAACAGCTCATCCATTTCATTCTGTGCTATAATTTTCAGTTAATGTAAAAAAGCAAGAAAATGCATATGATAAATAAATGAAGAATCACACATGACACAAGAATCAGAAAGTAGCAAAGAACATACAAGAGAACCATAAATTGAACCCGTTCTCAGAATACACAATAACAGAAGTCAATTATACTTCTGTACAAAAGCAAATGACTGAAGTAGGCATCTTGTTGAGCATTTATTTAGGTTTGGTGGGGAGTTTTTGGTTTTTGTTTTGTTGTTGTTGTTTTATTTTGTTTCGTGTTTAAGGGCAAAGTCTCCCTGTGTAAACTAGACTAGCTTTAAGCTGACTATGTAGCCCAGGTTACCCTCAAACTTCCATCAATCTGCCTGCCTCAGTCACTTGTGCTAGGATCTGTATCCCCACACTCAACTTGGAAATAAAAATTAAAATGAAGCAATTTATTAAAGCATTTGGATACTTAAGAATACATTTATTATAGTGCATTAAGTAATGAGGATCTTAAAACACTGAGAAAACTTTAATTAATGACCCAAAGAAAGGAGACATATGCCACAATCATGAATTCATAGAATATATATTGCTGATTAATTTATCTGATTGCTACATCTTTTCAGTACAATCCAAGTAAAATATAAGCAGATGTTTTAAACTTTATATTGACTCTAAAATTATAAGAAGACACAAAGGACCTAGAATAATAACAGTGTACTTTATAAAGGACAAAATGGAAGAATATACATGACTTCATTTTAGAGATTATTAGAAGCTACAGAAAACAGAAGTTATTGTTGCAAATATGTATAAAAGGGATAGATACTATGGACTGAATAGGTCTCTACATTTACAATGATTTTGCTTGTACAAACATATTAAGAGAATCAGAAGTAAGTTTTATCATTTCAATAAATGTCACTAGAACATCATTCTATCAGTATGGGTAAATCATAAACTTTCCCTTCATTTTACACCAAGAAAACCATTTGCTTCAAGTCTATTATGAGCATAAGTCTCAAACCTCAAAATATATCATACTTACCAAGAAACCTTAAGACACCAGCATTGTGATACTGGAGGGGATGACAGAAAGGGTGAAATACCCTGCCGAGCACGACTTTGTCACTGTACCACTAGGTTTAATAGATGGTATAAAAAGTAATCTGACAATAGGTGAATTAATAGAAAAGTGATTTTATAAATCATTAGTTTTAATAGACACTTGGGTGTCACCCAAAGAAAATGAATACTAAAATAGGCAGACAGAGTAAAAACTATGTACTGTCTGTCCTAATAGAGTAAGAGGAAGGAGCCATTTACCACTGAATAAGATGAACAGAATCTCTAAAGAACAGATGAGAGACATCATCCTTTGAATAAAAGTTGTAGAGCTGATTTGCCTTCTTTTCTCTGAGGAAAAAAAAAAACCACTGTTTCTCGGTTTTAAAAATTCCTAGGGAAAGGATCATTGATGCTTGAGTTCCCTTGGAAAAGGATATATGCCTTTAATAACTAAAAACAGGGGAGGGCAAGCCTCTCTCTCAGTTTGCTGTTTCACAAGTACAATTAGCTCAAGATAGTCAGTACACCAAAGAAGCATATTGAAGGCTGGACAGTACTGACCCTCTTTCATGAGCAATGTCTGTACCTTAAAGATACTTCTAAAGAGGAACCGGTCCAGCCTGCAGGCATAGACCTGTAATCACAGCTTCCCAGGAAGCTAAAGCAGGAGGATCACTGTTGCTGGCCCTAACCTCTTCCTCTGGGGAGGGGGCAAAAAGTGCAACATTAACTAATGCAGATGCTGGGAATCAGGTAGAAAGCTTACAGCAGGCTCATTTATTTAACATCAAGGAAAAACATACATATCCTCCCAGTACCCAGGCATTTTGATCCATTGACAGCTGACATCTCAAACTCATCCCACATTGGCTAGGCAGGATCAGGACCTCTGACAGTACCTGTTGCTAGGCACTCAGGAAACACCGCTTGGTCGCTCCTTATTGGCTAGACACAGACAGGACCTTTGATAGCTCCAGGCTGACTCCAGGTTGACTCCTTTTTGCCTGGTAGACCTTAACTTCCTACAGATCACAAGTTCAGACCACACCTAGGTTACAGAATAAGATTAAGGACAGCACTGAAAACTTAGTGAGAACCTATCTCAAAGTGCAGAATAAAAAGGCTGCTAGGATACAGACCAGAGATGAAGTTCTTGCCTAACATGTGGAAGGACCAAGGTTCAATTGCCAATAATTGCACATATACATACATATATATGCACAGCCACATAGGCAATCGATACATAGGCAAGAAAGAAAAAACATTTTTTCTTTTTTTCCTCAATTTTTATTAAAAATTGCCATATCCTCCCCTCCTCCTCCCCCTTCCCTCCCCTCCCCTCCACCCATACCCCCACTCCCTCCTTCTCCAGGCCAAAGAGCCATCAGGGTTCCCTACACTATGTTAAGTCCAAGGTCCTCTCAACTCCCCCCAGGTCCAGGAAGGTGAGCAACCAAACTGACAAGGCTCACAGAGAACCCATCCATGCCGTAGAATCCAAGCCCATCACCATTGTCCTTGGCTTCTCAGTCAGCCTCCACCGTCAGCCACATGCAGAGAGTCCGGTTTGGTCGCATGTTCCATCAGTCCCATCCCAACTGGTCTTGGTGATCTCCCATTAGTTCTGTCCCACCGTCTCAGTGGGTGAATGCATCCCTTATGGTCCTGACTTTCTTTCTCATGTTCTCCCTCCTTCTGCTCCTCATCAGGACCTTGGGAGCTCAGTCCGGTGCTCCAATGTGGGGCTCTGTCTCTATCTCAATCCATCACCAGGTGAAGGTTCTATGGTGATATGCAAGATATTCATCAGTATGGCTATAGTATCTGGCCTTTTCCGGCTCCCTCTCCTCAGCTGCCCAGGGAACTAGCTGGGGGCATCTCCCTGGATACCTGGGAACACCTCTAGAGTCAAGTCTCTTGACAATCCTAAGATAGCTCCCTTAATTAGGGTATATGCTTCCCTGCTCCCATATCCACCCAATTCATTCAATACATATATTTAGGAAATTACTTGCACATCTAAAAGAACATGTAACATTTACAACTATAGTTATCTAACAGAAGAAAAGTCACAAAACAGATGTTCCCATCAAGAGTGAGAGCTAAAACGGGGGCTACATTATGCTACTGTTATATGGCTACATATGTACATATATACATATATGCTGTGTTATATGTTAAAATGGCTAAGGTAAAAAAAAAACTGGCAGTACCAAGGGTTGCAATGAGGACAGAGTTCCCTATATCCTCACTTCCCACAGAAAGGAATGTAAACTGATTTTGAACTAGTTTCTTGTACACACATCCAAGCTGAACATTGGTTGTACTCTATGTCATTTACACAATGAAAATGAAGACATGTGTTCACATAGGATTGTTCATATATGTATGTACACACACACACATGCACACACACACACACACACACACACACACACTTCTGGGTATCAGAATCCTTAGCAACTTTATTAAAAATAACCAATGAAAACTTGAAAAGGCCGAAAAGGGGAAGTGGGAAAACAGTTTTTTTTATAACTCTCTAGTGGAACGCAAGTACACAACACGCATGGTAATTGCCATTAGAAACTGTAACACATTTGGCCCCATGGCATCATTGACATACAAAGACAGTACCACAATGCCTTCAAGAAGGCTACAGTTCAATGTCTTAGCTATGAGAGGATTCTCTAGGCCTCTGTAGAAGACCAATACATTGGAGTGGCTAGGTTGGACATGATAAGTCTCCCACTATCAAGTTTCCTGTGCTTTTGAATCCCTTCCTTCACTTTATGCTAGGGAAGTTTAGCATACTGATTTCTGTTGGTCAAAGTTTCAGTCACAGATCCCATTAAAACTTTCAAGCTTTATATGTGCACACACAAAAGCTAAAGTGTTATCATCCCTACAAGCTGACCTAATGAGTTCTATCCTCTTTTGCCTGACAACCTTATGTGTTGCAAGGAGAGGGCTGCTTGTTCTTCCCAGCTTCCAGAACCACATAATCACACAGAAACTATATTATTTAAAACACTCTTTGACCCATTAGCTCTAACTTTTTGTTGGCTAACTCTTATATATTAGTTTAACCTATTTCTATTAATCTGTATATCACCACAAGGTTGTGGCCTACCAGCAAAATCTCAGCACGTCTATCTCCGGTGGTGAGTCTATAGTGTCTCCTCACTCTGCTTTCTTCCTCCCAGCATTCCATTTAGTTTTTCCCACCTACCTAAGTTCTGCCCTATCAACATTTCCCAAAACTGTTTCTTTATTAACCAATGAAAGCAACACAAAGACAGAAGGACCTCCTACACCACTTATGACACTTTTCTCTTCATTTTATTGATTCCTTGTGGACTTCAAATCATGCATTTCAATCCCACTTTTCTCTCTGACTCCTTGAATCTGCCCTCTGTCCTTACAATCTCCAAATTTTAAAAGACAAAAAAAGGAAAAAAAAAAAAAAGCAAAAACAAAACCTGAAAAGAAGAATCTTGTTTTGGAAACTTTTGTGTGGCCCTTTGAGTCACACAGTTTGCTCTTTAGTCTATTCATCTTACTCATAAGTGCTCATTGCCATCATTAGTCATTTGTCTGCCTCAAGGCCTCTGGTTTCTGCTACATTACTGATACGGGTTCTCACTGGGGCTCCTCTTGGATATCCTGTTGTCCTGTTTCATGGAGACCCTGCCGTTTTGACTCTATAGGTCCCTCCTTCCCTTTCATTTGCTCCAACAGTTCATAGATTTCTGGATGTTAGGGAGGACTAACTCATAGCCCTGGTTCTGGGCCTGGTAAATAGGTGGGTTGGTCAGCTCGTTAGATTTCTCTCATCATCACTACCCAGGAGAACTCTCCAGCACTGCCTTGGCTATCTCATCCTTGTAGCCTACAGCAGGGAGCAGGTCCAGCTCTTCTGCTCTTGGGTCTTCAGATCCAGGTCCCGCTCATTCACATCACCAGGATTTTTTAAAAGATTTTATTTAATTTTATTTTATGTGCACAAGTGTTTTATCTGCCTTCATATCTGTGTAAGGGTGTTAGATCCCTGGAACTAGAGTTACAGATAGTTATGAGCTACCATGTGGGTGTTGAGAATCAAACCCAGTATCTCTGGAAGAGCAGCCAATGCTCCTATCCACTGATTATCTCTCCAGTCCTTATGATGCTTTTCTGTGTCTATTTTTCACTTTTGTGCAACAGACATGAAAAAATATAGCAGTGTCTTTGATGAGTCAACTACTTCCTTCCTGCTTAGTCTATGTTGACAAATCTGGAACACGTCAATACAAGAACACAGACTGTAGGTAGAGATCCAGTGGCAACTCTGGGGTGTGTAGGTGTCTTAGTTAGGGTCTCTATTGCTGTGAAGAAACAGCATGTCCCAAAAGCAATTTGCGGGAGGAAAGGGTTTATTTGTCTTACACTACAGTATTGCTGTTCATCACTGAAGGAAGTCAGAACAGGAACTCAGACAGGTCAGGGTCCCAGAGGGAGCTGGTGCCAAAGCCATGTCTACTGGCTTGCTTCCCAAGGCTTGCTTTTTTTGTAGAACCCAGAACCACCAGCTCAGGAATGGCACCACCCACTGACAGCTGGATCCTCCCCCATTTGCCACCAATTGAGAAAATGCCTTATAGCTGGATCTCATGTAGGCATTTCCTCAACTGAGGCTTCTTCCTATCTGATGACTTGAGCTTATATCAAGTTGACACACAAAACTAGCCAGTACAGTATAGTATGAACAGTCACCCAGTGCTATCTACATTCTAGTCAGCATATTCTATAAAGACATTACCTTAGATGGCATCAAGTGTCTTGTAGGTACAATTAAGTACCTTGAACTGACTATTCTAAACTTTCCCAAGAACTTAAAATTATCCCAAGGAACCTTAAAACTGGAAGATAGAAGTGACGCAAAGCCCAACATACTCCTGTTGAAATGACCTTCACTCCTATTGCTAGTTCTTAAGTTGAAGAAAGAGAGCATGACATGTAACATGCAAACAGCCTTTAGAAGCTGGAAAAACCAAAGTCACAGCTTCACTTCTGGAGTCCCCAGAAAGAGGGCTCACTTGCTGGCACCTACGTCCACCGAGCAGAACCAGCACTGAGTACCTAGCCTAGAAAACTGTAGAACCATGCATCTGTCATTCATGTGTCACTTTGATGTTACATTTTTTGAGAGAAACACAAAGTTCATACAGGATAAGGTGATTAAGCACAGATTATCACATAATTGTCCTGAGTAAGAATACTAGATGAAGACCCAAAAAGAGGAAAACTAATCTCACAGCTCCCAGAAGAGGAACTCTTGTTGGCAAATGAGTGCATAAAAGATCCTCATCTCTGTTCAAATTAGCTCACACTGGCTTCTCCCTCCTGACCAGAGATTTGGAGAGCTGAGATATTCAATTTGCCTTGACCTTGGAAAGTGATGGTTTTAATATAATATGAAATACCTACCCAGGACCCATGTGTTAAATATAATCCTGGGAGATGGTGATGATTCGTAGAAGTGGGCACAATGGGACATTGTTGAGTCAATAAAGCACAATCACAAAGAAGATTGTAGGACTGTGTAGGACTCTGTGTTTTTCTTTCTTTTGTAACCAGATCCCCTGATGTGAGGAGGCATCCTTTGTCACATGTTCCGCCATAAGGTGTTTGCTGTCATGCACAAAGTTCATTCCTGGAAATGTTTGCATTCTAGGATACTACAATAGTGTTAAATTACTGCCTAATCATGCTCTTGTAAAAAATAGATTTTTCTTAGAAAAGAAATTTTCTAGATAATATAAAATCTGTGTGGATAAAGTGCAATGTTTCTAGAAGAAAATAATCCATATATACATTTTAGTAACTCTTTTTACATGTTGAGCTGGTTACTTTTATGTCAACTTGACACAAGCTAGAGTCATCTGAGAGGAGGGAGTCTCAATTGAGAAAATGCCTCCAAAAGATTTGTCTGTGGGCAAGCTTGTATGGCATTTTCTTCATTAGTGATTGTTGGAGGAGGACCCAGCCAACTCACCTCTTGGCTGGTTATCCTTGATTCTATAACAAAGAAAGCTGAGCACACATGGAGAGCAAGCCACTAAGCAACACTCCCAAGTTCTCAGCATCAACTCCTGCCTCCAGGTTCCTGCCCTGCCTAAGTTCCTGCCGTCACTGCTTTTGATGATGAGATGCTATATGGAACCTCCCCAACTTGCATCTTGGTCCCCTAATTTAGACACATGTCATTTTAAAATTTCTGCATGTATTTTTCCTAATATGCAGTTTGTTTAATAATTGTTGTTCTGTCAGTACAAAAAGTATCAATATACTATGTGATTTTAGATTTGCTGTTCTACTTCTAGGCACTAAATAAAATGTCCTATTATTACTAATTAAAAAGGGAAAAGGTCGATTTAAGTTTTAGCACGTGATCATTTAATACTGATTTTCAAAGTCAACGGAAGGAGAAAGTCTCCCAGGACCTTGTTAGTAGCAGACAGCTCATGAAGTCAGAGTTCTGTCATAAGACTAGCATTCCTTTAAGCTGGCCCTTGTGACCACTACCCAGCCCTAAAGCCACTTAAGAAGTCATTGTTTCTGCCTGTCAAGTAAGATGGCTTAGCTTCTGTGGGTGTTCCTTTCCCTAATAGTTCTACCAATCATTTTTATCTGCTGCCAACCCGACCATTTATTAACAAGTGTGAAAAGTGTTCAAGAAGTAGCATGGGATACTGGAGGAACTCAATCTTCTGAAAAAGTTTTTACTAATGTCCAAAGAAAACTGTCACATGACTGCAGAAGATTAGGGATATCAGTACATAACTAATAGTCTCTCTCTCTTCCTCTCTCCCTCCCTCCCTTCTCTCTCCCTCCCTCCCTCCCTCTCTCTCTCACTCTCTCACTCTTTCTCTCTCTCTCCATACTCCATATTGGCTTACCAAGTTATTTCACACAAACATTAATTGTTATATTATTGAGGTTTTGGATTTTGGTTGTTATTGGTTGCTTTATCTCTCTGTGTATCTGTCTGCCTGTCACAGTCTATCTGTCTCCCTCCCTCCCTTGCGCTCTCTCCCTCTCCCTCTCCCTCTCCCTCTCTGAAACTTTTCTCTTGTCTTGGTCTTTGAGGCAGTGTCTCACTATAAACACAGGATACCTTTCAACCTGTAATTCCCCAGCCTCACCCTCCAGTGGGATGCGATTCCAGGTCTGTGCTATCATGCATGCTTACCTATCTCGGAAATAGCACATTTTATTCTTCTAGTTTCTCAAACCAAACTTCACAGTTTCACATTAGCTCTTCCTCACAACCCAAAAGCAGACATCAACAAATCCTGCTGATCTAATCCCCCCAAAATTTAATGATAATCAGACCCTTCTAATAGCAGCCCCAGCACATAGGAACAGCCTTAGCCATCGTTTTTTTAACCTATGTTATTCCCCACAGCTTTGAAAATGTGTCTGGGGTATGTCGGTTCTGCTACAGTCTGATCTTTGATTTACACACATGCTTCTTTTGAAACCTTACCCACATTATTCCCATCTGTGAGGCCTGCCCATCCAGTACATGCACACTGGTGTGGTGTAGCATAAAAAGCCTACCATTAGTAGGTCTACCAAATCAACTTGGTTCCTAGCAAGTTCTGTTCCATTACTACAGCCACTTCTCTTCTCTGTCCTTCCGCAAACACAAAGGCTTTCCCTGAAAGGCTCTGGACAGTGTCACAATGGCTTAACCCTCCACTTTTCCCGCAGGTCTCATGACATGTCACTGTGACAAAGAGGTGTTTCTAGTTGAAGAAGCCCACTGTAAAATCTTGCCTTTGACTCGATTTTTAAAAAGAACTCACCAGCAAATTACGCATGAATTTATACAGATTTTTTTCAATGTGGACATGTACGTATAAAAAGTAATTCATGCTAGTGCATATGAAAATTTTATCAACTAGGCTCTAAAACTGTGATTTCTTTTTCACTTAGACTATGAATTTCAAGAAAGCCAAACCTTCTTTGTGTCACAACCTAGGATACACCTGTCACATAACATACGCTCAATAGATAAGTTTTTTAATCCATGGATGAGTCCCAGAGGCACTGACAGATCCTACACAAATTGAAATGCCTCTTTCTGCTCTTGACTTGAGGAGTGGAAGGGCTGTGCACTTCACTCTTGCTGTCCAGTGAATTATTCTCCCAGTTAGAGCTCACCTGAACGCAGGACATTAGCAAACCTGCAGTATGAAATGTAACCAGACTGCTTGGATGAATTCATCAGCATTAGTCACTGGAGTCTGAGATCAGATGTGTCTCATCCTTTATTAACACCCTTACAGTGTGTCCCAAAAACTAAAGTAACGAAGAAGGCAAGATTTGTTAAAGACTGGTACAACTGTATCAATTCCTCTGAGTTTGCCAGGAAGCATCAAACTGGAAATAACTCAATTAACTCATGTCAGAGAGTTTCTCTCCCAAAAGTGCAATATTTTATAATAAAGGAAAAACCTTTCAAAGAAAAAAGAAGTTAGCAAGCCCTGTACAGTAGATAAATAAGAGATATGTCATTGGTAACACTAAGATCACTTGAGAGGTGGAGTAGAGGACAATGTATTAGGAAGAGATGCATTTGAAAATGAGAGACAGTCTTCAGTTTCCTCTCTTCATCTAAATAACTTAAAAACTAGTTTTAGAGGCTGACAAACTGGTTAATTGCTATGGCATAAACATGAATACCCGAGTCAGATTCCTAGAAGCCATGTTTAAAAACTGAACATGGTGTTATGTTTGCAAATCTAGTGCTGGAGAGAGCGGGGCAACGACAGGCAGATTCCTGAGGCTTGTTACCAGCCAGTCTATTCTACTTGAACTCCAGATCAATGGTAGGGTCTATCTCCAAAATCAAGATCAGCACTCAAGATTGATGTCTGGCTTCTACACACACATATGCTTATGCATCTCATATGCACATGCACTTCATGTTCCATATACATGTGTGCATACACTTGAATATAAAGAGGCTATTAGAAAGACTTGTAGGAATTTATCTTACTAACTTACTCATTCTATTTCTGCTCATTTGTCATACTGAAATACAGAGAGGTCTTTAGGACATGCAAAATCATGAAGAAGTTGTCCATCTCGAAAATGATGTATCAGTGGTGTCAAAAACTGTCCCCAGTTGTCAGATATCCTCTTGGGCTGCACAATCAAAGTATTACTTTACCTTCCTTGTAATCACTGTTTCTGCTTTAATTTAAAAAGCACTATTGTAACATGAAACAAGCTTAAAATTCTCCTAGAATTCTTAGCTTCACTGAAAGTTTTTCATAGTTTGTCAGTCCACTGACTTTTTGAACAATGCTCTTTTGTATGGTCACCTTTTTACAAGTGGGTTCCAATCAAAAATAACAGTGGCATGCCGCGCGGTGGTGATGCACGCCTTTAATCCCAGCTCTCAGGAGGTAGAGGCAGGTAGGTCTTTGTAAGTTCGAGGCGAGCCTAGTCTACAAGAGCTAGTTCCAGAACAACAAGGGTGGTTACACAGAGAAACCCTGTCTCAAAAAACCAAAAATAAATAAACAAACAAACAAAAAACAAACCAGTTACTGAATGAGTTCTTTCATGGGCTGTTTTCTTGTGCATCTCCTGTTGTTTTTAAGTCGCTTTCCTGATCCCTTTATTGATGGGGGAGTAGTATCACGCTGTGGGCCATCTTTGACGAGAAATGCTGGAGGTATCCACAATGTTGTGTTTATTTATGACTGTTCTCTTGATTTTTATTATTACATTTCATTGAATCTTTAGAGCCCCAGACTGCAAGTGTCATTTAAATGTTTTTAAATATTCCTAGGAGACTCTTAAAAGTTTTCAAATTAAATTTAAAATCATATAATGACCTCAGGGGTGGAGTTCATCAGTACAGTACTTGCTTAGCAGTTACAAGGCTCTGAGTTTAATCTCCAACATCAAAAAATAAATGTTTTCTCGGTCATATCCAAAGCCCTACCTCTTGGTATGTAGAGATAAGAGAATCACTAATTTGAAGACAGTCTGGCCTTCGTCACATGGTGAGATTCAATTTAACACACACACATGCACATACAAATATACACAACAAACAGAGAGTGAGGGGGGAAAGAAGAGATAGAAAATCTACAGACTGAATTTCCCACTAAGCACAAAAGTGCTCACTGTCATCATTAGCATTACCTGATTAGGTTGCTTTCTTTGTAGTGAAATGTTTGTCCCTGCTTTGAAATTTACATTAAACGAACCAAATCACTGGATGATGTCACTGATTCCAAAAGAGCATTATTTTCTTGAACTTGTACTTGAGAGGTGCAAATTCCAAGAGATAACCGCTCTTGTGCACATATGACATGGCCCTGATGGGATAACTGTCATCTTGAAAAATTCCAAGAGCAATAAGCAGCACATTTTCCTATGACAGATGAAAGGATTAGAGTATAGACGTCTTTAGAGGTTTAGCTGTTTGGGATAGAAGACAGACTTGAAAGAATGTGATCTTGGGAAGTCCAGCAGTAGGAATATAGTTACAAGGAAAAGAGAACATCTAGTTAAAATACAGGAAGCCCAGTTACATTTGAATATCAAGGAAAAATATTTGCAGTTTTAAACATACAGCATAAAGAATGACTTTCTTTTTCTGAAATTAAAATTTAACTGAGCACTGATTGTGAATGTTTGCCAACTGTAGCATGAAAAATGTAGAATGAAAATGACAAAATACTGGAATAGCTAGCTGGTTTAAGAGAAGTACTGTAGGCTGCTTATCTGTAAAGTCATTTTTGTCCATAGTTGTAATTCATAATTCCATGGAAATATTTCTGTACAGAAATTCATCAACACTATTACACCCTTCATATATCACTTCCTCTATGAGGTACATAGTATGAGAAATGAGCTAACTGTACAAGACACAAGTAATGTAATATAAAGAATATAAGAAAATCAATGACACAACAAGCAAAAGAGAATTATAAACCCACAACCTTAATCAACATAGTTGTAATGTGTTCAGAAAAGTACTGAGAGCCCAAATTGAATAGTACCTTAAAAGACTTAAATGGGATACATGCCAGAATACAGCAACTGCTTGGTATATGTAAATTAGTAAACAGCAGCAAAACACAGCAGCAAAATGAAAAAGAAAAACACAGCAGCCATCACAATTGTGAAAAAAAAAGGTTTGCTAAGATTCAGCATCTCTGCATGCTAAAACTCTGCATAAAGAAGGCATACATAGAACATATTTCAGCATAATAAAGGCCGCTTATGATCAGCCAGCACTGTATTGAGTGAGCAATAGACAAATGCTTTCTATCTAAGATCCAGGGCTGTTGTAATAAGGTTCAGCAGCCCCCGTCCTGCCTCCCGGCTAGTTTACACCAGAAATAATTACACGGAAACTGTATTCATTTAAACACTTCCTGACCCATTTTCTCCAGCCCTTTATTGGTTAACTCTCACATCTTGCTTTAACCCATATCTAGTAATCTGTATATCATCACAGGGTCGTGGCTTACCGGGAAGATTCTAACCTACATCCGTCTCAGGCCGGAGATTCATGGCATCTGCCTGACTCTGCTTTCTTCCTCCCACAATTCTGTTCTGTCTTCCCCACCTACCTACGTTCTGACCTATCAGGTCAAGCAGTTTTCTTAATAAATTAGCCAATGAAAGCAACAGATAGATAGAAGACCCTCCTATATCACAGGGCAAAACAAGGGTGCCAAGTTTCACCATCTCCATCTTCAAGAAGTACTCAATCTTTGTAAATTACAGCAACATGAATGGAACTAGAATGTATTATGTTAAATGAAATAAGGCAAAAGTTTATGTGCTCACTCATATGTGGAAATGAAAATATTTAATTTCATAGAAATTAAAATATTAGAGAGAGAAGGGAATGGAAGAAGAAGGAATAGTAAGCAGTGGAACTAAGTTATTGCTACTTTTATGTCATAGTAAAAAGTAAATTTTAAAACTGAATTTCATGATGCACACTACAATTACACACTCGGGAAGCTGACACAGGGGAAATCATGAGTTCAAGACTAGCCTGGGCTCCATAGCAAGATATTGTCTCTAAAAATAAATGTAATTAATTAATTAATTAGCTTATTAAAATAATTTCATTATAACAAAATGAAACCAGTTTCTTATAGAACATAAATTCCCTAACCTCCCCTCCTAATGGTGCTGGATATTGAACAAGAGCCATCTGTATAATAAGGATAAATTCCAGCACTGAACTACACCCACAGCCTTGAACTTATGTTTTTGTAGTACAACCAGGACTTGCCAGCAACAAATGAAAGATAGAGCACAGAACAGAGAATGCAGAGTATCATTAAATGAATAGAGGCATTGATGGTTTCCAGTAGAATTGAGACAGTATTTCAAAATGTGAAACTTAAAGAACAAAAATGACATGAAGACGTGGGCCAGCAAAATATCTCCCTCCTTCCTCCAAATTCAACCCCAGTACTGACCCCAACTCTATATCAGACCACCTGCTGTGGGTTCACCTCATGCTGTACCCCTATTCCTAGGGGAATAAGCAGATCCTGGTCGAACACCCTGCTGTTCTCTCTTCTGTGGACTCCCTCAGTCCCCCTCATAGTCTAAACCCAATACTAAGTATGAGCCTCCAAAAATTAGAAGCACGTTTTACCTGGAACCTGAAGGGGTCATACCTGTAGACCAGTAGAATATACTACCAGGTAATACATAGGTTTGACAGTCTTCTAAGAACCAGAGAAGTAACAAACCAAGGAGCAAAATGCTCACCCAAAAAGACAAGACCAGATACCAGTTCCTAGAATCACAACCTTCCCAATCTAGATGACTAGATGTTAAAGTAAAAACACAGTCACAGTTAGGACAATATCTCTGTACTAGAACCTAGCAACCCTAATACAGTAGGTTCTGAGTATTCCAGCATATCTAAGGCAAATGAAAATGACATTAAAATTCCCTTTATAAATATGATAGATGTCCTTAAAGAGAAAGCAAATAATTGTCTTAATGAAACACAACAGTGGAAGAAAAGGTTTAAAAGAGTTCGAGACCTGAAAGTAGAAATAGAATCAATAAAGAAACCCAAACAGAGAAAAAGCAAAAATTAAAAATTTCAGTAACTCAAACAGGAACCTAAGAGGCAAGCTTCACCAGCAGAACACAAGAGAGAAAAGAGAGAATTCTAGGCAGTGAAGATAAAAAAGAAGAAATGGGTACATTGTTCATCTTTTTTAAAAAATCTGAAAGAGAACATCCAGGAAATCTGTGGGACTATAAAAAGTCCAAAATCCAAGAATAATAGGAATAAAGGAAGGAGAAGAAACCCAGGTCAAAGACACAGACAACACCTTTAACAAAATCATAGAAAAGATTTCCTAATATAAAGAAATGCCTATCAAGGTACAAGAAACATACAGAACACCAAATAGATTGGACTAGGAAAATAAAGTACCCTCAGAACATAACAACTACATAGTAATTAAAACACTAAAATTATGGAACAAAAAAAATGTTAGATGCTGAAAGAGGAAAAAGACTAAGTAAAATATAAAGGCAGATCTATTGAAATTACAGTTGACTTCTCAGTGGAAACTCTGAAAGACAGACTAGCCACTAATGCCAACCCAGACTACTATAACCAGCAAAACATCCAATCACCATATTTAGAGAAAATAAGATATTCTATGATAAAGCCAAATTAAAGCAAAATCTCTATATTAATCTAGCTATGAGCCAAAGATTTGGTTCTTTGACTAAATAAATAATCTTGACAAAACATTATCCAAACAAACTAAAATGTATAGAAAGATGATCCAAATTAACAGAATTAGAAAATGAAAGGAGTTATAACAATGAGCACCAAGAAAATTTAAAGAATAATAAGGATTTATTTTTAAAAACTTGTCCTCCACCATATTGGAAAAATCTAAAAGAAATGGATAACTGGCATGATACATACAACTTACCAAAGGTAAATCAACGTCAGATGAGCAACTTAAATAGACGTATTACCACTAGTGCAATAAAAGCAGTAATTAAAATTCTTATAACCAAAAAGCTCAGGGCCAGATGGTTTTAGTGCAGAATTCTATCAGATTAGATTTTCAAAGAAGAGTTAATGCTAATACCCCTCAAATTATTCCACAAGATATAAATAAAAGGAACGTGTCCAACTTGTTTTGTGAGGTCACAATTACCCTGATACCCAAACAACAACAAAGGAGAATTACAAACAAATTTCCTTTATGAATATAATGCGAAAACTCAATAAAATACCTGAAAACTGAATCCAAAAACACATTAAAAAGTTCATCTACCATAATTACAAAGGCATCATCCCAGAGATTCAGGGATTGCATAAATCATTAAATATAATCCACCATAAAACTTAAAGACAAAAACTACATGATCATCTCATTAGATGCAAAAACAATAATAAAACAAACAAAGGCATTTGATAATATCCAACATGCATTCATGATTAAAGTATTGTATAGAGTAAATGTAAAAGGAACATACCACAGCATAATAGCAAGAGTGTGTAGCATGCCCATAGCCAACATCAACTTAAATGAGGAGAAACTCAAAGCAATTCCACTAAAATCAGGAACAAGACAAGATTTCCACTCTTCCCATATCTTTTAAAAATAGTGCTTAAAATCAATACAAGAACTGAAGGAGATCAAGGGAATACAGTTCACCAAGGAAGTGTTCAAAGTATCTGTAATTGCAGATGATGTGGTTGTAGACCTAAGTGACTCTAAAAATTCCACCAGGAAAAACCTAGAGCTGATAAACACTTGCAGCAAAGTAGCTGGATACAATATTGACTCACAAAAATAAGGACCCCACTTATATACAACTGAGAGAAGAACTGAGAAAGAAATCAGGGAAATGACATCTTTTACAATAGCCCCCAAGTAACAAAAAAAAATCTTAGGATAACTCTCACCAATTTAGTGAAAGACTAATATAAAAACTTTAAGAAAGAAATTAAAGAAGATATAGGAAGACAGGAAGATTTCCCGTTCTCCTGAATCAATAGGATTAATGTAGTAAATTAGGTCACCCTACCAAAAATGATCTGCAGATTCAACACAATCCCCATCAAAATTCTAACACAATTCTCCACAGAACTTGAAAGAACAGTTTTTAACTTTATATAGAAACATGAAAATCCCAGGAAAGCTAAAATAATCTGAAAACTAAAAGAACAGCTGGAAATAGCACCCCTGATCTTAAATTGGACCAGAGAGCTATGGAAATGAAAACAGCATATTATTGGCACAAAAACAGATATGTTAATGAATAGAACCAAACTGAAGACCCAGATATTCAGATATAAAGTCATAAACTTCTGAATTCCTGATTGGTTTTGTTTGTTTGTTTGTTTGTTTTGTTTTTGTTGTTTTATAAAGAAGTCATAAATACACACTAGAAAATAGACTGCATCTTCAACAAGTGGTGTTTGTCAAACTGAATGTCTGCATGTAGAAAATTTAAGTAGTTCTATATTTATGACCTTCCAAAAAAATTGATTCCAAATGGATCAAAGATCTCAATATAAAACCAGGTACACTGAAGCTAATAGAATAGAAAATGATGAATAGCCTTGAACTCATTGGCACAGGAAAATTTTTCTGAATAGGATATCGTTAACACAGACACCAAAGATTAACAATTAATAAATAAGACATCATGAAGCTGAAAAATTTTTGCTCAGCAGATGATACTGTCATTTGCTCAAAATGTCAACCTACATAATGAGAAGAGATTTTTTACCAATTATGTATCTGATATGGGGCTTATATTCAAAATATATAAAGAATTAAAAATCCAGATATCAAGAAAACATATAACCCAATTGAAAATGGGATATAGATCTAAACAGAATTCTCAAAATTCAAATCTTAAATTTCACAAAACATGAAGAAAGATTTGACATCCTTAGTCACCAAGGAAATACAAATCATAACTACTGTGGGATTTCATCTTACACCTGTCAGTATGGTTGGGATCAATAATACTGGTGACAGTTCATGCTGTCAAGTATATGGACTAAAGGGAACATTCATCCATTACTGGTTGGACTGCAAACTTGTATAGCCACTATGGAAATCAGTGTGACAGTTCCTCAGAAAGGTGAGAATCAATCTAACTAAAGATATATAAAGATTCCACTCTTGGGCATTTATCTAAAGGGCACATCATCTTACCACAAGGATGCTTGTTCAACCATGTTTCTTCCTACTCTTTTCATAATAGCCAGAAATTATAAACAACCTAGATGTTTCTCAACAAAAGACTGGATAAAGAAAAGTGGTACACTTACACAATAGAGTATTATTCAGTTGTTTAAAAAAATGACACCATGAAATTTGCAGATAAATGCATGGTATTTGAAAAAATGATTCTGAGGGAGGTATCCCAGTACCAGAAAGACAAATATGGTGTGTTTATGCTTATATGAAGATATTAGCTTTTGAGTCAATGATAACCAAGCTACAATCCATAGAACCACAGAGGTTAGGTATAGAGTAAGAAATTAAAGGGTGCATATAGATCTCTTTAGAAAAAGAAATAGAATAGACAGTTATGGATGTTATGGAAATAGATTATATGAATATGGATAATAGATATGGAAAATAGATGGATATGCATAATATAGATAATAGATGATATGGATATGGATACTATGGATATAGATATGAGTAATAGATAGTTATAGATGTTAGAGATATAAATAATTATGGATGTTATGCTACAGGTTTTATAGATAATCATGGTATAGGGTTAAATGAGATGATCAAGCAGAAAAGGGAACGGAACAATAGAGAGACTATAGAGAGACTTAAATTTAATGACCATTTGAGGGATAGTATGGAAACCTAATACAATAGATGCTCTGTAAAATATATACATATGAGAGGCAATCTAAATGGAATCACCAAATAGTGGAGGCAAAAGAGCTTAAACTGGACATTTCTTGTCACTAAATGATCCAGTACCAAGACTTGGTTACAACTAATTGAGTTAATGATCCAAATGGTCCCATAAAAATTATCAAACAGAGCCCGGCGGTGGTGGCGCACGCCTTTAATCCCAGCACTCGGGAGGCAGAGGCAGGCGGATCTCTGAGTTCGAGGCCAGCCTGGTCTACAAGAGCTAGATCCAGGACAGGCTCTAGAAACTACAGGGAAACCCTGTCTCGGAAAAAAAAAATTATCAAACAGAGCCGGGCGGTGGTGGCGCACGCCTTTAATCCCAGCACTCGGGAGGCAGAGGCAGGCGGATCTCTGTGAGTTCAAGGCCAGCCTGGTCTACAAGAGCTAGGTCCAGGACAGGCTCTAAAAAAGCTGCAGAGAAACCCTGTCTTGAAAAACCAAAAAAAAAAAAAAAGAAAAAAAGAAAAAAAAATTATCAAACAGCCGGGCGATGGTGGCGCACGCCTTTAATCCCAGCACTCGGGAGGCAGAGGCAGGCGGATCTCTGTGAGTTCGAGACCAGCCTGGTCTACAAGAGCTAGTTCCAGGACAGGCTCTAAAGCCACAGAGAAACCCTGTCTCGAAAAACCAAAAAAAAAAAAAAAAAAAAAAAAAAAAATATCAAACAGCCAATGCTGTTGCCAAGACGATAGACTGCTCTCTACAAACTGACAGTAAGGCCCCACTGCTGAAGACAACATCTACAGAACTATTGAACATGGTGAAGTCAAGCCGCTTCCTATATAGAGCCTTCTACTGTATGTTTCAATGTCTCAAGTACTGGAAGGCACTGTGCACCCTGCCAAAGGAAAAGTGTAAGCACAAAGCCGGACACAAAGCCTTTGTTCTAAAATGCTGTCCTGCTTGCAAGCTATGCTAGTGCAAAGGTGGCATAAAGTTTGTTGGAGTAACCAAGAATAGCTGGTTTGACTTAAGGCCCACTCTACCTGATCCATACCTGACACTGCTTGGGTGACCAAGAACCTGAATAAAGATTCTCTAGAGTAAAACCACATACTACTGCTCTAAAAAACAGGACTTCTGGTGACATTCTGTTATACTCATAGCTTGCTGAACCATCATCCACCATCATCAGAAAAACCTCCTGCTGCATCAAATTGGAAGAAATACAGAAACCCACAGCCAGATTACAGCAGAGAGTGATCAACCATAAAACACCCGACCCTAACTGAGATGTCTCCATCAAATCCCTACCTTTGGGACTCATGGAACACTGGAAAGGGAGGCAGAAAGAGTGTAGGAGCCAGAGGAAATGAAGGACACCAAGAAAACAAGGTCCTCTAAATCAACAGGATTGAGAGAGAAATGAACTCACAGATACTGAATTGGTGTGCACAGGGCCTGAACAAGTCTGCACCAGAGGGGCAATAGAGCTGAAAGGAAAAGTAGACATATGTCGCCATCTCTAAAGCAGATGCAAACTCAAACTGATAACTCGCATATGAAAATTTAGTTTTCTCCAAGTAGGTCTCACTAGGGAAGTAAACTATTCCTAAGTGTAGACTTCATTCTCAGTGGTAGATGGTCAGCAGAAACAAACTCAAGCGCCTTTGGAGGATCTTTTTCTCATAACGTAATGTCAAGACTTCTCTTATCATTTTCCCTTTTTATCTTACTATTTTATTTTTATGTTTATTTTATTTATGTATTTTTTTCTCATCAGTTTTCACCCTCTAGGTCTTTTCTAGATATGTTATTGCTTTCATTTTATTGCTTTTATCGGATTCCTGAGTATAGAACAAATGGGTCTTAGTTTCTTGTGCCTTTTCTTTGGTCCTTTTCCTTCTGTTTATTTGTTTTGTACAATTACAATGTGTTAGTTTTTATTATTTCTTTTATATGCTATTACATGATATTACATTATATTCCTTTAGACCCCTTTTTATTTTCTAATGAGAGACAGGAAGAGGGTGGATCCTGCTGGCTGAAGAGATGGGAAGGAACTGGGAGGAATATAGGAGGGGAAGTTATAATCAGGATAGAACAGTGAGAAAAAAGTTTATTTTTAACAAAAGGAGGGGGTAAAGAATAAATAAATGATAATCTAAAAAGCAAAAATAAATATCTCAAATAGAAGTATTTATAAACTACATTACATGGATTTAAAAGTACATTAGTCATAGAAGAAAAATGCTATGAAAATAAAGGAATGTAAATAGAAGTTCTTCAGTAACAAAGAAAGAAACTGAAATTAAAGTGGAAGTTGGAGAGACAACAACCATCAATGCAGCACTGAATTGTGTGCTTGTAGATGTACACGGGCTTCCAGAAAAGAAGAAAGCAAAAGTTTATTGAGCTAGTGACAGAACCTATATCAGTTTTGATTAAACATGCCAAACAAAAGTGAAGCACAAAATTCCACAAACAGTATATAATAATAATAATAATAATAATAATAATAACAAATCTGAAAAATTAAAGCAATGAGAAAAATTATCCATGGATCAAGTGATTAAAAGATATTGGTGAAGTTAAGTAGAAGTGGAAATAAGTGGAGAGGAGGACATGAGGATGTATTTGACCAAAACGTATTGTCAACGTGTATGAAATTCTCAAACCATAAATTTTAAAGAGACACTAGTGAGAAGACTGACTTTTCATCAAAACTCCAGAAGACAATGCAGCAGTATAGTTTTGTTCTGGAGAGAAACCTTCCAGCTAAATTCCTACAGCCAGCAAAGATGTGCTTCAACCATCAAAATCAAATGAACAAAGATTTGTGTAAAAATCTAAGAAAGGGATTGGAAAGATGGGTTAGTGGTAAGAGAATTTATTGACTTTATTGATCTTGTAGAGAATCCATGTTCAGTAAGTAGCACCCACATGTACTTGTAGCACTAGTGGATCAAATGTCCACTTCTGCCCTCCATGAACATTGCACATGTATATATACAGGCAAAAAATAATAAACATAAAATAATGATAAATCATTTTAAACATCATAGGCATAGGAGTTATAGGTTATTGTGGATAATACATTGTCAGCAGGTAAATAAATTATACCACACAGAACTAGTATATTTCTGGAACAATAAAGATCATCAGAAATGATAGACATGTGAGAAAGCTAAAACACTTTTTCAATTGTTTTTACAGGCAATAGCTTATTTAGAACACAAATAATGATGGATTGCTATTTGCTACATGTGTAGAAGTCAGTTGCTTAAAGCTATGGCACATGGATTGATTTAGGATTTCCCTCTGTATGCTTAAATACCATTAATAAATAAAGAAGCTTCTTTGGGCCTGTTGATAGGGCAGAACTTAGGTAGGTGGGGAAGATTAAACTGAATGTTGGGAGGAAGAAGGCAGAGTCAGAGAGAAGCTATGTAGCCCGGGCAGAGATGGATGCCAAAACTTTAGTCAGTAAGCCACAGCCACATGGCAATACACAGATGAATAAAAAAAATAGGTTAAATTAATACTTAAGAGTTAGCCAGTAAGAAGCTATGGCTAATGGACCAAGCAGTGTTTTAAATAATATAGTTTCTGTGTGATTATTTCAGGACTAAGCAGCCATGAACCAACAAGTTGCCCCCTCCTTACTACAATGGATGGAAAGGAAGTTGGAAATAATCTGTCGCATAGTGCAATAATAAATATTAATAATATAAACTGAAAATTAAGGATGCATATCACTTTCTTCATAGAAAGTAATAAAATTAAAATGAAAACCAAGAATAATTAAAAACTTATAAGAGAGATTAATGGAAAGGATGGCACAAACAGAGCAAAGGAGGGGAAGATGGAACAAAAGGTTAATCTAAAATCCAAATCTGATAATAACTACATGGAATGAAGGTCATCTAATCACTCCAATTAAAAAAGAGGGTACGATTTTAATCTGATTATCTGTTTTTTAATCAAGAAAGATGTTTGTTTGATTTGATTCATATTTTCTTATAGTTTACCATATTTTTGGTATTTATTCTTTGGAAATTTCACCCAAATATACCCCAATCTCATTCGTTTCCAGTCCCTCCATATCTACCCTTTACTCTCACAGCAGTGCCCTTTCCCCTGAAAAAAAAAAACTTTAAAAAGAATAAAAATGTTAAAAACAATAACAAAAAATAAATTTAAAAATACTTTGCTCTTCTATCTTTCCCACATATCCATTACCTCTTCATTTCCCTTGGTGACTGCAATGTATCATGCAGTATACCCTTTTAGCCAAACTGCTTTATTTACAAATGCTCATTATGTAATGTGTTATTGGTCAGGTTCAAGGCCTCCAATATACCATCAGTAATGGACCCTCACCAAAAATCCTCTCAGATATCCTACTGTTGCCCCAAGTCATGGAGATCCTTTATAAGTTCTATCAGGCCCTAGATGGGGTAGATATTGGGGAGTGCCAAAACAAACCTTGATTGGTAGACCAGTTGGCCAGACCTGGCCTCTGCTTGTCTCAGGTGAGGGGCAGATCTAGTTCTCCTGTGAGAGACAGAACCAATTCTTCTGCTGCAGCAGCCAGTGAGGGGCAGAATTAGATCTCCCAGAGCAATGGAAGGGCTGTGCAAGCACATCCCTTGGAGTTCAACATGCACAGTTTGCATGGATTCCAATGGTAAGAGCCACTCAACAACAACACAGGCCCCAGCAGCAGCAGGACCACTGACTCAGATATGTCCCTCAGAAGCGCTCTGGCCCAGATGTCACCATAATCCTAGGTAGCAGCACAGGACACTCAGATCAGAATGGTCCTGATGGCAGTATGGCTCTTGAACTCCAATATCGTCTCAGGTGGGTGATTCAGACCACAAGCATCTTCCAAGCCTTTGATGATTCCAGGTGCCAAGGATACCAATACGGACCCTGAATATGGTGGAGCCACAGAACCAGATATGGCCCTCAGCAACAGCCTGAGCCTGGATGTCACCATGGCCTGGGATGGTTGCACAGTCCATCCCTATCAGCCTACTTTCACAATTAATGGAGTGGGAAGTCTTTCTGTGTATGTGTTGCTTTTATTGGTTAATGAATACAGACACTACTTTGGCCTGTGATAGGGCAGAGTAGAGCTAGGTGAGGAAACTAAACTGAATGTTGGGAGAAAAAAAAAGGGAGTCAAGGAGATGTCATGGAACCACTGTACTAGACAGATGCAGGACAAAGACACAAGATGGAAACTTACCAGTAGGCCACAACCACATAGAAATACACAAATTAATAGAAATGGGTAATTTAAGATATAAGAGCTAGCTAGAAATATGCATGAGCTAATAGACTGAACACTGTTTTAAATAATACAGTTTCTGTGTGGTTATTTTGGTTCTGGGCAGCCAAAAATGAACAGTCTCCACCAACAGACTGGCATGCCAACATGGTCTGAAATAGTTGGGGCTGATGATCTCCACCCACTTCATGTCTGAACACTTTTGTGCCCACTTGGGTTGGGAGAAAGTAGCTGAGACTATGCCTGTGGCTCAGTATTCCCTGTCTGGGTAGGCAGGCGGATGGGGTCTGCTAGTAGTGCATAAGTTGAAGAGCATGGTGATTCCCACTACCATACACAGAAATATTTCCCAATGTACTGCATGGCAGATTTAGCTTTTACTCAGATGAAAAGGGTTAATATGCTACATGGTATTTCCCAGAGTTTAGGTGGTGAGAACAACTCCCCCTCTCTCCAGGTAGTCTCAGAGGCAGTGAACATGCTTCGGCCATGTTGGACTGAGCAAAGCAAGCAGGCAGGGTCAAGTTGGTCACAGGCATACCCGCATAGTATTTTTAAAAGCACTCTTGGTCAAAAAATAATTAGATATTTACAATAAAGACAGATTCAGATGAAAAAGTGAAAAGGTCTATAAATGGGTCACTGTGTTGGATAAATGTATGTAGGCTTGAGAAAAAGAGGAAATAAAGAGCACAGACAGTTAAAAAAAGTAAAGTCTTTAGAGAGACAGAGTACAGACAGTAATCGATTAAAGGAGTAAAGAAAAATAAGCCATATAAAGATAAAATACACAGAGAGTCTGTATTATGCATATTATTGTGTTTTCTTTGAATATTTTGACTGTGAATGAGATTAGTACAGAGAGCCATTTTATTGTACAGACTGCTAAGCTAAACCAATACACACACACACACACACACACACACACACACACACACACACATATATATTTTAATGGTATCTTGACTTCAAATTTTGGGTCTAAGAATATGTTGCTCTGGAAAAGAGGTTCTACTTTTGTTTAGGATAAGAACCTGTGGATTCCTTCCAGAATAATGTGCTTTGATCCAACAAGACCCTTAAAACAATGGCTAGATATCCTTTTGAAGTAGATTGGTGCTGCCAGGAGCAGATATGTCCCATTGTCATAAAAAGTCTTCAAAGGGATTTTGGGCATCAAGGAGGCTACTTATTCAGTTTACTAGCCATTTGGGCAAGAAACTGTTCTTGCATGGACTGCTTGATGTTATGCTGTATGAACTAGACATGCAGGACACACCAAAAAATGACTGTTGAACTTACCTAAAGGTGAGACAGTCCTTCAGGGTTCCTTCTTCATAAAAGAGTCTGCCAGACATTCTGCAAAACACAGAAGAAAGTTACTGACAAACTGCCAATATAGGCAGAACTGTCTTTGTAATTTCCTTCTTCTGGAAAAGTCTAGCAGATACTATGGGCCTGTCGACTGAAGATGGATACCCAAGTATTGCAGAGGAACTTTGGGTGACTCACTATGCAGCGAGATGCCTCTGTCAATTCTAGAGTTTTTGAAGTTGCTTACAATGTACTTCCTGTTAAGTAGATAATATTATATCCATCTAGGGTCTTAGGTGGAATTGAAGAATAGTTATAATTTTAATTTTACTTAGTTATTAAAAAGATAAAGTAGATATAAATGTTGTAACTATAATTCTTCCTTGATAATGTTTTTGGAATGTAATTTTATTATGTTAAAGTTAAAGCCTTCCTTTTTATTTAAACAGAAAAGGGGAAACAGTGTAGGAAGTCCTTCTGTAAATGTGTTGCATTTATTGGTTAATGGATAAAGAAGCTTCTTTGGCCTGTGATAGGGCAGAGTAGAGCTAGGTAGGAAAACTAAAATGAATGCTGGGAGAACAATGGGAAGTAAAGGAGCTGCCATGGAGCCACTGCAGGAAACAGATGCAATAGACAGACACTGGACAGAACCTTTCTGGTAGGCCACAACCACGTGATGATACACAGACAAATAGAAATGGGTTAATTTAAAATATAAGAGCAGCTAGAAACATGCATAAGTTAACAAGCTGAGCATTGTTTTAAATAATACAGTTTCTGTGTGATTATTTTAGTTCTGGGCAGCCAGGAACAAACAGTCTCCACCAACAAAGGGGGAAGCAACAGACTTCATTAACATGATATAAGGAATGAACACCATTCTCAGTCAAGCACTCTATTGATACAGCATGTAATGACTATACCTTTAGACCAAGTATCTTGCAGGCAGCCACTTCCTGGAATGTCTTGCCAATCTTTTTGAAGGATCAAGAATAGACTTGAATTATCTGACCTTTAGTCAAGGTGGAATGGATCCAACTCTACACTCAAAATACTAATTGATCACAACCTAGATCAGGATATCTTGTTTGTAGCCACATCTGTTGTCAACAACTTTGAAAGAGCAAAAGTAAGCTCAAACTCTCTGACCTTAAGTTACATCTGTGGTCTCTGGCACAGGCCACCTAATTATCTGCTTTTTTAAAATGCATATATATGGTTGGTTAGATGGATAGATAGATAGATAAATAGATAGATAGATAGATAGATAGATAGATAGATAGATAGATAGATAGATAGATAGACAGACAGACAGAAAGACAGGGTCAATATTTTGGTAATAAATGCTTAGAAATAATCATACATACCCTGTAAATAATAGTTATAAATAAGATATAAAAAATCAAATATGTTGGTTCATGTCTGTTGTTTTGGTTCATGCATGTTAGGTTTTGAATTGTAGTTAAGGTTAGAGACAGGAGTATTGCTGTGAATTCAAGGCCAGTGTAGACTATTTAATTGAAGGAGGGAGGGCTGATTGTTTGTCCCAGCTAACATAGAATGAAAATAACCACACAGAAACTATATTAATTAAAACACTGCTTGGCCCACTAGCTCTAACTTCTTATTGGCTAACTCTTACATCTTAGTTTAAGCCATTTCTAGTATTCTATATATCAACATGAGGTTGTGGCCTACCAGCAAAGTTTCAGCATGTCTATCTCCAACTGTGAATCTATAGCATCTCTCATGGACTCCTTTCTTCCAGCATTTAGCCTAGCTTTTCCTGTCTACCTAAGTTATGCCTTGCTATAGGTCCAAAGCAGTTTCTTTATTCGTTAAAGGTAATCACAGCACACAGAAGGGACTTCCACATTACTTCCCCTTTTCTGTTTAAATAGAAAGGAAGGCTTTAACTTTAACATAGTAAAATTACATATAACAAAACAGGTATCTGATGTAGGTGTGTCTTCTATCTATCTGATGATTTCATTGGTTAATTAATAAAGAAACCGCTTGGCCTATAGGTTAGAACATAGGTGGGTGGAGTAGACAGAACAGGAAGAAGGAAGTGAGGTAGATGGCTCAGACAATTGTCCCACCTCTCCTCTCTGGGACAGTCGTCATGCCTCTCCTCAGGGAGACAGACGCGATGAAGTTCCAACCAAGATGGACATATGCTAGAATCTTCCTGGTAAGGCACTACTTTGTGGTGCTACACAGATTATTAGATATGGGTTAATCAAGATGTGAGTAAGAGGCTGAAACTAATGGGCCAGGCAGTGTTTAAATGAGTACAGTTTGTGTGTTGTTATTTCGGGTTATAAGCTAGCCAGGTGGCTGAGAGCCCAGTGGGATGAAAAGCCGGCCTGCCCACTGCTCCCCACTACAGGTATCAAGCATGAATTATAGTTACAATATTTATATCTTCTTTATCTTTTATCATAACAAAAGAAAACTATAATTATGACTATAACTTCTTCAACTCCATCAAGGACTCCAGAAGGATATAATATTACCTAAGTAAACAGGAAGTACTTTGTAACCAACTTCCAAAACTCTAGAATTGACAGAGATATCTTGTTGCCTGGAAAGTCACCCAAAGTTTTTCTGTAACATTGGGGCATACATTTTCAGCCTACTGGCCCATAGTATCCAACACACTTTTCCATAAAGCAGGAAATTTCAGACAGTTCCACCAATATTGGCAGTTTGGCAGTCATTTTCTTCTGTGTCTTCCAGAACATCTGGCAGACTCTTTCATGAAACAGGAACCCCAGAGGATCATCTTACCTTTCTCAAATTCGGCAGTGATTTCTCTGCCGGTCCTGCATGTACAGTTAAGCAGTCCATGAAAGAGCAGTTTCTTGCCCAAAATGGCTAACCAACTCCATGGGGAGCTTCCTCAATGCCTATCATCCACTTGAAGTTGCTTGGTGCTGCCAAAAGAGCCAGAGTTTGTGCTAACAGCATGGCCCATGACCAGGAAGCTGCCATTTTGACACCCTGCACCTGCTACTGCTGAATCAGTAAGAATTCTCTTAAAGGAGCTGGCAAATGCCACCAGCAAATTAATGACTTTCAGAGCAGCCTTGGCTCCAGACTAGTAAGACCTACCCTGTAAAAAGGAAAAGCAACCATATTCATCTATCCTAATATGAGCTACTACATAGTTCAACACAAGAGAGTAAATGCACTACCAAAACAAAGAGGAACTTCTGTAGTTGTTTTATTTTGTTTTTTTAACTCTTTGGAGTCCACCACCCAGTTCCCAAATAAATACATGGAGACTTATTCTTATTTTTGAATGCTTAGCCTTAGCTTGGCTTGTTTCTAGCCAGCTTTTCTAACTTAAGTTATCCCATTTCTCTTTAACTACATTTTGCCTCTGGACTTATTGCCTTTCTTTATTTCAGTTATCTTTCTTTACTTCTTATTTTGTGGCTGGCTGTGTGGCTAGGTAGCTGGCCCCTGGCATCCTCCTCTCTTCTTCTCACTACTCGCTCTTCTTGAGCCTAGATATTTCCTCTTATTTATTCTCTCTGCCTGGTAGCCCCCCTTTCCCTCTCCTGCCCAGTTATTGGCCGTTCAGCTCTTTATTAGACCAATCAGGTATTTTAGACAGGAAAAGTAACACTCCTTTCAAAGTTAAACAAATGCAACATAAAACAATGCATCATATCTTTGCATCATTAAACAAATGTTCTACTGCATAAATGAAAGTAACACATCATAAACTAATATTCCACAATAGACTTCATAACAAAATATCAGCTGATTCACATCTAATAACAGAACGAAAAGTATTTGAAGCAATAACTTACAGAATTTAAACAAGAAACAAAGAACTGGAATGATGGCTTAATATATAAAGTGTCTGCCTTGCAAGAATGAGGACTAGAGTTCAATTCCCAGATAACAGTAATAGAAAAGGAAAAATATGGTGGCCTATACTTCTAACCCCAGGGAGGCAGAGACAGGCTGATTCCTGGAGCTTATTGGCAAACCACTCTAGCTTATTTGGCAAGCTCCAGATCGATGAGATTCTTTTCAAAAAAAAAAGGAAGTGAATGGGTGCTGAAGAATGTCACCTGAAGGTAACTTCTGATCTCCAAATGCACACACACATGCATACCTGCAACTAACCCACAGCTTGCATGTATCCCCATGTCTGTATATAAATGTATATAAACACACACACTAATAGACTACTCAATAAACATAATTACAGGTTTTAACATTGCCTAGTTAGCAATAATTAGACAAATTTTCATCAAAGCCAAATGAGACTTGAGCAACATTAACACACTGGATAATGTGCACATTTATGGACACCCCACCTTATAAATGCATCATGCATATACTCAGAAAGCAGACTTGCAAGACTGATTGTGATATATCATGAGCAATACCATGAAACAAGTCTTAGTAAATTACAGGGATTATAACAGTATTTTCCCTTTGACCTTCTATTGAATTACATCATAATCAATAACAAAAACATTTATAAATAATTTGTAGTAAACAAAGTTGCAGAGGAATAAGAACATTGTTTCAAGCCAAATAATAACTGAAATGCAATATGTCAAAATTAACATGATGCAGCAATGTATTAATTAACTGGGAATATAATTTTAAATGCTGACAGTTAAAAAGAACAAGCCTTTAAAAGAATCAGTGCAGACATTTTCATAAGCTGCCAAAACAGACACAATTTAAGTATGCATTACTAAAATAAGGAACAGTATTGATGATACTGAGATTTTTAAAGTGAAATAGGGAAAAATAAATCTAATTTCAGAAAAAATAATCTTTTTTAATTTTTGTGTGTATTTCCTCACGTGTGCTGGTTAGATGTATCTACGGGTGTACATATTTGTAAGCAGGTACATATGCCCATGTGGAAGCCAGAGGAGCATGTCTGGCACCTTCTTCTATCATTTTCTACTTTATTCCTTTGAAACAGAGTCTCTCGCTGAACCTGGAGCTCACTAGGCTATTGGCCAGAGATTAAAAAACAACATTCTTAATATCCAGTGAGAATAACCAATTAAAGGAAGAAATTAGTAGTTACCAAATATGAGAAATTAAAAATAAATGGCATTTTATAAATCCTACAGGCCTTAAAAAACGATGAATCATTTCATGCCATTGAGTTTAATACCTTAAATGAAAACAAAACTAATTTTAAAACTATTTTTACCAAAATAGCATAAGAAAAGTTTTAATTACTTCCCTTTTGTTTAAGAAATTGAATTGTTATTGATATTCTCCACAGAAGGAAAACTTCGTGTTCAGATCACTTCAATTTTGAAATCATCCAACATTTAAAATAAAAACAAATCAGGCAAGGTGGTATACCTTGTTACCACATTTGGATAGTGGAAGCAGAAACATCATGAAATCATTGTTATTATTGACTATACTGTACATTTGAGGTCAGCCTGCATTACATGAAACCCTGGTGAAAAGGTAAAATAAAAACAGAAATGATTATTAACTGTTCTAGTCCACTAGTGCTACCATGGCTTCACAGAGATGCTGCTTTGCAAACAACAGAAATTTATTTCCCATAATTGTAGAAAGTAGAAAGGTCAAGATCACATGGGGAAAAATATCAGTAAGATTTAATATCATTCCTTAGGACTAATTTGCAACAGTTAGAAACTGAAAATCAAAAGACAAAAAAAAAAGAAGCTGAAAATCTTCAACCTAATGAAGAACATCTCTGACAAACTATAACTGCTGAAGAAAAAAAATAAAATACATAAAACAGAGACAGGCAAAAGGGAGAAAGATACCCCCTCAATACTACACACAAAATTTTATTGGAAATCATAGGAGGTGCTACAAGAAAAAGAGTTTTTTTTTAAAATATGAAAACAAGGTTTAAACTATACTTATTTATAGATTACATTATTTCATAAATACACTTAGGTTATGATAAAAACCAAATATATTCATATATCTAAAATAAAGAAGAACACAGAATGACACAGAAGTCATGAATCATATTCAATTATACGAATATCTATCCATACAAAAATGTTAAACATATCACATAAGCAGCTAGACTGAATAAGTGACTTTGACAAGGCAATAGTACACAGAGGGCAATATAAAATCGCCAGTATTAGTCTATGTTAGGAAGAATTATGAAAAGAAAGTCTTTAAAATCTCATTCATGTTAGGGTCAAAGAACACAAAATAGTTGTGAAGTTAAAGGTAAAATGTGTCATACCAAAAACCTGGAAGTAGAAACACTTTGAGACACCAAGGAAACCAAAACTCTATATTCATAAGAGAGGAATCCCAAGAGTGCATGCAGCAAGTAGTCACCTCACTCCCCATGAGGTGTGGATTCTACTTTGAGTCCTTCTTCCTCCTCCTCCTCCTCCTGGCACTTTTGAAGGCTTTAAAATATTTAGTTGAGGGCTAGAAGTGTGGAACAGTGGCAGAATGCCTTCCATGTGTGTGTGTACAAAGCCCTAGATTAGATCTCAGAACCAATTAAAAATGATTGTTTAAGTGATGTATAGAGCTTTTGTTAACTACAGTGTAATTGTTTTCCTCTATGAATTTACAGTCCTTACAAAGACCAAACTTTCCTTGATTCTGGGTAGAGTTTGCAGCCTCGCCCGCCTCCATTCCACACAGCTTCTTGCTCCTGTTGCCATGACTATCACTTGCAGCCATGCCTCTGAAACCATAAACCAAAATAAACTCCTTTCTCCATAAGTTCCTTTTGTTCATGGTATCTTATCACAGTAAGTAATACATAGGTCTTCATTTGTTTTATGTGTTTTAAAATCTCCACTATCAAAATATCTATATAATAAATAAAAACAAGAGTGTTCATTTTCAAAATAAAAGTATCTGGGTCATCTGGGTCCAGCTGCAAATGAAA